>NC_090265.1:1478406061-1479606061 GCF_040414725.1 Anabrus simplex | reverse complement strand
TCAAAAGTAAACATAACTAAAGTAATTTCAACCTACTGGGGTACTGACTCCATCAAATTCATGATAAATACATGTGTAGTTATAAGTTTTGAGAAAGATAGAATAATTTAACCCTACAGTGTTATTGGGAGAGGTATTTACTGGTGGCATAGTCTGACATTTCCGAATGTAAGCTTATAGCTCACCGAAGTTGTTCTTTGTACTATTCTTATTTCATTCTAATCTTCCTGTATGGGATGGAACACGTGTCAGACCTGTATCTCTCAAGGTGAAACAGAGTGCTGGTAACATTTACTCTCCAGAATATTCCATTTAGCACTTGTTGCAAACCTATAATATGGAAGTGTACTGAGTACGTAATCCAATCACATATATTCCGTGTGGCACGCACTCAGGAAAGTGTTTAAGTCACAAACCAGTTATTACTCCTTACCATTTGATCGAACAACAAGATAAGTTACGTGTCTGTCACTAAATTGAACATTTATTCTGATCTATGCAAAGCGTATTCTAATTTAACTTTGTCAGTTTCAGCTTTTTCGATGATATAACTTGAAGAGAATAAACCAGGTTATGGATATTTCCTTTCCGTACATTTCAACATGGACAAGAGGATAAGAAGAGGACCGCCCTTAATTCAGCGTGGGACTATGTGGAATTCATATTCACATTTCAGAGTGCAGTTCTAACATGTAGGCGCTTTGCCATGTTGTTTTTTTTTGCTAGTGGCTTTACGTTGCACCAACACAGATAGATCTTATGGTGCCAATGGGACAGGAAAGGCCTAGAAGTTGGAAGAAAGCGACCGTGGCCTTAATTAAGGTACAGCCCCAGCATTTGCATGGTGTGAAAATGGGAAACCACGGAAAACCATCTTCAGGGCTGCCGACAGTGGGATTCGAACCCACCATCCCCCGGATGCAAGCTCACAACCGCGTGTCCCTAACCGCCATGTTGTAAGAGATGAGCATGATTACCATGGATTAGGAGAGGAGACCATCTGAGAATCATCAGTAAACTTAAGTACCATTTATAACTTACAATCTGTTCATCTGTGGTAAAATATTATGATACTTCTTCTTAAAGTAACATTTTTTATTAATTTATCAGTATTTACAATATTTTCACATTTCATCTTACCCAGGTGCTGTGTGTGTGTGTGTGTGTGTGTGTGTGCGCGCGCGCGTTTGGCTAGCTGCTTTACTACAAGTCATTAACCTCATTTTTGGTCCGTATTGACGACAATGATTACATACAATTTACAAAATATTTGTTTAATGTTAACCTAGTCAATACTTACAATACCATATTTTGTGGTTAAATAATTATAAAAAATAGAAAGATCGTGAACGTGTTTCGCCCTACTTAATGGGCATCATCAGCACAATAATAATTACAAATAATTACAATTAAGACTGTTTACAATTATTGGTTATATAAAATGGAATGAGACGTTGTGATGTTAAAAGTTATTTTCAATATCATGATTAAAAAGTTTGACGTGAATGTTACAAACACAAGTTAAAACTATTGTAGTACAATTTTACAATATTGTCTAAAAAACATATATTTATATTGGTGAGAAGTTTTTTAATCAGCATTCGTCTGGAATTGAAATGGATCCTGTTCTTTTAACTTTTTGGTGAAAGTCAATATTATTGTCGTATTAACCACCAAGTAGATTTGAAGAATAAAGTATGTATAAAACTTATGTTCCTATTGTAGAAAATTAGATCAGGAATGAACATTTGGGGTTTCTTCTTGAGTTAAATTGGTTAAAACACATTCAGGTGAGAATGTGTTAAAATGGAATACGTTGAGATTTTTTTCCGATGTACTAGTTGGAATATTTATCACTATAACAGTAGTCTTTCCATTTGTTGTGTAAATCTCAATGGTTAGAATGTTGATAAACTGCAAAGAAATATAAAAACGCATTTAATGTGTATGTATAAATAATGGATGTGATTGTATAGTGTTATGGGTTACGTAAAAATGGATACTTACTCGAATGCCGTAGAGTGTCTCTCTTGTTCTGTTATTAGTGTTAGTCTGAC
Source organism: Anabrus simplex (assembly GCF_040414725.1). Lineage (NCBI taxonomy): Eukaryota > Metazoa > Arthropoda > Insecta > Orthoptera > Tettigoniidae > Anabrus > Anabrus simplex. The sequence continues at coordinate 1,479,604,004 of NC_090265.1, read as the reverse complement.
TGGCGTTCCTGCTACGCGTATTGTATGGGTGTGGCTGAGGGAGGGAAGAATTGGGCGGAGTAATACGTATTGGTATCGGTACGGGAGGGGGATTATTCGGAGGGGGAATTGTAGGTTTAGTATTCGGGGGGATAGATGGAGTTGTTGAATTGGCAAATTTAATATATGCAGAATTTTCTTTTGATTTGGGATAACTGTTTTCAATAACTTAGGTATTAATGTGTATAAAGAACTCTCAATCTCCGTGTCGTCATTAAGGTTGCGGTCAATGTTTTATCCAGATAAATATAAATATTTTCTAATTCATTTAGTAGTTTTCCGTTGTTAGTATTCCTTATTATTGTCAGATCTTTTTCTATTGAGGTAAAATAGTGGCCCGTTTCCTTCATGTGTGTACTCATAGCGGAATATTTGTTATGTTTATCGGCATTGAAATGTTCCATATATCTTGTAATAAAACTTTGCCCAGTCTGGCCAACGTATGAATAACCACACTGCGAACATGTCAACCTGTATACTCCTGAATTTAAATACTTGCTGTTATTATTATTATTTATTTTATTATAATTAGAATGTTGTTATACCTATTCCCAAGAAAGCCGGTGCTGACATGTGTGAAAACTACCGCACCATTAGTTTAGTATCTCATGCCTGCAAAATTTTAACACGTATTATTTACAGAAGAATGGAAAAACAAGTTGAAGCTGAGTTGGGAGAAGATCAATTTGGCTTCAGGAGAAATGTAGGAACACGTGAAGCAATCCTGACTTTACGTCTGATCTTAGAGGATCGAATCAAGAAGGACAAGCCCACGTACATGGCATTCGTAGATCTAGAAAAGGCATTCGATAATGTTGATTGGAAAAAGCTATTTATGATTCTGAGGATGATAGGGATCAGATACCGAGAACGAAGAATTATCTACAACCTGTATAAAAATCAGTCTGCAGTGATAAGAATCGAGGGCTTTGAAAAAGAAGCAGCAATCCAGAAAGGAGTGAGGCAAGGCTGCAGTTTGTCCCCTCTCCTTTTCAATGTTTACATAGAACAGGCAGTAAAGGAAATCAAAGAGAAATTTGGAAAGGGAATCACAGTCCAAGGAGAGGAAATCAAAACCTTGAGATTTGCCGATGATATTGTTATTCTATCTGAGACTGCAGAAGATCTCGAGAAGTTGCTGAATGGTATGGATGAAGTCTTGGGTAAGGAGTACAAGATGAAAATAAATAAGTCCAAAACAAAAGTAATGGAGTGCAGTCGAACAAAGGCAGGTGATGTAGCAAATATTAGATTAGGAAACGAAGTCTTAAAGGAAGTAGATGAATATTGTTACTTGAGTAGTAAAGTAACTAACGATGGCAGAAGTAAGGAGGACATAAAATGCAGACTAGCACAAGCAAGGAAGAGCTTTCTTAAGAAAAGAAATTTGCTCACTTCAAACATTGATATCGGAATTAGAAAGATGTTTTTGAAGACTTTCGTGTGGAGCGTGGCATTGTATGGAAGTGAAACATGGACGATAACTAGCTCAGAAAGAAAGAGAATAGAAGCTTTTGAAATGTGGTGTTACAGAAGAATGCTGAAGGTGAGATGGATAGATCGAATCACAAATGAAGAGATACTGAATCGAATTGGTGAGAGGAGATCGATTTGGCTAAATTTGACGAGAAGAAGAGATAGAATGATAGGACACATCTTAAGACACCCAGGACTTGTTCAGTTGGTTTTTGAAGGAAGTGTAAGTGGTAAGAACGGTAGGGGTAGACCACGGTATGAATATGACAAACAGATTAGAGCAGATGTAGGATGCAATAGTTACGTAGAAATGAAAAGGTTGGCACAGGATAGGGTGGCATGGAGGGCTGCATCAAACCAGTCTATGGACTGATGACTCAAACAACACAACAATTAAAAAGTATGTTCTGTGTAGTATTGGCTGTTCTGTAAGCTACGTTTATATTATACTTGCTGAAGGTATTAGTAATTTGGTGAATAATTGGGCTATTATATGTGAAAACGGCATGTTTATATCTGTTGGGCCTATCTGGTTTGAGGTTAGTGGATAGCTTGTTTTTTATTTTATATATCAGACGGTTTATCATTTCAATTTTGTATCCATTGGTTACTGCAAGATTCCTTATGTAATTTAATTCAGTTTTCAAATTTACGGGAGATAAGGGGATTCTTAAGGCTCGATATATTAGGCTGTAAAAAAGATGCCTGTTTTTGCGATCCAGGATGTAATTGCATAAGGAATCTTGCAGTAACCAATGGATACAAAATTGAAATGATAAACCGTCTGATATATAAATTAAAAAATAAGCTATCCACTAACCTCAAACCAGATAGGCCCAACAGACATAAACATGCCGTTTTCACATATAATAGCCCAACTATTCACCAAATTACTAATACCTTCAGCAAGTATACTATAAACGTAGCTTACAGAACAACCAATACTACACAGAACATACTTTAATTATAATAAAATAAATAATAATAATAACAACAGCAAGTATTTAAGTTCAGGAGTATACAGGTTGACATGTTCGCAGTGTGGTTATTCATACGTTGGCCAGACTGGGCAAAGTTTTATTACAAGATATATGGAACATTTCAATGCCGATAAACATAACAAATATTCCGCTATGAGTACACACATGAAGGAAACGGGCCACCATTTTACCTCAATAGAAAAAGATCTGACAATAATAAGGAATACTAACAACGGAAAACTACTAAATGAATTAGAAAATATTTATATTTATCTGGATAAAACATTGACCGCAACCTTAATGACGATACGGAGATTAAGAGTTCTTTATACACATTAATACCTAAGTTATTGAAAACAGTTATCCCAAATCAAAATAAAATTCTGCATATATTAAAAGTTGCCAATTCAACAACTCCATCTACCCCCCCGAATACTAAACCTACAATTCCCCCTCTGAATAATCCCCCTCCCGTACCGATACCAATACGTATTACTCCGCCCAATTCTTCCCTCCCTCAGCCACACCTATACAATACGCGTAGCAGGAATGCCAGTCAGACTAACACTAATAACAGAACAAGAGAGACACTCCACGGCATTCGAGTAAGTATCCATTTTTACGTAACCCATAACACTATACAATCACATCCATTATTTATACATACACATTAAATGCGTTTTTATATTTCTTTGCAGTTTATCAACATTCTAACCATTGAGATTTACACAACAAATGGGAAGACCACTGTTATAGTGATAAATATTCCAACTAGTACATCGAAAAAAATTTTCAACGTATATTCCATTTTAACGTATTCTCACCTGAACGTGTTTTAACCAATTTAACTCAAGAAGAAACACCAAATGTTCATTCCTGATCTAATTTTCTACAATAGGAACAAATGTTTTATACATAATTTATTCTTCAAATCTGCGTGGTGGTTAACTCGACAATAATATTGACTTTCACCAAAAAGTTAAAAGAAGAGGATCCATTTCAATTCCAGATGAATGCCGATTAAAAAACTTCTCACCAATATAAATATATATTTTTTAGACAATATTGTAAAATTGTACTACAATAGTTTTAACTTGTGTTTGTAACATTCACGTCAAACTTTTTAATCATGATATTGAAAATAACTTTTAACATCACAACGTCTCATTCCAATTTTATATAACCAATAATTGTAAACAGTCTTAATTGTAATTATTTGTTTTAAGGTTATCCATTGTGCTGATGATGCCCATTAAGTAGGGCGAAACATGTTCACGATCTTTCTATTTTTTATAATTATTTAACCACAAAATGTGGTATTGTAAGTATTGACTAGGTTAACATTAAATGAATATTTTGTAAATTTTATGTAATAATAGCTGCTTTACGTTGTACCGATACAGATAGGTCTTATGGTGACGATGGGATAGAAAAGGGCTAGGAGTGGGAAGGAAGAAACCGTGGCCTTAATTAAGGTACAGTCCCAGTATTTGACCGGTGTAAAAATGGGAAACCACGCAAAACCATCTTCAGGGCTGCCGACAGTGGGGTTTGAACCCACTATCTCCTGGATGCAAGCTCGCAGCTGTGCGCCCCTAACCACATGAACAACTTGCCCGGTCTGTACAGATCAAATAAATACTTTTGTAACATGAAGGTTATGAAGAAAGTTTTTGGATTTCAAGGACTCATCAAATTCCTATATTTACTTCTCAATTTGCACTGAATTCCATCATCATAGGACTATTCCAGATAACTAACAAGACATGTAGTGGTTTATCCCCAGATTAATCTGGTTTGTCCTGTTAGTTCAATCCTTTTCTTTTGAGATTTCCACAAGCACCAACAAATGATGAAGATTTAAAAATGATAAGATTACACAGACGACATAAGCAGATGATTTGCACCAAAGAGGTTCAACCCAGTTATATTCTTGATGTTTGACCATCGAGTGGGAACTGTCCATGATCTCTCATGCCAGGAACATTTCCAAGAATGATCATTTTTCTATGCTGTCAATCCCCAGTTGTATAGTATGACCAAAGGACTGTAAAACTCTTTGTTCATATATTGATGATGATTTGATTCTGAGCTTGAGTTGGTTAATAATGGAATCAATGGTGGGAATTGTTGTCCAAGGTATGCAAGGTATATTCTTTTGCAGCACCACATTTCAAAATAATTGTTCTTCTTCAGGTCTGTAGCACTGAAAATATCAGACTGGATATTACACTTATTTTCAGTGGTAAGGGGACAAGGCAATCCTTCCATAAATGGGACAAATTTGTCATTATGTTTTTGGTCATAGCTGTTATTCTCTTAACCACAGCAGCACAACTACCTGAACTCAAAATTGCTGAACCAAGGTACAGCATTTCTAAGACGTTCTCCAATTCTTTGAAGATGTCTGTGCTGGATAATTTCTTGGCTCTACCAACAATCATTATTTTGGTCTTGTTCATGTTAATGTATAGTCCCATTTGGGTACTGATATTTTTGCCATGAGGAGTGAACTCAGCCATTTTTGTCTCATCAATGGCAATGAGTGCAGTATCACGTGCATAATGCAAGGCTGGACATTTTTCTTATCACCAACAGAAGATCTGCCATCCCATTCCTGAAGTGCAGCTCTCATGATGTATTCATAATAGATATTGAAGAGCATGGGTGACAGAAAACAGCCTTTACAGATACCTTTCTGGCTCATGAAATTCCCAGACAGTTTTTCATTATAGCCGAGTTGGCTTCATACAAGTTCCTTTATCAGCCAAACCAGATGTGCAGGAACACCCATTTCCAACACCACTTGCCACATTTTATCCCACTGAACACAGTTAAAGGTTTTCCGATAGTCCAAAAGATGATGATGATGATGATGATGATGATGATGATGATGATGATGATGATAACAGGAAGTTGAAATTTTCTGGGTTCTTCTTTTTTTTCCAATCAAATGACAGATGTTTAATATCTGTTCTTGTGTGCCTTTACCTCAGACAAATCCAGCTTGTTCAGGAAGGATTTGTGAAAAAGGAAAGCTTGAAGCCTCTCTTTAAGTATGTACAATAGGATCTTGCTTGCTTTTGAAATTACAGCTAAGGTCCTGCAACTGTCATATATATTTAATTTAATTTCAAATTATATGGCCGGCAGGTAGGAGAGGGGATGGTATACGTACAATTTCTAATCACTAGATTGCATAAGTTACAAATTTCATTATGGTCTGTATTGCTAAATTTCGACCTGGCTGCGTTTAAGTTTTTTAGTTCTTATTTCAGTAACTGTCAGCAGCATGTAACAATAAACGACAAGGTCTCTAAATGGAAAATGAAACTTAGTGGTGCCCTACAGGCCAGTATTCTAGGGCCCTTACTTTTCTGTATTTATATCAATGACATACCATTAGTGATAGGAAATAACACACACCACCTTTATGCTGACGATCTACAAATTTATCGACACTGCAAGACTTCAGACTCAGATGAAACAATACAAGATATTAACAATGACCTCCGATGACTCAGTATATATGTACAACGAAATTCTCTTATACTAAACTCCACAAAATCTCAGGCAATCATAATTGGATCACGAAAATTACTGAGCTGCTCAAACAATGTCACAATCCCGCCTATCCTACTGAATGGTAACATTATTCCCTACAGTAAAATGGTTAAAAAGCTCGGAATAATTATGAATGAAACACTTGATTGGTCTGATCACACTAAAGAAATACGTAAAAATATTTTTGGAGTGCTTCACCCTTTTAAACGGCAGAAGGATGCATTTCCATTTGAGCTAAAGGCCAAACTAATACAGATACTGGTTCTCCCTATTCTTAATTATTGTGATGTTGTTTTAGTTGACATGATGAGAGAAGAAACACTTAAACTTCAATGAGCACTGAATTCCTGTCTGCGATTTATTTACAATATTGGGTACGATGTTTATATCACCCCATATATCAGGCTCTCTCATGGCTGAAGCCTGATAAACGACAGCAGCTACACATGTTAACGATGGTGTTTAGAGTGTTAGCTGAAAATCAGCCACTGTATATTTCTTCTAAATTCACCTTTCTCTCCTCATGTCAGAACTTAAATACACGTTCGAGATCCTTTGTTTCTATTCCAGTGCACCGCACTAATAAAATTAATAGATCATTTGTGGTGACCGGTGCCAGACTATGGAATTCTCTGCCAGCTCAGGTCAGAGAAACTAGCTCTTTGTCAAGATTTAAGGTCGCCTGCCGAGACTACCTGCTGAGGACAGCTGACTGAATGGTTGAAGTATGAATGTGTGCGTGCCTGAGGATTAGTCATTTTGATGAGTTTTTAATATTAATTTGTTTTATATTAATTTAGTTAGTAATTCATTTAATTCGTTTCCATTTCTATTAATTTTTTGTTTTAACTAGACCTTATATTAAGTATCTTAGTATTTTATTTAAGATTTTGAGTAGAATGTGGTTAAGTGTAAGAGAGGGCCTCAAGCCCTAACTTCGGCACTGTAAAAAAAAAAGTAGAGAAAGGTCCGCCTATTCAGTACCATTAGTGGACGTTTCTCTACCCTTCGATAGCACTAGATTGCATGCCAAAAGCCTGGATTAAATTCCAAACCTCTCCACAGTGCTCATATGGGGTAAGGGCATATGATGTTGATGGTGATTCGTTCGTCGAATGGAGACTTAAAGCTTTGAGCAGACCCCCTGGTGTTATTCAACAGGAGTAGGCTATGTGCTGGCACTGGGTTTCACCGTCTCCCTTCCTACTATCATATGTCATGTCATTCATTTCATCTCATTTCATTAATATTCCATATATTTTATCAAAATTATTATTAAAATACAATTCACTTCTCATGCAGATACAAACCCTGTGAATATCCACAAGAAACATTATATTTATAGGTTCAACTGTTAATGAGAAATGTGTACCTGTGAGGAACTTATACAATACCATGTACTAATTCTTCTCTTTTGAGCAACTGTACATAATACTGTCAATATCCTGCAACTAGTGGATATTAAAACAGGGATAAAGATTTTTAGCAGATTCTCAAAGATTTTAGAGAATCAATGGGACATTTCATTGCATTCATGCCAATATCTTCCATCTCTCTAAGACATCAATGAAAATTTTGTTTCTTTCCTCAACTATTTTCTTTAAATCATGACCTCAACCATTAATAAAAGATAACTCAAAGCTATTTCTTCCTCAACTTCGCTAATACAGGACTGCAGAACACAACTACAGCAGTTTGAACTTTAGCCTTCTGAATTTATTTTTATAGGAAATAACTGACCTTTCAACCTTGGTAGTAGAAATTAATGTAATGATTTCCATACTGCATCACTCAATTCTGGTACACCAATTTTAAAATCATAATCATCTGCTGAATATAAAACATGTTATCAAATAACTTTGGGAAGTTACAATTACAAATAAAAAAATTTGATGTATCCTTTGAACACAGTATGAACATACCTTACTGAGGGAACCCACATAACTTCCACCTATCACATAATTGTAGAAGTACTGCAGTACAAAATACCAGACCAGAGAGCCCCATACAGTGATGTGATTAAAAATGGTCCAGTAAGAAGTATCCAGAGCAATCTGTAAGAAATGTATTAATAAAACGAACTTAGTAAGACAATACAGTACTTGTTTTTATAACAACAACTGGATTATAATATTTCTTATCATATTTCACTGATTTTTCTTTTTTTCTTTGTAACATCTGAAGTCATCACTCCCCAGTTTCGACTCAGTTAATTTATAACTGTCAGGTTCGGTTCTTCAGTCAATCAAAACTAATTTTGAGTAATAAATTTATAAACTACCTGAAAAAAAAAATATATGGTAACAGTATTATACTTGAAAAAGCACAGAATGTAATGTGTTGAAAAACAAACAAACAAACAAACAAACAAACAAACAAACAAACAAACAAACAAACAAGGAGAGAAAAAAAACCTAACAGTAAAAATACAGCATGTGATTGACCCAACCAGGGCGAGGGGCGTGGCGCAGCAAAAGGTCAACGGACTGGCTAGCCAGCTGGACTAGCGTCAATGACAGAGCAATGGTTTTTAAACACATTACATTCTACGTCTGAATGGAAAGAAAAGAGGACTTCATTAAGATAAGTTCCAGATTTCAAATTCATAAATATTTAAACATAAATAAATGTTTACACATTCCTAAATATTTGAGTGTGATTTAACAGAATCTGAGGATGTTCTTTCAAGAATGAAAAAGTCATTCTAATTTAAATAAGTTATTTCTTTTTCAAGTATAATACTGTTACCATACATTTTTCTTTTTCAAGTAGTTTATAAATTTATTACTCAAAATTAGTTTTGGCAGACTGAAGAACCTAAGAGTTATAAATTCACTGACTGGCAAAAAGAGACAAAATTAACATACAAATGAAAAGTGGCCATGATTGGTAAGGCGTAAAATCTATATGGTCTGACACCATGGTTAGTTGGTTTGAGTCCCATTGGACGAAAATATATTCACTGTCAGAATGTTGACCAGCAGGGTAGGAGAGGTGGTGGTATACAATTTATAATCACTAGACTGCATGCTAAAAGCCTGGATTCAATTTCCAACTTCACCACCGCATTCATATGAGGTGAGGATATACGACGGACGCTGCTGATGGGGATTCCTCTGTCGGATGTGGGCGTAAATCTTTCAGCACCCCCATGGTGCTATTTGACAGGAGTAGACTATGTGCTAGTAGCAGGTTTCACCCTCTCCCTTCCTACTATCACATGTCATGTTATTCATTTCATCTTATCAACTCCTCAGATGAGGTGGTTGTCAGGAAGGGAATTCGGTCATAAAAACTTGCTACGAAAATTCATTCTACCTCATATCTGACCCGTAGAGAAACAGGATAAGGGTTGGACACACACACAAATGACAAGTGGTACATGTCAAGTTTATAAGTAAACTACAAATTCTATTGCTAATCCTGTTGCTGCTAATATTGTGATATATGAAGTTTTACCTTTTATAACAATTCTGAGCCTCTGAATGTCATGAACAAAAAAAGTAACTTTATGGTGTAATTGTTGATGTAACCCCCAGAGAATCAAGAGAGAAGTACAAGATGTAAATCCACTCTACAAACATAGAGATAACCAATAATATTGTTCTTGGTTTTACGTCCCACTGACACCTTTTACAGATTTTGGAGTTCTTTTATGTGCTAGTGAATCTACTGGCACAAAGCCAACATATCTGAACACTTCCAAACACCAGTGGACTAAGGCAAGATTAAATCTGCCATCTTGGGGAGAGATGAACACTCGGTATCTGAGGACCTTTATTATAACTGCCATTTTCTGGGGTATGATTATAACTCTGATGTCTCTCTGATATCTTCTTGTTTCTTCTGAAGTGCCAGCCATAAGTCACACGCAGTCTCTAGAGCATGATTACAACCTTCTGTCCAAACTATCCTGGAGTTTTCAAAAGCATATACAGTATAGGCTAGAGTCAGTAAAATTCATCAATATTTTTGGTGCCAAAGTACAATGCAACACATGGTCAGCTGAGCTTAGGGCATGATATTGATAAGTAAAGATATCCTCAATGCATCAGTGAGCACTGAGGAAACTGCTCCTGATGGACACCAGCACTGTTCTGAGTCCATATGGAGAATTGGTCTCACATCCTCACCAAGCTCCCACCAAATGATGTACTCAGTGAGCGAGCAAATTGGTTTTGCGGTTAGAGTCGCACAGCTGTGAGCTTGCATTCGGGAGATGGTGATTTTGAATCCTACAGTCGGCAGGCCTGAAGATTGTTTTCCATTCTTTACCATTTTCACACCAGGCAAATGCTGGGGCTGTACCTCCATTAAGGTCATGGCCACTACCTTCCCAATCCTTGCATCACCAAAAACCTTTGATGTGTTAGTGCGACATTAAACCACTAGCAAAAAAAAAAAAAAAAAAAAAAAAAAGTACTCGGTGAGAATATGTATGCCACATATCAGTTGCTAAGTCTTGGCCATGCTCTTTCTGTAGAAATATGGGGCATTGAAGTAGATCCAAAAGAATTAGATGTACGTAATAAGTAATAAATTCTGTAAAATAATAAGGGGTCTTCCAGAATGTACACCTAATAGTGGAGTTAGAAGACTATGTGAAGGTATCAGCATTCAAGCAGATATTGGTCGGAAAGTAGTAAAATACTGGTTAAGATTAAGAAGAGGAGATGGGAGGGAAATATTGAATTTAGCATACCAACACCAGATGAAACATTTAAATGATGAGTATTGGCTAACAAAGTGAAAAGGATGCTCGACAGAATAGGAATGGTTGCAAGTGATAAAAATCATTGTTATCCGTATTGAAGATACTGAATGTAGGATGCTAAAAGGTTTGTTTTATCACCTATTCAAAGAGATTTAAAACAAAGACTAGAAATTCAGCAAGAAAGAAATGATTAGTTCACCACAAGTCAGTATCTTAGAAGAGAAAGTGAGGGTAATAAGAAGTAAGGAAGAAGTACGGCTGCCGGGCTGAGTGGCTCAGACGGATGTGGAGCTGGCCTTCTGACCCAAACATGGCAGGTTCGATCCTGGCTCAGTCTGGTGGTATTTCAAGGTACTCAAATATGTCAGTCTCGTGTCGGTAGATTTACTGGCACGTAAAAGAACTCCTGCGGGACTAAATTCCGGCACCTCGGTGTCTCCAAAAACCGTAAAAGTAGTTAGTGGAACGTAAAGCCAATAACATTATTATTAAAGAAGTAAGGATACAGATGGATTTTTTAACAAGATAGGAAACAAACAGGTGAAACAATTAATGGCCAAAAATGGAGATTTGTACCTTTGTTGAGAGCTGGATTGCACCAGGATATGAAGTGCATGTAAAAGGTTTTAAAACATACATTGTATAGCAAGATAAGACATAGGAGAGCTCATACAGGGAGATATCCTGGTGGAATCTAACCTTAATAAGGGAGGAAATACAGGAGAAACTCATAGAAACAGCAATAGAAGCAGAACTTTGGGTAAAAATAAAGACTAATCAGAAGGGAAAAATAAGCTTATGTCTTGGTTTTGTCTAGAGATGGGCAAAAGATGACAACAGTTATTTTGTAACTGTTCTGGACTCAGAACTGTTCTTAAAATGAACAGTGTTCCATATCGCCTGCACTCCAGTGAGATTGGTCTAGCAACATCCTGTTCTGAAATAACAAATGTTCCGTATCACCTGCACTCCAGCAGTATTGGTCTGGCAACATCATGTTCCGAAATAACAGTGTTTCCTATTGCCTGCACTCCGGCAGGATTGGTCTAGCAATGCCACAGTCTAGGTGTTCAAGAACCTCGCAAGCACTAGTGGTTGACTGATTGTTCCAACTATGGGAGAACCTGAGTGCTAGTTCTCTGCACTGTTTTTGATGTTATTTGAAACTACAGTAGTCATTGGGTGCAATGAACAGCAGTGGATACTGAGCAACCAGAGAAGGGAATCTACAAAATATGAATATGTAAGAAGCACGTGTCTTCGCCATCAATTCGGCGGATAGCAAATTCACAGTAAGTATCCACGACATGATACTGATTAATTATTAATCTTTGTTCTTTTAATTCTCACCGTGTTTAAGCATGTACATCGTCAACTACCACTATTTTTTACCATGGTTTATGGCTTTTTGTGTTGTGCTACCTACAGCAATTTGTAAATTACAGTTGTTAGAAGATATCTTAACAATAATGTATAAATACTGTTAATGAGTAAAGGTAACTGTGTAACAGGCTTATATTATTCAATGTAGATTTCTTACTCCTCAGATTCAACTTTGCCTAAAAAGTCTCTATGTTATCACATCAGCTAAATTTGCTCTGAATTCCTGCGATCATACCCATATTGCTCCTAGTACTTTCTAGATAAAGACAGATACCAGTTTACCTTGTTTAGGCTCAACTACCCTAAAGCACATCCAATTAAAACAAAGCATGAAACTCGCAATGAGGAAAAGATTTTGGAATTAGCACACGTGAATATGAGGTTCATTGATATTTTCTAATTGCCCCACCTCCTAAACCCAGGACTGTTATTTGGAACATAGTGTCCCCTTCAAAAGTGGAAATAATTTATTAAGAGAGAATGATTTATTTCATCAGTGAGTTGAAACATTATTTCGATCGCCAGGAGGGTGAGATTTTACACTCCCGTGCTAGCGTGAACAAGCCGCCTGCGAACCGGTTTTCCCAACCTACCAAGAGAACGAGGAAGCAGGGTGAAATTCCTGTTAGGTGTCCTTCAGACACATGTGTGTGGGTGCCACGTGATCGGGCGGGCAGCGTGATTATAATCGATCAATAATTGCAAGGTCGTGTGACGTGAAACTAGGGCAGCCAATAAAAATGACAACCTTCACAGGAATGCAACAGATCCACCAATCAGATATAATCAAGAGGCACACCTCCGTCTTAAGACAGTGAATTTATGGTAATTCCAAAGGAAATTTTATAGAGGGTTTTTACTTCTAAACACTTGATTTGAGGGTTACTCTGAATGCAGCTACGGTCGAGACTGGACGTCGTTTGCTTTACTGGGAGACTTTGCTTTAGAGAAGGCACTGAGGACTGAATAAACTGCAATTCAGGCATTTGAAAAACTTCTCTACGATTTATTTATGACTGTCATAAGATAAGTGTCCATCTCCAAATTATTAAACATCGCGTGTGTATCCTGGACTATTGCTAAGACTTTTATGAGTTTCAGCTTTTCTACGAGAACTCAGAAGAAGGAAGGTCGTTGGTTCGAGCTCGCTTCAAGATGGCTATCCCTTTCCGAGATGAATCCTACTGTTTCCTGTGCACCTTCATCTCCTCCATGAGTCACTAATTATGTAAGGCGTCGGACATGGGCAAGACTTTGTTCGATGGAAGGTGATGTGACCACGTACTAGGTCATCAGCCAGAATCCAGTTAACACCAGCCACATGAGTATTCTTTAAGAATTCATCTTTCTATCTTTCTGTAAAATGTCTGTAAAACGTAGCCTTACCTTATTCATTTAGATTTTCTATTAGTTTAGCAGTAGTTTGACTTTTCATTCTTCTTTCCTCGGTGGGAGGTAGTTTGTGCTCTGGAATGAATGTGTATTCGGTTCTATTAGTTAGAGATAAGAGTGAATGTCATCGAGAGAGACCTCAACTGTCCTAAAAATTTAAGACGGCAGGAGAAATAAAAGTAAATGACCTCCGCGTTAATCTTGAATGATTTTGAAATAGTTTGAAAATTAATTGAGACAGATTAGGACAGTGTTCTAGTGTTTTTCTAAGTGTCAAATTTCATTCTACGATTATACGACATTTCTATGGACTTTAGTTCGTTTAGAGTCATCTGAATAATTTCGTACGATAGCTTTGCAAGTGTGATTAGGCACGGTCAATAAATATAATAATAATAATAATAATAATAATAATAATAATAATGAGTAAAAATAATTAAACCTAATTACGGGCTAAAATTTGAATAAGGTCATGGGTTTAATGTTGGTTTGTTCTTGGAAAGAATTATCGTGTGCTCACTTTATGTAAAGTAGGCCTGGAACATGGCATCCTCCGGACGGAGTAATGATGAATTATACGTATATTTTACTGTGCTATTAATTTGATTATGACTTGCAGATGGACATTATATTTTGTGTGATAATTTATGCATCCATTAGAGTCATTTTTGGAAGAAATGTGTCACTGGACATGATTTCTTTGAGCTTGAGTGCAGATTAATCGAGAGCCACGATATAGTAGGAGAATAAGAATAAATGCCGCAACTCATGTACCGTAAGCGCGTATTCTAATATTTTGACCTGTGCTGTAGGTATTTTACTTGCTTTTTTTTTTTTTTTTTTTGCTATGGGCTTTACGTCGCACCGACACAGATAGGTCTTATGGCGACGATGGGATAGGAAAGGCCTAGGAGTTGGAAGGAAGCGGCCGTGGCCTTAATTAAGGTACAGCCCCAGCATTTGCCTGGTGTGAAAATGGGAAACCACGGAAAACCATTTTCAGGGCTGCCGATAGTGGGATTCGAATCTACTATCTCCCGGATGCAAGCTCACAGCCGCACGCCTCTACGCGCACGGCCAACTCGCCCGGTCTTGCTTATTTTGAGTGATTTCTATTTAAAGGATCCCCTTGAACATCATTGTATAATTAATTTCTGCATAAAAGTGATAACCTCAACTATCACGTCTTAGATCGATACCTGGAATATACATGATATTGTCATCTAGAGAATGATTTCCCTAATTTGGAATAAATCCAAAATTTAATAATAATGGGTTAGTGTTCGTGTAAATAATATTGTAATATTGTCGTGTACCTATGTGTGAATGTGTGATGTGTGATTTGATTATATTCTGTGTTTTGTGAATTTTCTTGAATGGTTTTATGATGATGTTCTCCACTGCGCGAATCAAATTTTGACCGATTTACGTTATTTTCGCGTGTCCGTGATTTGATGAATTATGAATCTTTAGAAGATTTTATTATAATTTAAGGTAGATTAGGATCTAATTCACTAAAATAAATTGAATAAGAGAAGGCAACGTCCGTGGATTGATGTCACGAGGCTGAATTTTTAGTTATTGTACAGTCACTTATTGCATAACAGCGAGTAACGTTTAGGTTGATATGAGATCAAATAAGAATTAATTATGAGAAGTTCAGTCACTTAATAATTATAAAAATTAATGGATTGATGAAGGGAAAGTCTAAGGAAGACTTATTAACCACAATTTCTTGAATTAAACATTTTTCAATAATTTTAATAAGGGAAAGAAAATGATCATTTTCTTGTAGAATTAAGTGAGATCCAGAAGGAATATTTTAATTTAAGGAATTTAATTATCATTATTGGAGAGAGTGATACCAGATAGTATTTTGATTTTCAATTCAGTTTATAGTAAATTAATGATCCCTATTATTATTATTATTATTATTATTATTACAGACAAGAACATTCGTTGAGCTTTAATTTGATCAAGATTCCTTATAGACGATAGCACGAGGAGAAGAGATTTTCAAGAATTAGTCCCAGATTTTGTAAATTTAATTGTTTATTGGAAGAGTGATAGTTTTTAATAAATGTATAAACCTATTTTAGCTTCTTTTAATTTGTCGCTAGTCCTTCATCTATTCCTGCCTTTAAAATTTTCTGCACAGCCGATAAGCGAATGGTCTACCTCTGAGACTCTCGCTCACCGGCGAGCTGAGCCCGGCATGATGGGGGCAATAGTATATTTCTGGAAAAGAAACAACTGGAACTGTTCCACAAAAAGAACAACTTCACCCATCTCTAATTTTGTCTATAGCCCTCCTGAAGGCGAATAAAGATTTCTTCCTTGAGTTGGCAACTGAAATAAAGAGATTAAGGAATATGTATGAAGATGTACTGTAGGTAATATACACATGGGGGTCTTTAATGTAAGGGTTGCACACTGAAAACCAGTGTATTGTAAAGAAGAAGAGGAAATAGTAGTTTAAAATATAGAGAAAGTCAAGATGAAGGGTGTAGTAGCTATGGCAAAAAACATTACTAGAACTATATGGTACTGAAGAGTTGTATATTTTGAATGGGTAGTGGCCAGAAAATGGAAGGGCTAACTTAATGATTATAACATAAATGGGAGGAAGTGCTCTAGATCTAGTGCTATGTTAAAGGGAGGCATTACCACTCATCAAAAGGGTAACAGTTGAAAGCCAGGCAGAATCTCATCATTTACCACCATAGGAGATATTCTTTTCTTTGTGCTTGTTTGAGCATCTAGTAATGAAAAATGTTGTTTTTTTCACGTCAGCTAGCACTTCGGATTTTAAAATTGTGTATATAACTTATTATACAATGTTTTGTGAATAAAAAATCTGATGGTCTACTAAGCAAGTACAGTTTTCTAAAATACTATTATACAGTGTACAACAAAAAAGACACACAAGGAAGGAATTGTCCGATGGCGATAAAAATTGGTGGATGTGAGGAACAGACATAGAAAAACAAACGATCAAAAGTGCAGAACAATCTAATGATTTATTGCAGAGTTAGAGGGTTACAAAGTGAGGACGTCAATAAGGTGTTGGTCCACCCCTGGCCGGGATGCAAGCTGTCACTCAACGTGGCATAGACTGATAAAGTTCCCAGATAGTGTCCTGCGGAATTTTGTGCCAAATGGTCTCCAACTATTGGGCTAAATCGGCGATATTCCGGGATGTTCGCAATCGCCTTCCCATGAGAGATCCGACGACCGAGCTGGCCAAGGAAGGATAGGGCAAGCTTGAAGACAGTTCATAGCAACATGTCCCATGTGCAGCCGGCCATTATTCTGTTGGAAAGAAAGGCCTGGATATCGCTGAAGGAATGGTAACACAACTGGCCGTAGAATGTCATCAACATACCGCTGTGCTGTCAGTGTGCCAGGAATGACTACCAGAGGGGTCCGGCTATCAAAGGAGATGGCACCCTGGACCATCATCCCCTGTTGTGGGGCTTTGTGGCATGCGATAGTCAAGGCAGGATCCTCATGCTGGCCTGGATGTCTCCAAACACGTCTGCGGTTGTCGTCAGGACACTGTAGGACACGTGACTAAAGACAGTCAGTGCAGTTCCACGTTGCTCGAGCGCGGCACCACTGTAATCTGGCTTGACGGTGAACAGGCGTGAGTGATAAGCAGCGTAATGGGCGGTGCGAGCGCAAATTCCTCTCGCTCAGGCGTCTGTTGATGGTCATGGTGAACACGTGTGCGGGTCACACGCTGGATTGTTGATAACGATGACTTCGGTGCTGTGATTGCTGTTCTGACAATCACTCTGTCTGCCCATGCTGTTGTGGCCCTCAGTCGACCACTGCCGTCCGATGAAGCCTGCCGTTGCTGACCCATGTTTGCCAGCATCGTCTGATCGCCGCATCACTTCGACCCAAATGTCCAGCGACAGCTCGATTCGACCAACCAGCTTCTTTCAATCCGATCGCACGACCTCTTTCAAACTCTGACATCTGCTTGTAATGAGCACGAATCCTTCAGCATGGCATTCTCACAGCCGATGTTAAGATAGTGCAGTCGAATGCAACAGCTACTTTGAGCATACACTTCAGAATCACACCTTATATACACCTGATGCATGCACAGTTCAGATGCACGGGAACTCCCGCTATTCATTCATTCGACACAAAACTTTAATCACTTGCATATTCGGTGCGTATGTCTTTGCATATGTAATTTCCTTACAATCGGACAACACCTTCCCGATGCATCGGTTTTTGTTATTGAGTGTATTTACCCTATTTTGATCATGTAACATGTGCACTGCAATTACAAAATAACAATAATGAAAATTATGTAAAAACTGATAATTGTTCAATAATAATAATAATAATAATAATAATAATAATAATAATAATAATAATAATAATAATAATAATAATAATAATAACAACAACAACAACAACAACGAAAATGGAGCTCTTACAAAATTTTATTTATATATTTTTATGTGACGACAGTGGCTCGGAAGGCAATGTCAGCGAAGATACTCAAAGTGGAGACGATATTGAATTTTATGAAACAATGGAAGTATATTGATATCATCATCATCACTTTACAGCTCCAGTTTCCCAGGTACTGTTGGCGAGCCTCTTCCATTCTGTCTTATTGAGATATATTCTGTTGTTTATGATGTCCTCCAGCGTCCTTCCCCGATCTGCAATGTTCATCTTTACGATGTCCATCCAGTGGGTTCTTGGTCTTCCCACCATCTGTTTCCCTGCCACATGTCTCTCCAAGTTAACATATGCTGTCGTTGTTGGCTCCATCATCATTACATGCCCAAACCACCTCAGTCTGGACATGCTGACCTGATCTAACAATTATGTCTCAATCCCAGCTTCCTTCCTAACCACATCATTCCTTAACTTGTCCAGTTTGGTTTTTTTGAATTGTGGATCTAAGGAACTTCATATTGGATGCCTGCAACCTTGATGAGTCTTTCTCAGTGTGGGTGCAGGTTTCAAGACCATAGGTTAAGATTTGTATGGAGTACTGATTGAACATTACCAGCTTTGATTTTGTTGGTACTTTGGGATCCCAGAGGAGTGTTTGTACTTGCTGGTAAAAGTGAGAGCTCTTCTGCACTCTATTTGCCACATCCTTTGTGGGGGCCGATGACCTTCTATGTTAGGCCCCTTAAAACAACAAGCAACCTCCTTTGTGGCTAGTGTATCTCGAGATATTACACTGCTGAGGTATGTAAAGCTTTCCACACTTTCTAGTGGATGGTTTCCTGGCATAATGTTCACTGGTCGTCCCTCTCTGTTTAGTGCCATCATTACTGTTTTGAGTTTGCTTATCTTGAGATTGAACTCCTGAAACTTAACCTTTCATTCATTAAATCTCGACTGTACTTGTTCTTCAGTTTCTCCCCAGATCATAACATCATCAGCGAAGGGCATTGCATTTAGTTCACCAGAGGTTTTCTTGAAGTTCTTCATTATGTCATCCATGATGGTGATAAACAATAATGGGGATAGTGCACTGCCTTGCAGGACTCCACTTTCAGTCTTGAACCAGGATGAATGTCTGTCACCCAATCGCACACAGTTGGTACAGTTCTTCATACAGCATCTGAACTTTCCTCACCAGTCCCTCTGGCACATTCTCTTTCCTCAGGCATTCCCATCACTTCTCTCTTGCAATGCTGTCATATGCCTTCTCAATGTCAAGGAAAACCATAAAGAGATCTTTGCCTTTTTCCCAATATTTTTCCATTAACATATGGACACTGAAGATTAGGTCTGTTTTAGACCTGTTAGCCTGAAGCCATACTGTTTCTCTTCAAACTGTGGCTCTAAGATGACTCGCAATCTGCTCTCTAAGATTTTCTCAAGAATCTTAAACCCATGAGAAAGGAGTGTTATCCCCGGTAGTTAGAGCATTTTGCAAGTAAGCATTTATGGCAATGTCCTTTCTTAAACAGAGGGATAATGACACCCTTGATCAAATCAGTAGGTATCTTACCATCTTTCCAAACTGCATTGAGCACTCTATGTAGCCACTGTAAACCCTGGACTCCTGTTTGATCCTTTTCCAAAATATGTACAGATTTTCAAGAAGAGAATAAACAGCAACAGAGTACCGTCTACTGTCGCATACAGCAGCACGATGTACTTGACCTAACAACATAAATATATTGACATCCAAATATAAATTCAAAACAACTTAAATTTCATTATAATTGGAATTCATTTTACAGTCTACTGCCATGTTCCCACGCATTTCATATTTGCATAAATATGTCAGAATGTCTACATATTAGTAAAGTTTTCTGTTTTTTTCTTTTTCTAGATATGAGGGATTATGATTGCATAAAATATTGAGAAACATGATATAACTGCCAGAATGCGTGCATAGATCATTCTAGATTTTTAGTAAATTGCCAAACATTACAACGGGCTATGCTTGCAGTTAGACTGGAATGAGTTAATTTGATAAGTATGGAAGAGAATAGGGGTAGTGTAACTTGTTACCATGGAAAAATTACAGAGATTAGTGACCAAATATAGATGGAGAAAAGACCTTAGTAAAGATTTCAAGGGGAAAGTCTGAAAATTATGAAGATAGAAATAACACTTGCGATTGAAAATTACCAAATAGATGGAACAATACAGCTTATAGAAAATACTACACTGATAGCAGGACAGAAGATCCATGTGCAGGGGATAAGGCTGCTAAGAAATAGTGGGTGGTACAATGAAGAATGCAGGAAGAAAAAGCCGGAAGTAACAAAAGCATTAAAATAATATTGGAAGGTAGTGGTTCTAGAAACAAAAATTGCATTCTGTAGTAGGTGATGGTAACAAGCTTGGACACCAGTGCAGTTTGAGAGTACAGAAAACTATTGAAGAATTTACTAGATGACATAGGAAAGGTATATCCACTAGGAAAAACATTTATCAAGGGATGATACAGAATTGTGTAAGATGGTACTTCAGAGTGAAAGACAAATAAATACAAACAAGGCCAGAATGTAACAGCAAGAGAATACTTGTAGAATTTTGTAAAATAAGAAAAAATATAGCAATAAGGACTGAAATGTTACCAAAAAGGGAAATGAGAGGGATAATTTGGTGGGTGATGGGAGTACAGTATATAAGAATAAAGCCACCAAAAAATAAAAGAAGAATCAATGCAGTTTATGTAACGATGATGATAATGCTTGTTGTTTTAAGGGGCCTAACATCGAAGGTCTTCGGCCCCTCATTTTATGTAACAAAAATAGGGAAGTGGCTTACCTACTAAAAGACTGTAAACAACCAAGAAATATAATGCAGATGGGAATGAGAAAGGTAAAATAAAAAATGAACAACTTTACACTCTTGTTGAGCTATCAAACACAGAATTGAAGACAACAGTGAAAACAGCAAAACCTATGTTATATTATGAGAGGAATGTGGGAAAAGAAATCTAAAGAATGTGAAAACAGAAAACTAGTAGTAAGGATATAAATGTGAAAGTAACCTAGACACTATGACTTAGTTGAAGTCTAGAAAATACCTCAAAGGTTAAGTTTATCAAATCATTAAAGATACATCCAAAAAGTTATGGGATATACAGTATATTAGTAAGATATACTCAAATCATTTTATAACATTTTAAAGTTAAATTATATTTAATATTCTGTATTATAGAACGCCGGTCCCTCGGTGTAGGGGTAGCGTGCCTGCCTCTTACCTGGAGGCCCCGGGTTTGATTCCCAGCAGGGTCAGGGATTTTTACGTGTATCTGAGGGGTGGTTTGAGGTCCACTCTGTATACGTGATTAAAACTGAGGAGCTATATGATGGTGAGATGGCGGCCCCGGTCTAGAACGCCAAGAATAATGGCCGAGAGGATTCGTTGTGCTGACAACGCGACACCTCGTAATATGTAGGCCTTTGTGCTGAGCAGCAGTCGCTTGGTAGGCCATGGTTCTTCGGGACTGTTGCGCCATGGGGTTTGGTTTGATTTGGTGTTATAAAAGATCTTACATGTATTACCGTATTTATGAGAATAATCCCCGCATATTTTTAAAAAAATTTGAGGCACGAAATTGGGGTGCGGGTTTTATTTGCGTCAAGGTTGCCAACGCGTTCCTGGCTCACCTAGTTTTCGATGCTGAGTGTACAGTTGTGCTTTGTGCAAATGTAGATAGAAGAAAACTGTCCCCATATGTCATACTTAAATGAAAAACAATTCAAACTTTTAATTCTAAACTGACTTTACATTTTTTTAAATAGTACCGTATTTTACAGAGTAATTTAAATTCAAAATTTCTCTGCGTCACAATAGAATGCATCTTCCGGAATGTGCAGGGGTAGCTTTCCGCACTTTCACTCACTTCGGTGTGTCTATAGTGTGTTTCATAGTTGAAAATAGAGTGAAATTGTAATTCTTTTGTATTCAGCGTTTTAAGGAATGCCACAATATCACGTAGCAGGCAGTACGCGGAAAAGCAGAATCCACAAAAACTGGTGAGGGCTGGTATTTCTGAATTACAAGATGGCTGTTAATTCGAAATCACGTAATTGAAAGTCCGATTTCTGTATTACAAAGACTTCGAATTAACAAGGTTTTACCGTATCGCAAAACTAACATCAGATTTCGCTGGTGTATCTATTTCAAGTGTTTACATTGCACTAAAAGAATTATCCACCACTGTTCGTGTTACTGTCCAGTAAAAAGAGATCACGAGTGAGAAGTATTTTAGACGTGGAGTGTGACGAACTTGTAAGTAATTTAGGAGAGGATTCTAGTGATGCAAGAGACAACGAATCTTCCCATCTACAGGGAATCGAGCCTTTTGCAAGTTCAGATTAATGAAATACCTGTCACGGAAGTAGGCCCACTTGCTCATTTTCATGGAAAATATATTTTATAGCAGTGCTAATGTATTTTCATCATCTTAGGCAAAGCAGTTATATCCATAAATTTACATGTTCATATTTGTGTAAAGACCATGTGGACCTCGCTGAGTGATACGAAATGTTTGTTTATGCCTACGTTACTCTTTCGATGGAAGGAATTTCAGTTCATTTCATTTTTTTTTCAAAATGAGCCTTCCTAAAATGAGGGTGCGGGCATTCTTCGACGGCAGGTATTATTCGGGTAAATACGGTAATTATGATTACAATAAATGAATAAATACTCTTTCCCCAGTCAGTGGCCATCTGTGAATGGAAGAAGAGAGTATGCTATTTATTCATTCAGTCATACATACATACATACATACATACATACATACATACTACTTAGTGATCTCATTAAAGAAACCAAATTTTTTGTAACTTTGGTCTTTAGCTCCTCATTTAGAGTGCCCACCTGCACATAACAGTAATTATTCTCTCTACTTTCATACCTGTTACTTCCAAACTTTCACTTTCATCCATGAAACTCTGCCTCATATTTCTGTTGAAGTTTCTTAACAAATAGACCTAAAAATCTTATACACTACTTAGTGTTCTCATTAAAGAAACATGCCTACAAAAAAAAAGTAAATAGGATAGGTATGTAGTTTTCTTCTTCCTGAGATATGTTGTATCAGTGAGTTAACAGAGTCGAGATATAATGTTATTGATATCTCATGTTTAGAATGAATCTGAAATTTCAAAACATACTGACCTGAGCAGTAACAACTACAACCAGTATTGTTGCAACAACACTTCCCAGTAGCATATGATCTGACAATACATGTCCTTTCGGAGATACTCCATCTTTATATGTACCTGAAAACAAAACAGTGAAGTAAGCTATATAGAAGTAAATTCATTTTTATACTACACAGTAACATAAATTCATAATTTGTTCAGATGTTTGAGGACATAAAAATGATAACCCTGAATGCCTTCAAGAAAGTAATTACAGCGACTTGAGGACTCAAGTGATAACTGGATGAATTCAGGTCCAGTTACCCCAAATTCAAGGCCAGAGAGGATTCACTATACTGACTGATTTAAGGCAGACTGGTAAGGAAGTATATTGTACAGTACTATGGCCAATAGAAGCATTTTATTTTTATTTTTTTTTGCTAGTGGTTTAATGTCTCACTAATACATCAAAGATTTCTGGCAATGCAAGGATGGGAAAGGGTTAGGATTGGGAAGGTAGTGGCTGTGATCTTAATTAAGGTATAAAAATGGGAAACCACAGAAAACCATCTTCAGGGCTGCCAATGGTGGTAAGTTCTTCTCAAGAGAATATAACAGAGTTGTCATGAAACTTTTAACTGTTACAGTTATAAGGACACAGATTTTACCAAAGTAAACTCCCTTAATGAAAAAAAAAAAAAAAATAATAATAATAAGGAGGTTACTTCTCCAAAATTTTTTATTAGACTCACAAAAAGTGTGATAAAAATATTTCTACAGTAAGTCACTTGTCAACGGAAAGCACTTCAAGCTTGTTACCCCAGATACTAAATTTTTATAGATTAGAGGGCATTGAGCTAGCACTTTGGTATAGGGGTAGCATGACTGCATTTCACCTGCCCCAGTTTAAATCGCGGCCTTTTCAAGGATTTTAATTCTGGACTTCAAGATGGAACAGTACAGTCTCTGTGGTTCAGGCGGTAATGCACTGGCCTCTCACCGCTGGGTTCCGTGGTTCAAATCCCAGTCACAATATGCAAGATTTGTGCTCGAAAAAGTGGAGGCGGGGCAGTTTTCTCTCCAGGTTCTCTGTTTTTTCCCCCCATCATCTTTCATTGCACCACCACTCTCCAGTATCATTTCATTTCAGTTCATCTGTCGGTCATTAATCATTGCTCCAAAGGAGTGTGAAGTGTGACAAACTTCGGTAGGCAGCACAATTCCTATCCTTGCCACTAGATGGGGGTCGAATGATTAGAGATGGAACAGAATTCACTCTGCCTCATGAGCTCAACAGGCTGTGTAGTATGAAAAGTATTGAACCAGTCACAAAAGTACAGCAATACGGCTGAGGAACTTGTAACACTGGCCACCTGGCACTCAAATATCTTCAGACCATCTGGTTGGGTAGTAGCCAGGAAAAATGTTTAATAAGATTTTGTGAGCTCAGACATAAAATACTTGCCTTCCTACAAGAGCATGTTGCTAGCTCAGTTGATCCTCAACGTAAGCTCAGAGATATTAACTTTCAACAGGACAGCGTTTCTAACGGATATTATCCAATATCTGATTGTTGTGAATTTGCAGCTTCAGGGGAAAAAGCATTCAATTTATGGGATGTGTTGATGATTTTAAGAAAAAGTTGTGCCTCTTTAAGTCTACAATAACTAAAAATGAAGTCCATTTTCCATGTTGTGAAAAACTATTCAGAGAAGAGGAAGTTGTGTTTGATAATTACATCGAACATATTGAGCGGTTGATATCTGACTCTGACTGCTGATTACAAGATTTTCAGAAGCTGTGAGCAGAAATAGAACTCTTCAATAACCCTATGAAGTGTACAGAGGAATCTCAATCTGTGCGACTGCAGTTAAGACTTGTGTGAGCTACTGTGTGACCTGTCTCTCACAACAACACAGAAGCGATTGGGGTTGAGTTTTGGAGATTGCTGTCTCAAGATTGATACTCTCTCGTAGGAATCTGGGCCCCGTACAAGTGCTCAGTTTTTGGAAGTACTTACATGAGGTTATTCTATTAAGTAGAAAGCCATACTTTCCAGTGTCGACTCAGTTAAATGTAATTTAAAAGCTTTTTAGTCTACCGAACACAACTATACTCATCTCTTAGCTCTTCCATGGAATATTCTTACAATACACTCATATTCTGGATGATCTGTTCCACATGTCCCAACTACTTACGAATTTATTTGTAGAAAGTGCGAGCCAAATCAATGTCTTCATCATGACAACAACTGCTCGCAACAAAAACTGCATACTCAAGCAATTCAATTATCTCACCGACAGTCACGCAGTGATAGGAAAGAATTTGTCTAACATGCAGCAATATGCATTAATCAAAGTTGTGTATTTAAAAGGATATGCAACCACAAGTTTTTGAGTTATCAATGGTCATGCCTTATCTGTATCACGTCTGCGTCTCCTAGAAGCTGATTCTATAACCTGGCTTTCCTCTGTTTGCATGAAATGATCCCACTATCGTAGGCATTTCTTTGACATAGTTTCATCTAGTATGTTTTTTGTAAATTTGGTCTTTAGCTCCTCATTTAAAGTGCTCACCTGCTCATAACAGTAATCATTCTCTCTACTTTCATACCTGTTACTTCCAATCTTTCACTTGCATCAATGAAACTTTGCCTAATATTTCTGTTCAAGTTTCTTAACAAATAGACCTAAAAATTTTCAAATGTCTGCGATCATTAGTATATTCTGCTTATGTGAATCCCATTGTGTCAATTTCTATATTTCAGTAAATGATTACATTACATGTTTCAGCGATAATGGTAAAAGATTAGTCATGTTCCACTCTTCTCAATATTTTGAACCAAAAACTCATTCTACCATCAATTCTCACTGGAATCTGATTATTTATCTCCTTTATATCATAATCCCTCAGTATGGTCTACATAATTTCCCTTAATACCCTGTCAAACACCTTTTTTTTACATCTACAAAACATTCCAGTTACTTTATGTAAGCTAGAAAGAAAAACTTTTCTCTATAAAAACAAGAGAAAAATCAATATTCATCTTTAAGAAATGTAACGCGACAGTTCCAGTTTGTTACCACAATTAAAAGTATATTCCTCAAGGCTATGTATTTTATTATCCATTGTAATAAAGAAAAGAAAGTATATTCCTCAAGGCTATGTATTTTATTATCCATTCTAATAAAGAGAAGAAATTGCATTTTTCCTAATAATTATAGATTTTAATAGATAGCAACACATACACTGGAATAACATTTCCACAAAAACAACTGTTAATGAATTAATTATAGATATCATTTTCAACTAATCAGTAAAAAAATAACGATCAAATAGAACAAATATTGAGTGAGGTACATACCATATGGGATGAGAAACAACACGCAAGATGTAAAGAAGCCATGCAAAGCACTCCTGAGAAACTCCTTCTTGTTGAAAAGCAAGTTTGAATGCCCAGGAGTATACAGCTTTGGGTACATAATGCTGTACCGGTCATTTACATCTTGATCGAAGATACCAAGAGCCAAAACTGGCAGAGATGTGTAAAACAGATTGTAGACAGAGATAAACATTGGGTCAAACACCGTCTAGAAAGAAAAGTACAGATATGCTCACTAACACATGCCTTAAAAAACATTCAATTTTAGTTAATTCAAGAAAGGAGCTGTTTCATTCATGTTGTGTCATTATCCATATCCACTAAAATGTTGAAATACACTCAGGTTTATGAAAATTGCAACACAATGGAGGAAGCTGGAAAGCATGTGAAACTTACAGTAAATTCAAAGCAGGGTGTAACAAGCATGTGATTTTGCACTCATGTGTTCAGCATTGCCTCATGGACTGTCATGTGAGGCATATTAAATAGAGGGCTCTTGAGGAGCCAAGCAATAAGTACAACATATCAGGGTCAACAGGCTATAAACCTTTCTACAAGAGTCACTATGCCTCATCATGCTAAACAGGCACATTAAAAAAAAAAAAAGTTTGAATAGGGAGAAATGACTGGCTTGCATGAAGGTGGCTTTTCATACTGCAGCATTGCTGTTCAGATGGGACATACTGCCATAACAGTGATGCAAGTGTGGAAGCAATGGAAAGAAAAGAAACAAATGCATCAAAAACCTAGTAGTGGATCACAAAGTGTGATGACACCATGGAATGACAAACATCTCATTCACATGGCAGTGACAGGATCATACAGCTTCATCAGAAGTGTTGCACAATGGTCGAGAACTGTAACAGATGGGCCACTGTCTGCTTCCACGTCTGACGTCTGCTTCAGGGAGGACCAGTAGCATGCACTCCCCTGCAGCTAATGCCTTTGAGCCTGGACTACCTATGTCTCAGGCTACAAATGGCTCATAAATACATGCAGTGGCATGCAGAATGGCAACATGTCCTATTTTTGGACTAGTCCTGGTTTTAACAAAATCAATTCAATTCAATTCAAATCAAATCAAATCAAATCAAATCAAATCAAATCAAATCAAATCAAATCAAATCAAATCAAATCAAATCAAATCAAATCAAATCAAATCAAATCAAATCAAATCAAATCAAATCAAATCAAATCAAATCAAATCAAATCAAATCAAATCAAATCAAATCAAATCAAATCAAATCAAATCAAATCAAATCAAATCAAATCAAATCAAATCAAATTCTCTTTATTTGCAAATGATGTGTCAAGCACTAAATATTAAATTAACAACAGAAGAAAATTTTCCAATAATACAATATTATACAATTTACGCTAACAATTTTTTCTATTAAACACACAGCTCATCCTTAATAAATTTATATTGTTAACAAAATTCTACTTATAATATCTCCTGTACTACTTACAAATATAGTCAACTGATATACAGTATGTGGAATTACTTCAAATGATACTATACAACTGGTATAAGATTAAAATTTACATTGCATTTATTTACTTTTTTTTTTTTTACCCATTTTGGACCTGCTGCGTCTTAACCAGAGCCCCTTTTGCCACCACTTTTCAGAGTTCCTGATGACCAGGCGAGATGTAAGGCGTCAGCGTCAGTGGGTAGGGTCTGACACATCCCACTCTGACGAGTCTAGTGTCAGACCTAAGACGAAACGCTGGTTAATAGAGCAAACGCCTGAAAAGCCTTACATCTGATATATTTTTGACATGCTCTATTGGTGAAAAATATCTAATTCCCTCCATGGGAATTTAGAATTTTCCATTCGGAATTGCTAGGCGGGCAATAATTCCATTGTGGAGATTTATCTCCCGTATGCAGTTATCAGACTGTGCCTCATAAATAGGCTTCTGATAAGTTCACCTGCATACACCCAGCGTCAGTGGGTAGGGTCTGATACATCCCACTCTGACGAGTCTAGTGTCAGACCTAAGACGAAACGCTGGTTAATAGAGCAAACGCCTGAAAAGCCTTACATCTGATATGTTAATCAAATTTTAATCGGGTTTGCACAATATCCTTGATAGTTTTATTTAAACTTAATTGTACACTGTGGGCTACACACTGAAAATTGTCGTACTTTGCTCACTCAACTCCTAGAACAATATTTCTTGCATTATCAGCGAAAACAGCAACAATTTTGTCTTCCAAATCCCATTCACGAACTAAATTTTCAAATTTTTCTGTGCAGTTAGCAGCATTGTGGTTTTCTCAAACATGTTTAACGTGTTATGTTGAATTGCAATATTCCCCATTTGAATCAATCTGGTGAGCTGTAACCCCCAAGTAGTTACGGTTAGATATGGAAGACCAAAAATCCCCCCTGAAATTAATACATTCTGCTTGTTTCAATTCTAATAATTTTGATCTTTCTACGTCATACAACTTGTCATCTCTTTTATTTATTTATTTATTTATTTATTTATGTATTTATTTATTTATTTATAATGAATTAATGAATGAATTTATTAATTAATTTATTTAGTTACCGTGTCTGTAAAGGGAAGATGGTACATGAGAGATGAGCTTCCCGTAAAACCTCTTCAGTGCCACGGAAAGTACTATGTGGCCTACTATCCTGCGAAATCCACTTCATTAGTTTATTCGTAATTTCAGTTTCCGTATTAGAGCACACAGGCTTCACCATTATGTGCTTCAACTTTGACTGAGGAGTGGTAGTGACATTGATAGATTCAGATACACTTTGGAAGGGATGAATATGTTTAAGACGATATTCAAGACTATATGTACTTCCTGTATAACTGAACAATTTTCCGCATATTTTACAAAATACTGTTTTTCTGTCTGTCACCTTACAACAATCGTTTTGTTTTTAAGTCCGGATTTCCTCACATTGGTTCGTAAGCCATGTTTGTAACTGAAGTTCTCAAACACTGAATGAGAATTCTGAATAACAAACACACACAAAAACCAAACCCCATGGCGCAACAGCCCTGAATAGCCATGGCCTACCAAGCGACCGCTATTCAGCCCGAAGGCCTGCAGATTACAAGGTGTCATATGGTCAGCACGACGAATCATCTCGGCTGTTATTCTTGGCTTTCTAGACCGGAGCCGCTACCTCACCATCAGATAGCTCCTCAATAGTAATCATGTAGGCTGAGTGGACCTCAAACCAGCCCTCAGATCCAGGTAAAAGTCCCTGACCTGGCCGGGAATCAAACCCGTAGCCTCCGCTTAAGGGACAGGCATGCTACCTCTACACCGCGGGGCCGGCAAATGCACACGCACATGAACTGAGGGTTAAGTTGTCACATTGTGTGCTGTGTCTTTCCAGCAATTGGTATCTGTCCCTTTGCACATTACCTGGAATTTCCTGGAAATTTCTTAATGACAGTATCTTCAAGTACCTTCCCCACATCTATCCATTATCCCGCCAGACTGCAGACTGTGTTTCGTAAAGATCCACGATATACTACAATAGCCTGACCAGTATTTATTTTCCAATAGTGTCATAAGCTTCGTTTTAGTAGAAAGTAATTAAGGAGGTATGATTGCTTTTACCTTTCTGAAGGAAAGATATGAACATCAGCTTACTTTAATGACCAGTCAATCAGAGGCCTACAATAGCTGAGGCTTGCACACCAAATGGCAAACAACAATACAATACACAAGTTTTGTGCCACGAGTCTCTTGGTCTCAACCAGACACAACTTCACGACATCGCTATCGTCGCAATACGAGGTTCAATAACCATACTCCACAATAATCTATAAAGCATCTGAAGAGCTGTACATCATGCTATGTTCCAAATTTATTTCTGAGCCTTGTGATTGTTGTTGTTTCTATCTGGCACATTCTAGCAAATTTACCAATGGCATGAAAGACATCTTGTAGTCTTTGTCCTAGTGGCAGCCTCCTTATGGGGAAGTTGTATTAATTAATAAAAAAATAAAATGAATTCCTTCACCAAACAGTTTAATCAGTTCAATCAATCAGCTAAAGCACATCGATCGGTTAATCGGATTTTCGGTTAATTGGTTCGATTAATTGCTGAAATTGACAGCTCTAATTTTAATGTTAATGTGACATTCCCTGGATTGAAAATAATGATTCAGACCTCACAGTGAATAAAATAAAGGAAATCTGATGGTCACTGTTGTATTGTTAATGAATATTGAACAGCTAAATATGTTACAAACACCAGCTCACAACTGAAAACCCTCCAGATTTTTCAACAAGTCTAGATTTAGTTATCACTCACGTTGACAACACTAGGAATGCTGCTTTTGCAGCAATAATGATTATTTTGTATAGTTTGCTTTTTCGTTGTTAGCACAGCATTTTAATGAGTTTCTGTATTCTGTGAGTACATTCTTATTGCTGTGACAGAGACATGTCTTGTGTTTTAATGCTATTTGCTTTAAGTCGCACCGACACAGGTAGGTTTTATGGCGACGATGGGATAGGAAAGGTCTAGGAATTGGAAGGAAGCGGCCGTGGCCTTAATTAAGGTACAGCCCCGGCATTTGCCTGGTGTGAAAATGGGAAACCACGGATAACCATCTTCAGGGCTGCTGACAGTGGGGCTCGAACCCACTATCTCCCGATTACTGGATACTGGCCGCACTTAAGCGACTGCAGCTATCGAGCTCGGTGTTGTGTTTTAATGAGCTGTACATCTGGTTACAAGGGAAATAAGAAAGTAAAGAGAAAAGAGTAGCATGTTTTTGAAATGGGCAAATGCTATTCTCTGGAAGGTCAGAATCTCTTGAGTGTGTGATGTTTATTTTTCATGACAGGTACATTATTAAGACTGATAAATTTGTGATTAATGGCAAAGAGACGGAACTTACGAGATTGAGATTTAGTCACTCCTTAGCTGAATTGTCAGCGTAGTGCTCTTCAATTCAGACTGAGATAGCTGTTATGGATCTTAAGGATGAGGAACAGGATAAAAATTAATGACTATTTTTTGGTGAGAGTGAGTATTGAGAATGAATCCACAGTAATACAGTGGGTATACAATCATTTATCTACACAGTGGGAGTAGAAGTGGGACTGGAGCAGAAGTTCATGTAGTGAAATGAATAGCTGAAAATGTTTCCTCAACACCTTCGCTGGGTTTGATTGTAAAAGGTAATTTAGACTTACAGGAACATTTAAAACCCATTAAAACTCTACATTTTGGAAGAAAAAAAAAAAATTGTTTCCCTGTTATGTAAAAAATTGTTTGCACTTGTAGGCCCGTCCCTGTTTATTGTGGAGATAAGCAAACAGACAAAAATTAGTCTCCCCTGGAAAAATCATTACAAGCATCATTTAATACCATGTAACTCCGCCTCAGGACTTGATAACCGCTTGGATTTGGTTAGGAAGCGAGTTGACAAAGTTGTGCAGGTAAGTCGCATCCAGGTAAAGTCACATGCAGAGGATATGATTGCGCAACTCCACCAAATTGTGGGGATGCTGATTTCAGCGTTTTACCCACTGTTCCAAGATGTCCCACAGATTTTCAATGGGTCTCAAGTTAGGTGAATTTTGCAGACCAATCTAGATGTAAATGGGTGGGGGAGTGTTCATAAAACCAGTCGCATACGCGTCCAGCCCTATGAACTTTGCTGTTGTTATCTTGAAAAATCCGGGTATCACTAGCATGTTTAAATAAACATTCTGGTTCATGTTAGTGGTCACCTCAGTGAACGGGCCCAATCCATGATATGAAAAACACTCCTAAAACTTCACAGACCCACTTCCGGCTTGAACCTGACCTTGTACACATCCAGGATGAAATGCTTAATTTGGCGTTCAGTGCACTTGACGACATGCAGCATTGTAATACACGCAGAAACATGATTTGTCAGACCACATTGCATTCCACCAGTCAGCTTCTGTCCACGTTCGATGATTTCTAGCCCATTGAAGACGTGCAGCTTTATGTGCCTGTGTGAGCAATGGCCTCTTGCGAGGTAACCGACTCCAAATGTTCATTGCATGCCGTTTCCCTTGCAATGTTCTCTTGCTATATTGACTGTTGGGTTTGGAAGCAATAAGCGATTTTGATTCAAAAGCCGTGAAACGCGTCTCTGGTCCCTCTCAGTCAGGATCTTTTTCCTACCAAAATTCTGACATCATATTTCGTGGCCATGTAGTACACCAATGCCTGTAGACATGTTGAACAGTCTGCTGTGAAACACCAATAAATCCAGCAACTTCATGCATCGTATGGCCATGGTCAGGGCCAAAGACGATTACCCCTTTTTGCCACTATCACATTCTTACATATACCAACGTTGACGTACAGAGTCTGCTTGAAAAATAAATGTCTCACTAATTGCTACTGCCTTACCGTATGCTCACGTAGAGGCAGTGCGCGTGCCGTTGAGCACGGGAATCATTCGCTGTACCATTTGTAAAGACTTAACAATCCATCTGTGCGTGTGCACTAGGGTGACTAATTTTTTGTCTGGTGAACTTATGCATGCTGTATTTTTTTTATTTTCTCTGTGTCTAGAGCTGAATTTAACATCTTGGAATGTGTTTTTGTGGGTATGTGTGTGTGTGTGTGTATATTACATTGGTAAGCAAATTTCCTTGCATGCTGAATAAGAATAACTTCTCCCCATAGCATCTTGCATTACAGAGCACAATAATGTGATTGGCTAGTTGGCAGAACTGCTGAAACAGGTGAGCAAGTGAGCAAACTTTCTCTTCTGTATGTACACTAATAGTGCAAGATTTAGTTCAGCTTGCCTTGAAAAAATGGTTCCTGGTCGCTGGACCTGTAAGCTGGCTGGTTAGTTCTTCCAAATTGACACTTTTAGACTTTTTTCTGTGGGAACAGCTAAAGGATGTTGTCTAAAAGAATATATTGACTACATCAACAGCCTGTATGGACATTTCTTCTGAAATGCTACATCATGTGTAGAAATCTTTGCATGAAAAAGTGGAAGCACATTGTGGCTAATGGCCATAATTTTGAAAACAACTGGTAAATGTACACATATGGACGAAGCAAGCACACATACCCTAGTAGTGGCCAGTCAACTGGAGCAGACAACAATCCCACGTGGAAGTGATTATATATCATAAACTGTTTGCACTAGCAAAAGCCATGGTGATTCTAAGTGCCTCTACATTTGTCTCCTCCGTGTTAACAGGCACTGTTCCATTTTAAAAAAATTTGGTGCTTGAAAACCACTTTCCAAGCATTGTTGGAATTGCATTAAGGGCTACATTTGTGAGGCTCTGTATGTACAGTATTTCCATTCTGTGAAAACAGCAGATCAACTGTATCTCTCCTTTCAGAAATATTCATGGTGGTAGATATAGGTGATTCACACTGTACACATACATTTGATGAGCTGTACTTAAAAATAACACCAAGCACATTACCATAGTTTGAAATGCAATCGCTTTTGCTTCTTCACATAAACTGTAAACCCATCAGGACTAAGACATAGAATAACTAGAGGCAGATAAATTAGTTTCATATTTACTCTTTTGAGGAACTCTGGAGCATTGCTACTAAACAGGAAATGTTTCTGTAATAATTTCTTGATCAAATACTCTAAAAAACAATTAATTCTGATAAGTGCAACCGTCAAATGGATTCTGTATGATATGTGTGTTGCCCACTTAATCGTCTGGGATCTGCTGGTTTAGAACTCTTGTCCTCGACTGCTGATTGCCGTTCAGTCAGAGCATAGCAACTAACTACAAACCCACCTTTGTAACAAATCAACAGGATCAACATGTTTAAGAGGTCATAACCTTGACCACAGAAGAAATTTAAGATGGACATTACAACATATATTAAGATGTCATTTTACACATAGACAAGAGACTGTAACTTACAACATTGTTTTTATTCTTACACTTTTACCAGTATGCCATATGGAGTTTAAAGATTAGAATTATATAGATAGTTTTAAAAACTATGAATGCTCTACAGTAATACTTTATAATGTTTTAATTCTAGAATAATCCACTGAGGATGATTCAAATGGAGTTGAAACATGTTGAAACCATCTCAGCAGATGAAAAATATATTGAATAGGAGGATATAATAAATGTTTATCATCATCATCATTTTATAGTTCCAGTTTCCTGGGTACTGTTTATATTATTGTAAAAGTTGCTCAGTATTTGTGTAACAGCTGAGATGGCACGATCGGTCATTCCTGTCATAATAGGATATGTTTTTAATTACATTCATTAGGTTTAGAAATTTTCCGTTATCTTAGTCTGTCTTATCCATTTTTCTATCTTTATTACAGCATAACTGTTCTCTACATTTAAAAAAATCAAAACGACCCAGTTATGTGGTTCATTTTTCATCTTCACATCTAACATTGTTATATTACCATTAACCCGTTTGGTAGGTGATGCGGTGAGATCCATGACTACAAGTTGCTTGCTCAATGGGGGAATGCAGATGTATCCACCGATTCTAATTATATAATTTTTTTCTCAGTTGCCTGCCTGCAGAGGTTTAATTCTTCTTCAGCAGTGTATTTTGGATGAGCCTGCTCTCTGATGTGAATTTTTTCAACTATGTTTTTCCAATACCAGTGTGTCATCCACAAGTTGCATCATAAAGAATATAACTTACTCAAATAATAGCCTCGAGCTGAGCTCATCACCTTATCGTCCCTTGGATGCAATAATATTGCTGCAGAAGGAATTTCTGGAGATTATTATACTAAACAGACTAATTTATTATCCTCAGTCTTGAGTTCTTCCTTCACAACAGGAGTGTGTGTTTACTGCAAGTTACACAGCATTTATTATTACATGCATGTGTTCCATAATACAGGCACAATTCATGATTTCCTTCCAAACTGCAGAGACCAGGGTTCTATTCGATTCTTTTTCTTACATTTTTTTCTGCTATAATGTCTGAAAGGAATTACCAGCCCCCACCGTTAGAGGAGGATGATTTATGGGCCATGATAAGCGAAATGTTTGAATTTATGGGGAGGATAGTGATCTTAGTGAAGTAAGTTATGCCGAAGGGGAATTCGTAAGTGACGGGAATTAACCTGGAACAAGTACTGGAGGCTTCAATGTGCAGGGTTCAGGCCAAGCTGAAGCAAATGAGCAACAGTCACAAAAGAGATAACACGTGTTTGATTCCAGTTCAAGTATCAATCATGACAGTGTAGTAGTGATGATAATACAGATGATATTCCAACCAGTGCACCATAGAAAGAAAATAGACAAATGGTATGGATTTAGAAGAGGGAAAGGAACAAGAGATGCAATTGGACTGTTAAGAAATAAAGGTGAGAGATACATTGAAAGATAAATTTATACTTTTATAGTTTTCATTGATAGAGTACAGTGGAATAAATTAATAGACATTCTAAGGGAGAATGGAACTGACTGGAGGGAAAGAAGACTGATTAAGAATCTATACTTACAACAGAAAATATGAGTGCAGATTGTGAATGAGATGAAAGAGTAAAGCACCTGTTGACTCTCCCCAATACTGTTTAACATGTATTTCGGGCATATTATTCAGAAATGTATAAAAGAAAAAAAAAGAGGAGTGCAGGTTGGTGGTAGGAAGATATAATGTATTTGATTTGCTGATGATATGGTGTTATTGGCAGAGAGTGAAAGGGCTATGCTTGGAATGATAGAAAATTTAAATAAGACGTGTGAGGAATTCAGAATGAGAATCAATAAGAAAAAGACAAAATGTATGGTGATAGGTGCAAGAAAAGTAAGGGCAGCTGTAAAGTTAGGACAGGAAGATATAATAGAACAAGTAAGTGCTTTCAAATATCTGGGAAGCATAACAACAGAAGGCATGAGATGCAAGCAGGAGGTAAAAACGTGTATCGCAATTGCCAAGGAGGTATTCAGTAAGAAGAGGCTTTTTTGTGGGTGCATGGAGAGAGATCTGAGGAAGAAAATGACAAAGTGCTTTATTTGGAGCATGGCAATTATACGGAACTGAGACATGGACACTGAGGAAAGAGGGAGAAAGAAGACTGGAAGCATTTGAGATGTGGATTTGGAAGAGGATGGAGGGGATAAAATGGGTATAAAGGAAGTGAGAAATGAAGAGGTGCTGTGAAGATTGGGAGGAAAGAGAGAAAAATATTAAAGGCAATCAGGAGGAAAGAAAATTGGCTTGGACAATGGATGAGAAGAGATTGTTTACTGATGGATGCTATGGAAGGAATGGTGAATGGAAGAAGAAGAAGAAGAAGAAAAAGAAGAAAAAGAAGAAGAAGAAGAAGAAGAAGAATAAGAATAAGAAGGAACCAGATGGTTGACAGTATGAGGATAAAAGTCAATCATGAGAAAATTGAAGAGGGTAGCAGGTGACAGGATTGCACAGAGAGCTGCCATGTGAAGACCTGCCCTAGCATAGAACACTAATGATGATGATACCCCATCCTCATGTTTAGCCTGGAAATTACCATGTTAACAAGGCCAGACAACTCAAAACTACAAACTGCAGAAATTATTCAGAAGACCAGGAAAGACAAGATCAGGGGGGAAAAAAAAAAAACCGAGAGGTGGTGGCAACAGCAGGCACAACTACAAAAGATCCAGAAGGCAAGACCGAACTGGTTTGACCCTGTAAAAAGGATGAGCGCCAGTAGGACTGCAAGAAGGGAATATGAAAGAGGAAGTAAAAGGGAAAAAATGACCAGTTGGCAGACTCAGAAAAAAATTGACAGCTCTAGTAGAGAAAGATGTCTAGGAGAGAGAACAAGATTGGAAGAAGGTTACAAGAGAAGAGTTGTTCATGGACAGAAAGAGATGAATGGGGCTTGTATACAACACCTGGGTGACTGGAGTTGGATGATGATGATGATGATGATGATGATGAATGAAACTAGTATAAAAGGAATTTTTCAACTGATCAGAAAATGTAGTGAAAACTATAAAAATCTAGACACAAGCCTTACAGAATCAAAGATAGAATCTTGGAACTCATTTCTTGCTTTCAATTAAGGACAGACATTAGGAAAGTTTACAGGAACAAGAAATTCCTCAACAATAAACACAAGAAGTTCTCTAAATCATATGTTTTTTTAAAGAAGGAAAATATAGACTGTTAGAAAATAACAAAACATTTTAGCAATAATTACACTTCATATATTTTATCATAACAGAAAAAGGATGCTGTCATGACCCTGAAAAGAAACGTACAAAATTTCATGAAAAATACATGCACACAATATCTTCAATAATGAATTAGAAAATAACTAGGACCTTATGAATACAATAAATAACTTGGACCAGTAGCTCTAATACACTTCTTTATACCGTACTTTTGACATATTCTAGATTTATAACCCACAAAAGTTATAGTTGGCTACCAAGAGAGTTGGCTGCGTGGTAGTTTCAAACACCTTATTCATCTAGATATATGAAGTGAGAGTTTTGTTTGTATATTGCGCAGAATTTAAAAAGAATAGTATTTCTGTATTGATCATGTCCACAATAACAAGGAAATGCACTTTTCAATTTTCTGTCATTTCTATCTGTCTGTCTGTCTGTCTGTCTGTCTGTCTGTCTGTCTGTCTGTCTGTCTGTCTGTCTGTCTGGGCATCACAAGAAAATGGCTGAAGAGAATTTAATGAAAATCAGTATGTAAAGTCGGGAGATGAGCCACTACAATCTACGCTATAAATAATTTTATTCACGCTGAGTGAAATGGTAGTTTAGGGGAAGGCCTAAAATTACATTATTAAATCTTTATGTTATTAATGGTCCTATCAATAAATACTACATAACTAAAATTATATAGAATTATATTTCCGATCATTTATGTTTTATACATTTTTACCGTACTGGTTATCATAACAGAGATATTCATGAATTTCTATTTTTGTTGCTAAGTTCATATCAACGCCGAACCACAAGGAAATGGGTGAACAGAATTTAATGAAAATCAGTATGTAAAGTTTGGGAATGAGGTGCTACAGTCTAGGTTATAAATCATTTTTATTCACGCTCTGGATGAAATGGTAGTTTATGAGAAGGTAGTTTATGAGAAGGTGGCTAAAATTAAATTTTTTAAATACCTATGTTATTGGTCTTATCAAAAAGTATTACATACCATAACAAAAGTTATAGAGAATAAAAGTTCAATCATTTACGTCTTATACAGTTTTACCGTACCGACTATGATAATATAATGTAGACTTCTGTTACTTAGTTCTTAACAACGCCAAGCATTGTTAACGTGGAAACATTGTTTAACCCTTTCCACTCGAATTATTTGTACGTCCTGATTTCTCCCAACTCGCATTTATTTCTGTCAGCATTCTTCATATTTTAAAACCTGGTGTTAAGTACTGGTTGTAACAATAATACAGGAAGAAAGTACAAAATTAATGAATGTATGACATAAAATCATGTTTTCCACTTTCTTAACGGTATGTCTTTAGTGTGTGGAAGCGTTCAAAGCAAATGCTTGGATGGAGCCCTGCTTGTTTATCCAACCAGTCTGCACTAAATTAATCCTGCATTTTTGCCTTACTGTTCATCCCCATGTTGATAATTGTACCAATAAATGCCTTCAGCTCTTCTAATGTCACAGCTTTCCAAGAAAACCAGATAGATCTCTTCAGAAGTGGAGTATTTTGCTGTAATTTATATTTCGGCAAATTTGTTTGTCTCATGGACAATAGAGGTTATCAACTGATCAGTAAAAATAGCTACCAGTACTCTAGTTCTATTTTAAGTCTATTGCCACAATTTATGAATGCACTGACTAATCTGTAAGGACATTTGGGTAATCCTGCATCATCCGTTCTCCGCGATCTCCAAGGTATGTTTGAAGTCAGCACTGTATCACTGGGACCGGGACGAGTCAAAATACTATCGCCGCCTCCATGATTTCTTGCGATGCTGATATCAATATCGCCATTTGAATCACTAATAGATATATCTCTTTCATTGCCAGATTCAAAATTTTCATCATTTTCATGGTCACTATAAAAACAATCAGCCGAAATAGACGCAAGAATCTCAGCTTCAGTCAGACTGTGCGCCGCCATGTTGCTTCACGCGACTGCTTTCCATTGCCAAGGAAACGGAGCAATTTTGCCACGCAAAGAGAAACTAAAACACACCTATTTGGTTTCTTTCAGTTTCCGGAAGGGACCAGCACTTACGAAACGAAGTACAAAAGACCTGGCATTCCAGGTAACCTAGCAACGAGCGGCGAAACATTGTGTCGACTCAGGGTCAACACATGAGCTATAACGCTGAGTGACGGCTGTCGACCTCAGGTCGACACACGAGCGGAAAGGGTTAATAGTATTAACTAGTGATGGTTTTTGTTATGATTGTCTTAAGGAGTAAAACCGCATGGTCACTGCTCCGTCCGACAAGAAAAAATCTGAAGATGATTTTTTAAAATGAGAAAAAATCGTAAAGAAACAATCGCTTGAAAAATAAGACAAGAGGGTGTCATGAAAGAAGGAAGGACTGCCTTTACATTAGATGCTCTAATATTCCAGAGTCAGAAGAAAACTAAATGTGAGGATTACAATATCCAAAGCTCATAAAAATGATCAAAAATAACATTATATTAACAACTGTTGAGATGTGATTTGTATCTTCTGCTGCCACTCATCTCCAATAGATGGGATTACTGCTGCATCCCAAGTAAAACAGCATGCCTGAATATTGGTGGAAAATAGTTAGAAAGTTTTGCACATTCTATATGATTGTTCCATCAATGACAGGTACTGCAGCTAGTAACTGAATAAATATGATATGCTGTATCTATTACATGAATAAGAATGATACTCCTGAAGACTTATCACTAGTAAAGATATTTTTTCAAATTAACAGCATGGCTTCATTCCTTTCTGGTAATCCTTATGGTATTTAAAGAACAGCAATATATATAACAGGAAATGTATAGAATCATCATTAACTACACAAGTTTTTGTACACAGATTGTAGAATAACTCATTAAAGGAAAAATAAATAAATAAAGAGTTTCAGAAACAAAATGATTATTTGTATACATTTCTAAAACTTCACTTACCTGAGCACTAAAACCACAGAAGAAGGCAAACCAGAAGTGGCACAAGGTGAAGGCAAAGTTTTTATAGAAGAAGTACCTAAGGAACTTGCACATACGATAATATGACCATCGACCATGGACCAACAGAAGTCGTTCTAGAAAACGGAACTGGGCAAGTGAATAGTCTGATGCCAGTACAGCTTGCATTCCCTCTTGTCCACTGATACCAACACCAATATGTGCAGCTGTTCAACAAACAACACAATTATACAGACTGTATTTTAACATCTTTTAATAAAGAAATGGTTTTTCATAAACACACACTTAGGGCTACTTGTCAAGTGAAGACAGAACACAGACAATGTAGCCAAGTTTCAAAAGTGCAAATAGGGAGGAAGGAAGACTTGCCTAGACTGTGTGTACAGTCATCTCACACTGAACTTGCCCTCAGAGTGACTGATGATAAGTTAATTTTGCGTCACTATTGCTAACCTGGTGTAGCCCTTGGTGGCAGATCTTCCGATAAGAGTGGGCAGCATCAATTATTTTCAATTTTTCAATCATTCAATCATTACTGATCTGCATTTAGGGCAGTCATCCAGGTGGCAGATTCCCTATCCATTTTTCCTAGCCTTTTCTTAAATGGTTGCAAAGAAATTGGAAATTTATTGAACATCTCACGTGGTTATCGTCGGCTGTAACTCTATCCAAGTATATATAACTTCTTTCAGCATACACTGACCAGTTCAACTCAGTTTATGGATGTATTTGTGATGACTAGGGCCTGGATGTTTATGGAGTAGTAGGTTAGAATGCAAACTTACTGAAGCGACTAATAAGTAGAGTCTACCCGCACGATGGTAATGCTATGTGGTTTGCATAAACTTTAGGGCTTCCGCCCATTAGTAGGAAATGTCGACTAGCCCGCTCTAACGTAATGTAGTTGGAATAACATAAATTCTAGGGGTTCTAATGGGCCGAACTCCTAATTATTACGCAAACCTCATAGCACTACCACAGTGCGGGTAGACTCTACTTGTTACTCGCTTCAGTAAGTTTGGATTCTAACCTATTACTGCATAAACATCCAGGCCCTAGTGATGACTAAACAGACCAATCCTGGCATAAAACATACGTCCACACAAACCACACTGAATGGATGCAGGAGGGTGGGGTTGTAAGTGAAGTGGTAAGTTATTCCAATCCCTAACTCCCCTTCCTACAAATGAATATTTGCACCGATTTGTCCTCTTGATTTACAACTTTATCTTTATATTGTGATCTTTCCTACGTTTAAAGACACCACTCAAACTTATTCATCTAAAAATGTCTTTCCATGCCATCTTTCCACTGACAGCTCAGAACATACCACTTAGTCGAGCAGCTCGTCTCCTTTCTCCCAAGTCTTCCCAGCCCAAACTTTACAATATTTTTGTAATGCTACTCACCCAGAACAAATTAAGCTGTTTTTTCTCTGGATTTTTGAATCGAGTAATCCTGGTGAGGGTCCCATACACTGGAAGCATACTCTACTTTTTTTTTTTTTTTGCTAGGGGCTTTACGTCGCACCGACACAGATAGGTCTTATGGCGACGATGGGATAGGAAAGGCCTAGGAGTTGGAAGGAAGCGGCCGTGGCCTTAATTAAGGTACAGCCCCAGCATTTGCCTGGTGTGAAAATGGGAAACCACGGAAAACCATCTTCAGGGCTGCCGATAGTGGGATTCGAACCTACTATCTCCCGGATGCAAGCTCACAGCCGCGCGCCTCTACGCGCACGGCCAACTCGCCCGGTGCATACTCTACTTGGGGTCTTACTAGAGTCTTAAGTGTCCTCTCATTTACTTCCTTACTACAACCCCTAAATACCCCCATAATCATGTGTAGAGATCTGTACCCTTTATTTACCCCACTGAAAATCTTTCCTTATATTAATACCTAGGTACTTACAATGATCCCCAAAAAGAATTTTCACCCCATCAATGCAGTAATTAAAACTGAGAGAACATTTCCTATTTGTGAAACTCACAACCTGACTTTTAACCCCATTTATCATCATTCATCATATCATTGCAGGCCTTTGCTGGCGAGATGTAGTGTTTACAGTGCACTATGTCTTCTGGTATGGGCTATAATAAATTTGTTACTTTCACTAACCTGTCTCCGTCTCAACCTTGGCTTTGACAATATGAAAGTGACTGAGGTATGAGTGATGCTAGTAATACCATTCCTTATGCAGCCAGTCCCTGTTATGAATGGTGTGAAAATGTTGCTCATAGGGTCGGTTGGTGTATGCATTTCAGTGGGCTTGGCAGACTGATATATAATAGCAACTTCTGGCTCAGTGAGGAAAGCAACGGGAAACTACCTCACTCCTCATTTCCCTAGTACGCCTCTTCAGTGACGCCTAGGCTATTATGACAACCTTTGGCGGAGCTGTGGAGGATCAAACCAGCCTTCGGGCTGAATACCCAACATACATACATACATACATACATACATACATACATACATACATACATACATACATTACATACTGTCCATCTCACATCACTATCGAGGTCATTGTCCGACTCGTTGGCTGAACGGTCAGCGTACTGGCCTTCGGCTCAGAAAGTCCCGGGTTCGATTCCCGGCCAGGTTGGGGATTTTAACCTTAATTGGTTAATTCCAATGGCACGCGGGCTGGGTGTATGTGTTGTCTTCATCATCATTTCATCCTCATCACGACGTGCAGGTCACCTACGGGTGTCAAATAGAAAGACCTGCACCTGGCGAGCTGAACCCATCCTGGGATATCCTGGCACTAAAAGCCATACGACATTTCATTTCATCGAGGTTGTTTTGCAGTTTCTCACAATCTTGTAAGTTATTTATTACTCTATACAGTATAATATCATCCGCAAAAAGCCTTATCTCTTATTCCACTTCTTTACTCATATTTATTATTTATTTATCGTATGGGATACAAATACATTATTACAAATGAACAACAATAACCAATGAACAAAACTACAAACAAATATCTAGATCTTGTATGTACTCAATACATTTTGGGGTTGCCATCAAGAAGTCTTCATATGGCCCTCCACATCCTCTGATGCTGCATTCCTCCCTGATGTGTTTAATAGTTTGTCGTGACGCACCACAGTCGCATAGCGGTGAGGAGAGCATTCGCCATTTAAAAAGTGAATTCCCACATCTTTCGTGTCCCGTCCTGAGTCGGTTGAGCATTGACCATACCTTGCGAGGTTGATCAAACCCTGGAACTGTCTTATCGATGCATGGCATTTTCAGGCGTGTAGCTGGAGCATTTTGCATCCATTCTTCCCTCCAGGAATCGGTGATGTTGAACCCGATGCGACTGATCTTGCTGCAAGAGGTGGATGTCTCGAACAAAGTCGTTTGATTTTGAGGTCTGAGATATCAGAGTGTACTGGTAGTCCAGGGTTTGCTACGATCTTGTTGTATTCTCTGATCAAAGCTACTTTCCTTTGCAGGTTAGGGGGTGGTATGTAACTTAGGACAGGCAGCCAGATGGTGGAGTAGACCTGATTGTTCCTGTAATAATGCGCATAGTACTATTTAGTTGGACATCAACTTTGTTAGTATGCG
Organism: Anabrus simplex; assembly: GCF_040414725.1. Lineage (NCBI taxonomy): Eukaryota > Metazoa > Arthropoda > Insecta > Orthoptera > Tettigoniidae > Anabrus > Anabrus simplex. The sequence goes on along the minus strand of NC_090265.1, from coordinate 1,479,559,809 downwards.
AGCTGTTCAACCATACTGGTGCGCAGTACTCCGCCGCAGAATATACCAAGCTCAACGCAGACGTCCGCAGAGTTGTGGCGGATGATCCCGACGTGGTTCCACAAAGCTTTTGTATGATGTTGTTTCTTGTTCTCAGTTTCGCAGCAGTTTTTGTAAGATGTGATTTAAATGACAGGGTCCTGTCTAGCGTGACTCCCAGATATGTTGGTTCCTTATTGTGGGTAAGTTGCGTACCATCAAAGTAGACTTCCAGAGTCCTATTGGATTGTCTGTTGTTGAGATGGAAGCAAGTCACCTCTGTTTTTGATACATTAGGTCGAAGCCCCCATTTACAAAAATACTCTGCAAGCACAGACAAATCAGATGTTAGAGTTTCTTCCATGGGTTCGAAGTGAGTGTGCCTAGTTGCAATGGCCCAATCATCAGCATATCCAAATTTTTTGCTGACAGTTTCTGGCATATCAGCAATGTAAAGGCTAAAGAGCAGTGGGGCTAGAACAGGACCTTGAGGGAGACCATTTTGGAGGAATTTCTGGTTACTGGTTTTGTTTCCATAATAACTTGAAATCCTCAGTTTCCAATCATGTTATCAATAAGCTTCATAATTTGTTGGCATGGAATGATCTTCATCAGCTTGTAGAGTAGGCCTTGCTGCCAGACGGTATCATAGGCTGCTGATAAATCAATGAAAGCCACAGATGTTTTCATCTTCTTCTGAAAGCCTGCTTCAATATGTGACGCGAGTGCCAAAACTTGATATGCGCAACTTCAGTTGGGATGAAAGCCAGCTTGTTCTACAGGGATCGCCGAAAGTATTGTTTGGTCAATCCTATTAATCAGTACTCATTCCAAGAGTTTATATATAACGGACGGTAGCTTTGCACAAGATCTGCACGTTTTTCTGGTTTGAGGAGAGCAATTATCTGGGCACGTTTAAGCTCTTGAGATATATTTCCTGTTTTTAGCATTGAGGTGAAGAATTTTGCTAGCCATGTCCTCATATATTTTCCAGATTTGATGAGAAACTCAGGGAGTATGCCATCAAAGCCAGGAGCTTTACCGGGTTTTATATCCTTTATTGCAACTGCAACCTCTTCTGGGGTGATGTGTGAATATTCTGTCTCATATCATTTATATATAAGAAAACATAAAGGTCCAATAATACCGCCTTGAGGAATTCCCCTCTTAATTATTACAGGGTCAGATAAAGCTTGACCGACTCTAATTCTCCGAGATCTATTTTCTAGAAATATAGTCTCCTATTCAGTCACCCAGTCAGTCATCTGCCGTGTATGGGAAACTACACTTTAGTACAGTGGAGGATAGTGTTGTTTGTAGTGTACACGCTGCAGGAAAGTTGGGGACAGCACAAATACCCAGTCCCTGAGCTAAGGGCTTTTGAAGATTAAAATCCCCTAGCCCAGCTGGAAATCAAACCTGGGCCCCCAAAGACTGAAGTCCCACACACTGAGCACTCAGCCATGGAACCAGACACTGATAATGATATACAATTTTTTTTAAATCCTTCTTGGTGTTGTCCCAATGTACAATGGGAGGGCCTTTCATATTTTTGCTTAGGTAAAATAAATAAATAAATAAATAAATAAATAAATAAATAAATAAATAAATAAATAAATAAATAAATAAATAAATAAATAAATAAATAAATAAATAAATAAATAAATAAATAAATAAATAAATAAATAAATAAATAAATAAATAAATAAATAAATAAATAAATAAATAAATAAATAAATAAATAAATAAATAAATAAATAAATAAATAAATAAATAAATAAATAAATAAATAAATAAATAAATAAATAAATAAATAAATAAATAAATAAATAAATAAATAAATAAATAAATAAATAAATAAATAAATAAATAAATAAATAAATAAATAAATAAATAAATAAATAAATAAATAAATAAATAAATAAATAAATAAATAAATAAATAAATAAATAAATAAATAAATAAATAAATAAATAAATAAATAAATAAATAAATAAATAAATAAATAAATAAATAAATAAATAAATAAATAAATAAATAAATAAATAAATAAATAAATAAATAAATAAATAAATAAATAAATAAATAAATAAATAAATAAATAAATAAATAAATAAATAAATAAATAAATAAATAAATAAATAAATAAATAAATAAATAAATAAATAAATAAATAAATAAATAAATAAATAAATAAATAAATAAATAAATAAATAAATAAATAAATAAATAAATAAATAAATAAATAAATAAATAAATAAATAAATAAATAAATAAATAAATAAATAAATAAATAAATAAATAAATAAATAAATAAATAAATAAATAAATAAATAAATAAATAAATAAATAAATAAATAAATAAATAAATAAATAAATAAATAAATAAATAAATAAATAAATAAATAAATAAATAAATAAATAAATAAATAAATAAATAAATAAATAAATAAATAAATAAATAAATAAATAAATAAATAAATAAATAAATAAATAAATAAATAAATAAATAAATAAATAAATAAATAAATAAATAAATAAATAAATAAATAAATAAATAAATAAATAAATAAATAAATAAATAAATAAATAAATAAATAAATAAATAAATAAATAAATAAATAAATAAATAAATAAATAAATAAATAAATAAATAAATAAATAAATAAATAAATAAATAAATAAATAAATAAATAAATAAATAAATAAATAAATAAATAAATAAATAAATAAATAAATAAATAAATAAATAAATAAATAAATAAATAAATAAATAAATAAATAAATAAATAAATAAATAAATAAATAAATAAATAAATAAATAAATAAATAAATAAATAAATAAATAAATAAATAAATAAATAAATAAATAAATAAATAAATAAATAAATAAATAAATAAATAAATAAATAAATAAATAAATAAATAAATAAATAAATAAATAAATAAATAAATAAATAAATAAATAAATAAATAAATAAATAAATAAATAAAAGGCAAGACAGAAAGATGGCAGGAACATATTCAAAAATTGTATCACAGGAAAGAAGAAGATGATAAGTTTGTGGAACAAAAAGAGACTGTTGATGTTGACTAAATGGGAGACCCAATTTTTAGGTCAGAATTTAACAGAGCTTTGAAAGACCTAAATAGGAACAAGGAATCTGGAATTGATGATATACCCTCAGAATTACTGACCATCTTAGTAGAAACCAGCATGGGGAGATAATTCCATTTAGTGTGTAAAATGTATGAGACAGGAGAAGTGCCATCCGATTTTAGATAGAATGTTGTTATACCTATTCCCAAAAAATCAAAGTGAGGATTACTGGGTGGATGGGGATGAAGAATCTTCGGGAGCTGGGGGAACTGTGAAAAGTGGGCAACCAGCACCAAACTACATCAAGATTGTGACAGTAAATGTCCTGACACTGACGGGAAAGACAGAAGAACTGGCTGACTTCATGAAAGAAAAAGATATAGCCATACTTGGACTGTGTGAGACCAAGAAGAGGAGTACGGGACAGATTCCTCTGAAAGAAGGATACAGGCTGTATTACAGCAGAGGACCTGAAGCAAAAAATGGAGTGGCCATCATACTTAGAAAAGAAATCCAAGTATATGTGGAATATACAAAACATGTCAGCAATAGGATGATGGGGATAATGATATAGATTTGTAATACGAAAATTGAAAGTGGGAAAGATTGAAAAACCCCCATTAAGAAGAGAGAAAAGAATTAAAGTATGAAAGTTGAAGGAGAAGAGCATACAAGAAGAATTTCAAAGGGAAATAATACCCTTGGTACCCAGGATGGAGATGGGGAATGTTGAAGATGAATGGAAAAGATTTAAGGAAGCACAGGTTGGATGTGCAGAAAAGGTATGTGGTAGAACATCAGGAAATGTGAAAGACAAAGAGAGACACTGGTGGAATGATAGGGTAAAGATTAAAGTGAAGGAAAAGAAAATGGCATGGAAAACATGTAAGACTGAAGAAAGTAGAAGAAAATATGTGGAGACAAAGAATTTGACTAAGAAAGTAGTGGAGAAAGAAAAGAGGAAAAGCTGGGCCTTATTCACACAGAAACTGAGAGATGATATACAGGGCAGCTAGAAATTACTGTTTGGTATCTTAAGAAACAAAAAGAGAGATCAAGTAAACACCAGATTTGTGAAGGATGAAGGTTGCATAATATTAAGAAAGCTAGGAGAAATAAGAAATAAATGGAGAGAGTATTTTCAGAAGTTGCTGAACATGAGAACTAATGACAGTCATGCAATGGACGACCAGGAAAGACAATTAGTTGATGAAGAAATGGATAAAGAAATTACAATGAATAAAATTGAAATGGCAGTAAGAAAGATGAAGAATGGAAAAACTGCTGGAATAGATGAAATTTCAGTGGAGATGATAAAGGCAGCTGGAGCTGTAGGCCTGCAGTGGACATATTGAGTTCTCAGGATTGTCTGGGAAAATAAGGAGGTCCCTGAGGATTGGCAAAAAGGAATAATCATGCCAATTTTCAAGAAAGGCAATAAGAAAGTATTGAAGAACTACAGGGGAATTTTCCAATATCCCATGTTGCTAAGATAATGGAGTGGATACTGGAAAGCAGGATAAGGTTGAGGGTTGAAAATCAGATACAGGAAAATCAGTTTGGTTTCAGAAGTGGAAGGTCAACAATAGAGCCCATTTTCATTATGAGACAACTAATGGAAAAGTAATGGGAGTATGGAAATGATATGGTGATGACATTCATCGACATTGAAAAGTCATATGACTGTGTCCCCAGGACTAAAGTTTGGGACAGTCTGGTGCAAAAAGGAATTGGACAGGGATTAATAAAAATGATCATGGCAATGTACAAGGAATGTTACAGTTGCGTGCAAATACAAGTTGGCAGGACAAGTTGGTTCAAAATAACTAGTGGCCTTAGACAGGGAAGTGTTGTATCACCAATCCTGTTTACAATAGTAATGGATGACATGAGAACAGCAAAAGCAGCATATGACGGAAGAGAAATGAACACCATGTTATTTGCAGATGATATTGTAATTTGGGGAGAAGAGGACATGAAGGTTCAAGAACAGTTGGATGTGGTGAATGGGAAGATCGAAGAATGTGGATTGAAAATAAGTGTAGAAAAGAGTAAAACTCTTGTTATGACTAGAGGGGAGAAAGAAGGGAAAGGTCAGATTAGACTTGCAGACAAGCCCCTGGAAGTAGTGGAGACGTTTTTGCAGTTTTGTTGGGCTCTGCATTTTGCCATTACCCAGACACTGTATGCATGGTATTATCCATGTTTTTGATTTCTATTGGGAGTTTGTTTACTTGCATTCAAAAGTCATAGGATTATGGTGGAAAGTTTGTGTGTATGTGAGACTTAGAGAGTTAATTCAACTCATTATCAGATTTGAAAACAAGGTTTAGGAAGTTGTGGAAAACACCCGATATCAAAGAATGCGCTGCGTTGGTTAAGCGGAAGTTCAATACTGAGAGTTCTAAGAGTTATTATAGACCATGGTTGTATGATTTGGTCGTCATGCCATGGTTACTCAAAGTTGTGACGCCATTTTACCTTGAATTTTTTCCTCTCGAATGGTCCATCGTGGCGTAAATGGCGGGAAGCATAAAATGTTGCAAACGTAAATTTGAGAATTTTAATACATTGTAAGCATAAGAAATCTCAGGGAACCAACAAAAAATGTTGTAAAAGACGGGAAAACGTAAAAGCCGGGAACATAAATGCGGGGTAACACTGTATTAAAAAGAAACCTCAAGTATCTAATACGTCAAATTGTGCAGTAACTTACTCGTCAAGGTTGTGCTAGTGTGTAATGTGGCATCTTTTTATAGTATAATTGTAGCATGTTAAAGTTTTTAATTTTCATGTGTACAAGATACCATAAATTCCCGATACTCATAGTGTATAATGTGGCATCTTTTTTTTGTATAATTATAGCATATTAATTTTAAGATGTTTTTAATGTGTAATGGATCTTTCTTCGTAAACCATGTATAGATAGACAAGGTTTCAGACATTTGACCTTAAGGTTGCCTACAGGCCGTTAAGAAGGGGCGAAACATGTCCCTGAGAAGTTTATATAGTATTATGTAAATTTCAACCACGTAACACGTGACATGTATTGAATAGGTGGTGATGATAAATAAATTCTTTCTGTGATAATTTTGCTTATACTCAGTTTCAATACGGATCAATCATGAGAGTTGTCACTTGCAACAATAAGATTCTGGAAGCGAACTGGCCATCCATGCCCCAACCTTAATTTTATCCAACATCTCAGGGATGACCTAGTGGTAGTGGTGATAATTGATTTAAGAGGAAGTACAACTGATCAACCATCCTCAACACTAACCAGAGGGAAAGCATGGGAGGGACCAGACACTTTGAAAACTGAACGTATCAGCCAAAGAAAGGCAAGGGCCACGAAGGGCATGAAAATGAAAGACTCCTTAGGCCTTAAATGCTCTAATACTGTTGGGATCAGAAAAGAACAAGAGTTGACCAAGGGAGGTCGAAAAAGACTGAGAATAGTGAGGAGCCTGGCACAAATAAGTGGAAGCAATGCCAGGGCTCAGCTAAGGGCCCCGTGGTCCCCGACCCATGCTCCCAAGTTAAGAGCCTCTGGGGGGCCTTTAAATTGCCTCTTATAACAGGCAGGGGATACTGTGGATGTATTCTACTGCCCCCACCCACAGTGACACTCCAGATTCCAATGACCCTCATCACAAACTGCACTGTAGACAGTTCGAGCTGGGCCTGGGACCACCCCTTGTTAATATCCACTATTAGGTAGTATATCCAAAGAACACTTAGAGGATAGTTTCAAGTAGTTGTCTGGATACTTTTGATTAGATAGTGTATAATAAAGAGCCAGGAAAGATATGTTTCTTTATGAAAGACCATAGCACAGGATGACATACCTGTACGAAGTTTGACTCTGATTCTTCCATACAAGAGTTCACTCAGTTCTTGTACCAGTATATAAGGCATACCTACAATGTGGTAAGTAGCTGAGACATGGCCAAGGATAAAGTGAATGAACTTCAGGTACAAGCAATAGGAGGAAAATTTCTGAGAAGTTTGTGTCAGATGACATGGAAATATGAAGTGGAAAATGAAGTCAAGTTACAGAAATAAAGGATGACAGAATGTGAGAAATAGACTGAGGTGTTTTGAACAAGTTAAAAAAAGAAGAAAGGTTACCAAAGCAAACTATGGAAATACAACTGAAACAGAATGAGTCTCTGTTCAAAAATAGTGCTTTCTCTCTATATTTCCTTCCTTACCTAATTTACTTGGTTTTCTTACTTACTTACTTACTTACTTAATTACTTACTTCCTTAAGCTAACATTTGTGACTCACATTCATATAAACTATTTCCTTGCAAAGACAACAACAGTATGCATAATGACAAAATAAATTAGTCTCACCTTTGATCATTGAAACATCATTAGCACCATCTCCAATAGCTAAAGTTACAGCTTTTCTGTTCTTCTTAATCATTTCAACTACCATAGCTTTTTGTAATGGTGTCACTCGACAACAAATCACAGCCTTACCTGGAAGCATTATTTGAACAAATTATTCATATTAAAACAGTTATTGCTGATAACAGTATGAAGGATATACACATCACAGTTCAGGAAGCTTATTTGTTTCAGGCACAAATACTGTCAAACATCTGACTGATTGGTCAAATACAGCATTTGATATAAAATAAATATTAATGCTCAGGTAAGAATGCTAACAGTAAAATATATGAGTGTATCAGAAACAGCTAGAGAGTAGCGACTTATACCATGTAAGCATGCAAGAACAGAGTAAATGTAAAAGAAAGACATGGGACCAAACTTTTTGGCTGCAGCCATCATCAGTGGAGGATAGAATATGAATTCAAATATACACAGATTTCTTTCCTTAATATTTATAACTAATTAGTGGTTGTGTATGTTTTTTGGGCCAGGAGAACTTTAAAATCTTCCTCATACATGCCGTGTTTATATTAGTATTAAGGTTGGTCCCGTGCATCTTTGAGATGAATGGAGGAGAACAGGTTACCAAAGAGAATAATGGACTCAGTCATCAAGGGAGACAAATGTGGCGATGGTTAACTCAGTTTTTAATTATGTAAAGGTAAGAAACTAAATGAGGCCACATAGCTAGTTACGAACAGAGGATTGTGGAGGCATTTGGGTTATTCACAGAGGCTTGCAGACTGAACCCTGAAAGGCATAATATTCTCGATGTATGTATGCATGTATGTATGTATGTATGTATGAATGTAATTTTTTTTTGGTGATATTTGAAGCCATTTCTTTTCAGTTTAGACTCAGTCAACCTTAACTGTTAGGTTCTTCAGTCTGTGGAAAATAATATACAAATAAATAAATTTAGAAACTACTTGAAAAAGAAACTTCGGTTAAAGCAAGTTAGCAATATTCATGGCAAAGATGGCGTGTCCAACCCTCTTCCAGCTGACGTCAACCGACAAGTCATCCAGTATAGACTTATTCACCAATGAATACAGCTAAAACTCTATAGTTTTGGAATTTTATATAGTAGGTAGGCTCTTAGGGCGTGGTTATCAGTGATGTCAGAAAATCTATACATCAAACCAAAGAGTGGCATTGCTTGATGAGGTGATATTTTGTTCTCTCCCATACGCTATATATCTTGCATCCTAATTACTGAATTCACATCTTGATGAGGTGATATTTTGTTCTCTCCCATATGCTATATATCTTGCATCCTACTTATTACTGAATTCACATCTCCCATTTGGTCTACCTCTTCACCCTCTAATCTTAGTCACATTGACCACGTGCAATCATTTATCTGTGCTACTGTTAAGAGTCAGAGTATCTGATGTGAAAAGTTGAGCTGAAATTGGATACTGGAAAAGTTAAGCCTTCATCTGGTATCTACTTGCAGTAAAATATCTGTCTTTTTTTATTTTTTTATTTTTATTAGGGTTGTTTATAGTCGCTTGAACTCCAAGGTCTTATCGCGACTCTTACATATGATTACAGAATAATAATAATAATAATAATAATAATAATAATAATAATAATAATAATAATAATAATAATAATAATAATAATAATAATATTGTAATTATAAAAATGTAAAGAGAAAATAAATAAATATAATGTAATTAGATTTTGGAGTGAAAGCCAGTGTCTTTGAGGAAGTTGATGACTTGATGACTCATTGCTGGAGAAGACAGTGTCAGTTCCATTTCCTTAGGTATGTTGTGGTATTGGCACCAATGGTCATACAGTTGACATACTGAGATGATATGCTTGACAGTGAGAGAGCAGTTACATTTGCTGCAGGTTGTTTCTTTTCTAGGAGATAGTTGTGGGTGATCTTTGTATGTCCTATCCTTAGTCAGGAGATTAAGACTTGTTCATGTCTGGTGAGGTTTTGGAGAGGATATGTTCTTGTAGATATCATTTTAATTTTTTGGAGGTTGCTAGTGGAAGTTTTAAGCCAGTTCATTTTTCATTGTTCGTGTAGTTTGATTTTGATATAAGCGATGATATCAGAATGTGGCGTGGCAATTTGACGGTCGTTGATTGGAAGACTAGTAGCTTCTTTTGCTGCTTGATCAGCTGATTCGTTACCTGGTATTCCCCTGTGAGATGGTATCCATATAAAAAATAACATTTTTTCCTGCAATCTTGATCTTGTGGTACAGCATTTGAATTTCTTTAACAAGGAGATGTGTTGTTGATGGATTTTGTATTGAAGTTAATGCACTTTTGGAATCAGAGAATATTATGAATGAGTTATTGTAGCTTGCTTTTGAAATATGAATCATGGCCTGTTTAAGAGCATACAGTTCACTTGTAAAAACTGTGAAAAAATCTGGTAATCTGTATAGCTTACTATAGTCTTTATATTTCATTGCACAACCATTTCTCTCATTGAATTTTGATCCATCAGTATAAATTGCACTATATGATGAGTATCTATTACAAATTTCATTAAATGACTGTTGGGATTTTGCTGTGTCAGTTTGTTGTTCAAATCCCAGTTGACTGGAGGCAAATGAGCTTTCCATGGAGGGGTATCTAGTGAGTTGTGTGGAAATAAAATGGGTGGAAGGCTGAGGTTTATTTCTTTGAGAAGATTGGATATTCTGATCTTAAAAGGTTGGGGTTGAGATCCAGTTAGTTTTCCTTTATGTCTCTTTGAAAGAAGGTGTTTTTTCAAGTGTTGGTTACTTGTATCAGCTGTCTTGAGTGCGTATGTCAAACTCAGCTGTTTACGTCTGATTTCAAGTGGTGGTTCGTTGGCTTCAATCTCTATACTAGCTATGGGGCTGGTGCGGTGGGCTCCTAGGGTAATTCGAAGAGCTGAAGATTGAATGGTATCAAGGATCTTAAGAGTAGATGGTCTGGCAGAACAATATACTATACTGCCATAATCCAGTTTGGCTCTGATTGTGGCTCTGTATGTGTTCATTAGGACATGGTAGTCTGCTCTCCAGTTTTTTGCTGAGAAAATTTTCATGATATTCAATTCTTCTTTGACACTCGTCTTTAAGATTTTTAAGGTATGGGGTCCAGGTGAGCTTGTTACAAATAGAAGTCCTAGAATTTTAATAGTTTTAACTGATTCAATTTTATGGTCTTCCATATATAATTCAGGGTTAGTGATGGTATGTTTATTTTTGGAGAAGAGAATACATTTGGTTTTAGTTTTAGAAAATTTGAATCCTGTGGTTTTAGTCCAGTTTTGAATATTTACAATGGATTCTTGTAACAGGAGTTGAGTCGTCGTAATGTTTTTCCCTGGGCAAAAGATTATCAAATCGTCAGCAAAAAGGCAACACTTAACTGGTGAGTGGATGTTAGAGACTATACCATTAATTGTCACAAGAAACAGTGTTACACTGATTACTGATCCTTGTGGGACTCCAGTGTTAATTACTACTTCCTTTGACAGCATTCCATTTACTTGAATTCGGCGCATTTGGAGAAAATTATAAATGAAATATAGGATATCTCCAGATATATTATGTGTCATTAGTACTTTGATTACATAGTCTTTCCATACCATGTCATATGCCTTATTAATATCTAAAGTGACTGCTATTAGGTGTTGGTTATTGAGGAACGCTTCCTGTATTTCAGATTCCAGACTTATCAAGGTGTCTGTTGTGGAGTGTGCTTTACGGAACCCGTTTTGCACATTACTGAAGAAATTTATGTGCTTGAGATACCAGCGTAATCTTTTGTTGACTATTTTCTCCACGAGTTTACACATCACATTAGTTGAAGCAATAGGGCGATAATTTTCTGCAATTGAGTTGTCTTTCGCTGGTTTGGGTATTGGAACTACAATGGCATTTTGCCATTGATCAGGAAATGTCTTAGAGCTCCATATGTGGTTGAAAATGGCCAGAAGATAATTTATTGCACTTAGTGGAAGCTGCTTTAGAAATTCATAAGGGACCGTAACTGGGCCAGGACTAGATCTGCCACATTTGTCAAGTTCAGTAATTATTTCCTGTAGTTGAAAAGCATCGTTTAGATTATAGTTGGGGTCAGAGATGGCTTTCCCTAGATCAACGGATTCACTGGATTTACCGTTCTGTAATATGTTGATCAAGTGGAAAGGCAAGCATAAGAGAAACAAATGTACTATCACATACAACTCACATTGGGTTGCGACATCCAAGAAGAGTTTCTCAAGTTGTGGATGGAGAGCATGGACTAGAGAGTGACCATTAATAACGACTGCAAAAGCACTGGCACTTTCCGTTTCTTCTATATTGCCTCGATGGTACTCTGATTCGCTGTAAAAGTAATAAACGAAATAAAATCATTTCATATACTAAATAAGCCTGCTTGAAGCATAATAAATAACAGTAACAAACATATTATACAGAACCATATATATATCACACCCCTTATACCTCTATTCCATGATGCAGTATTGTTATTTAAGCAATAACAAACAACAACCAAAGCAAGATTACTGGTGCTCCTCATACAGGCTTAGAATACTGTTGTCAATTGCTGCCTGTATTTAGTTTATATGAATCAATCTGATATTCTGTGCAACTGCAGTGCCTGTATTGCTGTATACATACGAAATAAATTGTGGCTGGTCTATATGTTAGATAGGTACCATATGATTTGAGCATTCATCACCATTCATTATCATCTGGGTTAGCCACAATACAAACTATAGAAAATTATTTCTAGGAAGGTTAGACCAGGATTTGAAATAATTTATTTTCTCAGTTATCCTCATGAGGCTGATGGCAATCTGTTTCAACTCTTAAACCAAGATTTAAGTCAGATGCCTCAGTATGTTGGATTAAAGAAGAGTATTCAACCCTTTGAAATTCAGGGTTGTGAGAAAAAATATGAAAACATAAAAGTTGGAAATGGGAGGCTCCGACCATTCAAAACACATTATAAATAGAACTAGAAAATAATGTGAATTGGCAATTGGGTAGAGAAACGTTTCCAGACTCAGGTTGGAATTGTCAGTTGTAACTATCTAGTGTGCAATCAGGATTGGCTGTATTAACACTAGAACAGCCAGAGCGGTCATTTTGACCGTTAGTGAATTTCAAGGTATTTCAAAGCTCGTAAGTTTTTACGCATGAGGTTGCTCTTTTTTGTGACTTTTAATCTTTTAGGGTTATGTACATTCACGCCAAAAATTACATCCGTAGATGATAAGGGAACACCGATATTGTCCCTTATACCTAGGAAGGCCATAAGCGGTCATTTTGACCGCTTCACTTCCTTGATACGGAGAGCTCTATTCTGCTCACTGCTTGCTTCCTGTGATATATTTACAAGTGGTGCTATAGGGGTGTATGATGTAACTAAATAGTATGCCTCTAGCAGAGTGGTTGCGAGTGGATGAGTTAGTGCCTGTCCCTTGTGTCGTATAGTGTGTAATAATGGCTCGGCAGCAAAAACTTACTCCTGTTCAATTATTAGCAGAACTTGAAAAGCTAGGAGAAGACGAATCAGGTGACGAAGATACATTATCAGATATAGACGCAATGAGTGATGATGAGGATTTTATTGATATTTAGAAATTTCATGATCCGTATTGAAGTGGGATTACAGTAATTGAAATTAAGAGGATTCCTCCTATTCAATACAAAGATATTTATTAATGTGAATGAGTCATATATCATTCACACGAGTTACTCGTTTCGGCACTAAACTTATGCCATCATCAGCCAACAAGTCAAATCGGGCAAACACACTATAACACCTGCACAGATGAATATGAAATAAAATATGGTACATGATGATGTTGCATTTCAGTTTAAAATCCATTAAAATGACGAACGATGCCTCCATTGTTGTATACCCATGGTGGTTTGTCCAGCTTGTATATGTCTTTAGTTTTCTAAATCTGTTAAAATTATGCTGCGGAGTTTAATATCAGATGAAGTTAACACTGTGTGTTCTGTAGTTTGGTTCCGAAAAATAAACATGCATATGATGAATTTGGTTAGATCCAGAGAATTAATTCCCACTTCAATATTGGTTTTGGAACCTTGAGTAGCCTGAGTGATCGACGGACGGAGTTGGACTGACGGATGCGATCATGAGGTTAAGGGCTTTTATATCTCAACAGTGTGATAATATGTCAGATAGTGATGGTAATTCGGCTGATGAAAATAGGCACACAGTGGACTTCGCACCTACGATAGACACAGTTACTCCTTCAAACAGCCGCGATCAATCTTGCAGCAGAGGACGATCTCTTAGCAGCGGGCAACGTGTTCAAAGAGGAAGCAGACGAGGTGGGAGAGGTCATGAAGTGGTAAATTCTTCTTCATCTGCACCAGGGGATCATTTATGTGGTAAGGATGGAACAACTATTTGGATTGTTATTGGCAGTAGTGGGAACCCCCCCTGGAAGGATGGCTGCTCAGAATGTACTGAAAGAGGCAGCAGGGCCTACTTCTCACGCTAAGCGTAACGTAGAGACTAATAGCAAGGTTAGTGCCTGGCGTTTATTCATTGACGCATCCAAGTTGAAACATATAAAGATGTGCACAGAGACCAAAGCTCGTAGACAGACAATGGATAATAATTGGTCTATTTCTTTGGAAGAATTAGATGCTTTTATTGCTTTGTTATACACCTGTGGAGCTTATAAACTTACTAGTCTAGCTGTAGATCATATGTGGTCTTCTTTATGGGGTCCCCCTGTTTTCACAAAGACTATGGCAAGAAACAGGTTCGAAGAAATTCTAAGGTATTTGCGCTTTGATCTCCGTAAAACTAGATCCACTTGTTTGCAGACAGATAAATTTGCTTTGGCGTCGGCTATTTGGAATAGATTTATTGAGAACTGTCATGCGTGTTATAAACCAGGAGTGAATGTCACAGCTGATGAACAACTCTTCCCCAGCAAAGCTCAGTGCAGATTCACGCAGTATATGGCCAACAAGCCAGATAAATTTGGCATAAAATTCTGGCTACTGGTAGACGTTGATTCTAAGTATGTGTGCAATGGGTTTCCTTATATTGGGAAAGACTAAATGGGACCTGCCAATGAGTCACTGCCTGAAAATGTTGTCATGAAATTTATGGACCCATACTTCATGAAAGGACGTAACGTGACCACTGATAACTTCTTTACTTTGTTAAAGTTGGCTGAGAGACTGAAAAAGAAGAAAACTAGTATTGTTGGAACAATCAATGGAGTGAGAAAGGAAATCCCGGTGTCAATCAAAGCACTATGTATGAATCTCTATGAGACTGTGGTACTTCAGAAGGAAGATCACACTACTCTCACAGTATATCAAGGAAAAGTGAACAAGAATGTGCTTCTGCTAAGCACTCTACACCTAAGCGTTCAAGTCAGTGAAGATAACAAGAAGCTCCCTAGTACTACTGAATTTTGTAACAGAACTAAGTATGGTGTGGATGTAGCTGATCAAATGGCGCGTAAATACACCACTAGAGCTGGATGCCGAAGGTGGCCTGTACATGTATTTTACAACGTACTTGATCTAGCAGCAATAAATTCATGGATACTCTACAAGGAAGTTACGGGACAGAGAATCTCTCGAGATGATTATATTCTTGAAGTAATACAGGAAATAAGATCTGATTTTGTGAAGACAAGATCCTGGTTGATTGAACTCCCTACACTTCAGCCTGAGCCTCAGATTCAGGTTCAATGTGCCAGTCGTAAGCGACGACAATGTCAAGTGAACTCCAATTGTAAATAGAACAAAACCTCTGAGACATGTTCTTCGTGCAACAAAATAGTCTGTGGAAAATGTTCGTGTAAGGTAACAACTTGCGTAAATTGCTTGTCAAGTGCCTAAATAAGCCTGTAAACAAATAGAGACTGTTATTTTTATCATAATTTTTCACAAAGGCATTCAATAGCAAGTCCGCCAAAATATTTCATTGTTACCTATTAGAAGTGAGAGAATATGAACAATTATTAATATTTAACTGATCTGTATACAATACATCCTAACGGTTAACTGTTGTTTTAAAATAAATTATTGAACATTCGCATGTTTCCCAGATCCTGGATCCTAGGTATATGTCAGTAAGCGGCAGCGGTCAAAATGACCGCCTGCGGCCTTTATAGGTATGAGGAATGTTCGGCCGTTCTACTGTTAAGCAGTTTCTAAGTATTCTATGAATATGGCAGCTGCCTGTCATTAGTCACAGCATGCTGGACATGTTTTACATGTTTTTTCATTGACATAATGCATTATTAGTACCTACTTTTAAAAGTAGCATTTCAAATATCCATTAGGTAAAACCACCACCACCACACCACCATCACCACGATCATTTCGGCTAGCCACCAGTAATACAAACAAATAAGACTGAAATGGATATAACACAAACTGTGTAAGAAACCCATCACCAAAAATGCCTTATAGTCAAAGTTTAATTAATGTGGATAAAGAGTCATGTCAGATGGAATTTAATCAGTGTTTGAGAGCTTCAGTATGCCTGGCTGTAGACAAATGTGCATGTAGACCCTTATTCCACACAAGCTAATTCTCTAACATAACTTGTGGAAATTGTGTAGGAGAGAACAGAGACTCTGCCAAATCCCTAACATGGGTAAAAATGTAACATAGACCCTTGTTCGACTGCATACTTCAAATAATAATGTTACTGATGTTATGTACCACTAACTACATTTTAAAGGTAGTTTTCAGAGATACAGAGGTGCTGGAATTTTGTCCTGCAGGAGTACTTTTACGAGCCAATAAATCTATGGACATGAGGCTGGCATTTTTGGCACCTTTAAAATTCCACCGAACTGAGACAGGATAGAATCCGCGAACTTGAGCTCCAAAGGCCAGTGGTCTACTGTCTGAGCTACACAGCCTAACACCCTGAGAATGGAAGCTGCTTCTTTGCCCAAATAGGAAACCATGGTTAATTCACTAAACAAGACTGTAGTTATCATCCTCATCATGAAAGGTTGAAATCTGACCAGTCATGCTGGCTGTGTGTTAAATTACCCACCAGCTTACATTCTATCTAAGGATTTGAGAGATCTATACATAAACCACTTCTAACCATCCCTGAAGAAATGTTCATGGTTTCCCAAATTAAAATGCAAGTACATGCTGAGATAATACATTTCTTTTTTTTTTCTTGCTAGTTGCTTCACGTCGCACCAACACAGATAGATCTTATGGCGACGATGGGACAGGGAAGGGCTGGGAGTGGGAAGGAAGCGGCCGTGGCCTTAATTAAGGTACAGCCCCAGCATTTGCCTGGTGTGAAAATGGGAAACCTTGGAAAACCATCTTCAGGGCTGCCGACAGTGGGATTCGAATCTACTATCTCCCGAATACTGGATACTGGTCGCACTTAAGCGACTGCAGCTATCGAGCTCGGTATAATACATTTCTAAAGGCCTCACTTGCTTCCTTCTTAATCATAGTCCTAATTACTATTAAATACAGCAGTACAGGTTATCACAGAGATTTACAGATACAGTAAACACTTTAGACAGATGGCCATGATGTTCTATGCTCCAAAATAGACCAGCTCTCTTAAGGTCATTTGATCACAGTGACCCAATGGGGCTTAGCCATGCATTAATCTGAGTGACCTCCTCTTCAGTGCTGGAGGATGCTGCATTCCCCACTTGTGTGCACAGGTTTACATTGAAACCATCAAACACAGAATTACCACCACACTGAAGAAATACATTCATTGCTGTTGTCCTGTCATACCGGAAAAATTCATAATGGGCAAGCACACCCTCTCTTTTCTCAATCATGAAATAAAATTTGGGGAAACCACGGTTCTGGCTACTAACAATCAGTATTGTGCTTGCTGCTCCTGAGAAGCTATTGAAATAATGAAGTAATATAAATGTTCAAAAAGGAATGGAGAGGGGCTAGAGACTGGAGGGTTTGGCAACCTCTGTTTGCCTAGAGACAAAGCGCGACCAATATACGAGAGAGGGAAACTGGTACTACTGCCACCACCTAACCTTCTCACTGTTAAATAAGTACATGTGCCCACCCTCATGTTCTTTCATCCTGACAAGGGCTAATGAGGAGTAGTTGAAATGTCAACGTATAGTGAAACCCCAATAAAACTTGTCAGCTTAATACACCATTCTGCATAATGTGTGTTTTTCTCTCATGATTAGGTAGATATCATATATAAAACCTTTTTCAACCACACTGTTTTTAACCAGTCCATGTACAGATCTTCTTTCATCCGCCCCTTTTCCTGCAATCTCACTTGCATCCCTATGGCATTGTTTTTTCCTCAAAAATTACATTGTCTCCATCACCAGTGATATACAACATTACAGTACAACGCTGTTTTTCTGCCCCTGCAATTTGAACTTGAATGTTTTTTTCACCTGCTTTGCTGACTGTATTTTCCTAAGGCATTTAAAAAAATACAGGAGTTTCATCAGCATTTCCTATTGCTCCCATGCTATTGCGAGCAGTTTCTCCTGGCACGTTTCGGGTAGCCACTGGGCCAATGACGTTCTTCTGCGAATCACCAACTCATGTTGTGCCATAAAACACCTTGCCCAACCGTAACTTGCTTAAAACTGACTTTCAGGAATTTCCATTCTTTCGTTCTTCAAACTGTAGCATTTCAACTGAAACAGAAAATCCACCTGCTGGTGTTTCACTTATGTACTCCATTTGATTGTTTTCTAGTTCTGGATATTGCCCTTTTTTCCTGCAAAAGACTTGCCATTTCTTTGACTTTTTTTTAAGTGCATCTTTAACTAAAATCCAATGCCGGACAATCTTTTCATTAACATAAAATTTCCTTCCCGCTTCTCTATTACCATTTTCTTTGGCATAACATGCCACTTGTAATTTAAATTTTGAAGTGTAACATGACCAATGTTCCTCAATTTATAGCGGTCAACTGCCATGCAGACAACAAATGCTACTAGGTACCATACTTTCACCACCCTCAGACCCTCAACTAAGGCTGTATCTGATACCGTTAGGCAAGCAGTGAATACTAAGGAATGTACGACATTGCCACATTTCACAGAACGAAGCTACGTACTTTGAGTCTACAACAGAATTTTTAAAAAAAATGTTTCCCCAAAAATGTTGTTTCAAAATTCAGGTGCGGGTTATACACGCGAGCGGCCTATTCACGTGAAAATAATGTAACATGTCCATTTCATATTTCCAATTACTTAACACATATTAATTTTGACTGTCGAAGACAGGCTTACGTACTAGTAATAATGTTATTTATTTATTTTTATGACTCAGTAACTACTTTTACAGTTTTTGGAGACACCGACACACCAGAATTTTGTCCCAGAATTATTTTATGTGCCAGCAAATCTACCTTGGTTAAAGTTAGTTTAATGATTGTTATAATAATCAAGATGATAATTGCAGGCAGATAAATTGGGGGACAACAGAGGGCACAAATCCCTACTAATAACTCTGCCCGTGGGAACACTCTCATGGAATTAATTATTTGCAGTATGAGCAGTGGCAGGGTCCTGTGGAAAAAATGCAAAATCATGCTCTCTGTTAGTTAATTCTCTGAGAAAGGGGTTAGTATGTTATGGTGTTCACATAAATAACAGAATCAACCATATTCTTAAAAATAGAGTCCTAGATTCTTACACCACTGATGGCACACCATACACTGATTTTTGCATTATGGAAGAGAACTTACTTCATATACAAAGTCAGGTTTAACAGGATTCCAATAATGACTGTTTTGTATACACACGCATAACCATGGATGTGGAACCAGGCTTCATCCAAGAAGAATATTAAATGTGGGTCTATTTGTCCACTGTATACATTTTTCAGACTCCACTCACAAAATGTGCACTTATGTACAGGATTACCTGGTTGAGGAGCATGTGTCATAGTAATTTTATATGGCTTTAAGTGAAATAATCTAGTGCCCTTTGCACAGACTCATATGAAATTCCCACTTGTGCAAAATGCAAAGTGATTTTTTAGGATAATTTTCCAAATGATGATCAATGTCATCTAATTTTTCTTTGGTGAGGACCCTACACTACTTTTTTGGTTTCTTAGGCTGGATACTTCCAGTTTCCTGAAATTTATTATGACGACTATAGGCAGTTTTATGACTTTGAACTTCTGCACTTCAGGAATCTTTCTTGAAACAAGCTGACTGAGTTACCAAATATTAATCATACATAAAGACATACTGCACTGTTAAAAATGCATGAGCCAGAACACTCTTTATGACTCATTACAAAATTAAGAAAAAAACACCCCCCCCCCCCACTCACTCACTCACTCACTCACTCACTCTCAGGAACAGCTGAAATACGACTGCAGCATTAGTCATACAGTATGTACAAGGTCAGCTAGTAGGGATGCGTGTGCACACAAAACAGGCTAAGGTCAGGGAACAAAACATGTGATGGCATACGGCACCATCCTCTTCCCGTGCGCAACAAACGAGCGGAGAACTCCCCCATAGGAAAAGTACCACTTGGACTGGAGTAAAGCATATCTGATCACTCTGAATGTACGGTAATAGTAAAGAACAAATAATTGAAATATCAATTCAAACATGGAAAGATTAGGAACATGTAATAGGATAAACACAATAACAGATCAGTATCAGAGGAGGGAGCAACAGAAAAGGAGACAAGGACAAACATGAAAACACAAACGGACAATGACAAGAAAGCTGAAATAAACTCATCGGGAGACTGAGAAGAAACGGATGAAGAATAATATCTGGAAGTGAGGAGGAAAGAACCTGTCTATTTTGAGAGAGGCATGTATGAAGGTATGGAGATTATTTTTGCCCTTTTGTGTTTTCATGTTTGTCCTGTCCTCTTTTCCGTTATTGACTTGTCACTGTGTTTATCATATTATGTGTTCTTACCTTTCTGTACATCACAAAGGATTTAGTAAGTGCTATCTCTCATAAGTAGGCCATGAAACATCCTCCAGTCACTTTCATTATAAACTAAAACTACTATGACCAAGTATTAACAGCCGAGATAATGATCACTTGATATCATATGTTGGTCATAACAGCCTACACCCATGTATTACATCCTTTTACTCCTTAATGGACATGTTCTCTGCACCACATCACACATCAGTATCTAAACAGGGACAGTAATACAAGAAGTTCCCTTTGCATGCATAAACTACACATACAAGCAGATGCTATAAGTAAAGAACTACATGTGACACACAGTAGAACAAGCACATCAGTACCAGCCAATAAAGGCAAGACAAAGAACAGAGACAGAGAGATAAGGCTGTTACAATGTTACAACATAAAAAGCAAGACATATAATATTCACATGAAAGAAATACAGATTCCAAGTAAAGATGTTTTTCCTGGTGAGAAAAACAGAACCTTAATTATCCGTGCTATTAGAGAAAGAGTGCTGACCAGAGAGTTAAAAAAAACATGCAATAAAAACAGCGTATTATTTGTTTTAAACTGTCCATGAGATATAATAAACTGTTATGTTGAGTCAGAGATACTACAGATAACAAGTCCAGTTTTCCTTTAAGACCCCACACTAATGAAGACATTCACAAACCAATACTAAGTACAACTATTGTTAATGTATGAAGTTGTATTTCATAGCAGTGTAGCAGACAAGTCATCTGATAGATGCTAACAACTAAATTACATTTCACTAATGGTGCATTTATTAGCATGACTATAGTAATGAGATATGAAGAAGCCATTTATAAATGTTGCCTTGTCAAATGCATAACAAAGGGAGCGTTTCAGCTAGTCAACACCGTAACAAACGGCATTCAACTTGTTTTGGGCTGGAAGTAAGTTAGCCTACTGCAAAACTAATCAAAAGGTATATGCAAACACATTTCAACAGACTTGCAAACAGATAAAATTGAAGTAAATCAAATGTAAGTTGTTTACGCACTGGAAGATACTGAGATACTATATACTATAGTATCATGAGTTCCATTACTATTGGTATGTATATGTACTGAACTGTTCCTGAATGTGAATAAACAAGAAATTATTTTCTGGGCTTGTAGGCCATGGCCGAGTTGGGTTAGTAACTTGTAATGTTTCACCGGAAATTGTGCTTGGCATTCTCAAGGGGTCTGCTCCTTCTTATGGTCAGAAGTAGAACCCAATTTGACCAGGGTCTACAAGCCAGGAAGATAAATTCTTCTTTATTCATTAAGATGCTACCTTTGAAAGCCTAAACTGTGAAACTGTTCCTGAATATGCTTCATTATGATTATTATTAATAATTGCTTTCTGTCTATGACAATAGCTAATATGTAGTAACTTGTTCATTAAAACAAGAGCCACCTTGATTAATAAAGATAATCCAACATGAAAGAAATTCAATACTTTCAGGCCCAGTTCTGTACAGAACTATTAGTCTACATTCTATCAAATACTGCAGTTTTAAGGGTATATAGTGCATTCTCAAAGAGCATTCTTGTCGAAAAAATGAGGTCTAGCGTTCATCTGTTCGCTCTAAATACATACTGCTTTTCCTCGAGTTTAGGTTCAACAAATTTTCTGATTTTTCTCTCTAGGATGGTCTCGTATATTTTTAACCCATGGGAGAGAAGGATTACACCTGTATAGTTGTTACATTTCTTTCGGTCACCTTTTTTAAATAGTGGAATAATCACTCCTTGCATCCAGTCATTGGGGATTTCATTTTCTCCCCAAATTTTATTTAGTATTCTGTACAACCATTGTATTCCAGGTTCTCCAAGTGCTTTGATCATGTCCATACTGAATTCATCCAATCCTGCACACTTGTTGTTTTCATTTTACATATTGCTGTCTTTACTTCCAGCCAGGTCAAACTTTCTACATTATAATGTATAGGGTTTAGAGGGTCATCTTGTGTGTCGTCAGTTGTATTACAGTTCAGTAAGTGATTGAAATATCTACTGAACTCCTGTAATATTTCATTTTCATTTCTAGTTATCTCTCCGTTTGGAAGTTCTACTGTGCTGATATTACTATTATCATTTATTTTGTTTTTAACAACGCTATAGAGGAGCTTTTTGTGTTTGTCTTGCCCTATTCTACTGGTAAGATCTTCTTTGCATTTCCATTTCTCATGTCAACTATTCTTTTGACCTGTAATCTTTTTTCTCGGTAAAATGATAGTTTATACTCGATTTCACTTGGATTTCCTCACACTCTGACATGATACAATACTCTTCTTGTGCCATTTCTAGCTTTGACAGCAGACTTTACATTCTCATTCAACCATGTTGTTTCTTTGGATTTTCTTATTTGGCTCTGCCTTCCACATACTCGCTCAAGCTGTCTTCATCAATACTCTCCTCAGGTTATCCCATTCCTCATTTGCAGATCTCAGATTTTCTTTTGGTAATATCTTCCGAACATTTCCTAAAACATTTCCTCCACCCTTGGTTCAGAAAGTCTCCAAGTTTTTATTTTTGGTGTTCTTTTGTTGTAGACTTTAGGAGGTTTTCTCTTTGTGATATCTGCAACCAACAGCCTGTGGTCTCCATCCAAATTTTCACTAGGAATTACTTTGACATCATTTAAAATCTTCCAAACTTCTTGGTCAGTGAGTATATAAGCAATCACAGTTCCACGTCGATTGTCCCAACTATATCTTGTTATCTTATGCGTGTTCCTTTTCTTGAACCAAGTGTCACTTACAACCATATTGTTCCTCATACAAAGATCTAGAAGATGTTCGCCCTCTGTCGTCCTATTCCCCATTCCATGAGGATCCAGGGAGGATTCATAGCCCAGTCTGTCTGATCCAACCTGGGCATTAAAATCACCCATTACTACCACTTGTACCATTAAAGATCTAATGTGGGCAACTCCAAATGCGCTTGTCGTGGCCAATTTTTGGTCAACCAATGTTTAAAATTTCCTTGTTTAATTTTTGTCTCTCTTACTTTGTACTTCTGACACGATAAATAAATAAATATAACAGTCCATATGTTCTTTCAAGTTGGACAGAAAGGCTTCTTTTTCTTCATTTGAACATCCTGATTGTAGAGCATAGACCTGGATTATATTATATTTGTCTCAATTCCAATTTACTGACACTTTAATTATTCTGTCACTGACAAATTCAATCTGGCTATAAACATCAATATCTTTATGAAGTATAAAGCCCACTCTCATTTCTTGACTCCAAGTAATTTCCAGACCAGTACAGTATATAGTCTAGATGGAGGTGTCTTATTCCTGTTGCCTTCCATTTGGTTTCACTCATCCCCATGATAAGAATTTCCCTCCTTTCCATCATATCAACTATTTCTTCAGTTTTATTTGTCAGTGTTAGAATATTCAAGGTTCCAATCCGGCAACTGAGTCTTGATTTGGGTTTCGTAGCTGGTGAAGCTTCAGGCTGCACCTACGCACCTAGCTGTTGTCGTTGTCTTGAATTCTTCGATCCGAGGCTCGTATTTGTCTTGAAAGCGATTGCAATTACTCTCCAACTGACTTGCTAGGCCTAACGTTAACGAAGATTTTCTGTCAGGTTATCTCCCTAAGCCTTTAGCAGTCCCCTGCCACATCTGCAAGGCAGTAGTTTCCTGTTGAATTTATGTGTCATTTCCTAAACAAAGCTTCAACAAGCCCCCTAAGGGTGCACTCCTCTGCCCATAGCCATTGGTTCTCCCTAGTTTGTCAGGCTTGGTAACGGCTGCCCACATACAGTAGCAGGATGTACCTAACCTGATCTGGTATAAGAATAGAACAGTTATAGTTGTATGATACTGAGAAGGCATATGATCATGTATCACGCAAGCACATATGAGAATGTCTGAGACGTACTGGCATGCCAGATAAGATTATAGCTCGAGAAAAACAACTGGAGCTGGAGCGAAGAAATGATGATGATGATGATGATGATGATAAAACAACTATGATAAAGATGTTGATTCCCATAGGGAACCTGAAATATTTGTTCCGAATGAGTAAATTTATAATACCAATATAGTTTGTCCGTTATTGGACATTATACATTTTCCAGCTAACTCATTCCTGGTTGCCAGCATTTCACCCCAGCGTGCAAAGTTGGGCTCATCAGTTGGTAAATAGGACACCTACCAAGACGCATGGCTAATGCATATCATGGATGCCATTGCGCAGGCTACTTGGAGCCACCGGCAGTGCCAATGCACTATGAGAGACTGTCCATTTTCAAAAATTGATGCCTGCCTGGCCATCAGATGATAAAGATGTTCCATCTCACCCCATAACATAACATCATCAGCAAATGTAAGTGCATTTGTTGTCTGATCCTTCATTTTCACTGCTTTTATAACCTCATCCATAACAGTAATGAAGAGAAGTGGTGATAGATAACTTCCTTCTTGGACTCCGCTCTTGGTTTCAAAACATCCTCAAAAATTGTCATGTTTTTAGACTCCAATATTATCACAAATATTGTCAAGTAATAGCATACTACATTTTATATTATAATAGTTGTTTAACGTTCTCTAATACATTTTACACGACATAGTTTCCAGTCAGGTACCTGATCTATTCTTAAGATGAAAAATATGGCTGATGATGCCTACTATTGATAGGCAAAACATATACCATCTAATATATTAATTTCATGTCAACAATTTTTATAAGGACAATGTCCTAATTTTTAAGATTGTATTGTATTGAATAGGTGGATGAATAATAAAACATACAAGTGTTATTTAATACAACCACGTTGTTTCCAAGGAGTTCCTCGCCTGTCAAATGGGAGTGGGACTCCATTACTCCCATATGTCCGAGGCTTGCTTAACATGTTCTGAGCTCGGTAAATTCATGAAGCAGGATGCTACCCTACTTGTACATACTCCAGGTGAGAATCTCTCCTCTAACGGGTTAGGGACCACCAGTGGATTGATAGCCCTAGCCGCCTGAGCACAAGGAGGGCCATGACTCAGAATATGTCCGAGATGCCCATTTCCATTCCATAGCAACTGGTATCCCGACTCTCAGGACCACTTACTAGGCCACTCAGCTGTTGCCCATGGTTCACGAACTAGGATGCGACTACAGTAAGCAACACCATGAACCACAGCTGTAGCATCTTGCTAAAAATAATAACTTTAAAATCGCTATTGGATATTACTATTGAATAAATTGAATATTATTGAATACATCGACTTGTCTCCTGAGGAATATTTAGAAAACGTCAGTGCGACAGATTGTTTTGGTTACATTCTACAATATTTCTTAAGAATATTTTAAAATGCACGCTTTAAATAACAACTAGAGTACAAGCATTCTTTGTAAAAACTTTGTTAAAAACGGTTAGCGGCTGATTGTAGCTTGATTTGAGTTTCTGTGTACTGATCGTGTTTGTTGTTGAGCTGTAGCTCAGGAGGTGGAAGAGAAAAGGGACCTTGCTGACTATTGGTTTTGGTTTTACTCATTCAGGACAAATATTTCAAATTCCCTATGGGAATCAACATCTATATCTTCAAATTCCCTATGGGAATCAGCATCTATATCTTTTGTCAAATTGTCCAAGTGCTGGAAGAACCTTAATATAAATAAATATCCTTGTACATATTAAATTCCATTTATCCTCCTTAATATCTAAAAAATTTCCCTCAACACTTTCTTAATTCATGTCTATTTTCATTTTTAAACCTGTACCTGTAGATCACTTCACGTAACAGTTCCATTTATTAGTATCCTTAATATACTGAAAATTTACCTCAACATACTCTCGGGGTTTGATGTTAAAAATTTTGACTTTCTGGAAACTCTTAGGCCCATGAAAACAACACTTTTGAAAAATAAATGTGATAGAAAGGAAGATATTAAAATTAGGACTATTAGGCAGTACCATATGGCTGATAAACGATGCATGCAGGAGTTTTTAAAAAGTAACTATGATAGGTGGAAAACGGTAAATAAAAATGTAAACAGACTCTGGGTTGGGTTTAAAGCAATTGTTGAGGAATGTAAAAACAGGTTTGTCCCTTTAAAGGTGGTAAGGAATGGTACAGATACACTATATTACAACAGAGAAGTAAAGAGACTAAGATGGAGGTGCAGGTTGGAAAGAAATAGAGTTAGAAATGGCTTTGGGAGTAAGGAGAAATTGAAGGAACTTACTAGGAAATTGAATCTAGCAAAGAAGTCAGCTAAGGACAACATAACGGCAAGCATAATTGCAGGTCATACAAATCTTAGTGAAAAATGTAAAGGAGGACATTCCAGGAATCATTAATGAACAAGAGGAGTGTGTATGTGAGGATCTTCAAAAGGCAGAATATTCGGTGAGCAGTATGTAAAGATTGTTGGTTACAAGGATAATGTCCAGATAGAGGAGGTGACTAATACTAGAGAAGTATTAAAATTTACCTATGATAGCAATGACATTTACAGTAATATACAAAAGTTGAAAACTAGAAAAGCAGCTGGAATTGATAAGGTTTCAGGGGATATACTAAAGACAATGGGTTGGGATATAGTACCATATCTGAAGTACTTATTTGATTATTGTTTGCATGAAGGAGCTATACCAAATGAATGCAGAGTTGCTATAGTTGCCCCTGTGTATAAAGGAAAGAGTGATAGACATAAAGCTGAAAATTACAGGCCAGTCAGTTTGACATGCAGTGCATGTAAGCTTTGGGAAAGCATTCTTTCTAATTATATAAGACATGTTTGTGAAATTAATAACTGGTTCGATAGAAGGCAGTTCAGGTTTAGGAAAGGTTATTCCACTGAAGCTCAACTTGTAGGATTACAGCAAGATATAGGAGACATCCTGGATTCAGAGGTCAAATGGACTGTATCGTGATTGACCTAGCTAAGGCATTTGATAGGGTAGATCATGGAAGACTACTGGCAAAAATGAGTGCACTTGGACTAGACAAAAGAGTGACTGAATGGGTGGCTATGTTTCTAGGAAATAGAACTCAGAGAATTAGAGTAGGCAAATCTGTATCTGACCCTGTAATAATTAAGAGGGGAATTCTTCAAGGCAGTTTTATTGGACCTTTATGTTTTCTTATATATATAAATGATATGTGTAAAGAAGTGAAATCAGTGATAAGGCTTTTTGCAGATGGTGTTATTCTGTACAGAGTAATAAATAAGTTACAAGATTGTGAGCAACTGCAAAATGACCTCGATAATGTTGTGAGATGGACAGAAGGCAATGGTCTGATGATAAACAGGGTTAAAAGTTGGGTGTTGAGATTCCCAAATAGGAAAAGTACTCTCAGTTTTAATTACTGCATTGATGGCATGAGAGTTCCTTTTGGGGACCATTGTGAGTACCTAGGTATTAATATAAGCAAAGATCTTTATTGGGGTAATCACATAAATATGATTGTAAATAAAGGCTACCGATCTCTGCACATGGTTATGAGGGTATTTACGGGTTGTAGTAAGAATGTAAATGAGAGGGCATATAATCTCTGGCAAGACCCCATCTAGGGTATGGTTCCTGTGTATAGGACCCTCACCAGGATTACTTGATTCAAGAACTGGAAAAAATCTAAAGAAAAGCAGCTGGATTTGTTCTGGATGATTTCTGACAAAAGAGTAGCATTTAAAAAATGTTGCAAAGTTTGGGCTGGGAAGACTTGGGAGAAAGGAGACGAGCTGCTTGACTAATAAGTGGTATGTAATATTAAAATATCAATATATATATTTTAAATGTTCCACCTGTTCAATACAATATTTCTTATAATTATGACTTATACATTATTATTAACATTCTAATTGGGACATGTTTTGCCCTATATATTAGGCATCATCAGCCAATAACTCACACCTCAAAATCATCTATTTCACTACCACAGTTCACTTGTAACTTCACCAGTGTCTCCAAAGCAACCTGACTGGAATGTGAGATGATGTGCATAGTGTTGCACGCACAATATCAGTCAGTCATGGTGCGATAGTGGGAAACTGATTCACTGTAGAAGAAAATGTTCAAATATGTTTTCGTTGATAGTGTTGAGGTGACGTTGGATCCCAAAGGGAATTATATTCCATCTATTATTGTGCTGTGTAGACGACTTTCCCTATGTTTAATATGACTGACTGTCCACAGTCTGCCATAAACAAATACTGTAAAGTGTCCTTTAAAACTACTTAGAGAATTAGAAAAATGATACTTTTATAACAGTGTACAAACAGGGCATATAAAAAGGTGAGCTTAAAGAAAACAAAATTACTTATAAATATCAACGCATGGAAAATGCACGTTATTTGGTGTACTTCTCAGTGTGCTCAATGTCACAAGATTTTCAGACTGGTTTTCCAATGTGTCCTTAAACATAATTCTTGAACAAAAAGAAAAGTAATATCAATTTGGCAATTTATGCATTGGTATGACATTTTCGTTGAATCATTCTATACATATACAGATAGATCACTACAAATGAACTTCCATTTACTGTATATATGTAGATGACGGGGCTGAAAAATTGTGGTGTAATATAATGCTTGGGGTTACAGCAGATGGTAGGAAACTTCCTACCTCCATTATCTTCGAAAGGAAACCCTTGCCAAGGGCAACTTTCCCAAAGAGCCTTGCTGAAGAAGAAAGTACCAGTGGTGCCAGACAGTTTTCGTAGTCACTTTGATGACACCTGGAAAAACAAGTTGCTCCAAATAAACGCCCACACTGCAATAATTCTGGATGGGGTAACTTCCATACATCATTTGGAAATCTTGTGTTTGAAACTCTATGCAGATAACATGTCTTGTTTTGTTTTTGTTTGCTAGTTGCTTTACGTCGCACCGACACAGATAGGTCTTATGGCGACGATGGGACAGGAAAGGGCTAGGAGTGGGAAGGAAGCGGCCGTGGCCTTAATTAAGGTACAGCCCATTTGCCTGGTGTGAAAACGGGAAACCACGAAAAACCATTTTCAGGGCTGCTGACAGTGGGGTTCGAACCTACTATCTCCCGAATACTGGATACTGGCCGCACTTAAGCGACTGCAGCTATCAAGCTCAGTACATGTTCCTTGTTAACGACTCCTCAATTTAAATAAAAATGCTGATATTATAACCGAATATGACCTTGTATCACTAAAATGAGTAAAATATGACCAAAACAATAAAAATGGCTGAAATATGTATTCATATGCAACATCAAATTGCTTTAAATGTTGTCAGGGACCCATCATTCACACTTATTTTTCAGATTTCAGGTAAAATGAGCTCAGGAAAGAAATGAGACTTTTCCTTAACTTCCAAACCTTTGTTATAATCAAGATGAGTGTGTTTGTTTTTGGCAGCCTAAACAGTCCTCATCTCTCCAATCTTTCTTTCACATCCAATAACAAACCCTCTCCATCTCCTGGCAAGATAAATATGTTCATCAGAAACAAGTTGTCATATATGACACCTGAAAGCGACAGTGCTGATAGCAGTGGGGGCTTGTTTATGATTAGTTGTGCTGCGTACTGATTCACGGTATTTCGTTAGTTGATTCTCCACTTCTTCATATGTGTGGGCATCAATGATGACACATGCAATCTACAGACTGTAAACTAAGCTTTTTGAACCTCATTCCATTCTTGAGAAAGCTTACCTCACTTAGTAGAATGAGTAACCATGTGATTTCTTAACATTAAGAGTGCAATATTCAAAATGAAATAATGAATTGTACACTTTTGGACATAAATTTGATTAAGTGACAGAAAATTCTGAAGCCCAATGAACAATTCAAATGAAGCAATAAGTGGTGATCTGCATGGCCTTCCACTTTTAATTGTCTATACCATGAAAATGACAGCCTGCAGTTTGGGATGAATCAATTTTCAGTCCAAAAGTATAGAAGTATGACTATATGCAAATCAAGAATTTGAATTTGAACAGGAATATCTTAACAATTATATAAGCACAGATATCATAAAGCAAGTATAGCGAGAACATTAATCACTGCATTTCAGTAACTTTTCTGTTGACTCCACTGTGTTGAAATTTCTTCTACCTAAGCTATATTTTCTAAATGAGAAATGTAAAAGATGTGTTGATATTTCTTTAGCTGTAATTTAAATGATATAGTCATCAATTTTAAGCTTCAATACTAAAATATAATCAGTCACACAAACACACACAGACAAATACAAGAATGTTTGCAAGCACTACATTTAAAGCTCAACTCCAACCAACACCAATGAAACAGCTAAGCTAAAGCACGGATAATTAGGTTTAAACCATAAAATGATATACGATTCGTCTTCCCATCTCTCTCTGCCATCCTGTTCTTTGTCCACGCTACCTGTTTTGATCCCACCTGAAAGTGACAATGCTGACAGCAGTGGGGGCTTGTTGGTGATTAGTTATACTGCGTATTGATTCACGGTATTTCACTAGTTGATTCTCCACTTCTTCATAGGTGTGGGCATCAACGATGAAAATGTCTAACATTTCATCAGTAAGCAGCTGGCAGGAGTAACCTATATTGACTGCAGTCTCTGAAAATAAATAACAGTAACATGTAGAATAACATTCAAATAAAATAACACATAAAGGGTTGTTGAATAATGAGGACAATAATAAAATATGAAAACGATACCCCAGATACTCTATGAGGGAATCCAGGGCCAAAGAGTGAGCAGTAAAAGTAGCAAATTAGATTCTGGGGGTGCCATACCTAGTGTGGACATCAAGGACCAGTCGAAGGGTCCCTTGTCTCGAAGAGCTTTTATATAGGAACTCCATTATGTCCAGATACTTACTAGAGTTTGCGAACAGATTTAGCTCACAAAAACTCTGAGCAAACACACTGTCAGAATTCTTGCAACTCAAGAGATACTCTATGTATCCCATTAGAAGATATCTCAACAGTATATGGATACCAGATGTTCAAATCCAAGGCTAATTTAGTTAATTTATTCATACATCCATTGTGGATTCTGTAGTGGACTTTAAAGCCATTTCTCCCCATCTGTCAACTCTTACTATCAAGTGTACTAACAAGGCTTACACCTTAATCAATGTCCATGTTCCCATCAGTCAAGACAACTCCAGCAATCCTAAGAAAGTTGAGACCTCCTTCACTCAACTTGATAATGTCCTGACTGGAATTAAGACTACAATCACACTTTTAGGTGACTTCAATGCCCAGGTGGGTAGGAGCGAAAGTCGAGATACCCCATAGGTAGAACCCTACACGGATACACAAAATATTATCCGAATTCGCTCTGAATCCGCACTTCCTTCATCTGCACGCACAGACCCCTACAGTGACAGGTTTATGATGGATTTTCTCTAGTGACACTTACCAAAATATTGAACAGTTCTCTTTTGGAACCTTTGTTCCTACCTTTCACTAATTGTGGGCAGGATCCAGTTAGGCTTGAGTCAGATTTACAGCTTTATGGACTCATGGCTCTTTTACAGGGTGTCTCAAACCTTTTAGGTCAAATTGAAACAGGCGATAGTGGGTCCACAAACTATTATATTGAGATAGGGAACCAATCTTTGGAAATGCATATTTATTGTGTTATGGACATACACAGCGTACACCGCATAACAACAACGTATCTCATAGAAATTTTTCTAAGTGATGACCACCAGTCTCAATGCATGCATTGCAATGCCGCACTCTCTCAAAGATCCCTGGTGTCTGTTGTACCATGAGACGGGCAGCTTGGACCCCAGCAAGCTAGTCTTCATCTGTTTCTATGGGGGTTTCATACACCAATGATCTGGCGTAACCCCAGAGGAAAAAGTCCAGAGGTGTGAGATCTAGCGATTGAGCTGGCCATGGGACAGGACCTCCCCTTCCAATCCAACGATGTGGGTACGTGTTGTTCAGGTGCTTGTGGGCATTAATATCGAAGGGGCTGGTGTACCATCATGTTGAACCCACAACAACACGGACAACAAGGGGTAGAGTCTCCAGGAACTGCAGCAGCACATCTTGCAGGAATACCAGATAACATGGACCAGTCAAATGGGGAGGCAGCAAGTAAGATCCTATTAGGTGATGTTGGACAATGCCCGCCCATACGTTGACAGAGAATCGTTGCTAGTGGCCACCGATATGAGTGGCGTGGGGACTGTCCTCACTCCAGACATGGCTGTTGCAACTGTTTAAAACACCATCATGGATGAATAAGGCCTCATCTATGAGCAATCCAAATGTACAAAGTTTGGCACTACAGCAATGCGGTCGATAATCCATTGAGAGAAGTGAACGCGGGGCTCAAAAATCTTTGGTCCCATTCTTTATGATAGGGGTGTAATACCTGTTCCACCAGAACTCTCCACACTGTATCCTCTGAAGTATGCGTTTCACAGACAAGTTGACAGATGCTCATTTCTGGGTAGTTGGCCACACGATCCAACACCATCTCCTCAAAGTCTGGTGTTCGAACATGTCTTTGGCGGGAACCTTGGCTGGCTCTCTGTGGCATGAACAACCCTGTCTCTCCTAAGTTGGTATAAATAGAGATAATCTTCTTCCAATTAGGATGACGCTTGTTGGGAAAGTGTTCTCTGTACATTCATACTGCTTTACGGGCACTACATCTTGCTGCACCTTAGATTAAATGCATGTCTGCCAACTCCAGTGACTAGTTACGTTCCATCTTTGACTACATGTCATGCACTGAACACATTAACACACCTCATGATGGACACATTACAAGCTGTCTGATGCAATGGACAATTGACACCATGGATAGCGGTGTGTGTGAGGCACAGGTTAATGCGCTGATACAATGCATGCGGTCGTCACATGACACACGTGCTATGAGCTAAGTTGTGTATAATATGTCTGTTTGCTGGTCAGGAGTGTATGTAATTTATCAGCCGCCACCTGTTCCAGCGTACAACAGACACCCAGAATCTTTGGGAGAGTGCAGCAGAACTGCTTGCTCCATTGCAATACATGCATTGAGACTGGCGGTCGTCACTTTAAGGGGAGGTGGTACACCTTTTCATGTCCAAAAAACACTTTTTTCGTTTTTCATATTTTTGGATAGTTTAGACCTTATTTTATAATGTACTGCTTGTTTATTTTGAACAAGCCATCCCGTAAGGTCTCAAATGCCATTTAAATGTCACTCTGACAGCTGTGGACACGCCCACTTTTTGTATAACAGATATAGTTTTGCCGCATTTAAAAAAAATTGAATTTCACGGCATGTACTCTCGTTCTAGGGTTGGTACAAGTGTTGCGGATTGGCGGGTGGCGCTTGTCTTTTGCTTTGTGTCATGGCTGTTGTTTTGAACACGTCCTGTTGTGGAAAGTAAACAAAAAGTAAAGAAGTATTTTTTTAGGATGCCTAGCTCAACTAGATTGTTAAAGAAGTGTCGATGAGGGCAATTAGATTGTGTCTATTCTTCTGCTGAATTTCGTCTTTTCCTTTTGGGCATTCACTTGTTGTATGCTTGGCAGATTTACAGTCGTATCCACGGACAGATGATAGTGCTGGAAAATTTAGGAATTAATCCTGGCAGAAAAAATGCGACAAATTTGTAGTGAAATTGATACAGAGCGAGTGAGAAAGGCTGACTTACAGGCCGATATGGTGATCCAGAGAAACAGGGTAATGAGCAGGAACAGGAAGAGAGCAAGGGAAAATGACTGTGATGATCCAGATGATCCAGAATATGGACCAGGGATGCATTAGGCAGTGTGTAACTTTAATTCAATTTTTCCGAAGGTATAATTTTTAAAGATATTCAGGTATTTTTCTCAGTATATATTTAATCCAGATAAATGAAATTTTTACCAGCTATTTTACTGTGTTTGATGAACATACTGACATTATTTTATGCCTCTAACTCAAATAGTTCCAAAGTTATTGAGTATAACACTTCACATAAAGCAATGATTTTTAGCAGTAAAGTTAAAAAAATATGTTTCTGCTATGTGTGAGGTTAGATGAAGTTATAAAATTGTCAGTATATACAATAAACATTCCTTTTGAGCCATACCAAGTTTCACCATTCTAAGCTTCATAGTTTCGTATGAAAATACTTTTGAATATGGACAATTTAACATTGCCAAGATAGGGTGTACCACCTCCCCTTAAACAATTACTATGAGCTACGTTGTTGTTATGTGGTATACGCTGTGTACGTCTATAAGACAATAAATATGCAGTTCCGATCATTGGTTTCCAATCTCAATACAACCTGTTGTGGTCCCACAATCACCTGTTTCTATTTGACCAAAAAGGTTTGAGACACCCTGTATATCACATTTCTCCTATACCAATGTCAAGTGTCATTTTGCAACAAGCAATTTTTTTTTTTTTGCTAGTTGTTTTATGTCGCACTGACACAGATAGATTTTACGGCGACGATGGGACAGGAAAGGGCTAGGAGTGGGAAGGAAGCGGCCGTGGCCTTAATTAAGGTACAGCCCCAGCATTTGCCTGGTGTGAAAATGGGAAACCACGGAAAACCATTTTCAGGGCTGCCGACAGTGGGGTTCGAACCTACTATCTCCCGAATACTGGATACTGGCCGCAATTAAGCGACTGCAGCTATCGAGCTCGGTACAAGCAAAAATAACTGCATGAAATGTATAAAAGACTGACTTGTCAAGATATACTTGAGTATACCTGAGCAAAATTCAATAACCATCATTATTTAGAAATTATCAGCGAAACTATCTGCATTGCCATACAGTTTGCATCCGCCAAGACACTAACTTTGTGGATATCCACATCCATGCAGGGGTCTAACCATAGATGAACATCCATTTCATACCTGAACCAACCACAATGGGGAATGCTTCATCAACACTTACACGCAGATGAACCTGAAAATTATGACCACCTGCTTCAAACTGAATCCTCGTAAGTGTATGACCTGGCACTCACCTAATGAACTGATTGGGGAACGTCAGAAAGACTATGTTGCCTTCCCCCACCACAAAATCCACGAGACGGAATATGAAAGTGCTTAGAATTGCTGATACTGATTCGGACTATTATCTAGAGTGCGGTTTGTACCAAAATCTAATCACAGATCCCAAACTCAGAAGATACATAGTTTTCAGATCAACAAATTCATAGCAAAGTCATCTCCGTACAGGCCATGAAGGCCCTTGGAGTGGTGAAAGGTAAAGGCTTCCACTATCCGTAACCTCAGCACTTGATGGGGTAGAGTGATTAGCTCCAAGCGCGGCCGCCTTTGCTCCCAGGAATTAACCTGGTACTCATTTTTGGTGTAGTCAACAAACTCATGATAAATCAAAATATCATTCATGATCACCAGAAAGAGTTTGATTGAGTCTCTTGAATCACATAAATCCATTTCTAAGAAGGTTTAGGATGCTGGTAACTCTAACAATCAATCTAGTAGGAAAAAAGGAAGATGATGATGATGATGCTTCTTGTTTAACAAGTTGAGTGCCGAGCCGATTGTAACACACTATTCCACTGGTGCCAGGCTTGTTTTTGAATTGCATTCCGCAGGTGCCAAAGCAATTGTACGCGTTGTAGTCTGTTTATATAATCTTGGGATATATTTATATGATGTACTAAGTAAATTTTATCTCACCATACCATGGTCATGTGTGACGCCATATGGTGTCACATCAATTTTTAGGAAAGATAAAATATAGCGTGACGCCATATGGTGTCACAGAATTTTTTGACATGGAATGTGCAATACGAATTTCAAATACGAGATATTTATTTGCTAATTCAAATTAACACAATATTTATGAAAACCTAGTAAAATGCAAAACAAGTACTTATATTACATTACATATTGTTGATAACAGTTTTCTGATAACTCTAAACATTGAAAATATGCGTCTCGGCACGCCCGAGTTCTTGTTACTCGTTGTAATTTTTCAAACCTTATTGGCATCGTTGTTCAAACATCGTTCTTTGTACACTTGTTTCATGTGCTGTTTTCATATTTACGTTTTGCACATCTGATCGGGAAGTTAAGGGGAACACGCTAACCTTACGCTACCTGGCTGCTGGCACAGCTCGACGCAGCCCGGTTGGTTCACGTCCGCTGCTTCGCTCCTCCCTACCTCTCCGCCACACCCCAATACTCCCGCGCCACTTCTAATTTTATGACTATTTATTTGTTCAATTTTGGCGTTTAAACTTGCGCTGGGTACATGCAGTTTTCACCTTAGCATTCTACTGTCTCCCACGAATATTCCTACCAAATTTCAACCGAATCCGAGTGTAACACATGTATGTGTTCCCTCGTAAGATTATTACCAATATCTTCCATTTTTTTATATTTTTGCACAACTATATAAACTGAGTGATAATACGTACGTAAACGAGGAATAAACAATGCCTGGCGCGCTTTCACCTGTGACAACGACTACAGGCCACTCAGTGGCTTCGGAAGAATACTGTGGCGCCATATGGTGGCATACAGTAAAAATACATAGCTGGAATAGACCCTGAAGTTCGCCCTTCACGTAGTACCAATTTTACGCGCATAGATGTCACAGCTGATTATCTACGGCGCATCGCCTGAAACTCAACTGTGCCGCCATATGGCGTCACGCCAACTCTGATTTCAAGAACGGTGGCCTGGAATCATTGTGATAAGACAGGGAATATTGAAGAATTCCTCATTGAACATAAACTGACTGCTAAAGTGATCCATAAAGCAAATCTGATTATGAAAAGGGTCAGCTTGAGACCAGTGAAGAAACCATCAGGAGGAACAATACTCAAAACTTTTACCATATTTTCAAATCTGAACTAGTTACCAAGCCCCTTTACTGTGTTTCCAGGACAAGAACAGCAATCTTATTCTCAATAATCATGATAATTGTGAATGATTAGCTCAATATTTTGAATCCTTACTCAACTACCCTCCTCTGGTATCAAAGATGACAATTTCTGGTCCATCCTTCATTTTACCTGATTCTCTTCCTCTTCTGGATCTTTAGATCTATCTAGATTCTCTAGATCCTTTGAAGCTAAGACTGTTGTTCATCAAGGCAATGGGCTCTCACCCAATAAACTGTATTCTTGAAAAGGTCATGCGTGAGTGGAGAGAAGAAATCATCCAAATCATTGCATCTCTCACCAACAACAAGACATCGGGCAAGAATTCTGTAGTTATCAAACTTAATTTTGTTGTCTAAATAGAAGAACTCTTTTCATAATATACGGGAATTGGGAACTATTCCTAAGGAGTGGCAATCCGCTCTTATACATCCTCCCCATGAAAAAAGGCAATAAAACAAATGTGAACAACTACAGAGGCATCTCTCTTCATTTAGTTGCCTATAAAATCCTGTCAAAAGCACATCTTGATCCACAGACTTGTGAATTTCAAGCCGATTTCCATAAGACACGCTCCTGTAACGAACAGATCTTTTCACTTAAGAATATCATCAAAATCAGACCTCTTCGCACCAAACCACTTGTATCGACATTTTCTTTATTTCAAAAAGGCCTAAAGCTCAATCAACTGATTCAGTCCTCTTGATATCCTCAAGGAGATGGGCATCAACAACAAAAAACTTGTTCCAGCACCAAATGAACTCTTCACTAACACCTATTCACAGATGAAATTCATGGGGGAAATCTGAAGATTCTTTGAGATTATGACTGGTGTTCACCAAGGCGATGGGCTCTCGCCCATTTCTTTTTTCAACCGTGTTCTTGAAAGGGTCATCCTTGAGTGGAGAAACGGGACTATACAATTATAGTATTAGGCTGGGCACTGAATCCAAAACAGTGAACATTGACTGCCTTGCTTTTGCAGATGATGTAGTTCTAATGGCAGATGACATCAACATCACCCACCTCCAGGTTGAAACATTACAAGAAGTGGCTGAAGCTGTAGGGATCCAGATGAAATGAAATGAAAATCCACAGCCTGTTTCCAGTCATTCGACCGGGTCAGGAATGGAATGAATGAAGCCCTATCTAGCGGCGAGGATAGGAATTATGCTGGCTGCCGAAGCCTGTCACACTCCTCTGGGGCAACGATTAGTGAATGACAGATATATTAAATGATATTGGAGAGTGTTGCTGGAATGAAATATGACAGGGAAAACTGGACTACCCAGAGAAAAACCTGTCCTGCCTCCGCTTTGTCCAGCACAAATCTCACATGGAGTGACTGAGATTTGAACAACAGAACCCAGCGGTGAGATGCCAGCGTGCTGCCATCTTAGCCACGGAGGCAGGACTCCAGATACCTTTTGAAAAAAAGTGAAGTAATGATGTTTGACCATCCTAATACCACTGCATTTCTTGATACCAAATATGGAAAAACCATACATTGCAATCATTTTAAATATCTTGGAAAGATGATGATGCTTGTTATTTAAACGGGCCTAATATCTAGGTCATCAGCCCCTTGGGGAGATCATTTCCTTTAATGCATCTGAAAAAGAAACTTTTAAATGCAAGAAAACAGCTTTCCACCTTTGCAAACCCATTTATCAGTCCAGATCTATCCCATGGCTGGCCAAATACCACCACTACTCCACAGTAGTATGTCCTGAAGCCCTATATGCAGTTTGACGCTTGGTCCTCACTCACCATGTGAGAGAGAGAGAGGATCCAAATGCAGGAGGAAATTTCTAAGAAAGATCCACAGCCCATTTCAAAATTCTGAGGGCAAATATTGCCTGAGGTCAAATGCAGAGTTGTAATCTAAATTCGAGATTCCACGTACCAATTTTCACATCTCTAACGTTGTCAGTTTTTGAGATATACGTATCCTCATATAAATGATTCAATCCCCTTTTCACTTCTTTTACCCCCCATAAGTGGATTTTCAAAAAAAAAAAAAAAATTAAAAAAAAAAATACACGTTTCTTTATTTTTCAGGGAGATTTCAAATTCCAAGTTTCATGACTTTAGACGAAGTTTTTGAGATGTAGATATACTCAATTTAAAATTTTCCCCCCTTTTCACCCCCTTAGCTATGAAATATTAAAAAATCCTTCCTTAGCGAGCACCTCGATGTAATATAAGTGTATCCCCAAAATTTAATTTCTTTATGTCCAGCAGTTTTGGCTCGGCGATGATGAATCAGCCAGTTAGTATGTCAGTCAGGACATGTTATTTTATTTATATAGATGATAACCTAATAAAATGTCTGGAGTGACCAAAATGCTGCGTAAATTCAGAGAATTTACTACAAATCATATTATTCTCCTCAACCCTAAAGTCAGTGGGTAACATGCATGTCTTGCAAGCGTTTCCATTCTTTGGCCAGCATTCTATCAACACTCTGACACAAAATAATAATAATAACGTTTACGGGGTATGGAGGAAATGCCTACTCCCAGTCCTGAACAACTAGAATGAACTTGTAGCGTTTCATTTATCACCAATTCATACTTCATTAATCACCTTTCCAGATCACATCTGGAATTGTAAAGCCTGACCTCGGTCAGAAATGTTTCGATCGAAAGATCAGACAATCAATGATGATGAGTCTTCTAATGAATAAATCCACCGGTGTGGACAAACAACAAGAAGGATCTGCACAAAGACGCCACTTGGAATCAGTGGGGTGTCAAGTAGAAGACCTACGCGAGTCGGAGCGCCTAGAAGCCCAACAGACAATTGACAGACAGCTGACAGACAGTGGACAAACCCAACAATGTAAGAAGACGTAAGTTCAACAAATCAGGAAAATTTTCATATTTTGCAACATTAAACATTAA
The DNA here is from genome assembly GCF_040414725.1 of Anabrus simplex. Lineage (NCBI taxonomy): Eukaryota > Metazoa > Arthropoda > Insecta > Orthoptera > Tettigoniidae > Anabrus > Anabrus simplex. The sequence goes on along the minus strand of NC_090265.1, from coordinate 1,479,519,676 downwards.
TTCAATAAGTAAGGTGGGCAAGTTGAAACATTTAACTGATGTGATGGACCAACATAGGATTTTAATAATGGCTTTACAAGAACTTAAGAACACAGACCAGGACCCAATTGAGTCAGGAGGTTATCGTCTCTAGAAAAGACCTCCAGGACAAAGAGTAATGAAGAATGTCTCCCAATTTGGTGTAGGTTTTCTTGTTCATAGTAGCATAATAGACTCAATTGAAGATTTTTCTTCAAACTCTTCGAGGATGGCACTTCTAACAGTTAAAGTAGGGAATAAAACTTATACTTTAATAAATGTCCATGCACCAACAAATGACAAAAACAATAAAGATAGAGGAGTTGAAAACTTTTGGGAAGAAGTTGATTACGTATTATCGAAGATCCCTGATGAGCATATAAAAATCTTACTTGGAGATTTCAATGCTAAAATAGGCAGAGAAATGAAGTATCACACAGTTGTAGGAAAATGGCCAGCTAATAAATTAACAAACAAAAATGGCCAAAGATTAATTGAACTTTGTGCAGATCATGGACTCATTTTGGAAACCACCAGATTCATGAGGCGACCACATAAACTTATGACATGGAAATGCCCTAACGTAAAATTGGGAGAGTTTCAGATTGATAATGTTGCTATGGATAAAGATTATCATAAAGAAATTTATAATGTCAGAGTCCTCCGTGGGTTAGACATTGACTCGGATCATTATATCTCAAAAATAAAAATTGAGTTAACACCAAAAAGGAAACACAAACGTAATAATCTCAAAGTAAGAAGAAATTATGATCCCAGTTACTTAATAAATCTATATATATAAAATAAGAGTTTTGTCTGTACATTGCTCAGAATTTGAAAAGAATGCTATTTTTGTATCGGTCATGTTCACAATAACAAGAAAATGCATTTTTTACATTTCCGTAATTTCTGTCTGTCTGTCTGTCTGTCTGTCTATCTGTCTGTCTGTATATATGTACACGCATCACGAGAAAACGGTTGAAGAGAATTTAATGAAAATCGGAATGTAAAGTCGGGTGATGAACCGCTACAATCTAGGCTATAAATTATTTTAATCACGCTGAGTGAAATGGTAGTTTAGGGGAAGCCTGAAATTTAATTCTCAAATATTTATGTTATTAGTGGTCGTGTCTTAATGAAAATCGGTAGACAAACATGTGAAATAAGTCGCTACAATATAGGCTATACACGCTGAGAAACATGGTAGCTTAGGGGTAGGCCTAAAATTTAATTGTCAAATATTTATTGTGTTAGTGGTCGTATCTTCACGAAAATTGGTGTGCGAAGTCGGGGAATAGGTCGCTATAATCTAGGCTATCAATAATGTTATTCACATTGAGTGAAATGGTAGTTTAGGGGAGGGCCTGAAATGTAATCTATATATATAAAATAAGAGTTTTGTCTGTACATTGCTCAGAATTTGAAAAGAATGCTATTTTTGTATCGGTCATGTTCACAATAACAAGAAAACACATTTTTTACATTTCCGTAATTTCTGTCTGTCTGTCTGTCTGTCTGTCTGTCTGTCTGTACACGCATCACGAGAAAACGGCTGAAGAGAATTTAATGAAAATCGGAATGTACAGTCGGGTGTTGAACCGCTACTATCTAGGCTATAAATTATTTTAATCGCGCTGAGCAAAATAGTAGTTTAGGGAAGGCCTGAAATTTAATTCTCAAATATTTATGTTATTAGTGGTCGTGTCTTAATGAAAATCGGTAGACAAAGATGGGAAATAAGTCGCCACAATATAGGCTATACATGCTGAGAATAATGGTAGTTTAGGGGAAGGCCTAAAATTTAATTGTCAAATATTTATTGTATTAGTGGTCGTATCTTCACGAAAATTGGTGTGCGAAGTCGGGCAATAGGTCGCTATAATCTAGGCTATCAATAATGTTATTCACATTGAGTGAAATGGTAGTTTAGGGGAAGGCCTGAAATGTAATCTATATATATAAAATAAGAGTTTTGTCTGTACATTGCTCAGAATTTGAAAAGAATGCTATTTTTGTATCGGTCATGTTCACAATAACAAGAAAATGCATTTTTTACATTTCCGTAATTTCTGTCTGTCTGTCTGTCTGTCTGTATATATGTACATGCATCACGAGAAAACGGTTGAAGAGAATTTAATGAAAATCGGAATGTAAAGTCGGGTGATGAACCGCTACAATCTAGGCTATAAATTATTTTAATCACGCTGAGTGAAATGGTAGTTTAGGGGAAGCCTGAAATTTAATTCTCAAATATTTATGTTATTAGTGGTCGTGTCTTAATGAAAATCGGTAGACAAACATGTGAAATAAGTTGCTACAATATAGGCTATACACGCTGAGAAACATGGTAGCTTAGGGGTAGGCCTAAAATTTAATTGTCAAATATTTATTGTGTTAGTGGTCGTATCTTCACGAAAATTGGTGTGCGAAATCGGGGAATAGGTCGCTATAATCTAGGCTATCAATAATGTTATTCACATTGAGTGAAATGGTAGTTTAGGGGAAGGCCTGAAATGTAATCTATATATATAAAATAAGAGTTTTGTCTGTACATTGCTCAGAATTTGAAAAGAATGCTATTTTTGTATCGGTCATGTTCACAATAACAAGAAAACGCATTTTTTACATTTCCGTAATTTCTGTCTGTCTGTCTGTCTGTCTGTCTGTCTGTCTGTCTGTCTGTCTGTCTGTCTGTCTGTCTGTCTGTCTGTCTGTACACGCATCACGAGAAAACGGCTGAAGAGAATTTAATGAAAATCGGAATGTACAGTCGGGTGTTGAACCGCTACTATCTAGGCTATAAATTATTTTAATCGCTCTGAGCGAAATAGTAGTTTAGGGAAGGCCTGAAATTTAATTCTCAAATATTTATGTTATTAGTGGTCGTGTCTTAATGAAAATCGGTAGACAAAGATGGGAAATAAGTCGCCACAATATAGGCTATACACGCTGAGAATAATGGTAGTTTAGGGGAAGGCCTAAAATTTAATTGTCAAATATTTATTGTATTAGTGGTCTTATCTTCACGAAAATTAGTATGCAAAGTCGGGGAATAGGTCGCTATAATCTAGGCTATCAATAATGTTATTCACACTGAATGAAATGGTAGTTTAGGGGAAGGCCTGAAATGTAATCTATTTACAGAGTGAAGCGAAATTCGCGCACTCGGGCGTCGCAGTGCGACTCCCTACATGCCAGCAATAAAAATGTCTTTCACAAAAGTTCGTCCTGCGAGTATATCAGGCAGAGAAAGGACGTTGAATAGTGGCAATCTGGCAACACTGTAACCACATGTACGGTAAGTACCTCTGTCAGCATCATATATCCGTGCTGAGCAGTTGGTGCGTTGGATAGGGTTTTGGGTTGACATGCAGGTGGTAGAGGGTTCGATCCTGGGTTAAGGCGCAATTTTTTGTTTACTAATTTCCATCGGACATTACATACTGTAATACAGTAAGACACCGTACCTTAGGTCTCATGTATCCTACATTTACAACATTTTGTAACGCTGAACACAACAAATACCTTGCTAGGCCTACTGGTAACGTAAGCCCTTACGAAATACAATGGACTTGAACGAGGCAAGAATAACAGTTGCTACTAATCTATGAGATCGTTGGAGGACGGTAGAAAGAAAACAGGTTTCGCATTTAGTATATGAATTTGTGCGAATAAATTCACGCCCACGACGTGGAAAGGACGTCTTTCAAAGCTGACCAAGGGAAACGATTGTTCGTCCATTTGTAGGATCGTAGTATGTAAGTGCAAAGGGTTTCTAGAGGACCCGCTGCAATGGCTGTTGACGATTTAGTTGCCAGATACCATACCACCTGGACTACATTTATGAAATAAAAAAAATACGCTTCAACCCAGGATCGACCCCTCGACCTCCTGAATGCTAACCCAAAACTGTAACCACTGCACCAACTGTACAGCACAAAGAATGCGTGCTGACAGAGGTAGTTACCCTACATGTGGTTACAGTGTTGCCAGATTGCCACTCTTCACGCCCTTTTTCTGCCGGATATACTCGAAGGACGAACTTTTGTGAGAGACATTTTTTTTATTGCTGGCATGTGAGCAGTCGCGCTGCGACGCCTGAGTGCGCGAATTTCGCTTCAGCCTGTATATAAACTAAGAGTTTTGTCTGTACATTGCTTATAATTTGAAAATAATGGTATTTCTGTATCGGTCATGTTCACAGTAGCAAGAAAATGCATTTTTTACTTTTCCGTAATTTCTGCCTGTCTGTCTGTCTGTACACGCATCACGAGAAAACGGCTGAAGAGAATTTAATGAAAATCGGAATGTAAAGTCGGGTGATTAACCGCTAGAATCTAGGCTATAAATTATTTTGATCACGCTGAGTGAAATGATAGGTCAGGGGAAGGCCTGAAATTTAATTCTCAAATATTTATGTTATTAGTGGTCGTGCCTTAATGAAAATCAGTAGACAAACATTGGAAATAAGTCGCTACAATATAGGCTATACACGCTGAGAAAAATGGTAGTTTAGGGGAAGGCCTAAAATTTAATTGTCAAATATTTATTGTATTAGTGGTCGTATCTTCTCGAAAATTGGTATGCAAAGTCTGGGAATAGGTCACTATAATCTAGGCTATCAATAATGTAATTCACACTGAGTGAAATAGTAGTTTAGGGGAAGGCCTGAAATGTAATCTATATATATAATAAGTGTTTTGCCTGTACATTGCTCAGAATTTGAAATGAATGGTATTTCTGTATCTGTCATGTCTACAGTAACAAGGAAATGCATTTTTTTACTTTCCCGTAATTTCTGTCTGTCCGTCTATATGTATGTATGTACACGCATCAAGAGGAAACGGCTGAAGAGAATTTAATGAAAATCGTCATGTAATGTCGGGTGATGATCCACTACAATCTAGGCTATAAATTATTTTATTCACGCTGAGTGAAATGGTAGTTTAGGGGAAGGCCTGAAATGTAATTCTCAAATAAGTTATTTATGTCATTAGTGGTCGTATAGATAAATCTATATATATATATATATCAATCTCACAGCTGCGCGCCCTAACCACACGGCCAACTCGCCTGGTCGTACCGACTGAAACAGCCTGCCTGTATATTGGCGGGAAGTAGCATGCCATTCCTCTGGTTCATACATTTTCTGATATATCTGGTTCGTAACACATTGGTTCATCATAGTATTCGAGCTATTCAATCCCTACTCGGAGGCACTGATTGGAATGAGTAGTGTGCATGTTTAACGGAATAATGACAGAGGAGTGTTCACGGCAGTCTGCGACCTGGTTATTCCAGCTCTGGAATTTCGGACTCTTAGATCGGCACCGTAGTACTGTTCGTTGAAAGTGAGAAAGTTTGCGGTGTTTCATTTGATCGAGTATTTTATATGATAACATTGCCTTCAATCGCTACATTCCTACTGACGTTTTTGTAATGACCTACGTTGGATTAAGTTAGGAAAACCACCAAGTCAGTCTTTCTGAGAATCCCGTAGCGAAGCACGGGTACATCAGCTAGTAATAAAATATATTTAGAGAGATCCAAAACACCTTTAAATGACAAATTAGAGACGATGATCAACAAACTTAAAACCATAGCTGATGAAATCGCTCCAATTAAAAGGAGAAAGAAACATGCGTGGTGGAACGGGGAATGTGACAAAACAATTCAAGCAAGGCACAAGGCATGGTTAATTTATCAACAGAGAAAAACAGAAAAATCTTGAGAAGAACTAATTAATGCCAGAAGACAAACAGCTAAAGAAATTAGGACAATTAAAAGAAATTATCAAAAAGAAATGCTTAACACTATAGAGGAAACATTCAATCAGCATAAAACAAGAGACTATTACAAAACATTCAAGCAATATCAATCTAAGTTTACCCCTCCCACACATATGTTAAGAAATAAAAATGGAAAAATGGCACACAATAATCAAGATAATGGTAACGTCCTTGCAGAATACTTTAAAGAGAATCCTGTGGAACATTTAGAAATTGACGCTAACCCCAAAAAATAAAACTCCATTACAAAAGATTATACCACCAGTTTACAATGAAGTGAAAACAGCAATTAATGCACTTAAAAACTACAAAGCAGCAGGAGAGAATGAAAAATAGTAGCAGAAATATGGAAGAATGCTAATGATCAGACTATTCAAAACCTACATAAATACATCACTGATATTTGGAACACAGAGAAGCTTCCCGAGGAATGGAATACAGCGATAATCCACCCGCTGTATAAGAAAGGTGATCGCTCCGATCCAAATAATTATCGGGGGATATTCTTGCTTGATATTACATACAAGATTTTATCCAAGATTATAGACACAAGAATCCAAGAACAACTCGACCAAGAACTTGGAGAATATCAGGGAGGATTTCGACCAGGTAGAAGCTGTCCAGATCAAATCATTAGTTTAAAATGGATAATGAAGCACCAAAGAGTTCGAAGTAAGGGTATAGTCATCACATTTGTAGATTAAAAAAAAGCATATGACAGTATTCATCGTGAATCATTATTAAAAAGCCTTAAAGAATTTGGCTTACACCAAAAACTTGTTAACCTCATTAGTATGACTTTTAAAAATACGAAGGCAAAAGTTAAATTTAGAGGTGAATTATCAGAATCATTCACTATAAGAACTGGACTTCAACAAGGAGACGGACTTTCACCATTGTTATTTAATTGTGCATTGGAGAAGGTTATGCATGAATGGAACAAGAAAGGCCAACCAACTATCAAGATCGGTAGAAATATTAAACTCAACTGCCTTGCTTTTGCAGACGATTTAGCATTACTTGCAAATACAATAGAAGGGGCTAAATTTCAAATTGAACAACTAGAAATTATAGGCAAAAAAAATGGGATTACAAATTTCATTTGAAAAAACAGAAATGATGCCAACTTTTAAAGTTGATTTACCAGTTATTCAACTGAACAGTAATAAAGAGATTAAAATTGTTCAGAAATTCAAATATCTTGGGGAAATAATAACATGGAACACAAATGAAAAAGAAGCAATAGAACATAGAACAACTAAATTTAAACAAGCACAAAGACTTACCTGGCCAACCTATAAAAAAAAAAATCTCTTTCGATAAACGCAAAGCTGAAACACTATAATTCCATAGTTAAACCAGAGGCAACATACGCTAGTGAAACTTTATTAAAATTAAATGTAAAATCTACAACAGACAAATTACAGAAAAGTGATAGAAGAATTCTTAGAACAATTGTTAATAAAAAACACCAAGTTGATGGACAGTGGAGATTGTTGCCTAACAACATTGTCTATCCATAATATCTGCAATGCCTAAAAGAAGAATTTCCTTTTTCTGTCACATATCAAGATTACCAGACACCAGGATATTGAAACAACTACTTGATTATTTTTTGAAAAATAAAATCAACAATAACTGTTCAAAAAAGTTTAGGATGATTCGGAAGAATTGGGTATAACTCGGCAACAAATCAAAGACAGAAAAGAGAAGAGGATTTTGAAGAACAAAAGCATAAGTCTCAAACTAAAAACAGTTGAACGGAAACAATATACTATATCGGACACACAACTGGCTTCCAGGTCGGAGAGGATGAGAAAGTTCTGGGAGAAGAAAAAGAAATTAACTCAAATGTACTGATTTAAGTGTTCCAATGTGGGCATAAAATATGTACTGTCCGCACACTTTATCTTGGTGCATTTGTGTACGGGGTGAGGAGTAAGGAAGGAACTGTCCCGGTATCGATAGTGCTGCCTGGTGCTGCCAACTGAATGAAAATGAAATCTGAATTGAATCGAGAATATGATCGATCGATATGAAATTTCTAAACCGTTATCATCTTAAGCCAACAACTATGTCACACACACATTATATAACATTATAAAACATATCTCTCGATGCGAATCTTGTTCCTAGCATGAATTCTATACTTTGACTTTGATGTGTAAACAACAATAGTACCAGTACCTAAAGTTTACGCCAGATGTCGCACAACGATGCTTAAGCGATTCATAGTTTGTGTTTCAAAGGTTGCCAGTATGAATCTCGAAGATCGCCGAGGTCGACCAATTCAGCACTAGGATGTAAATGCACCAAGATAAAGTGTGCGGATAGTAAATATAATAATAATAATAATAATAATAATAATAATAATAATAATAATAATAATAATAATAATAATAATAATAATAATAATAATAAAGTACAATTACATAAAAGGAGGTTACATCAATGGAAAATGGCATAACAGAAAATTACCGGTAAACTGGCCAGCCCATTAAATGCTCATTAAACAAAACCGTACTTAATTTACTAAATGATTTAAATGCAATAATAATAATAAAATTAATAATAAAACCTAAAAGTTCAGTTCAGCGTGTCAGTGGCCTAACTAGAGCATGACGTAACATGACTAACTAGCCAGCTGGACTCAAATCAACGACTGCATATTACACCACCTTGCATTCTATGTTAGACTACAAAAGAGTGATGAACCACTGTTGGTGGACTTCATTAAGGTAAGTTCCAAATTTCAAGTATTTACGGATTTAAACAAAATTTAAACATTAATGTTTATATAATTTTCTAAATGTTTTTGAGTGTGATATGATAGAATCTGATGATGTTCTTTTAAGAATGAAATGTAATTCTATTTTTAATTAAGTTGTTTGTTTTTCACGTATCATCATCATCATCATCATCATCATCATCATCATCATCATCATCAAAGTCCCATTCCAGTCGCTCGGGTGTGGTTAACAAGCCTCCTCCACTCCTTTCTGTCCTTCCACTTTTCCTGCTCAATTACTTCCACCACATCCAATCCAGGTTCTCTAATGTCCTTCCAAATCTGATCCATCCACCTTCTTCTCAGTTTTCCAACTGGACTCTTTCCCTTACCTTCTCTTTCCAATTCCCTTCTTGCTACCTGATCCTTTCCCATTCTTTTTACATGTCCGAACCATCTCAGTCTTGCTTTCTGTATCTTCTACTAATGGTTCTATATTTAGCTCTTCTCTGATTTTAATATTTTGAATTCTCTCTCTTCTTTTCTTTTAACCGATGTTCTTAAAAATTTCATTTCTACTGCTTGGATCTTTATCTTGTCTCTTATTAATTACTGGCATCTCTAGTCCATATGTTACAATTGGTATGAAATACTGTTTATCGTCATCTTCATTATCGTTGACCAACTCCAGTTTCCCAGGTGTGGTATACGAGCCCCTTCCATCTTGTTCGGTCCATGAACCATAATTCGTTCACAATCCGCTTGCAATCCTGACCTTTCTCCTCTACATCCTTCTTCACTAAGTCTGTCCATTTTTCTCTAGGTCTGTCCACTGGTCTCTTTCCCCTTATTTCTCTTTCATACTCCTTTCTTGCAGACCTGTTGGCACTCATTCTTTTCACATGACCAAACTACTTCAGTCTTGCCTTTTGGATCTTCTGGAGTAAGGAGTCTTCTAGTCCTACGTCTTCTCTGACTTTTTCATTCATGATTTTATCCCTCTTGGTCTTCTGGATCATTGTGCGTAGGAACATTTCTGCTGTAGCGGTTTCCAGGCTGTATGTGAGGATAGGGGTGTAGTATGATTTATACAGTGTCATCTTGGTTTTAAGCGGTACTTGTTTATCCCATAGTAGCTGTCTTACTTGGAGGTAAAAATATATTGCTTTGCTGATTCGACTGTTTACTTCATATTTAACTAAGTTATCCTTAGACATTATACTACCCAAGTACTTAAATTCTGTGACACTGTCCAGCTTAGTGCCATTTAGCACGATTTCTGACTGACTGTCACCCCTCTGTACCTTCAACACCACCGTTTTAGCCTTGTTGATGTTTAATCCCTATCTCTCAAACTCTTGACTCCACCCCTGCAGTCTCTCTTCCACATTTCTCTGAGTTGCCCCAAATTACTACATCATCTGCAAATGCAAATGCTTTTAATTCCCTTTGCCCCTTTTCTTTTAGTGCCTTTAATATGGTACCCATTACAATGATAAATAATAGGGGCGACAAAGTACTACCTTTTTGTCTCAAACCCGTCTGACAGTCCAGAACCGACTTGTACACAGCTTCTGTTTTTCTCGTAAAGCACCTTAACTTTTGAAATGAGACTGTCTCGAATGTTGAGCTTTTTCAGGCACTCCCAAACAAGCTCCCATTGTATGCAGTCATAGGCCTTTTCGATGTCAAGGAACAGTAGATATAAAGGCTTCTCTTTTTCCCAATGTTTTTTCATTAGCATCCTGACAGCAAATATAAGATCTGTTGTTGATCTTAAAATACTGTTTATATAATGTTAATTTTGTTCTTTTGGGTACTTTGTCATCTCATGAAAGCTCTCTGACTTGATGATAAAACGTTGTACCTTTACTTAGTTTGTTATTAATTCCAGGGTTGATTTCATTACTTCCATTAATAATGCTACCCAGATATGTAAACTGTTCTACATTCTCTAACCGTTCTCCGTCTATGTTCACTCGGGTTCTCCTTTTCTCTTTTCCACAGTGCATGACTACAATTTTCTTTTTTACTAATTACCATTCCAAACTCCTTCAGATTTTCATTCCAAATGCCCAGTGTTCTTTGTACTTCCTTTTCTCCTTTTCCCCAAATCACCACATCATCTGCAAATAGCAAAGCATTCACTTCATCACTACTAATACTCTGTTTTGCATGTTTTATAATTTCATCCATCAATATAATAAACAAAAATGGCAGCAGTGCACTTCCTTACTTGAGACCTTTATTTGTATAAAATGTTTCAGTCACCACTCCCCACTTGTACACTGCTTTTACTCTCATGATACAACATTTTTATCTTGTTAATTAATGATTTTGGTACATTTCTTTTCAGTAGGTATTCCCATACAAGTTTTCTCTTAACTGTATCATAAGCTTTTTCCAAATCCAAATATACGAAGATGATTTCCTTGTTCCTTTCCAGATGTTTTTCCATTATTGTTTGCACTATAAATATCAAGTCTATTGTTGATCTATTCGGTGTAAAGCTATATTGTTCTTCCTCTAACTGCATTTCTATTATATCCCTCAGTCTTTTGTCTATGACTTTCTCCATCATTTTTAGCCCATGTGATAACAGGGTTATATCTCTATGATTTTCACATTTCTTCCTATTTCCTTTTTTGAACAATGGTAGAATGCTTCCTTGTTGCCAATCTTCAGGTATCCTTTCATCCTTACATATGGCATTGAGGGCTTGGTATAGCCACTGTATTGAATTAGTTTTTTCCATTTGCTTTACCTTTAGTCATAGCTTTCACTACCCTTTCAAGTTCCAACCATGTTAACGGGTTCTCTTCTTTATCTCCACCTATTATTTCCATTTTCTTATCTCCTTCTTCCTCCGAGCGGTCATCCTCATTATAAAGTTTTTCAAAATGCTTTGCCATCGCCTTCTGAAGACCCTTTTCGTCATCTACTATGGATCCATCTTCTCTCTCTCTCTCTCTCTAATGCCTTGATTTTTTCTTGATTTATTCTTTTCGATTTTATTACTCTGTATAATAGTTTCTGATTTCCTCGACTATCTTGCTCAATTTTGTTGGTAAACTCTCCCCAACATTTCTCTTTTTCTTCCTTGATACTCCTCTTTACTTGAAGTTTCAATCTTTTGTATTCCACATGTAACCTATCTATCTTATTCTCATCCCAGTGATTATTTTTTTTGCTTTTCCTTATCCATTTCTTTTTTCACCTTGTTCCTTTCTTTTACTTCTTTTTTAACTTTGTCTGTCCACCACCGTGTCTCCTTTCCCTTAACCTTTGCTTTTGTTTTTCCGCATACCTCAAGTGCTGCTTCCACAAATGTCTGTCTTAAATTGTCCCACTCTTCTTCTCCACTTTGTATTTCCGTGTTAGGCAACTTCCTTTTTATACAATCTTGGAATGCCATTCTTTTATCTTCCTCCTCCAATTCCCAAATTCTGATATTTGGTTTCTTCTTCAATACAATTTTAGGGATTTTTACTTGTTTTAATTCCACAATTAATAATCTATGATCACCCTCCATACTTTCAGTGAGGATTGTTTTCGTATTCATGAAATAGCTTCCCCATTCTCGGTCTGTTATTATAAACTCGATGAGTGTTCCATACTGTCCATCCGAACTATATCGGCTGATTTTATGGCTATTCCTCTTCATGAACAATGTGTTCAGGTATAATTCTGTTATCATATATATATATATATATATATATATTCCAGGTAGTTTCTAAATTTATTTATTCATAATTTTGACAGACTGAAGAACATGAGTTGAAGCTGAAAATAAATGGCTTCAAATATCACAAATCATCTTATACTGGTATTGACCAAGCCTCATATCTACACTGAAGGTGCTTCCATTGTAAGGGCTATAAATAATGAGCTAACCTACCTTGTTTATCTCCAGTAAGAACCCAGATTTTTATTCCTGCCACAGCTAAGTTGGCAATAGTCTGAGGAACACCATCTTGCAGTTTGTCTTCAATTGCCGTAGCACCTGTAACAGATCATTATCATGGTCATAAATTTAAGCATTAGTTCTTTGGTACACTCTTAAAACCACAGCTGTGAAGAGGAAAATATAATTCTATAGTGGTGTTGTTGTTTCGAGTTATCAGTTCATAGACTGGTTTGATGTTACTCTCCATGCCAGCCTATCCTGTGCTAACCTTTTCATTTCTATGCAACTACTCGATCCTACAGCTCCTTTAATCTGCTTGTCATATTCATACCTTGGTCTATCCCTACCGTTCTTACCACCTACACTTCCCTCAAAAACCAACGAAAGAAGTCCAGGGTGTCTTAAGATGTGTCCTATCATTCTATCTCTTCTTCTGTCCAGCTCCATGGCTAAATGGTTAGTGTGCTAGCCTTTGGTCACAGGAGTCCTGGGTGCGATTTGCTGGCATGGGGGCTCAATGTATGTGTCATCTTCATAATTTCATCCTTATCACAACGCGCAGGTCGTCTACGAGCGTCAAATCAAAAGACCTGCATTCGGCGAGTCAAACTTGTCCTTGGACACTCCTGGCACTAAAAGCCATACGACATTTCATTTCATCACTTCTGATATAAAATTTTGCCAAATCAATCTCCTCTCATCAATTTAATTCACTATCTCTTCATTCGTGATTCGATCTATCCATCTTACCTTTAGCATTCTTCTGTAACACCACATTTCAAAAGCTTCTATTGTCTTTCAATCAGAGCTAGTTATCATCCATGTTTCACTGTATGGAAACATTCCACAAAATAGGGCAGAAAGATCACCTCTACTTCCAGATCAATGAAACTCTCACTTATAATTCTGGAAATTTTTTCACAGATTATTGAAACCTGAAACTTGGTAAGCAAGAAGTGAAGAAATGAGATTAGAACTGTAGCCACTATTAAGGCGACACTCCGGAGATGAAAATCAATATTTTGGTCATTTTGGTGAAATTTTTTTTATAACTGAAATTGAAAGGACTGAGTTTCTTTTTTCTTGTCACAAAGTTATTCTGCTGAATTCAAACAATTTATCACTGTCATAATGCTTTGTTTGCCAATTGTAATTTTACATTTAAATCCCATTTTCTCCCGTAATATTCTGCCAAATGTAACAAAATTTGTATGGTACAGCATATGTATCACAGCTATATTAAGAAACCCGCGTATGGAATTTTTGATTGTAGAATTTTTTCAAGTAGTTGAGATTTTTAAGTCCAAAATTTTAGAACTAAAAATTACACAAACTTTAGTATGATATATATATGATATATAAATTATGTACAGAAAAATAGATATGTAGTGCTTTTAAAAGAAGTATTATCTATCTAATTATGAATTTACATTAACATGTTAATTAAATTTCAAGAAAAAAATGGAATTAAAAATTTGAAAAACAAAAATTTATTTTGGGAAAACTTAATTGTATATGAAAGAAATGTTTCTGATATTTCTACTTTTATGTAGGTGACATTCCCACAATGTTCCGTGAAAATCCATGCATTCGCTAAAAATATCTTTTTTCTCCGGAGTGTCGCCTTAAGATGATAATGTGTCTGATAGTGAGCTGTGGGTATCAACAAAATTTGACGTCCAACTAAATTAAACTGTGAGCATCATTGCAAGCATAGTGAAATCCATTCCAGGTTTCTGGCTGCCAGCTGTGAGTTATATTTCTCTACCTCACTGCGAAGGAAACATGATCCAGTCAGACAGTATCAGAAGATAACTGCCAATCCTAATGTACTTATCGATGATGATATTTCAGGTACCAAAGTAAACAGGGTCTGTTGTAGACATCCTCAGCTATATAGTTTATTCAGAGGCAATGTTAAACATGTTACTCTGAAATTGCCTTGGATAATGTGTTTGATGCTGAAAAGGATCGGAAAAAATCACAGTAGATGAGTCCAATATGCAAATGAGGATTTCTCCAACAAACCATTAAAAACATTGCTGAGGAATGTCCCCTGACTTTCTACTCTACAGAATCTCTACAATTTATAAATATTCAGAAATTAATTTGTAACTTTCTCTCTTCTATTTCTGTTGTACAGTAGTAATATTTGTAATGTCAAACGATAAATAAATAACATAATTTTAAAAATTGAAGTTTTTATAGAAAGAGGATTGTTAGTATGAAAAGGTGAAAGAAAAAAAAAGGCAGGAGGATATTCACAATGAGTTGATAAGGTTAAAACTGGAAATGAACACACTTGAAAATTTTATCTATAAACTAGTTAATGTCATGTGAGGCAATCAAAAGAGAGTAGGGGACTAATGAAGTAGGCAATGGAAGCTAAGATAATAAGAGATGTGACAATTAGGTAGTGCTTAGTGATTTAATGGCAAGAGGCATTTTTAACACAATTTTGTTACTAGCCAATACAGTTAACTGTTAACTAAAACTAAGTCAACCGACAATCGGTTGAACCGAAATGTGTAACTAGATTTTTCTAAAGAAATTTAGAAGTTATAAACTATGTACTGTATTTATGAAATACATAATTGATGTACGATGTGCGATATACTCATGTTATTATTCCCAGGGACAACTTGCAGAATCCCCTTCAACAAATACCTAGATGAGGAATGTTGAAGAGAAATGACTTAACCGAATGGGTAAATTTGGATGACCGTGAAACAGATTACACAGATGACAACGTAATGGATAAGGTCATGCCCTCTGAAGATACAGATGTAAATAATACTGATGATTAAGAGTAAGATCCATCAAACATGGCACAGCTGAGGAGGGATATAACACTGTAGAGGTAAGATATTTTCAGTTAATTTTAAAAGGACTCAACCTTGCTTAGCATGCAGTTGATTCTACAATAAAACTTGCTTCAATTTGTTTCAGTGTGGAACAAAGTGAGAAATCTTCATCAGCAGATGAAATGAAAAAAAAAAAAAATGAAAACCTACAACCTGCTTTCCAGTCATTGACCAGGTCAGGGATGTAATGAATGAATGAAACATATATAGGCTGTTATTACAATGGGGTCGCCACTCCCAAGGTGATTTATTAATTAATGAGTGATAAATGCTATGAAATGATAATGGAGAGTGTTGCTGGAACGAAAGTTGACAGGGAAAACCGGAGTACCCGGAATCGGAGGTAAGGCTTTTTGCGGATGATGTTATTCTCTATAGAGTGATAAATAAGTTACAAGATTGTGAGCAACTGCAACGTGACCTCGAAAATGTTGTGAGATGGACAGCAGGCAATGGTATGTTGATAAACGGGGTTAAAAGTCAAGTTGTGAGTTTCACAAGTAGGAAAAGTCCTCTCAGTTTTAATTACTGCGTTGATGGGGTGAAAGTTCCTTTTGGGGATCATTGTAAGTATCCAGGTGTTAATATAAGGAAAGATCTTCATTGGGGTAATCACATAAATGGGATTGTAAATAAAGGGTACAGATCTCTGCACATGGTTATGAGGGTGTTTAGGGGTTGTAGTAAGGATGTAAAGGAGAGTGCATATAAGTCTCTGGTAAGACCCCAACTAGAGTATGGTTCCAGTGTATGGGACCCTCACCAGAATTACCTGATTCAAGAACTGGAAAAATCCAAAGAAAAGCAGCTCGATTTGTTCTGGGTGATTTCCGACAAAAGAGTAGCGTTACAAAAATGTTGCAAAGTTTGGGTTGGGAAGAATTGAGAGAAAGAAGAAGAGCTGCTCAACTAAGTGGTATGTGATATACTAACAATTTGTTGGTTGTTTTGATCCACCTTTTCAATACAAATTACAGTTTGTGTTGCTAAGTTGTAATGTTACAACAGTAATTTACCGGGACATGTTTCGCTTTTATTCACAAGCATCATCAGCCTATACAATTGCCTCAAGGTTTGTCATATTTGGATTGTTGTTACAAATTTCATTACATTGAATGTAAATCTAATTTCAGTGATAACAATATTTAAAACATAAGGATAATATGCACATTAAAAATTATGACAATATGATTTGCAATGTTAAAATGGAGTAAATCTTAATTCTAAAACACATTGACGTCCAAAACACAGTTTGTACATTTGAAAATTTGGCTAAAAATTGTTTGCAATGTTAAAATAAAATTGATTCAACTATAATTTGGCATTAAAATTTGAGTCATAAATATAAATATTGGATGTTAATATATAGGAGCCGTAGTTTCTGAAGTGCGTTGGTTTCTAGAATACAGTAACATTTCAGTATTGAGAATTTTCGTTAAGAATTGTGCTCTCTAAATAATGTTATTTAAAAAGACTGTAATTTTGCATCATGTGTGATTGGAGTCATGATGATAATCTAGAATTGAAGTCTTGGGTTCGTTGGAAAAATGGCTTCTAGATTTGATGAGGCTTGCTGCTGCAGTTTGGCAATTTGATCAGAGGAAGTATTGACATATTTAATTCTTGTTTGTAGCGACCAGACTCTCCGTTGGAAGTTGATTGTTTTGATGTAAGTTATGGTTAAAAGGGGCTTCAATCCAAATTTTGAGTATCTGATTATGTTTCTTTCGATTTATAGAATGG
This sequence comes from Anabrus simplex, assembly GCF_040414725.1. NCBI lineage: Eukaryota > Metazoa > Arthropoda > Insecta > Orthoptera > Tettigoniidae > Anabrus > Anabrus simplex. Next base: position 1,479,502,627 of record NC_090265.1, on the reverse strand, counting down.
AAGAAGCATCTGGAACAAATGAAAATGAACTTAAGTAATATTGTGTGTGTGTTGTGCTTGTAATGTGAGTGTTGATGTTGCATTATCACTTACCCCTTTGTCTGCTTCTACAGAATCTTGTGGACCTTATTGCGTTACTGTGACTATTGTCTGTTGTGGTTCTACTCCTTGTGTTGTACGTATGAAAGAGCTGTTGTGATGGGTGGGTAGGGGGTTGAGGGGAAGAGATGTTGGGCGGGGCGTTTGCTATTGACGTGCTATGTGGTAGGGAATTCTTATCTGTTGTCGAGGTGGGGGTAGAGGACGATCTTGCAGGCGGGGCGTTAAGCTTTGGTGTATTATGTGGAGGGCGACTTTTTTGCGTTGCCGAAATGGTTTCAGTTGTGAGTGTATTTAGATTGAATATTTTAAAGAATTTGCTTTTATCTGATTTGAGATTTCGTAATAATGTTGGCAACTGCTCTATTAACGGACTTTTTATTTCGACCGCGTCATTCAAGTTTTTTCCTTTATTAAAGTATTGGTCCAAATAAATATATATGTTTTCGAACTCTTGTCATTAGCTTCCCCTTTTCGATTCTTTTGATTATTGTAAGGTCTTTGTCCATTGAGGTGTAATGATGGCCGGTTTCTTTCATATGATTACTCATTGCGGAGTATTTATTGTGTTTTAAGGCGTTAAAGTGTTCCATGTATCTGGTTAGGAAACTGCGTCCAGTTTGGCCAACATATGAAGATTTACACTGTGCGCATGTTAGTCTGTATATTCCGGAGCCTTGAAATTTGTTATTGTAAGCATTTACTGTGTTATGGTTAAAAAAATAAGTTTTTGTTAGTGTTATATGTTTTAAAGGCTATTTGCATATCCCGTTTTTTGAGTGGGTTTGCTATTTGGTGAATCTCTGAACTGGTGTAAGTGAAGGTTGCATATTTGGATATTTTAGTCTTTTCCGGTGTGAGGTTTGTGGCTATTTTGAGCTTTACATTGTTGATGATCTGATTTACTATGTCTGCTTTATATCCATTGGCTAGTGCTATTTCTTTTATAAAATTTATTTCTTTTGTAAAATTCGCGGGTGATAAGGGTATTTTGTGGGCTCTGTAGACCATACTGAAAGAGGTTGCTTGTTTGTGGGATTTGGGGTGGAGTGAGTCATTTCTTATTGTTATTGGCATGTGTGTTGGTTTTCTGTATATTTGATAATCAAATTTGGATTTTAAGCGTGTTACAGTAACATATAGATAATTCAATGGTTTGTTATTTTCGTCTTCTTTGGTAAATTTTACGTATCTATCGATGTTGTTTAAAAATTCAAGGATTTTTTTGCTGTTATTTTTTCGGTTGTCTGTTATTACAAACGTATCGTCAACAAATCTCAGCCAAAGACAGATTCCTTCTATGTTTGGTTTAATTATGCTATGTTCTATGTTATCCATATAAATATCTGCTAATATTCCTGAGCTGGGGTCACCCAAGGCTAAACTTAATTGGTGGTAAATTTTATTGTTAAAGGTGAAATAGTTGTTATTTAATATGAATTTAAGTAGTGTAATAAATTCATCTACTTCTAGCTTACTTAAGTTGCTATATTTGGAAAGGTTTGAGTTAATAATTTCAATCGTTTCTTTAATGGGGATATTTGAATACATATTGGAAATGTCAAACGAGCTCATTCTATGGTGGGGTTGTAAGTTGAAGTTTTTAAATCTTTCTTTAAAATATTCAATCTAAATACACTCACAACTGAAACCATTTCGGCAACACAAAAAAGTCGCCCTCAACATAACACACCAAAGCTTAACGCCCTGCCTGCAGGATCGTCCTCTACCCCCACCTCGACAACAGATAAGAATTCCCTACCACATAGCACGTCAATAGCAAACACCCCGCCCAACATCTCTTCCCCTCAACCCCCGACCCACCCTTCACAACAGCTCTTTCATACGTACAACACAAGGAGTAGAACCACAACAGACAATAGTCACAGTAACACAATAAGGTCCACAAGATTCTGTAGCAGCAGACAAAGGGGTAAGTGATAATGCAACATCAACACTCACATTACAAGCACAACACACACACAATATTACTTAAGTTCATTTTCATTTGTTCCAGATGCTTCTTCCATTCTATAAATCGAAAGAAACATAATCAGATACTCAAAATTTGGATTGAAGCCCCTTTTAACCATAACTTACATCAAAACAATCAACTTCCAACGGAGAGTCTGGTCGCTACAAACAAGAATTAAATATGTCAATACTTCCTCTGATCAAATTGCCAAACTGCAGCAGCAAGCCTCATCAAATCTAGAAGCCATTTTTCCAACGAACCCAAGACTTCAATTCTAGATTATCATCATGACTCCAATCACGCATGATGCAAAATTACAGTCTTTTTAAATAACATTATTTAGAGAGCACAATTCTTAACGAAAATTCTCAATACTGAAATGTTACTGTATTCTAGAAACCAACGCACTTCAGAAACTACGGCTCCTATATATTAACATCCAATATTTATATTTATGACTCAAATTTTAATGCCAAATTATAGTTGAATCAATTTTATTTTAACATTGCAAACAATTTTTAGCCAAATTTTCAAATTGTAAAAACTGTGTTTTGGACGTCAATGTGTTTTAGAATTAAGATTTACTCCATTTTAACATTGCAAATCATATTGTCATAATTTTTAATGTGCATATTATCCTTATGTTTTAAATATTGTTATCACTGAAATTAGATTTACATTCAATGTAATGAAATTTGTAACAACAATCCAAATATGACAAACCTTGAGGCAATTGTATAGGCTGATGATGCTTGTGAATAAAAGCGAAACATGTCCCGGTAAATTACTGTTGTAACATTACAACTTAGCAACACAAACTGTAATTTGTATTGAAAAGGTGGATCAAAACAACCAACAAATTGTTAGTATATCATAGCATAGTTCAATACGGGTCTAATAATGAGATTAGTTACATGTAATAAGTGGTATGTTCCGAGCTGTCAGCGGAGAGATGGCGTGGAATGACATTAGTAGACGAATAAGTTTGAATGGCGTTCATAAAAGTAGGAAAGATCACAATATGAAAATAAAGTTGGAATTCAAGAGGACAAACTAGGGCAAATATTCATTTATAGGAAGGGGAATTAGGGATTGGAATAACTTACCAAGGGAGATGTTCAATAAATTTCCAATTTCTTTGAAATCATTTAGGAAAAGGCTAGGAAAGCAACAGATAGGGAATCTGCCACCTGGGCGACTGCCCTAAATGCAGATCAGTATTGATTGATTGAAAAAACCTGTCCCGCCTCTGCTTTGTCCAGCGCAAATCTTACATGGAGTGACCGGGATTTGAACCACGGTATCCAGCGGTGAGAGGCCGACGCGCTGCCGTCTGAGCCACGGAGGCTCTTCATCAGCAGATATCCTTATAAAATAATGATGTGACCTAGGTGCCAGAGAGAGATGTGAACAAAAAACAAAAGAAAACTGAAGGGCTGCCTAGAATAACACATTGTAAGTTAGAGATCAGGCCAGCTAGGAAGATGTCTGGTCGCACATGCGCTCTTTGGACGATCCAGCGTAGCGCATCACCTCCTAACAGAGCTCCTTCTACAAGGACAGTTCAGTGCATAAGTTTACACTCAGCTGACGTGCGCTGCTTTGTAATTTCTCATTGTGTAGTAACTGTAATTAGTGGTGGTGTACGTTAGGCCTATCTGTGACAGTATGGAAGGCGTTAAAAGTAGCCTGCTAAAGAGTCAGACTCGTGCAGTAATCTCAAACGTTATAGACTTTATGGAAAGGGAGGCAGTGAAAGAAAAGTTCGTGATAGATTGTAAGAAAGTGCAGGAAAGAGTAGCAGCAGCTGTTGGAGTGTCAGAAAGTTCTGCGGCACGGATTAAGAGCGAAAAACAAAAAGTGATAGAATTAGGAAAACCTATGGACAGTCTTAATCGAAACAGACTTTCAACGTATTAGGTCGTGTTAGGTATATGTAGTACGTGTTGAAGAGATGTTAAGTACAGAACAAAAATAGCCAACCGGACACCAGTGGGATCCGAACCCACAACCTCCCGATTTTGCGTCGGTTGGATGTGCTAGGAGTAAGTGCTATTCGGGTAAGGGGAGATAATGAGGAAGAGATAGGATATTATAAAGTGTACTTGACGGGTGTTGAAAAGGGAAGGGCAGAGTCTGGTGTAGGGCTGTTCATCAGGAATACTACTGCACACAATGTAGTTTCTGTTAGGCACGTAAATGATCGAATGGTGTGGGTAGGTTTGGCAGTTGGAGGAATAAGGGCGAGAATTGTCTCAGTGTATTCACCATGTGAGGGTGCAGATGTGGATGAAATTGACAAGTTTTATGAAGCATTCCACCAACGTTGTCTATGCTAAATTTTAGGTGTCACCTGACATTACCAAGTCACAAATAAGAAAATTGTACGACAGAGTGCTTGCAGAAAATTGGAAGACAATGTGGGAGAACGTCGAATATGTCTAGCCGGTCACATTCTTGGCTTATCAGACAGCCGACACTCGAATAACGCTATGCGATGGGAGCCACCAGAAGGCATGCGGAAACCTGGCACAGAGCAAGCAAAACATGGCATCAAACATTTAAAGAAGACCTACGAGTACTTAAAATAATGTGGGGCTATATTGAAAACGCTGCTTCAAACAAGACTCATTGGCTTGCTACCTTATGTGCTTCACGTGGAAGGAATCAATGATGATTATGACCCATATGTGCTTGTGCAGAAAGCTGCAATTCTCCATCTGTTCCCAACCAACCCAAACTAAACCAAACCAAATATCTGCCCCAGACCTTCTCAAACCTGTTTCTTTTTAACCTGTCAGATGTTCTTTGACTTATAAGACAAAGTCCCAAATTCTCCACCTCGCAGACTGAAACTTGATTAAAAGCTCCACAAACTATCCCCAGCATCCCTTCCACAAACAAGCATTCCACCATCACAATCAGATGCTTAAGTCTTCCAAAAGCTTGTTGACCACACACCACGTCACCATAACTCCTTAGGTTGTCAGCGACGATGGGAGAGCAAAAGGATACAGCCAGGGAGTAAGTGGCTGTCGCCCTAATAAAGATACTAGCCCATGGTGTGAAAATAGGGAACCATGGAAATACATATTCAGGGTTACAAATGGTGTGGTTAGAACCCACCATTTCCGGAATGCAAGCTTGCTGCTACACGGCACGTAACCTCAGAGTGAATTCTCCTGCCTCCAGTATTTTGCCTAGTCCTTCTGCAACAGCCAGTAGTGTCACCTTGCATAGGATTCATCTTCCTCTCTTGAGTGTTGAAGATGTAATGATAAAATGTTGCATTTTTATGCATTCTTTCATGTCCTTAATTATGTATGTCACTTTCCTCTCTATACATACTCCTTATCCAACTTCACTCATACACGAAGAGATAGGAACATGAAATTGAACATAGGATGGGATAAACACAGAAAGATCAGTGTGAGAAGAGGGAGCAATATATTAGTAGATGAATAAGCTTGAGTGGAGCTTTTAAAAGAAGGAAAGATCATAATATGAAGATAAAGTTGGAATTCAAAAGGACCAACTGGGGAAATATTAATTTATGGATGGGAAAAAAGGGATTGGAAAAATGCATCAATGGAAATGTTCGATAAATTTCCAAGTTATTTGAAAACATTTAAGAAAAGGCTTGGTAAACAACTGATAGAGAATCTGCTAACTGGGTGAGAGCCCTAAATGCAGATCATTGATAACTGATTGAGGTCGAGGAGACAAGGATAAACACGTGAACATGACAGGACAAGGGATGATCTCTACATCTTCATTTAGATGGGCTCTCTCCAAATCAATTTCATTTCTTCTGCATCCATTAATTCTTGCCTCCTGACGAACTTGTCTACTTCCCAGCTTCATCAAGAGGTTGGGTGTCAGCATTCACTCAAGGCCATCTTAACAGATCTTCAGTTTTGATGCAAGAAGTGTATGATAAAAATAAGCTGAATAAGCATTGGGAAGAGAAAGAATGTAAATAATACAGGTAGTAACAGACTATGATCATCATACTGTAGAATAAATACAGAAGGAGAGAAAGATCCCAACGGGTCAATATATGTATTGGAGAGGAACGAACATGTGTTAAATCAAGTAAATTATACACACACAATATACATTCTTGAAAACACATTCATAGCTCACCTAGTAATGTCATATCTTTCTCAATCTCTTCATATATTACATCCAGTTTCTCATCACGATTTTCTAAGGATAATGCCGCTTCTTGATGGCGGTGTTTCCAGTTATTGAAGAAAACCTCATCCAAGTCACGGACAGCAAGGCACAATGTACGCAGGCCTTCACCTGCAAATTTCTGCACAAAATAGTTATGTCTTGCACTACTGTCAAACTAAATCATTCACTTGAAGATGATCTGCATATGATCCTAAAAAACATGTAAAGAGAATGGGAGAACGATCTAGCTGAGAGGCAAAGATGCCATAAATATCTGAAAGAAATCTGGTCAGTAATAAAATGGATTTAATAATGTGTAAAATTATGGTATACACCAATTATTATGTATTCATTCAATACGTAAAAACTTAATATGTAATAATATCATAGAATATCCAAGAAATATTCATATATCAAGGACCTATTTGACAAGCCTTAAAAAGAAAGAAAGTCTCTTGTCTACAATTTGCTTTATGTTGCACTGACACAGATAGGTCTTATGTCAATGCTGGGATAGGAAAAGGCTAGGAGTGGGAAGGAAGCATCCATGACCTTAATTAAGGTGCAGCCCCAGCATTTGCCTGACGTGAAAATGGGAAGGAACAGAAAACCATCTTCAGGGTTGCCAACAGTGGGGGTCAAACTCACTATCTCTGGAATGCAAGCTGACGGCTACGTGACCCAAACCACGCAGCCACTCATTCGGTGAAAGAAAGAAAGAAAGGTTGGTTAACAATAGACGGACTTTGTTAAGACAAGCATAAGGCATTATGACATGGCTTCTGATACAATGGTGGTGGTGGTGGTGGTGATTGTTGTTTTAAGAGGAAGTACAACTAGGTAACCATCCTCCTGGTACAATGGGATGTATGACAAGTTGCAGGGAGTTCAAGGGTAAAACGGAGAGGAAACACATTTGTCCTGACCTGGGTGCATCTACATCACAGGAAATAATAATAACAAAGATATCCCAAACTGACAATATTCCATAGTTATATTTTATTTTGCATAAATACACAAAACACTAAACTTCAAAGGATTAACATGGCCTTTCCCCCTTATAAAATAACTAGCTATTGAACCCATCATTGACAGGTTAAGTTTTTTTAAACACAATTGCAGCAGTGGAGATACGTGACAGTTGAAGAGGGAAGAAAGCAGATCTCAATTAATAACAGGCATTGTAATGTAAGGGCCTGGGCACACAGAATGCAGGCTGTGATCATGTTATATGAACTCTGCCCACAGCAGGCTGGACACCAAAGAGTGTTTCATATTATTTGCATCATCTCTGTCAAGCACACACCAGTGTGGGTGACGATCTTATCCAGGATGCAACCGACAGCAATTAGTTGAGTTTCAAGTCTGTTGCCCACGTTGTGTATTGTGTTCTTTCTTGAAATGGACACGGAAGTTCTGATTAAAGAGATGAAAAAATACCCATTTTTATATGACTGAGGACATGTTGACTATAAAAATTGTAACAAGAAGATAGAAGAGTGAGGGAGATAGAATGTACATTGAACTCGGCAAGTGTAACGAAGATTTTAATTTATTACATTTTAAATTTTCACAACTATTTATTTCATTACCATTCTATGTAACTGTTCTACTAAATAATTACTGATAAAGCAATTATTACAACTATAAGTATATTTTAATTTAGACTGGATAGGATTACTAGAAGTGCAATGCTTTGTCAGGTTGTCAAAAAGGAGACACTTTGCCTTCCTAGCTGCCCGCATGCCCTAACATGCCACAATGTGTGTGATATCTCCAGATTGAAGCTCTCTGTGGGTTTTCACAACGTCCTGCCCATAACCACAGCCTGGATTCTGTGTTGATCAGTTTTATGGAATTACAACATACTGTAGACTACCACATTTAGTTTTCTTCTGGCTCAGGATATTAGGACATGCCAAAGTCATGGAAGTCTCATTTCTACCTCTCTTCACAACCCCCTTGTCTTGTATTATTTTCTTCATGTTTTCCTTCTCATTACAATAGTAATCTTAATTATATTTGACGATCAATTTGGGCTGATGATCACGCTGTTTTGTATCTTAACTCAGGTTATGTTGAATGGAGAATCCCGCCTTCCAATACTTATTTGTTTTTCATTGCTATTGTATGAAGGTATATAACATAATCCAGCTTAAAATCTAATTACAATATTAAAAAGTACATGTTTCATTACTAATATGGAACATCTTCAGCTAAAAAGATACAAAAATTGGCATAAACAAATAAAAACACTTATGATAATGATGATGATGATGATGATGATGATGATGATGATGATGATGATGATGATGATGATGATAAGACAAAATGTTCCTTCATGTTGGATACAAACCTCAACAAGTCAATGTTCGAGTTTGAGATAAAATCTGAAGTAAGGGATCTTCTTTTTTCAAAAGATGGAGCAGTATGTACTTTTAGTATCTCGAAGATAGACTTGAAATATAAAATGTTAAAATACGAAGATTGGGGGAAACTCCAAATATATCTTGAAGTATTTGTGACATGGAATATTGATTGTGCACCGAAGCCACCCAAATCTTCAAGATGATTCATGGAGGTATTCAACATGTAAATGCACCTTAATTAAGACCACGGACACTTTCTTCCCACTCCTAGCCCTTTCCCATCCCATCGTCGCCATAAGAACTATCTGTGTCGATGTGACATAAAGCAAATTATAAAAATAAAAATTTTAAAAAAAACATTAGCTGGGCAGCCGAATTCTCCCTGGACTAGCTTTCCAGGATATGACAGACCTTTCCCTCGTGACTGATGAAGCTATTCAGTAGATTCATCAACTGGATTTAGAGATGTAATTCTATTGCAAACTTGAGATTTGTAAATTTGTATATATGTAATTACTGTTGTAATAATATACTCAAACTCCACTTAATAATATATGCTAAATAACTAACTAATCATCATCATTATTATTTTACAGTTCCATTTTCCCGGGTACTAACTAACTAAATAAATAAATAAACAAGGTTTAACTCCAAGCATACATGATGCAAGTAGGACAATATACAGTAAACAAGGAAATGTTCATCCCTGTGCAACGCGCAGATCTCTAGCAAGGTCATCTGATGAACTCAGACTGCACCGTCTGGGAGTTAGGACCAAATAATGTGAAGATTCTTACGGCATTTCCTCGGATATCAGCTGCTGCATATCAACTAACATTTCTACCCTGTTAGAACCTCCAGTAGACCTTAAAAATTATACTTTTGGGACGCCAACCCATGGAACACTCATCTGCAATTTAGTCCGCCTCAAGTTGCCTGATGGTTTCTTTGAGTCATAGTCTGCACTATTGTGGCTTCAGTGTGTTACCAAGTATATGCCTTTGAAAGTATAATACCAGTGTAATGCTGATACAAAATGTGTATACCGCCTGTACACTGCGTTAATCACTGCACATGTATGCAGCCGAGAGCCCAGAGGTTTGTTAATTATGTCTACAATACATATAATGAATACTTTGTTCATCCAATGAGAAGGAACCGCACCCAATTCGATGTGGAATAATTTCTAATACATTTAAATACTTACATTCAAATGTTCCTGAGTTTTTGACTTGATTTCTGAACTTCCAGGTTTCAGCCTTTCATAAATAACATTATCAGCTCCTTTACAGTACAGTCTTAACTGGCCATTTTTTCTAAGAATCACAGACATTCGTTTCCTTACATTGTTGAAGTCTAGAATACATAAGAGTTCGTAAACTTCTCTTGATCCCATTACCTGCAGAACACAAATGTAATTTCTTACTATTCAAGAACACATATACAGAATTATCAGGAATGAACCAATTTAAATACAAACTGCATAACAAACTATGGCTATTTCACTCTGTCTTGAGGTCAACACTGTAATGGAATATGGAGGAACATATCTGAAGTGAGGGAATTGATACAGATGTTTTAATATGATATATTTTCCTTAATGTGTAGTCTGGCTATAAACACTATTATATATTATAACAGTATATGGAGCACAGACTGGAAAAGAGAAGTACAATTTTTAGGTATGAAAGAACATACACTCATCAAGAAGAGTCAAGTATATTTGCAGTTTACTTAACAATGTCCAACATTTATGTTTTATTTATAGTTAGATCTCTCTACAGGATGACAACGCTCGTCCACATCATGCAGCAGCTATGAATAGATGCCTGGAGGAACGTGGGATCTACAGAATTAACTACCCAGCATCTTCTCCAAACATGAACTGCATTGAGCATGTGTGGACCTTTCTTAACCCATTGAACACTTTCATATTTGTAATCTATTAACTGCAGTATGATGTTTAAATCATGACTACCCTGCCTTCTCCACAGCTAGGTGCATTCGACTCATGACTGGTAAACAAATCCAGTACACTTAGAGTTGAGGTGACATCCAAGCAAACTTGTCAGTGTGCCTCACTTCTATGCAATATGCAATACAATTCTTTGTCATATGCTGTCTATACAGCAGATCACATCAAAATCATCACTTCGATGCAACAGAACACGAGACAACTTGAAGTTGCCAACATTGTTCACATGAATCTAAATCTTGTCTCCAGTCCCCAAGACACCCCATTCAATAGCAGATCAACACTACACGGGCCGATCACGCAAAACAACAGGAGCTTAAGACCGGTATATGTGCACATCTGCACGTAGACATCCTACACAGGCACAGCTACTACTCTGCACCACGAGCTTCAAGATGCCACAGGTGATACTGTAAGTACTCAAATTGCATGCAGTAGACTCCATGATGGAGGAATGTATTCGAAAAGACCCATCATGACTCCTTCACTTCAATGACATTACACGGTGGCTCACATTCGATGGGCTAGAGTACATCAGACTTGGACACAGGATCAATGGTCCAGAAAAATGTTCACTGATGAAGTGCGGAATTGATTTACACCCTCAAGATAACTCTTTGCAGACATGGAGGGTGAGATGGGAACATTACAATGAATCATTCTTCGTAGAATGTTACCAACAGCTAGGAGGTTCAGCACTATTCTGGGCAAGTATCATGTTTGGCCACCATACACTATTGGTTCATATTCAAGGAAACATGACAACCTGTAGTGTACAAACACGACATTCTCCAACCCTTAGTAAGTGGTTTTGCATTGACTGTATGAGATGGGTTTACTCTACAGGACGATAACACTCATCCACATCATGCAGCAGCTATGAGTAGATGCCTGGAGGAATGTGGGATCTGCAGAATTAACTGCCCAGCATCTTCTCCAGACATGAATTGTATAGAGCATGGGTGGACCTTTCTTAACACGCTGAACACTCACATTATTTGTAACATGTTAACTCCAGTATACTGAACATTTAACCCATATTTTGAGGCTTTATAACTTCAACTCTCTTTGAGCTAAGTTCATTCTTTTTGTATCTGAAACTATAATTATCTGCATCAAAATTGAACCCATTTGGTTGTTTTATTTTTTGATACTGAAATATGAAAGGTGGCCAATATATCATGTTTTTGAGCTTTTTATTTTTCATTCATTTCAAACATGTATGCAATTATTATTTTTAACAATGACATCTAACATTGTTACATTAGTATTTATATCCTATCTAAAATAAAAAATGACTGGGCAAGTTGGCCGTGCAGTTAGGAGTGTGCAGCTGTGAGCTCGCATCCGGGAGTAGTGGGTTCGAACCCCACTGTCAGCAGCCCCGAAGATGGTTTTCCATGGTTTCCCATTTTACACCAGACAAATGCTGGGGCTGTACCTTAATTAAGGCCATGGCGCCTTCCTTCCTATTCCTAGGTCTTTCCTGTCCCATCGTCGCCATAAGACCTGTCTGTGTTGGTGCAACGTAAAGCAAATAGAAAAAAAAATGTAATTAGTATAGTCAATCCTTTTTCTACAGTCCCAATTAAGAACGTTTTGAATTTGTACAATGAAGACTCTGTGACGCCATTATAGGAATGAGAGGGAAAACAAAATGCGCTGAACACATATTTGCTACTCTTGAAAACAACTGTTCATATTCTATCCATCAAGGGTCAGTGGCCCCCTCCATCAGCAGTATACAGAACTGTAATGCTTTCATTCATCTTTACCAGAAGGGACACGGATGTATTTCCAGCTTGTGATGATTTATTACTTTATTAGTTAAGAAAACCAAGTCCAAACGTTGCTCAGGCACTGTGTTCAGTGTGTTAAAAGAGCAATTTCGAACTGTCAACATCCATCACTAATGATTCAGGCCCTAAAAGGTGCTGCTATCGACGAGTAGGCAGTAGCGGCTTTTTAAGTGCATCAGGTACAGCCCAGCTACACTAATATCTCTCAAAACAATTGTCTATCATTTTCTGCGTCTCCATATTTTCGCTTTAACACCTATTTGTTTTTAAAAAAATGAAGGGTGTGCCTATATGTTGCATGCCTGCCAACTTTTGAAAAAGGCTATCAGTAAAACTCAGGTGCGACAAAAATCTAACGATTTTTGACATACCCCTGCTTAATGAAAATAATAATACTTCTGGGCTACGAAGTACAATAATTCATGCTTTAAACAGAATACTTCAATGAAATCATAACTACTTACATCACAGGCCAATGATTTGTAATGTATACAGTATAACAATCATGAAGAAATCCATGTTAAACAGCAGCAGGCATGGTGAATATTGGTTTGGAGCATACATAACAGGACTTCCTTGATAAATTAAGTAGATATGCAATAATTGAAAAAGGCTTTACACAATAAAACATGCTAGTTCAACTTTAAAGTCATAGTTGTAGTCTTTTTAGCTTCCTGCAAAATGTGTTGAGAAAATGTTTTGTCAAAACAGGGACCAGAACTCCTGGTCTTCAAAATAGAAATAGACTCCAGAGATTGATTGGACATGGATGATCTGAACTCTGTTCTATTTTTCTTCACAAGGCTGAAAACACGTTCACATTCTGCATTGCTATGGGGTATGGTGAGAATAAAGAGCATTACTCTAGAAATTTGGTTATACTTAAGAAGTCCATTGGCTCAACGAATTCTTGACATTTGTGCCCAACTGGAATCACTTACAGCATCTTGATTTGCAGCCAAAGTGTCATCCACCTGAAGAGCTGTGAATGCCTCTGAAGCTCATTCACCACCTCATCTGTAGTTTCATTCTCTTCCTTGCATAACATGATAGGAAACTTTCCCAAGAAAAAAGAATGGGAGAGTACTGTGCATCTTCAATTCTGTCTAACCTAGCAACTTGAACATGCTTGAACACATCATCCTTGAGTGGAAACTTGTTGATGATGTAGTCACAGGCAGTACAAAAGTAGTTTCCCATTGATGAAAACAAAAAGGATTTATCTGTAACCTGGAGATCATTCACTGTGTTCTGAGTCTGAATGCCAATAACTAACTCATCATCACTTCTTTGATTTTGAACCAAGTTGTACTCAACTTCAAGCAATGAGGAGCTTTTGACAATTTTGGGATTGATAAACTTGGTGAACAACTGCTTTAGCAAATCCATTAGAAGTTCTAATAAAAAGTGAACTTGTGGAAAAAAAGTCTGAAGGGCAACACTGAACTTGTCAACTAGTGGCTTTACGTCGCACCTACACTGATAGGTCTTATGGCGACAATGGGACAGGGAAGGGCTAGGAGTGGGAAGGAAGCAGCCGTGGCCTTCATTAAGGTACAGCCCCAGCATTTGCCTGGTGTGAAAATGGGAAACCATGGAAAACCATTTTCAGGGCTGCCGACAGTGGGGTTTGAACCTACTATCTCCCGAATACTGGATACTGGCCGCACTTAAGCGACTGCAGCTATCGAGCTCGGTGACTGAACTTGTCAAATACAAGAATAGTCACATTAAGGAAAGTGCAAAAGGCCTTGTTCAAGTTTGAGGACAGGAACATACACAATTTTTCCTCACGTGTTGTAGCAGAAGTCTTACTTTTTAGGATGGGTTTGTCATATTTCGAAGAATATGCTATTCTTTTAGGGGCATGTGAAATAGCAGAATCAAAAATTCTCTTCTTCTGATACTCTTTGGACCCACTTTGTTCAACTCCAGGTATTCTGAAAGATATCAAGCTTGTGGAGATGTTTTGGGTACATAATATTACTTCCTCCTTGAAGATAACATTTGTTTGTTTTAATGTTGTCAATCTTATGTTAATTTTAAGGACACTTCCTCTAAAGCATTACTTTGTCAATTTATATATTTTTCATCTAAACAGTGTTATGTGGCTGAAGATGTTGATAATATACGAAACATGTACCACTTTTAACCATTAAAAATTGCCTTAAGCAATCATTGTATCGACTAGGTGGAAAATAAATAAGTACTTAATTGTGAATTCAAATCTTACTCGTTCCGAGACCATACAGACAACCAGTTCATACCACAAAAATCGAGAACGTAATTGAATACATATAATTTTGCCTAATTCAACTGTTTTTTCCTCTAAACTTCATATCTTTTTATTCTCTTTTCATTACAGATTCTTCACCATATATCCTGCAATAGTTAATCTATATTCAAAACTACAGCCAATAACAAGTAAGAATATTCCCATTTAACTATCAGTCTATGAGTTAATAACTACCCCAGTTAGCAAAGATCTATACGGCAACATTCAATTATGAACTCTTTATCACTCCTTCAACAAAATTACGGAGACCGCGAACCCACTTCGTAAAAAACGAGATTAATAGATTAATGGATCCAACTTTATCATCTACACAGCGCCATACTACAGTTTAATATTATATAAACTTTATTGCGCACAAGTTGTGCAGTATTAGGATAATTAATCAATACAGAGGTCTATGATTGATTTCACATGATTTTTACACGACAGTATGTGATATCGGTCACAATGTTTATCACAGAGTTCACATATGCACATCGAGTCCGGGTCGTGGTATGTCTTCGACCTACAGTTTAATATTACAAGTTTTCAACAAGAAAGTTTCAGTGTCATCTTAAGTGGCTACTAAGGTACATTAACCTTCTCTTCAACATGTAAATCAAGTTGCTTTCAGCCGAATTTCACTCGAACTTTGATACGGCAACTTTAGCCATAGACCTTCTTGTTATTATGTGGTTAAGGCCTAGTTTATCTATTTTATAAAATATTTTAAAATTACTAATGTAATATACCAACTTCAACCTTTTCTTCGCAAACATTTTAAATGAAGTTTCAATTATAAATTATTATTTAAGAACTCATAACAATTTCTCACATTGTATAATACTAATTTCCAATCTTATATTCTCATTTTTATATTTTTTATCATGACAATCAGGACCCTGATTTTTATCTTTGAAGTATGAGTGTAAAAAGGCTGATGATGCCCTTATAAATTAGAAGTAACAGACATGAAAGTAGCAAGAATGATTGCTGGTACAAACAGGTGGAAACAATGGCAGGAAGGTACTCAGAGTGAGAGATAAAGACTTAGTTAGGAATTAACTCAATGGCTGAAGCTGTATGCATAAACCGGCTTCAGTGAGTGGGTCATGTGAGGTGAATGGAGGAGGATATGTTACCAAGGAGAAGAATGGATTCTATTATGGAGGGTAAGAGAAGTAGGCAGAGACCAAGACGACATTGGTTGGACTCAATTTCTAATGATTTACAGATAAGAGTTATAGAAATAAATGATGCCACAGAACTAGTTACAAATAGAGGATTGTGGCAGCATTTAGTAAATTCACAGAGGTTTGCAGACTGAATGCTGAAAGACATATCAGTCTATAATGAAGATGTACATATGTTCTATTTTTGAAAAGAACACCCTTTAAAAAAAAAATATTTTTTGAAGCTTTCTAATATTTCTAAAGATAAAATACCTCATTGGAAAGAGGAAATATGATTAACATAATTAGAAGTACATGGTAGTGATCAAAATAAAAAATCTTTCAATTTAAACCTGAATATAGTCACACACAAAAGTCCAATATCCTCATACCAAGCACAATTAAAATGAGCAGTGTGTAAAGTGTAGGGAATACAAAACCTTATGAATAATTCTGTTCCTCGATTTTAATGGGCTTAAACTGAGCTGTATTATTACAAGCCGCTGTATGCATGCATAAATGTATGTATGTGTGTATGTATCTTCTTATGAGAAGATCATTTATTGATTTATTCTAGTGTGTATCATCTGATCTCTGTCTTTTGTCGGTGGGACACGTGTGTCTTGACCGTGACAAGCGAGGTTTTATTTGTTTTACTTGTGTAGCTATTTTTATCGCTTGCGAGGGGACAGAGCTACCCAGCACAAATGAAAATAATAAAACCATGCACCCCGAACAGCAACTCTCACCTGATAAATGTAAATGAATAATGTGGTGGAACATTCTATCATCGGAAGAAGTTAACAATGCTATCTCCAGTAAATATGAGTGCATGTGTCAATGTGAAATTAGATCACGTAAGTGGTAATGAAGTCATGTCTCAAACACAACATTTAGAAGATAATATGTAGCTAATTTTATGACAATTTATGAGTGCATTTAGTGTTAAATAAATCAAACGATAATATAAGAATTCAGTACCTGAACTGAACATGTATTTCTGGTAATCGGTGGAATGTGCTCTACTTAGCCAAGGGTAGTGCAAGCACTCATTCTCACTCTGATTTTGACCGTTGCAGTGAACTCACTCTAATTTTGATCTGTTGATAAACTTAACCATAATAAGTATTTTATTTGATCCTGTATTAACTTGTCTAAATCTTTTAAAGGAATTATTTAAAATAGTTTAAATTGGGTCCACCTCGTCAATACACTTTTAATGATTGAAAATTATTTATTCTATCATACATGTTTCAGGAACAATCTAATCTGAATCTAATATGGTAATATATTTCATTTTCGAGTAATATTTCGGTAATATTTCGAGCTTATATTCATGCCTTGTGGTGATCGAACTCTGTGTCATCGAGATGTTAATTCAGATATCAGGTAATCATTCAATTTTGGAGTGCTTTTGTAAAAGTGTATGACAATGAATGTTAGATTGGATCTTCAACATCAATGTGAACAAATTAATGTTTATTTCATAAGTGTGATACTTTGCGTTATTTCTGACCACATGTTTTCTGTGAGATATTTTAATGGATTACAGTAATTGATATTGTGAGTGTTTTTGAGTGGACTTCTTGGATTAACTGATTATTTAATGTGTGTTATGGAAGTAGCAAGAATGATTGCTGGTACAAACAGGTGGGAACAATGACAGGAAGGTACTCAGAATGAGGAGATAAAGGCTAATTTAGGAGTGAACTCAATGGATGAAGTTGTACGCATAAGGTGTCTCTTGCTTGCCGCTGACATACGGGGACAGTATGTATGTATGTATGTATGTATGTATGTATGTATGTATGTATGTATGTATGTATGTATGTATGTATGTATGTATGTATGTATGTCTACCCCTTAGTTCCGTTTCCTGGTTCGAGGTTGGAGATGTTGTATTATTACCATTATGCAGCATATATCAAAGGAAAATAATTATTTTATTTTACCATGGTTATACTTGTCTACAGTAAGTGGTTAAGAAGTAAATGGATTAGTGTTGTGTTCGGATAATGGGTACAACAGGAAGTATGGGCAGCAGAATGGATGGAGTGAAAAGGCAATAGCTGCTTTCTAGACACTGCAGAAAACTGTAGTGTAGCAACCATGAAGGATTCATTTACAGTACCATATTATTTTATTATAAATTTATGTGTATGGAGTATCCTTCCTCTTCACCAATATACAGTCCGGCTCCATGGCTAAATGGTTAGCATGCTGGCCTCTGATCACAGGGGTCCCGGGTTCGATTTCCGGGAGGGGCGGAAATTTTAACCGTACTTGGTTAATTCCTCTGGCAAGGGGACTGGGTGTATGTGTCGTCTTCATCATCATTTCATCCTCATCACGACACGCAGGTCGCCGGTCGCCAGTCGCCTACAGGCATCACATCAAAAGACCTGCACCTGGCGAGCCAAAGTCCTTGGATACATCCCGGCACTAAAAGCCATACGCCATTTCAGTTTTTACCAACATACACAGGTAACGTTGTCCAACAAACAAGGAGCATGGTTAATGTTCTGTTTTGATCAGTGAGAATCATTGCTCATTCACTGACAGAACAAGTCTGCTAGTGCCAACATAACACACTATGGGAAAACATTATAGTGACCGAGGGTAGCACTCTAAGTAAGGAAGCCAGATGACTAAGATCACATAGAACTTGAGGTGCTTTTAGTGAGAGGTTCTGCCTCGTCCTGTCTACAGTCTGAATTACATTTCTGGCCCAACTAAAAAGGCTCACAAATATTATCATTTTGTATCAGATGACAACTTGTAACAGGCTCTATTGCTAGCCTTAAGACTTCAACTGCAGAAGTATCAACCATTTGTTGAATGCTCTATTTGTCTTTAACTCCAAAAGTAACTAGGTGAAATAAGGAAATATATCTGGAAAGTCCAATGACTTTTCAGACCACTATTAATGTATATCTAGTAATTATAATAAATGATCCATCAACATACCTCTATAGTGATGCTATTTGGACTACGTTCTTTAAAAACAAAACCGAAGTTTCTGGCAGCCGAGACTAATGCTGCCTCATCTGGAGATTGTGCTTGATACTCCAGCTTACCTGTACAAAAATAATCAATGGTATGATTTATAAAGAAGTGTAGCATTAAGCATAAAATTGTGTTTTATATTATCCCAACAATTCCTTGAAATGTCAATGTTTCAGAACTATTAATGCATGTACTTTTCAATGGAAACAACAATTACATTCTACCTCACATCTTGTTAGGATTTAAATAACTGATATACGTCACTACAAGTTGGGTGTTTTATATACAATAACAGGTATGTGCAAAAACCAATATTTCCATTACTGTAGCATGACAAAACAACTTGCTATCTAAAGCTGTAACTTCTACAACCAAGAGAAACAATTTTAAGTGCTAAGTACAATCTGACACAAAAATTATACCAGTGATTCTAAAGGTTGCACAAAACTGAAGTACAATAATAATTATTAAATTAATGTCGTGAGGTCCACCTTTTTCAATACTACATTACTAAACTAGAGACTAGTTTCGGCCTTGGCTGGACATCTTCAGCCTTAATGTAATACATCAAATAACTAAACAAATGTAAAAACACACAAGTGACATGAAAACTAATGTACAAACACACAATTAACATTAAAATCTGGGATGAGCTAAGTGTAAAATCTGAAAAATAAATTAGGCATACTCCAGATGCTAAGAATTTAGAGCCTAATTTATTTTTCAGATTTTATAACTTAGTTCATCCCAGATTTGAATGTTAATTGTGTGTTTGTACATTAGTTTTCATGTCAATTGTGTGTTTTTACATTTACTTTGTTATTAGTAGTAGTTAAGGCTGAAGATGGCCAGCCAAGGCCGAAACTAGTCCCTAGTTTAGTAATGTAATTCAACAATATTGCATAATATAGTATTGAAAAAGGTGGACCTTACAACATTAATTTAATAATTATTATTGTGATCACAATTCAATACAGATCAAAACCATGAAGTTTATATTCTATGAAACTGAAGTAGCCCATAGAGGGGTCAAAGTACAACATTGGAATAGGAACATACAGTCTAGGATGAAATACTGCATCAGGGAAAGCCTGGAAATATCAGGAATAACAAAGTGGACAATGTCTCCAAAATACTCTGTATATAGTGAAAAGATATACGGACAAGGCACAGCGAGTAATGTATTAAGCTTGAAGTTGAGATGGTAATCATCGGTTTAAGAGACAAAACAATGTGATTATCAGCTTCTTTTAAATGAAATGGAAAACGAAATTGGAAAGAAATATCAAATTGAAGTTCAACAAAAAAATTGAAAAAAAGAGAGGAAAAGAAACACATTTTAATACCGTAAAATGGGGCGAGATCTTCAGAACACTATAATTTCTTTCCTAATTTAGTTATAGCAAATGTAAAAGCACTCATTATATTGTGTTGGTCACAGCTATACATCATATGCATTATGTTCATTTTCAATTTGTCTGATATCAAAATATTAATAAAAATACTGATAATGAAAGTCAGATTCTGAGTGTGGCGACTTTGATACACCATAATTTTATTAGCAATTATCAATGTTACCCTTCCAATTAACTGACCAGTGTAAGAAAAATGTTCAATTTTTATACTTTTATTAAATTTAAACTTTAAGTACTGTAGGTGACTTTGATCAGAAGTTTATTTTATACAACATTTAAACCTCAGTTTACTATAATACGTAAGAAAATTATACCAACTCAAAAATGGCAATTCCGTTTCACCAACATCTTATTAAAATTTTTGAAAATCTAAAACAGGAATTTCATCTGATTGTACCACTGAAAATATTTTATTACAACTATGACACGTTTCTAACATATAAATTACTTTAAGAACTAGTCTTGGAAATTTAACCACATTACTACAATTCCTTTATGTAAACATCTTGCTCACATTTGTAAACATTTTTATCTCCATGTAATTCATACCAAAGTGGATCTGGAAGCACACTTATTTCATCTCTCACATTTACAATTGACACATTATCGTCAACTGCTATGAAAGAAGAATTATTTCAAATGATTTGAAGCCCATTACTTTCACATCAACCATTGATAATCTGAAGTAGTCTACAGACATATCTATGCGCCTGAATTTTCCTGAAGCTAGAATGACATTTTATTAAAACAAATTTTCCAATCTAAATTTGTGTTCCATTTTCAAGTGTAAATGTTTTATTTTCTTCTTCTGATTGGGCTTCACTTCCATTTGAATCCTGCTCAGTATTGGTGCTAGTTACATCATCTTAAGTATCTGCATCGGTGTCACTTGATGATTCATGCGGTGCTGTAATACTCAGTCCTGGCTCTACATTCAGACAACTGTTTCCTTCTCACTGATGGTTGCAGTGTACTTCGTTGCGATTGAAAAACCATATTAAAGCATTGTTCACTTCTTGGCTCACTGTGACTCTTCTTGGACTTGAGACAGCTTTGAAATAACTTTATTTTCATGCAGTGCTGGTGTCAGAACATTCATATCAATAAGAGTATTTTTCAAGGGCATAGGAAACATCTCTTTTGGTAGTATTCCACATGTTGGATATTTTTGTTTCAATTCCAAAAGTTAGCTCCTCCATACCCTCATCATAGAACGTATTGAAAATCGATCGATTTCACCCTATTAAATATAAACTCAAACATGCATTTTTGAAGATACAGAGTTATAAATATTCGTAGATCAAATGTCACTTTGTACAATAACATAGCTGACACAAATCAATATTTAAATAATATAATGCAAGTACTCACAATTTTCAACTTAATTACGAAAATGTAGAAAACAACGTGAGACAATATTCACTGCTACACTAACAATGGAAAATGATGTTAACCCAACATTATTGCCAGCTGCCTCTAACAATCAACTATGAAGCCAGGAAATGCTTTTGAGAGTTACATCAACATTCATTTCTTCATAATGGCAGGATTATTTAAATTAAATATAAATGATCAAAGTCACTTAAAGGTATCAAAGTAATCCCATTTAATGGTGCCAAAATATCAAGGAAAACATAAAAAGGGAACAATTATTATCTAAGTAAACATGCAAATACAAAAATGAGCCCACTCTCACCCAAAATGGGATCAGTAGAAATTTCACCATCAGTTACTACCAGATTTTACATTCTGAAAGTGTCAGTGGAAGCTAGAATCACTGTAAGGATTAGTTAGGCTGAATGTACCTACATTTTTAGCTGAGCATAATAAATCATGCTTCATGATAATACTAGGAAGCTGCACTGTTTGGGAAATTTGAGGCCTGGCACAGACAACAACTATCTGAGTAAAGAATATTGAGTTAGTGCACTTATCACAATGACTGGCAACAATGAAATGGGAAATAAATATTGGGAAGATAGCTGCTGTGGCCATAAATGAGGTACAGTGTTTGTGTGGTGTGTAAATAGGAAACCATGGGAAACATTCTTCAGGGCTGCGGAAGTGGGTTTCAAACCTGCCAGTCTCTGAATAAAGCTTACATCTATATGACTCAAACCACTTAGCCAACTCGTTTAGTTCATCACAATGAAAGGCCTGAATAATTTCAGTTATACAACTAAAATACACTTTACACGATCATGGGTTTTCATTCATTTCCTGTACATACAAATTCAAGGGGATGAAAGAATACCTCACGTTTCTAAAATGAATAAACAACAACTTTAAATATTGCATTGCATTTTCATTTCTTAAAATTCTAAAATTCTTGGTTAAAGTATGTAGGCCTACATAATTTAAGTATATTTTACTGAGAGACTGTCTCCCTCATCACTGTTTGATTTAATTGTAAACTGAACAGTGTGCTGGTGGATAGTTACCATTTTTATCTTCAGGCATGACCGTGTGGCACAAGGCAAGAAGACGGAAAAAGTTGTGCACAGCTGTATTATGCTTCTTTACCGCTTGCAAGAGAGTACGATCATAAAATTTGAACTCTGGTTCATAGTTAGGATTCTCCGAGAAATCTACAGGTGGAGTGCTCTGGAAAAAGAGATAACACTACAGAATTGACTGCAATTGCAATACACAATAAACACACAGAGCGTATAGTAATTTCAACATATTAAACTACATCAAACAAAGTTGATGAACTTAACTGAAGCAAGACCATAACTCAACCACCCAGACATAACTAAACATGAAGTGAGGTGCTGCACTGAAAACATTTATATATATATGCTTCATTACAATGAGAGAAAGAGTAAATGTCATATAAAATATTTAAAAATGATCATATGAACATAACTGACAATGTTCTACAAAACTCCCTCTGTTAACTAACCCTCACATAAATTTTATACTAGAGACAAATTTGCCAAATCTTCCTCTAAATTCAGATTTCTGATTCAAAGGGTACAGAGAGAAGTTTTGCATTTCTCTTTTCAAAATTGAGAAACATAAAGATAATGTAAATTGCTAAGGACAACAACAAAACAAAAAATATGAGTCTTTATAGACACTACATAAATACAGTACTTACCGGTATTACATCTTGAATTTTTAATTACCAATAGGTGATTATGCAATGCCACACAGATAAACTGACAGAACAAAAATGCTACATTACTATTGATATTTAATATTGGTTGGAAAGCTTCATTTCTATTTCACTGTACAATAAGTAAAAATGTATTTCTTATTAATACAGTGTTTGTTCTTCAATGGAAACTGAATGTTATAGGAGTTTTAAAAATACCGTAATGTTTCTATGGATAATATTGAAGGAAAGAGATAGAGTTCTCTTCATCTGTCCTATGATTTATACACCTTTTAAGCAGCTCACTGTCAGAATCAAGCATAATTCAAAGGTAAATATTACCCTTCTGCATTTATTTAGAAGATGTTACAGTCTAATCTACTAAACCCAAACAAGGTAAGGTTCAATAAGTGATTATCATAATAATATAAACATAAAACCGCTTCATTCATATTGCTGTGAATTTTTACATGTAAGAAAGCCACCAAGAGCGAAATGTACAGGGAGCAACAATAATGTATAGCCAAACTTTCAGGTAGAATGCACCATTGCATTGAATTCCAATATAAGACGCAGAGAGTCTTCGTGCCTGCATCAATGCTAACAGAGGGCATTTTGAACATTTTATGTAAGAAAAGTTTCATATGGTATGCTGGTGTGTTCTGTTCCTGTGTGTTTCCCCATGATTGATGTGCTACATAGAGTTGTAACATGGAAATAAATTGTTTCTGGACCTATACTCATATAACATATTTTCTTCCCCTACGTGCTAGGAATGTGTCCTGGAACTTTGGCCATACCTTATCATTACATTCTGTATATTCATAGGAAACAGATAAAGAGTAAAAACTTCCTGAAGTTGGACATTACTGATGTTCAAAATTAGCGAAGAGCATGGCCTCAATATAAGATAACTGTTCCTTTTTTTTTTTCCATACCTTTGTCTCTGCTATCCACCCACCTTGTAACAGCATCTACTTTTCAACAACTCACCACTATTCTTACCCTGTCCTCTACAAATGAAGGCTGCAGCCAAAAAAACTTTGGACTTGATGCATTTGTATGCATTCTATCCATGTGTGCTTACATGATAAGCTGCTGATCTCCCTCTGTTTCTTAAGGATATATAACAGTATGTAATGAACATGTTTTAACCTACAAATTCAAATACTTTTGGGATAAAACACCTCTGAAGACCTATAGAATTATCTGGAGCAACTATGAAATTAGAACACTGCCAAACGGATCATAAAAGTGGCTGAACATAATTTTTAAATACTCAAAAAGATGAGTATAATACATTTTGTCAAGTTCATGCTGAGCTAAACAATAATATCCAAGTTTATTCAAATCTGTCCTCTCTTCAGCTTATTTGAACTTAATAACAATTTTCCAACAATCACATGATAACATGGAGTAAATACAGAAAACAGTTCTTTATGCTATCTAGATTGGTTGGAAATTATATCAATGATGATAATGACTCGAAAAAGATACTCATAGAGTGTGTGATAAACACCACAGAATGGTGGAGAATATGCTAACTAGAGAATTCTGGCTCTGAACACTGAAGGACAGTTTAAATATAACTCATCATGAAAGTATTTTGCCATTAGTTTTTCCCATGCAAATGCTGGAATGATACCTTTCAACGTCACTGAAATAAAGGTGAACCTCTGGAACTAAAAAACAACAACAAATTTTTATAGTTTCTAGATGGGTTTGTTGGTTGTTTTGACAAACATATGCACAGAGTATGCATGTGAGTAGTAGTGTAGTCCAAACAGACCACAATATATCATGATATATTTAGGGCCCACTTCTACACCTTTGTCATCTTGAGTTGATCTGAGGACTGGAAATGTATCAGCCACTTCAGCAAAACAGTCATCATTCAGGTTTGAGCTTAAGAAAATTTATTAGAATCATCTTCTTTATTTAGAATAATCAATCACACCTCTTATAACATCCCCAGTGACATTTACAGCTCTGAAATAAGGTCCTATTTCCATTTTGCTGGTTGTTTACCATCATTTAAACACACGTAGGCTCTCGGCTCTACCTGTTACCATTTCTTGATGGATGCAGCACTATTGCATCTGCCTCTTGGCACATGCCTGAGCAAAATGTAGCTTCCACCGAAGTCCCAGTCTTATCCATGGCTGTGACAATATGGAAACTGCTGGGGTATTGGTGGGCCAGTGCAGGCAAACTACCTCACTCTTCATCTTGTTAGCCTCATTTTGGCAACGCCACCGTTCTTTGCAATTTCCCTATAATTGCATAAACTTTGGTGGTGTTGTTTGAGGAACCAACCAGCCTCTGGGCTGATGACCTAACAGACAGACAGACAGACAGACAGACAGACAGACAGACAGACAGACAGACAGACAGACAGACAGACAGACAGACAGACAGACAGACAGACAGACAGACAGGACAGACAGACAGGACAGACAGACAGACAGACAGACAGATTCTCAGCCATGTTGATACAGAAAAAGGCTTGGACTGGGAGGGAACCAATCTTGACCTTAATTAATGTGCATCCCCAGCATTTCCGTGGTCTTAAAATGAAATAAGGTGTGTCACCCACCAGTAAAACCAAAACAGGACTGTTTTCATAGATGGTAGGGACGAGATAAATGGTTACTTTCCAGTATCATGTTGGAGTATTAGGATATAAAAGTAACATAATACAAGTTGCATGACAGCCTTTGGGAGGAACAGTCACTATACCTGCTTGCTTCCTGCAGCCCCTAAACATAACCTTACTAAGTATCTCAGTAGTAGTACTATATCTCCATCTTGCTTTCTTTAATACTACTGCCCCTTTCCCCAGCTCATCTCTCACATTCTTAACTATTCCGAGATATTTTTGAAATGACCCATTTACATTCCTAGAACTAATATTTCAAAATCATTTATGCAGTGCCCAGGTAGCTCTCTCTATTCCTAGATTTCCAAGGGTCTGTAGTTAAACAGATACTGGGACTCGATATTATAAAATATGTCGATGAATGAGTGTACACACTGTTCATATGCTGCCGAAATGAAAGATGAGGAAATAGTCCTCCTATCACACACAACATAAGCATGGTTTAATCCACAACATTTTTTTACACTAGACCAACACAGACCTGTCTTATGGTGACAAAGGCATAGGACAGGACTAGGAAGAAAGTAAATATAGCCTTAATTAAGGAATAGCCTGCTGTGAAAGTAGAAAACCACAGTAAACCATCTTCAGAGCTGCCGATGGTGGGGTCTGGACCCTCCATCTCCCAAATGCAAGCTAACCATCATGAGACTCAAACCACGTAGCCAACTCTGTCAGTACATCCAGTATAAAAGGGTACAATATCTTCGACTTCCACCATAGAAGAAGGCTGGAGATATGTGGTAAACAACTGTGGAAGTAGCTTCTTCTTCTTCTTCTTCTTCGTCTTCTTCTTCTTCTTCTTCTTCTTCTTCTTCTTCTTCTTCATATCACTCACTCTCTTTTGTATTGGTCAAAATGATCAATCAATCGATCAATCAATCAATCAATCAATCAATCAATCAATCAATCAATCACTACTGATCTGCATATAGGGCAGTCGCTCAAGTGGCAGATTCCCTATCTGTTGTTTTCCTAGCCTTTTCTTAAATGATTGCAAAGAAATTGGAAATTTATTGAACATCTCCCTTGGTAAGTTATTCCAATTCCTAACTCCCCTTCCTATAAACTAATATTTACCCCAATTTGTCCTCTTGAATTCCAACTTTATCTTCATATGATTATAGCAACAGTCACTTTACTGCCCCAAATGTTGCAGTTGGTGACAAAGATTCAGGAGAGATAGGTACACAAGATGGCACTTGCAATGGTTTTTGGGATCTGATATTTGAGCACCACAAATAGTCTCAGATCAGGTAGCATATTGAAAGATTTTTTAAAATTATTATTATTATTATTATTATTATTATTATTATTATTATTATTATTATTATTATTATTATGGGGTCTACGTTGCTTCACGTCCATAGGTTTAACCAGCACTCTGCCTTACACGTGTCCCCCGGGTGGTGCTAAGAAAGCAACAGCGATAAGATGAGACCGAACTGTCGGAAATGACCTCTCAGTCAAAGAGAGAACAAGAAGGAGATATGTGGTCCTTTTCAGAACCCTCAAGTTCATAGAATTGGACCATGGCTGCACATTTGTCAACTGAATATCAAAGAGATTAGTCGAGCAAAATATATCTTTCCAGGATTGCACTGAAATATGCAGTTGATGTCATTGTGCTTCAAGAAACACACACAGAAGATGAACTACAGTTACAGAGTAGGGGGAAAATCCAGGCTTTAAATTGATAGAGTCTATCATCACATTTGCAGCCTTGCAACTTAGAAATCATATAAATCACCAATTACTATCAGTAAATACTGATAATGACATTCTTGCTACTACAGTTAACATTGAAAACTTGACAATAGTTAATGTGTACAAGCCACCAGATACTACTTGGCCTAATCCCCCTACACCTTCTCTGCAGTTTCCTACTATGTATCTCAGTAATTTCAGCAGTCATCATCATCTTTGGGGATATAACAAGGATGACCTTAGTGGTGAAGTTCTTGTGGACTGGATGGAAACTGAAAAACTGAATCTAATTTTTGATGTAAAGACCTGCCTACCTTTCAATCAGCTCACTGGTCTCGAGGCTACACCCCAGATCTTTGTTTCATAAATCAGCTTCATAATTCACACAATCAAGTTTGACGTACAGTGCTCAACGATTTTCCACATAGTCAACACAGGCCTGTTCTCTTGGAGGTTTGGATGTCTATACCTATTGCTCTATCACAACCTAAACCGAGGTGAAACTTCAAGAAAGCCAACTGGACTGAATTTGCAAAGCAAATAGACTTCAACATAAGATGGATCAAACCAACATACAACTACAGCAGATTTGTAGGGGTTATAAAAGGTGCAGCTAGAAGCTGCATCCCTAGAGGATATCGTAAAGAGTATATCCCTGGCTGGAGTTTAAAGAGCGAGGAATTACCAAGAGAATATGAAGAACATCCTAATTCCGACAATGCAGCTGGTCTCCTCCAATCCTTGGATTAGAGTCGAAAAAGGATCTGGCATGAAACAGTAGAATCCCTAGATTACACCCATTCTACCAGGAAGGCCTGGTCTATAATTAGGAAATTGGACTCTTCAAACCCTGCAACTAAAAGATAAAAAACAGCCATTGATCTGAATGATTTTGCTAATCGTCTAATACCAGTTTCCAAAAACACAAAAGACAAAGACAAGCAAACCAAAAAGGATATCAAATTAAAGTTGAACATCAAGAAAAGAGCAGCACTGTAGTCTTCTGAATTCTCTACTCCATTCAAAGAAGAAGAAACTAAAGCTGCAATCAAAAGTATGAAACTTGGTAAAGCTGCTGGATTTGATGGAATTTATCTTGAATTTTTGGCTCATTGCGGACCAGCCACAATAATATGGTTAACCAACTTCTTCTTTAATATTCTGCAAACCAGAAACATCCCACCTTTGATGAAGAAAACAAAAATAATAGCCATACTGAAACTAAATAAAGATCCAACTAAAGTGAAAACTACCATCCAATAGCACTTCTAAGAGTCACATATAAACTCCATGAGCAACTAATCTACTATAGAATTTATGAAACAATCAATAGCTACATTCCTATAGAGCAAGCGGGATTTAGACCTGGAAGAAGTTGTAACGATCAAGTACTGTCTCTCACCATGTATATCGAAAATGAATATGAGAGGAAATCAGTAAGCGTGACTGCCTTTTTGGATCTATCAGCTGCCTAAGATATTGTCTGGCAAGAAAGACTTCTAAAATTTTTGAGTGTTATCCCATGACATGCACTTATGGCTTTACTTACTAATATGCTTAGCAATAGGTACTTCCAGATCTACGCTGATAGTGACAGGAGTAGACTGTTTAAAGAATGGTTTTCCTCAAGGATCAGTCCTGGCTCCCCTTCTTTTAGTCTGTACATATACGACTTCCCAGACACATCTTCAAGAAAATTAATTTATGCTGATGACATTTGTTTGGATTTGTTTGGATGTATACTTCAAGAAATGGTGTCTGCACCTAAATCCTCAAAAAACAGTTATATCTACATCCCACTTAAGCAATAGACAGTCTAATTAAAAACCAACAATCAGATTCCGAGGTCAAGTGTACAACAAAATACTTGGGAATAACACTTGATAGAACTTTGACTTTCAAGCAAGATCTCTCAAATGTGGCTGCTAAAGTTAAAACTAGAAATAATATTCTTCAGAAACTTGCTGGTACATCTTGGGGAGCCAATACTCATGTTCTAAGATCAACAGCATCAGCCTTATCATATTCTGTTGCTGAATACTGCTGCCCCTCCTGGATCAATAGTGTACACACTAAGAAGATTGATGTACAACTCAATCAGACAATGTGCATAATCACAGGATGCATTCGGAGAACGAACACACTATGGCTTCTTGTTCTTGTTCAGCAACATTCCACCTCCAGCCCTACGATGATCAGAAGCTCTCCTAAAGGTATGGAAAAACATTCAGCAGAACCCCCAACTACCCATCCATCAAGATACACTGACTGACAGAGCAAATGCAACACCAAGAAGGAGTGGTCAGAACTTTATGCCAATTGCAGGGTAGACTGACGTCACTGAGGTATGCTCATGATGTGAAATGCGCCGCTGTGCTGCGCACGTAGCGAACGATAAATGGGACACGGCGTTGGCGAATGGCCCACTTCGTACCGTGATTTCTCAGCCGACAGTCATTGTAGAACATGTTGTCGTGTGCCACAGGGCACGTGTATAGCTAAGAATGCCAGGCCGCCGTCAACGGAGGCATTTCCAGCAGACAGACGACTTTACGAGGGGTATGGTGATCGGGCTGAGAAGGGCAGGTTGGTCGCTTCGTCAAATCGCAGCCGATACCCATAGGGATGTGTCCACGGTGCAGCGCCTGTGGCGAAGATGGTTGGCGCAGGGACATGTGGCACGTGCGAGGGGTCCAGGCGCAGCCCGAGTGACGTCAGCACGCGAGGATCGGCGCATCCGCCGCCAAGCGGTGGCAGCCCCACATGCCACGTCAACCGCCATTCTTCAGCATGTGCAAGACACCCTGGCTGTTCCAATATCGACCAGAACAATTTCCCGTTGATTGGTTGAAGGAGGCCTGCACTCCCGGCGTCTGCTCAGAAGACTACCATTGATTCCACAGCATAGACGTGCACGCCTGGCATGGTGCCGGGCTAGAGCGACTTGGATGAGGGAATGGCGGAACGTCGTGTTCTCCGATGAGTCACGTTTCTGTTCTGTCAGTGATAGTCACCGCAGATGAGCGTGGCATCGGCGTGGAGAAAGGTCAAATCCGGCAGTAACTGTGGAGCGCCCTACCGCTAGACAACGCGGCATCATGGTTTGGGGCGCTATTGCGTATGATTCCACGTCACCTCTAGTGCGTATTCAAGGCACGTTAAATGCCCACCGCTACGTGCAGCATGTGCTGCGGCCGGTGGCACTCCCGTACCTTCAGGGGCTGCCCAATGCTCTGTTTCAGCAGGATAATGCCCGCCCACACACTGCTCGCATCTCCCAACAGGCTCTACGAGGTGTACAGATGCTTCCGTGCCCAGCGTACTCTCCGGATCTCTCACCAATCGAACACGTGTGGGATCTCATTGGACGCCGTTTGCAAACTCTGCCCCAGCCTCGTACGGACGACCAACTGTGGCAAATGGTTGACAGAGAATGGAGAACCATCCCTCAGGACACCATCCGCACTCTTACTGACTCTGTACCTCGACGTGTTTCTGCGTGCATCGCCGCTCGCGGTGGTCCTACATCCTACTGAGTCGATGCCGTGCGCATTGTGTAACCTGCATATCGGTTTGAAATAAACATCAATTATTCATCCGTGCCGTCTCTGTTTTTTCCCCAACTTTCATCCCTTTCGAACCACTCCTCCTTGGTGTTGCACTGTCACTGTCAGTCAGTGTATTAAACACCGAACATCAACAACTGAAATCAAGGAAACCACCCTGGCGTACAGCAACCGATTTTGAAATAACCTTTTTTCATGTTATCAGTTTATGGAAAGCCCAATGGGATCAGTCATCAGTAGTCAACAAACATCTAGTTGAGAACCCTTCTAAACGTGTACAAGGATTTGATCTTCCAAGGTGACAGTGGAGAATCATCGATCAGATAAGAACTGAACAAGGCAGATATGGTTATCTATTGTGCAAATGGGGCTGGACTAGCTCTACAAATTGTCATTGTGCTGCCCCTTCTCAGTCAATCCACCACATTGTTGCTGACTGCCCAATTCGAGCTTTCAAAGGAAAGCTAATGGACATTCACTGCACATCAGATGAAGCAGTTGATTTGGTCAAAAACTAGACCTAGAATTGTAGTATTTTACAGACTTGTGACTACGCACATTTATCCTGAAACTATATATATATATGTACATACATTCGTTATAAAATAAATAAATAAATAAATAAATAAATAAATAAATAAATAAATAAATAAATAAATAAATAAATTAATTAATTAAATTAAAATAAATAAAAATAAAATAAAATAAAATAAATAAATAAATAAATAAATAAATAAATAAATATTATTGGGTACCTTCTTTCAATGCATTTCTTCAAATTAGGAACCGTTTCCATGTAACTGAGTTTTTGTTCACATAAATCATACCAGACAAATTTAGTTACATTGTCTATGACAGTGAAAAAGACCATAGTGGACTTGTTTTCTGTCTTTTCATCATCATGCACAACACAGCTTGAAACACAAAATATAATATGAAAAGACCATGCGGAACTGTTTCAGGAAACAATTTTACGGTATGTATTACCACCAGGAAGCCTAATACAAATCACTTCAAATAACTAAAGAATATCTGTAACCGGCCAACAAGTACAGAGTAGGAATGTCAGTACAAGCTGTTACAAAATTATTGCTTACACCTGTACGCTTCAAGTGAGCTGCTGTGCTTCCTTATGGAGTTTAATATTCATTAGCAAATCGGAAACTTCCTTCCTTTCCCTTGGTTTGGCTGAGACAAGTTACTTTTGTATTAGGGTCACCAGTGGAACCTAATATTTCTGAAACAGCTTACTGCGATGAATAAGAATGCATTATCATGCTACCATATTTAACTCCCATCTCTAATGGATGGTCTTGGTTCTGATTTTCTTTACTGTACGCACTGATAGTTAATATTAAACCACAACTTTGTGGTTGAATCAAGAATTCAAACCAACTGATACACAGATATTACAAAGTGAAGACACCTGAAATAGAAAAGAACTTGTAAGGAATACTTAGTATGAATAATTGTGATGAAGTGAGTTGAATATTTTTAGAGCAGAAAATATAAACTTCAAAATCACTGTGCCATAGGCCAAGAACATAATATGTAGTAAGATTTTCATCCATGTGCATTATTATGCTATATTATATATTTTGTATTCTTTGTCAAGGTTTTAAAATGTAGACAGTTCTTTCTGGTGAAATCTAGTTGATTTCTTCATGTTGGATGAAGCTATCCCTTTCAACACCAATAAGAGTTACAATATATTTATAGAGTATCATTCAAATTTAGAAAATAAGCAATTTAGTACAGGTAAAAAAAAAAAAGTAAATTGTTTTCTTTTAGCCTCTCTTTATACATAGTCCACTGATAACAGAATTGACCATTTTTTCAGCTAGAAGTATGATTCCTTTACAGATTCAACTTCTACACAAAAACTTAAATATATCTTAACTAGAAATTACCCGCGGCTTTGCTCGCATGGATTTCGTAATTTCATCAAAGTAATTGTTCCTCGGCATTGTACTAAGACATTATCTGAAAATTCATGAAGTATAAAAACTCACCCAAAAATTGAGTTTCATTTACCCAAGAAATTCTTTGTAAACCATGTTTATGGTATTACCTTTTGGGGCTCAGACAACCATGCGACATAGAACTGTACATGTGAGAAACATGTCTTCGCTCACATTGATAAAATAAATACCCACATGTTTCTTTATTTTTAAATGAGATTCCAAATACCTATTTCCACATCTGTAACATCTTCAGTTTTTGAGATATACATAAGTATCCCCATAAAAAGAATTCAACCCCTTGATCAGTGCTTCCCCCATCCCCACCCCCATCTAAGTGTATTTTCCTAAAACAGAAGTACATGTTTCTTTATTTTTAAAGGAGATTCCAATTTTCACGTTTGCTACATCTTCAGTCTTTAAGATGTAAGTATCCTCATAAAAAAAATTCAACTATTTTTCACTACTTTTCACCCCCCCGATAAGTGCCTTCTCCGAAAACAAAAAGTACACGTTCCTGTATTTTTAAAGAACTTTCCAAATACCAAGTTTCTTTTCTCTAATATGTTAAGTTTTTGACATATAATGTAGATATACCGGTACTCACTTAAAAATTCACCCGCTTTTCCAATTCTTTTCAGCCCCTTAACTGGATTTTCCGAAATAAAAAAAAAATACGTATTTCATTATTTTTAAAGGAGATTCCAAATACCAGTTTTCATGTCTGTACATCTGCAACACCTTCAGTTTCTGAGATAAATGTATACTCCTAAGAATAATTCAACTTCTTCTTCTTGACTTCTTTCCACCCCTCTCCCGCCTTGAGTGAACTTTCCGAAAACAGAAAATACGCGTTTCTTTATTTTGAAAGGAAATTCAAAATACCAACTTTCACGTCTGTAACAGCTTCAGTTTTTAAGATAAAGTATCCTCATAAACATATTTCAACTCCTTATTTACTTATTTTCAACCCCACACCTCTTATGTCGATTTTCCGAAAGAAAAATACAAATGCGTGTTTATTTTTAAAGGAGATTCAAAATACTAATTTTCAAGTCTGTAACATCTTTGGCTTTTTAGATATAAGTATCCTCATAAAAGTAATTCAACTCATTTTTCACCCCCCCCCCCCCACCGCCTACCCGCTAAGTTGATTCCCCCCCTCCCCAAAAGTGCGTGTTTATTTTTAAAGGATATTCCAAATATCAATTTTCAGGGCTTTAACATCTTTAGTTCTTTAGATATAAGTATCCTCATACAAAGAATTCAACTAATTTTTCAATTCATTCACCACCCTTAAGTGGATTTTCCGAAGACAAAAGAACACGTGTTTCTTTACTTAGAAAGAAGATTCCAAATACAAATGTTCATGCCTCTAACATCTTCAGTTTTGAGATACCGGTATATGTATCCTCATAAAAAGGAATTAAACTCCTTTTTCAACGCCCCCACCCCTAAGTTGATTTCCCCCAAAAAATACGTGTTTATTTTTAAAGGAGATTCTAAATATAATTTTCACATTTGTAACATCTTTAGTTTTTGAGATATAAGTATCCTCATACAAAGAATTCAACTAATTTTTCAAGTATCCCCATGAAAATAATTCAACTCCTTTTTCACTCCAACTCCGCCCATTAAGTTGTTTCCCCCACTCAAAAAATGAGTGTTTCTTTATTTTTAACGGAGATTCCAAATACCAATTTCCACGTCTGTAACCTTCAGTTTTGAGATATAAGTTTCTCCAGAAAAAGAATTCAATTTTTTTACTTCCTTTCACACTCCCCCATCAAGTGAATTTTCTAAAAACAAACAGTACCTGTTTCTTTACAAGAGCTTCTAAATACCAATTATCACAACAGTAACATCTTCAGTTTTTGAGATATATGTATCCTCGTAAAAGGAATTCATCTTCGTTTTCATCCCCCCCTACTAAGTTGATTAACCCCCCCCCCCCCAATGCATGAATATTTTTAAAGGAGATTCCAAATACCAGTTTTCACGTTTGTAACGTCCTTAGATTTTTGGTGTGTGTGTATATATATATACGAAGCGTGTTTCTTAAGTAAGGTCCGTATTTTTGTAGACACTAGTAGTTCGCACGCATATCGCAACGAGCGCGTGCGTCGTGTACTTGCATGCATCGCGAACAACTGTGCTCAGTTTCAGCTCTGTAGCTAACCTGTACGGTTCTGTTCTGTGCCTTCAAAATGTTTAAGACTATCAACTCGCCCGTCGCATGTGAGGTTCGGTCAGTGATACGGTTTTTATCAGCAAGAAACCTGTCTGCTGAAGAAATTAGACAGATTTGCGAAGTGTACGGTAATACTGTTATGAGTGAAAGCAAAGTGCGTAAGTGGGTACCACAATTCAAAGATGGCCATGACAACGTCCATGATGAGGACCGCTCCGGTCGCCCTTCTTTGATTACGGACGATTTGGTGGCTTCAGTTGAAGCGAGGATTCGTGAGAACAGACGCTTTACAATAACAGGTCTCTCAAATGAATTTCCTGACGTGTCGAGATCAGTGCTTTACAACATTGTTTCTGTACACCTAAAGTTTAGGAAACTGTGCTCCCGTTGGGTCCAGAAACTCCTAACAGAGGACCACAAAAACCAAAGATTTGAGTGTGCGATGAAGTTCTTGACTCGTTATGACGAAGAAGGTGACGGTTCTTGAGTCAGATCGTAACTGGAGACGAAACATGGGTTTCGCATATCACGCCCGAATCGAAGCAACAGAACATGGAATGGAGACACACACACACACACACTCGCCTGTAAAGGTGAAGGCCAAACAGACTCTGTCCCAGTGCAAAATCATGGCGTCGGTGTTTTGGGATAGGCATGGTGTTTTGTTGGTCGACTTCATGCAACGAGGAACCACTATCAATGCAGAAGCATATTGCCAAACCCCGAGAAAGCTACGCAGAGCGATTCAAAACAAAAGACGCGGCATGCTGACAAAGGGAATTGTCCTTCTCCATGACAATGCAAGACCTCACACTGCAGGTCAGACCCGTGATTTATTGGACAGTTTTGGCTGGGAAGTTTTAGACCACCCACCCTACAGTCCTGATCTTGTGCCAAACGATTACCATCTGTTCCTCCACCTCAAACATCACCTCAGTGGCAACCATTACAATGATGACGACGATGTGAAAACGGCAGTGCACTCTTGGTCATCGGAGCAGGCGGCAAGTTTCTATGAAGAGGGTATTTTAAAATTGGTTACGAGGTGGTGGTGGTGATTATTGTTTTAAGAGGAAGTACAACTGGGCAACCATCCTCTATATAACACTAATCAGAGAGAAAAATGGAAGGGGTCCAACACTTCGAAAAATGAAGATATCGGCCAAAGGAAGACAAGGGCCACGAAGTGCGTGAAAATGAAAGACTCCCTAGCCCTCGCAAACCTAATAGCGTCGGGGTCGGAAAAGAACAAGAGTTGACCAAGAGACGTCGGATAGGATAGGTGAAAGTGAGGAGCCTGGCACAAGTAGGTGGAAGAAATGCCAGGACTCAGCTGAGGGCCCCGTGGTCGCCAATCCACGCTCCAAAGTTCAGAGCCCGTGGGGCCCCTTTTAGTCGCCTCTTACGACAGGCAGGGGATACCGTGGGTGTTATTCTACCGCCCCCACCTATGTTGAAAAATAGTATGTACTTTCTGAATATAACTTTACTTTTTGAAATAACCTTTCGTTGTATACTTATTTTCAAACGGACCTTACTTAAAAAACACGCCTCATATATATACACATACATTCTCATACAAATAATTCAACTAATGTTTCAATTCTTTCCCCCTTCCCCCCCCCCCCCGGCCTTGTTAAGGGTTTTTTCCAAAAACCAAAGAATACGTGTTTCCTTATTTTTAAAGGAGATTCCAAATATCAATTTTCACGTTTTTGAGATATACTGTGGATATGCTAATTTTAAAAATTCACCCCCTTTTTCAATTCCCCTTAAGTGGATTTTCCAAAAAAAAATATGTTTCTTTACTTTTACAGGAAATTCCAAATACCAGTTTTCAAATCTGTAATAGGTTACGTGTCTGAGATAATTAGCAGATATAATCTTTTTTTAAATTCACCCCGTTTGTCACTCCTGTTAACCCCCTATTTATCGGATTATCCCAAAACACAAAAATACATGTTTCTTTATTTTCAAAGGAGATTCCAAATACCAATTTTCATGTCTGTAACATCTTAGGCATTTGAGATATAAGTCTCCTCATAATAGGTGTTCAATCAATTTTCCTCCTTTTCTCATTCCCCTAATTGGATTTTCCAAAAACAAAAAATATGCATTTCTTTATTTTTAAAGGAGATTCCAAATATCAATTTTTACGTCTGTAAACTTTTAAGTTTTGAGATATAGATATCCTCATTTTAAAAATTCACCCCCCTTTTCACCCCCTTAGCGATGGAATATCCAAAAATCCTCCCTTAGTGAGCATCTACACCCTAATACGTCCAGTAGTTTTGGCTCGGCGATGATGAATCAGTCAGTCAGTCAGTCAGTCAGTCAGTCAGGACATGTTATTTTATAAATATAGATATGTGAAATAAAAATTTTTGTTATATATTATAGGTTCGTTAATATGACCAGTTTCCTCCTCCATCATTATTAACCATTTAGTTTCTTATTTTATTTTAACACTTAGAAAATAAGACTTCTGATGATAAATTACTTCTTTTGTTAAAAATGACTTTAATTCATAAAAATTCTTCCTTCCTTTACGTAACATACAAAAACATTCCTATGATAAAGATACCTCTATGTAGTAACATGAAGGTAATTCAGAAAGTAAAGACTCCACGCCAGTACTTAATATATTAATGTAATACCTGAAACAGTACTTGTGTGAATTTGTGAATAGAAATCATGCACTCAGTTTTAAAACAATTTCCAAACTTAGATCATCTGTGAACAAACAATATATACAGTGCTGTGTTTCATGCAAAAATTCAGCACGCATATCTCCTGCAAAAAAAAAATAATAATTCTTGTATAAACTTGTATAACATCATTTGTCTCTTCGTTACAGAGTGAGGATGCACAAACTTCTGGTCACAACAGGGAAAGGTAAGTTAAGTCACAGAGGGATATAATTATTTCTTTTAATAGGAATTGTCCAAGGAATCAGTTACTTTTGATACCTTTAAAATATATGTACAGGATCTCTTAATTATAGTGTTCCTTAAAAAGCGATGTTTAAATTAGAAAAATGTATTTTTGTTGTTCCAAGTATTCATCTGCCAGGGAGTATACGTTTCGATTCATTTGTAGATTTCCTGGCATCCATCTTCCAAATAGCAATACTGTACATAACATAGTGAAGAAGTTCCGCACCACCAGGTCCGTTTGTAACAAGAAAAGAAAAAAGGGAGACAAACTATATCAACATAGGACAAGCTCGATTAAATTTTAGTTCTGTTGGAAAGAAGCACCTCTAAATCTTTTATCACCTGCAAGATCCCCCACTTTAAATCTCTATGATTATTGCAAGAGGGGGATGTTAATGTAGGTGAGTATGCGAAGAACCCTCACACAGGAGAAGAATTACATGAGAACATTTCACAGATCGAGATTGACTGAGTGTCTGCAAATCTGTTGAGGAAGGACCAAATGGGTTTGATAGCTGAGAGATGTCACTTTGAGCATCTCCTATAATGCCAGGTAAGTTTCTAATCTCTTAATTTCAACAGAAATAGTCTTTCCTGACTTACTTCACACTAAGCAGTGCTCAGATAAGGTGCACATTTTGCCAGCCAGTGGATGAGAGTCAATGTGGCAACTTGCTGTGACTTATGTGGTGGTGCTGCACAGTTATAAAATACAGACCCTAGTGAAAAATTTGAAACATTTTAAATTTTAATATATCATGGATATCTCTTCACTACAGATAGATGCCAAGTAGCAAGACATCTTGATAATGTTAATCATTCAAATTCTATCACAATATCGGCAAATATATTTTCATTGAAGAAAATATTTGTTTCTTGTCACTTCAAAGCAATGGTTTTCAGAAAATCATCAGACTGTGAGGTCACAAATTCCCTCCATGATTACAGTAATATTGGCAGTCAATCAACTTCAAACATGAACAGAAATGAAACAAAGAATTTCTGTGTTGATTCTCAATAAATTTTTGGAAATAGCTTTATTGATTACCATGGGAATCCCCTCAATTTTTCCATAATGTGCCAAGTTAAATTTAACATTGTCTGTTACAAAATTAGCACTCACACTTGTAAACTTTAAGCGAGCTGCTGTGCTTCCTTATGGAGCCTAATATTTGTTAGCAAATCAGAAACTCCCTTCCTTTTCCTTGGTTTCACCGAGACTTTTATATTAGGGTCTCCCAATAAAATGGGTTATAATATTTGTTAATATATGATTTAATGCTATTAAGAAATGTAATTATATTTTCCTTATATTTACATATCAAGAGTACTCATGTGGGCCACACAAAAGGCCTTTGCAAGTCAGAGGTTCTTTGTATGACTCTGTTCAAGCATGCATGTGCACACGCATGTGTGTCCACAAATGCACAGTAAAAGATTTTTATCTACCACCAAAAGACAGTTTTGCTTTCAGAATGCTTCACAGCACACACAGAGTGAAAAAATAAATAATAAAGGATCCTTGAAAAATATTAACACATACTAACTAAATGATTCACCAGTACCCAGACTCAACAGACCTTTACTTTGTATGTTTCCCTGTTTCTTTCTGCTCAATTTATTCTTTTTTCTTTCAACCTAACTCCTGTAGCCATATACCAAATATAACTATGCTTCACTGAAACTAAGACAAACTAGTATCTTGACACACAAACACATAATTACAAATTCAATACCGTGCTTTAAGAGAATAAAATGTGTGCCCACTGCGAAAGCTAACACATAGTACCATGCAGTCTGCTGTGGTCACATTCAGGACTGTACAATAGCAATAAAACTTACTTCAAACTGGAGAGGAGAAAAAAAAAAAAAAGAAGTATGAAATTAATTAGAACACCACCTCAACGCTCTGTACAAGGTATAATGGAAAATCAGTTCATATTATAGAGCATTTAAAAATAGTAAATCATTCCTTTAACATAGTTCTGAATATAAATTCATACTCAATAGCATTTCATATAAAATATATGTATTAACCAATGAACACACAAGCTGCATGCATGTCGATAACATTATTTTAATATAGCATTGTCATTAGTAAAGCTGGATAGCCTAATAGGGAAAATTTCACATTAAGCAATTTACACTCCAACTACACGGCAAATGTACTGCAGATTAAAATAATCCCAATAAAATGGGTTATAGTATTTTATAATGTATGATTTAATGCTATTGAGAATGTATTTATATATCAAGACAACAAGAAAAAAGAAAAACAAAACAATGACTGAGATAAAAATATATATAAAATGTTTAAAAAATATTCAGTAGTAAACAAAGGCAAAAGCACAATCAATTTTTTTGAGGATTATATTATACAACACTGACACAACAATTCAAAAATTTGCTCATTCTTCCTTCTCTCCTCTAAATTTATCTTCAGAAAAGATATACTGGACAATGATATTTCAGCCGAATCATTAAACAGATAATACAAATCAAACTATTGATCCAACTCTCGGTGTTCACTGTAAAATGAAGTGTCAATCTCGGAAAGAAAGAAAGAAAGGAAGAAAGAAAGAAGGAAAGAAAGTACAAATTATAATCATATCTTTCCTCCTACAGATTAAAGATATCCTACAAATGAATATATTTTTGTAAACAACAGTCCTGAACATAATTGCATTTTCCAAACAGCAATGAGTTTTTAACTAAGGTATTTACACCATAGTAGTTCATAAAATCTGTTACTGCTTGGAAATTATCATTCAGAAAGTCACACTGTTTACTATAAAAATGTAGCATTCACACAACAAGAGTCTCACCACCAGACATCAAAAAAAGTTTGTTTTTTTTCTTTGAAAGCAAAACTAAATCATCATAATACTGATTTAGACAAGTAACGAAGATTAATACATAAACAGCAGATTCACTGAATTTAAATGCCAGAGGAAATGACCGGGTACCAGGTCAGTGAAACTCTATTATGTTCTTTGTTAAATGTATCAGCATAATGCCACTATAATATACATAGGTGATTCAAAAAGCCAGATAACAAGACTTCTCATATGTATTTTGTTCCATATTTTACTCCAGTCATCCATCAAAACCAGAGCAGGTGCACCTCCACTTCTTCTAGCAGCCATTAGGCCACACATCACATGAATCATACAGTTACAAATTCAGTTGTAAGATGGCAGGGCTGGTAAGTAAGTGGTCAACAAAGTGTGTAGCATTCCTGAAGGGCACAACATTACCTCCGAAAGTCTCCTCAGTTGCTATGAATCGGCATCGAATTACTACATGATCACCATGCCACAATCAGCCAGCTTGATGCATGAATTACTATGAAGTTACTATTAAGAAGTACTGCTTCATTCTGTCCTGACCCAGTACCCAGTCACTTCTGCCTTTCTGGACCACTAAAGAAGAGGTTTAAGAACCAATGATGAAGATCAGAAGTCATCACGGCCTCACATTAGGTATGGTACTCAAAATGACATATGCATTTAAACTCTTAGACAAGTAGAGGGACTACGTGTACAGATAAATCTATACCATACCTATACTATTATGCATACATATATATAATTTTGCAATTTGTTTAACGTCGCACCGACTCAGGCAGGTCTTACGGCTTGGATAGGATTAGGAAGGAAGTGACCATGCCCTTAATTAAAGTAAGGCCCCACCATTTGCCTGGTATGAAAATGTAAAGTCAAGGAAATCCAGACTCAGATTGCCGACAGTAGGGTTCAAATCCACTATCTCCCGAATACAAGTTAATAGCTACACACCTTGATATTCATAGCCAAATCGCTCAGTATATTTTTTAAGGGCTGCATAATACATCTTAGCAATGATAGGCCTTGTTACCTTCTTTACTGAATCATCCTTATATTATTTACCATTCAGGAATTAACTATCATACACTTCGATTACACCCTAGCACTTCAAGATACTACAAGATGTAATCAAAGTATACTTTAAGAGAGAGAGAGAGAGAGAGAATTTGCATCTCAATAATATGAATTTTAACTTTTTTAAAATCAAAATAGAAGATATGACAGGAAATTTCATATAACAAAACCTGAAGAAGTGGTATTATGTTGAATATTGAGTACAGGCAATGGAAACATTGACCATGAACTCCAAAAATTTGTTGAGGGACTTTGAAAAATAACATAGGTTTAATACTCTTATGAACACCGCAAGGAGAAATTTTTTTACTGTACAAATACATATAGGAAATACTATGTATTTTAAGAAATTTTTGGTTTAAGTATTGTATTGTACTATTTTATATTACAGATCAATTTATCTCAGTCACTCAACAAACCACTGGTACTGTGTGAAGTGAAAGTGTGTGTGCCGTACGGGTGAGGTGTGCAAGGGCCTCCACGACAGGTCGGAGATGACGTGTTCGGCTGCGGTAGAGGTCTCATTGTTAAACCTCCGTTCCACAAGAGTTGCTTGCGAATGGGTCATAGGGCGGACACAACAAGTGCTCCAGTCATTGACAGTGCCTGTGTCCCGAATGGAGGTTGTGACTCGAGCCTACAAATCAATCACGGGACACCAACCAAATACATGCATAACAGGAAAACAGAGAGGCCAATGAGTGAGTATTGTCATAAGGTCACAATAGCATATATTAGAAATGCTTTAGAGGAATTTGTAAGATATATTCTTGTAATTTCTATTTTTTTAAAAATATGTCTCATCATGTTGAAATTAAACAAGGCCACAGAATGACAAAATTACTAAATTTATTTATTTATTTATAATCGCTCATAAGTATACAAACCAAAACATTTATTGTATTTTTAGAGGAACCTCTAATTTGAATAGACTCTGACTAGCAAGAAGCAATGCCAAAGTTTACTAAATTTTCATTGTGGTTTATTATTGTAAAAATGCAACCAGTAGTACAAGTAAAACTTTTTTTTTAAACTGAAGAAATATTATGTCATAAAACAAACTAATAAGAGAAAAGAGTATTAAACCATATACTGTTATGTTATGTTATGTCTCATGACATTTATGTACATTGTAATAATCTATTTCCACTCATCACTCTGAAAATTACTGTATACAGCTTATTCCAAGTGTTATTTCAGGAAGCTTAATTAAACTGGGTTTATTTTATTCTCTGTTTCTCTAATGTATATCTTTCCATTACTTTTAATTTTCACAAGCTACAGATATAAATTTCTTTCCTTACAATTTCAAAGGTTATTCTCCAAAGACAATAAATAAAGGATAAAGGTTGCTCCGTCTAAATAGTCATATTATAACAGATTTGAAATATGAGAAGAAAACTTGAACTAGTCTCTCTGTATTGTTGAAGTTGTTTTAAAGCACAGGATTTGTGAAATCAATTATAAATCTTTAAAATATTGAATATGAAAACATCATTTTCAGTAGTTAAGGAAGACATTTACCAGAAATGTTTTCCTTAAGCAGATCAAACAAAATATCCTCTACAGTAGTTTCCAAATGGGAAATAGTTTTGTTCTAAGCCAGTAACATAAAAAATAGTAGTGCAAGGTTGTGGATCCTATCAACTTGCTTATGTATTCAATGCACTCATTCACACATGGAGAATGGGCAGTAACTGTACAGACTAACATACTACAGCAATAATACATCTTGTAATATAATCACCGTATTAAGCCTTCCTGATAAAGTCAGTGACTGCAGACTTCCTTTGAAAATGCTTCAAATGTGTGGTAAACTGAATATAACAGAGTCAATGAAGTGAGCAGGAGGTTGCCAGGTAATACAAAAAGGCATTTAAAAAGCTATATAATGAAAACCATCTTTTTCAGAGATTTGCTGCCTAGTAACGCTTTAGGGCAAGTAACATGGAATGACAATACTTCTGCCTAATGTAAGTGTTTTTTATGCTAGTGATACCTCTGCAAAGCATAGCCAATGTTAACAACTGTTGAAAGCTTCAGGTTGGTTTATGCTCATATGTCATGTCAAACAGTCTTCTATTTTAATACTACTCAATAAATTAATTCTGTAAAGGTATCATAATGTCCGGCTCCATGGCTAAATGGTTAGCGTGCTGGCTGCTGGCCTTGGTCACAGGGGTCCTGGGTTTGATTCCCGGCAGGGTTGGGAATTTTAACCATCATTGGTTAATTTCGCTGGCACGGGGACTGGGCGTATGTGTTGTCTTAATCATCATTTCATCCTCATCATGACGCGCAGGTCATCTACAGGCGTCAAATCGAAAGACCTGCACCTAGATTCACAACTATTTATTTATTTTCCACC
This sequence comes from Anabrus simplex, assembly GCF_040414725.1. Classification (NCBI taxonomy): domain Eukaryota; kingdom Metazoa; phylum Arthropoda; class Insecta; order Orthoptera; family Tettigoniidae; genus Anabrus; species Anabrus simplex. The sequence continues at coordinate 1,479,457,955 of NC_090265.1, read as the reverse complement.
TAGTCGATACAATGATTGCCTAAGGCAATTTAATGGTTAAAAGTGGTACATGTTTCGTATATTATCAACGTCTTCAGCCACATAACACTGTTTAGATGAAAAATACATAAATTGACAAAAGTAATGCTTTAGAGGAAGTATCCTTAAAATTAACATAAGATTGACAACATTAAAACAAACAAAAATCTCAAGAGAAAATATATAAATTATTTCTAATATTGAAAGCAGTCGTCAAGGAAACACTTGCACAATATTCCATAGAGAATATATCCTAATGAATATTCTTTTCTTAATAATTCATGAAAAAAGGTCAATTTATAAATTAAAAATTATACAATTTATAAGTAATTGTCGAAATGAAGAAATCCAGTTATCACAATGTGGATCTTATTATTAATGCAGATGAAAATATTACTAATTCCTAGTTGTCAAATCTTATTAAGTCTGCTTTCCTTTGGAACAGTAACTCCTGTCATTATTTCACAGTCTTGTGTCTGGTGTAATATTGATGATGCGTTCTTCCTTGCTCTTGCACCTGAGGAGGTGGAGGAGCGGGTGATATAGGTGTGTCAAGAACTTCCTTGCTGTCACCTATAGCTTCAACTGAGGAGGAATAAGTTGTGGGGCTATCTGTAGGTGGATAAATTCCAATACTTTTTTCGTGATAATTCTCAAGCATTTTCAAATATACTACAATTTGATAATATTGTATCGACTAGGTGGAAAATAAATAAATACTTAGTTGTGAATCTATTGAAGTGCGATACGGACCATGAAGCTAATTTTATGTAAGACCTGCACCTGGCGAGCCGAACATGTCCTCGGACACTCCAGGCGCTAAAAGCCATATGCTATTTCATTTCAACAGAAGGAATTAGAGAATTAGAGCCATGCCCAGTTAGCTTACGTGGGAGTTTAGCTCTGAACTGAGTAAGGGCTGGACTTAATCCTGCGTGAGACACTGGGGTGGGAGTCCTCAACCCTGACACAGTGCGTCCCTATGGCTGATGGGGAACATTCCTGTAGATATACAGGACAGGTGCAAATAAGGCCTAGCCAAAAAAGTGCCCGCGGATCAACTGAGGAAAAAAGGAACATCGGTGAATGGTCTCGATGGCGGAAGAAGTATATTCCCAGCGGCAGAGGGGATGGGAAAACTGGCTCTACGGCTTACAACCATAGTTCTAATACTGCACAGAGATATCTGTCCTCCAAAATATACTGTAAAGTAACAATCAAGCATGATGGAAACACTTTCGGAAAGAACTACCCCAGGTGGTTACCAGCAACAAGAATCCATCGCTTTAGCACGCGCACACAGGCGTTCGGATTGTGGGGAACGTGTACCAACATGAAAGATGGAGTCGGAGCCATCTGGAAGCCCTTTACGCAATAGAACTGACTCCGAAACCAGAGTCAATCTAATCAGGTCTAATTTTACGAGCTAAGCAGCATCACTATTTTGGAACAGTCAACATATAAACTCTACTTCAGACCGAAAAACTGAAAAACTCTAGATGAGATGAAAAAACAGAAAATTCTGATACTTGCATCACCCAAGACACGATTCACAGATTCAAATACCTTTGATTCAGGTAACTACAGAATATTCAAAGGGAAACCTGGGAAAAAGATTAGAACAAATCTACAGCAACTCAGCACAGCAATCTGTGTTCAAAAACAAATAAGTGACTCCATTACAGACTTCAGCTCCCTTTCAGACAAACTCTCTATCCTAACATTCAAATGTGCAAACAAAAGGTATTCTTTGTTCAGTGCCCACACAACCATAAACAAAGATAATTGAAGAAACCCTGAAAATGTAGACATCTTCTGGGACCAGCTAGAAAGCAAAACACAGAAAAACCCATCTGGCCATGTTAAAATGTATTAATGGGCGATTTCAACCCATAAATTGGAAAGGAACGATGGTTTTGGAATATTGTTAGTAACTACCCTGCCCACAATAGAACAAATAGAAATGGCAGTAGACTTACTGATGTTAGTGATGTCTTTGATCTTAAACTTAAGTCTACTCATTTCCAAAGACATCTCAGGAAAAAGAAAACTTGGCGCTCTCCACAAGAAGATCTGGTGAATTTCAGTTGGACCACGTCGTAATATTGAAATGGAATATTCGGTAAATTATGAATATAGAAATAAGAAAAGGAGCCAATCTTGACTCTGATCACTTCCTGACCCCCATAAAGGTTAGACTTCTTCCATTAAATAAGAAAAACTGCCTCAGATTAAAATTGTGAGGATCAACACAGATAAGCTAAATCAAAACAAAGCTAAATTTCAAGAACTGCTTCAGCTAAGAAAAACAAAGACTTGGCAGGATATCCAAGAAAATATGGCACATACTTCAAAAGAAGTTGTACAACGGGGGCATAAGCACTCATGCTGGACTGAATACTGTAATAAGGCAGTCAATCAAAGAGCAGAGTACAAAGAAATGTGGAAGCAGACTGCAAAAACCTTCCATAAAGCCAAAGGAGCCAAAATCACAGAAGAAATCAAGAGCATTAAGTCACAATTCAAAAGAAACAACAGGAGAAGTTTTTTACAAGACCTTCAACCAATTTTGAACTTTAAGAGAGATGTTGAAAAACTGGCAGTGAACAATAAAGAAAACTGTGAGATCCTAGCCAAGTACTTCAAGACACTCCTAACTGCAAAGAACCCAGAGAAAAATGGTTGGGAACAATTCCACAGCAAAGAAACGATTCAGCTCTTCCTACTCCTGATGAACTTCGAAGGATAGCTGTGGAACTGAAGAATAACAAAGCTGCTGGGGAAGATTCAATCAAAGCAGAAATGTTGAAAAGTGGAGAAATTACCATTAACTTACTAAGTCAAGAGATGGAAAAGATCTGGGAAACTTGAATAATACCTAGTGAATGGAAAACAGCACTGATTCATCCTCTATTATACAAAAGAGGTAATAGAACTAACATCAGCAATTATTGTGGCTTTCTATCATACCTCATACTTTCAAGGTACTCTCCAAAACACTGCAGGATAGGCTAGTAGAACAAGTAGATGATCAGCTTGGCGAATATTGAAGTGAATTCACAAAAGGGAGGTCCTGTGTTGAGCAGATTTGGTGCTTGAAAAGCGTATTGGAAAATTACGTCTCTAAGGACCTGGTAGTTGTCTTCGTTGACTTTAACAAAGCCTATGACTCGGTTGACTGGGAAGTATTGTTTGACATCTTGATAGAAATACAAAGTATGTTACAAGTGTTATTTTTTAATATCCACCTATTCAATACAACGAGATCATTTTTAAGAATTAAATATTATTATAAAATGTAAAGGGACATGTTTCGCCCATATTAAGGGCAACATCAGCCTCAAACTCAAACCTGTATGGTGAAAAATCAGGATCCTGATTGTTCTTACAAGTCGTAAAAAGAGGATATCAATATAGGTGTTAGTCTAAACATAAAAATTTATTAGAATGTCCTTGGTTAAAATCGTAAACAAGCTGCATGTCACAAGTTCACAAGATTATACTTTCCGGAGCGTTGAGTCAATGCGCCCAAAAAAATGTTGAGGGTAGAGCAATAAACAGCTCAATCTTTATAATGAAATAGAAATGTGTTTCCTTGCTAACTCCTGTTGGAGGATAAGAAAGAGTAAAGCTGATAGACTGTTAAAGATGTTAATTGCGTATGTTAAGATAAGACAACAGACTTAAGTAGCTGTTCAGCTGTCTATAGTCTTATTTAACTGGCTTGAAGGTGTGAAAGTCAAATGTGTTACAATAAGATAACCATCTTCTTTAAGTAGTTGTAGGAGCAGAAAGGAAATCTAGGTATATGAATATTAAGAGCTCAGATGGAGAGCCACTTCTAGGGAAAGAAGACAAAGCAGAAAGATGGCAGGAACATATCCAGCAGTTGTATCAAGGTGAAGATGTAGATAATTTGGTTATGGAACAAGAAGAGGCTGTTGATGCTGATGAAATGGGAGACCCAATTTTGAGGTCAGAGTTTGACAGAGCTGTGAGCGACCTAAATAGGAAAAAGGCACCTGGAATTGATGTCATTCCCTCTGAATTACTGACTGCCTTAGGAGAAACGAGCATGGCAAGGTTATTCCATTTAGTGTGTAAGATGTAAGAGACAGGAGAAATCCCATCCAATTTTTGGCAAAATGTTGTTATACCTATTCCCAAGAAAGCCGGTGCTGACAGGTGTGAAAACTATCACACCATTAGTTTAGTATCTCATGCCTGCAAAATTTTAACACGTATATTTTACAGAAGAATGGAACAACAAGTTGAAGCTGAGTTGGGAGAAGATCAATTTGGCTTCAGAAGAAATGTAAGAACACGTGAAGCAATCCTGACTTTACGTCTGATCATAGAGGATCAAATCAAGAAGGACAAGCCCACGTACATGGCATTCGTAGATCTAGAAAAGGCATTCGATAATGTTGATTGGACCAAGCTATTTAAGATTCTGAAGGTAATTGGGGTCAGATACCGAGAACGATGAATTATCTACAATCTGTATAAAAATCAGTCTGCAGTGATAAGAACTGAGGGCTTTGAAAAAGAAGCAGCAATCCAGAAAGGAGTGAGGCAAGGCTGTAGTTTGTCCCCACTCCTCTTCAAAGTTTACATAGAACAGGCAGTAAAGAAAATCAAAGAGGAATTTGGAAAGGGAATCACAGTTCAAGGAGAGGAAATCAAAACCTTGAGATTTGCTGATGATATTGTTATTTTATCTGAGACTGCAGAAGATCTCGAGAAGCTGCTGAATGGTATGGACGAAGTCTTGGGTAAGGAGTACGTACGTACGTACGCACGCACGCACGCACGCACGCACGCACACACACACATACATAAAGTACATTACATACATTATCAGTATAGACTGTTATGTCTTTCAGCGTTCAGTCTGCAAGTCTCTGTGAATTTACTAAACGTCGCCACAATCCTCGATTTGCAGCTAGTGTTGTGGCCTCATTTAGTTCTATACCTCTTATCTTTAAATCGTTAGAAACCGAGTCTAACCATCATCATCTCGGTCTCCCTCTACTTCTCTTACCCTCCATAGCAGAATCCATTATTCTCCTAGGTAACCTATCCTCCTCCATTTGCCTCACATGACCCCACCACCAAAGCTGGTTTATGCGTAAAGCTTCATCCATCGAGTTCATTCCTAAATTGGCCTTTATCTCCTCATTCCAAGTACCCTCCTGCCATTGTTCCCACCTGTTTGTACCAGCAATCATTTTTGCTACTTTCATGTCTGTTACTTCTAACTTATGAATAAGATATCCTGAGTCCAACCAGCTTTCGTGCTCCCGTAAAGCAAAGTTGGTCTGAAAACAGACCGATGTAAAGATAGTTTCGTCTGGGAGCTGACTTCCTTCTTACAGAATACCACTGATCGCAACTGCAAGCTCACTGCATTAGCTTTACTACACCTTGATTCAATCTCACTTACTATATTACCATCCTGAGAGAACACACAACCTAAATACTTGAAATTATTGACCTGTTCTAGCTTTGTATCACCAATCTGACATTCAATTCTGTTGAATTTCTTACCTACTGACATCAATTTAGTCTTCGAGAGGCTAATTTTCATACCATACTCATTGCACCTATTTTCAAGTTCCAAGATATTAGACTGCAGGCTTTCGGCACAGTCTGCCATTAAGACCAAGTCGTCAGCATAGGCCAGACTGCTTATTACATTTCCACCTAACTGAATCCCTCCCTGCCATTTTATACCTTTCAGCAGATGATCCATGTAAACTACGAACAGCAAAGGTGAAAGATTACAGCCTTACCTAACCCCTGTAAGTACCCTGAACCATGAACTCATTCCACCATCAATTCTCACAGAAGCCCAATTGTCAACATAAATGCCTTTGATTGATTTTAATAATCTACCTTTAATTCCATAGTCCCCCAGTATAGTGAACATCTTTTCCCTCGGTACCCTGTCATATGCTTTCTCTAGATCTACGAAACATAAACACAACTGCCTATTCTTCTCGTAGCATTTTTCAATTACCTGGCGCATACTGAAAATCTGATCCTGACAGCCTCTCTGTGGTCTGAAACCACACTGGTTTTCATCCAACTTCCTCTCAACGACTGATCGCACCCTCCCTTCCAAGATACCAGTGAATACTTTGCCTGGTATACTAATCAATGAGATACCTCGATAGTTGTTGCAATCCTTCCTGTTCCCTTGCTTATAGATAGGTGCAATTACTGCTTTTGTCCAATCTGAAGGTACCTTACCAACACTCCACGCTAATTTTACTACTCTATGAAGCCATTCCATCCCTGCCTTCCCACTAATTTCATCTATTCCTGCTGCCTTATGACAACAGAGTTTATTTACCATCCTTTCCACTTCTTCAAGCATAATTTCACCAACATTATTTTCCTCCTCCCCATGAGCTTGGCTGTTTGTAACACCACCAGAATGATTTCCTTTTACAATGAGAAGATGTTCAAAATATTCCCTCCACCTCTCCAGTGATTCCCTGGGATCTATATGAGTTCACCTGAATTACTCAAAACACTGTTCATTTCCTTTTTCCCTCCCTTCCTAAGATTCTTTATTACTGTCCAGAAAGGTTTCCCTGCTGCTTGACCTAGCCTTTCCAGGTTATTAGCAAAATCTTCCCACGACTTCTTTTTGGATTCAACAACTATTTGTTTCGCTCTGTTTCTTTCATCTACGTATAAATCCCTGTCTGCCTCGGCCCTTGTTTGGAGCCATTTCTGATAAGCCTTCTTTTTACGTTTACAGGCTACTCTCTCTTCATCATTGCACCAAGATGTTCGCCTTTTCCCATCTTTACACAGAGTTGTTCCTAGGCATTCCGTTGCTGCTTCTACTACAGCATGCCTGTATGCCACCCATTCACTTTCTATATCCTGAACCGGCTTACTGTCTACTGTTCGAAACTTCTCACTAATCATTACCATGTACTTCTGTCTAATTTCCTCGTCCTGGAGATTTTCTACCCTTATTCATTTGCAGACAGATTTCACTTTCTCTACCCTAGGCCTAGAGATTCTTAGTTCACTACAGATCAGATAGTGGTCTGTATCATCGAAAAATCCGCGAAAAACTCGTACATTCCTAACAGATTTCCTGAATTCAAAGTCTGTTACGATATAGTCTATTATGGATCTGGTACCCCTAGCCTCCCATGTGTAGCGGTGAATAGCCTTATGCTTGAAGAATGTATTCGTAACAGCTAAACCCATACTAGCACAGAAGTCCAGCAAATGCTTCCTATTCCCATTAGCTTCCATATCTTCCCCACATTTACCTATCACCCTTTCGTATCCTTCAGTTCTATTCCCAACTCTCGCATTGAAATCGCCCATCAGCACTATTCTATCCTTGCTGTTGACCCTGACCACGATGTCACTCAATGCTTCATAAAACTTGTGAACTTCATCCTCGTCTGCACCCTCACATGGTGAATACACGGACACAATTCTCGTCCTAATTCCTCCAGCTGACAAATCTACCCACATCATTCGCTTATTTTCCTGCCTAACAGAAACTATATTGTGTGCAGTGGTATTCCTGATAAAGAGCCCTACCCCAGACTCTGCCCTTCCCTTTCTAACACCTGTCAAGTAAACTTTACAATCTCCTATCTCTTCCTCGTTATCTCCCCTTACCCGAATATCACTTACTCCTAGCACATCCAGATGCATCCACTTTGCTGACTCAGACAGTTCTACCTTCTTTCTTCCATAAGCCCCATTAATATTGATAGCTCCCCATCGAATTCCATTTCATTCACCAAGTTGTTTCCAAGGAGTCCCTCGCCTGTCAAATGGGAGTGGGACTCCATTACTCCCGTAGGTCCGAGGCTTGCTTAAAATGTTCTGAGCTCGGTAAATTCATGAAGCAGGATGCTACCCTACTTGCACATAGTCCAAGTGAGGATCTCTCCTCTAACGGGTTATGGACCACCGGTGAATTGTATAGTCCTAGCCGCCTGAGCACAAGGAGGGCCATGACTCGGAATATGTCCCAGATGCCCACTCCCATTCCATAGCAACTGGTATCCCGACTCTCAGGACCACTTACTAGGCCACTCAACCGTTGCCCATGGTTCACGAACTAGGACGTGACTACAGTAACCCACAAACATAGTACAAGATAAAAATAAATAAGTCCAAAACAAAAGTAATGGAGTGCAGTCGAACGAAGGCAGGTGATGCAGAAAATATTAAATTAGGAAATGAAGTCTTAAAGGAAGTAGATGAGTATTGTTACTTGGGTAGTAAAATAACTAATGATGGCAGAAGTGAGGAGGACATAAAATGCAGATTAGCACAAGCAAGGAAGAGCTGTCTTAAGAAAAGAAATTTGCACACTTCAAACATTGATATAGAAATCAGAAAGATGTTTTTGAAGACTTTCGTGTGGAGCGTGGCATTGAATGGAAGTGAAACATGGACGATAACTAGCTCAGAAAGAAAGAGAATAGAATCTTTTGAAATGTGGTGTTACAAAAGAATGCTGAAGGTGAGATGGATAGATCGAATCACAAATGAAGACATACTGAATCGAATTGGCGAGAGGAGATCGATTTGGCTAAATTTGACGAGAAGAAGGGATAGAATGATAGGACACATCTTAAGACACCCAGGACTTGTTCAGTTGGTTTTTGAAGGAAGTGTAGGTGGTAAGAACGGTAGGGGTAGACCAAGGTATGAATATGACAAGCAGATGTAGGATGTGGTAGTTACGTAGGAATGAAAAGGTTAGCACAGGATAGGGTGGCATGGAGCCTGCATCAAATCAGTCTATGGACTGATGACTCAAACAACAACAGGAGCAAGGATAAGTAATCGGCTGTCTATAGTTGTATTTATCATGCTTGAAGGAGCGGAAGTCAAAGGTATATTGACGTTGATAGAGTTTTTTGGTGTGAAGTCTGTAACAAGAGGAGAGTTAATGCTTAGGAAAGGTATTTTTGAAGAGAATGTGGGTTTAAAAAAAGAAAACATGGAGAATGTATAAAACACTTACCCTTTTGTCTGTAAAGATGTAAATCAGTTATGGAAAGGTTAGTTGAAGAAAAACAACGTTATGTGTATGTTCATTTACTTCTTTAACTGTTATGGTGCTAATAGTTGCTATGGTAGCGTTGAATGACTGACACTTGTGCTTCTAGTATTGTATCGATGTGAGTTTGGCGGAGGAGGGTGTGGAGGAGGGGAGGGGGTAGGCGGGGCGTTAAGTTTATGTGTTGTTGGTTGCGAGAGATTTGCGTGGTCGGACAGGGAGGGAGTCGTGTTGGGTTGCGGGAGAATTGCGGGGGCGGTCATGAAGGGAGTCAAGTTAGTTAAAGTAATGGAGGTTCTAGAAGATGTTAATTTAAGATTTTTAAGAACGTAGTTATGTTTTGGATTTAGAGTTTGCAATCATTTTGGTAAACTTTCATATAATGGATTCTTGACTTCAATCAAATCATTGAGGTTTAGATTTTTGTTGTAGTATTGGTCCAAAAATTTATAGATGGTTTCAAGTTCCTTCATCAACTTTCGTTTCTCTACTCTTTTAATAATTGTGAGGTCTTGTTCTATTGTTGTGAAGTGATGTCTTGTTTCTTTCATATGGGAGCTCATAGCTGAAAAATTTATTTTGCTTAATGGCATTATAGTGTTCTAAGTACCTATGGCTCATTCCACGTTAAGAAAACAGTATTGCTCTTACGGACCTACAACGAGTGAACATACCCCCTCCGAGACAGCCATAATTCCTCGTGATTAAGAGATATTATACTGTACTTTGTAATGTATTATGAAAGACAGATAAGAAGGATGAGGAATTTTTGCCCGTGAGATATTAAAATAACTATATAACATTTTATTTTTCGTAATTACATTTGTAGGGAGGAAGTACAATGGCGGGAACAGCCATCGCTTCGTTGCCTTGCTTCATTTGCCTTCTATGTTACTCCGGTACAAGCATCTGTGAACCGCGGGCAGCTCACTTCTGTAGTGAAGTCACGTACAATGTTTCTTTATTGCATGTATTTTTTTAGGCTGTAAATCAGTGCATACTTGTCTTCTGTTATAATAATCTTCTGTTGAGTGAGACCATAAAGTTGTCTAATGGCAGATATTTTACTTTGGTTGTATATTGCATAGTATGTGTGTGTGTTGTATTATTTTCGTACTGTACAGAAGTTGTTACTGAAGATTTTGATGCTGTGGTGTGCAGCGATAAGTCATGGCATAACTTGTACTGATACAAAAATTTGTCATGTTTTTGTTTGTGCTTGGTTTTGTTATTTAGCTGTACTTTCTTAAGCGTATTTTAATTACCGTTGTTTTCTTTAAGACCGCATTTAATTTTTACTATTATCTTTTGTTAAGCGATACGACAGCGCAGTAGTACCCCGCATTGCCTGGTGAAATTTAATAGTAATAATAATAATAATAATAATAATAATAATAATAATAATAATAATAATAATAATAATAATAATAGTTTTACGTCCCATTAACTACTTTTACGGATTTCGGAGACGCTCAGGTGCCGGAATTTTGTCCCGCAGGAGATTTTGCTTGCCAGTAAATCTACCGACACGAGGCTGAAGTATTTGAGCACCTTCATATAGCACCAGACTGAGCCAGGATCGAACCTGGTAAGTTGGGGTCAGAAGGCTAGCGTATCAACAGTCTGAGCCACTCAGCCCGTCTGGGGAAATTTATTATATGCATCCTTCACCCTTCGAGCCCATAAAAATATTATTAACCCCTGCGGGTGGGGAACGCACATGTAGAATACACCCGCGGTATCCCCTGCCTGTCGTAAGAGGCGACTACAAGGGGCGACCAAGGGATGCTGGTATTAGAACCATAAAACTACTGTTGATTAGTACCATCACGCGGGGAACACCATGGGTCGCCTTTACTTACGAGTAGTACCACTATATTTGGTACACAATAGGTTTGTGATTAGTAGAAGCAGAGAGTGGTTCCCCTGTGGGTTTCCAGTACCCGTGTGTCATACCCATGTGAGCAACACCGCGGGTTTGGGCGTAGCCTGTGAGTTGTACCACTATATGAGCGACACCGTGGGTATGCGTTGCCTGTGATTAGTACCCCCTATGTGAGAAACACCACGGGGCCCGTGGGACCGGCACCCGTGACTAGTACACCTAAGTGAGGAAACTCATCGGTTTGCGTTGGCTATGAGTGGCACCATTGTGTGAGAAACACCATAGGTACGAAGTACAATACTTGTGATTAGTACCATCTTGTGTGGAACACTGAGTCTTCGCTACTTTTGATTAGTACCCCAACATGACAAATAGCATGGTTCTACTTTACTCGCGACATGTACCATTCTGTGGGGCCTTAGGCGTGGATTTTGCACACCTTTCGACATCAAGCATCCTCGATTCAGGATTCTGCTTTATGAGTGGTCCCTTGGTCAGTAATAAATTATATATGATCTTTTTTTTTTAGTTGAATCCACTAATTCTTTTGTTTGCTCGTTTTTTGTTGTTTTTTGCTACATGTCCATCCATTCCTTCTTCATGACGATTTTTTTCTTTTGGTCAGTTTATGATTTTGAATTTTTTGTTGTCATTTCATTTCGTACCATTAGGGGCCGATGACCTCAATGTTAGGCCCCTTTAAACAACAAGCATCATCATCATCATAAAAAATATTATCTGTCTATTTTCTCCGACGATTTACCATACACTTCAATGCTGTGGTTTTTTATGTGCCATAGTTTACCTCTGATTCTGTACAAACCAATCATAGCCCCTGTAAACTCCCCGTTCCCGTTAGTTCATACAAATTATTTGCAGATTAGTTTATTCCTCTTGTTATTTTGAAGTTAAATATTGAATTTCACAGATTTATGTGCCACCGTTTCCCCGTGATTGTGTTGCGCAGAGCTGTTCGATATGGCAACCCTGTTGTCATAAGAGCAATACTGTTTTCTTAATGTGGAATGAACCATAGTTTGAAAGCTCTGGCCTGTTTGACCAATATAAGAGACGTTACATTGCCTGCAGGTGAGCCTGTATATGCCTGAGCCTGAGTGAATGTTTTTGCTTGAATTGACTGTGTTGTGATTAAAAAATAATTTTTGGTTAGTGTTTGTTGTTCTAAAAGCTATACTGGTATTTTTGTTTTTTATAGGGTTCAAAACTTGGTGAAAGTTTGAATTGTTGTAGGTGAAGGTAACGAATTTGGATTTTTTGGGTTTGTCAGGGATGAGGTTTCTTGTTAATTTGAATTTGACTTTATTTATTAAACGGTTAATCATTTCAGGTTTATATCCATTGATTTTTGCTAAATTCTTTATATAATTTAGTTCTGTTTCAAGGTTCTTGGGTGTTAGAGGGATTTTTAAAGCTCTGTAAATTAAACTGAGAAAAGTGGCCAATTTATGGGAGTTAGAATGTAAAGAAGTATTCTTGATTGTTAATGGGGTGTGAGTAGGTTTCCTGTAAATTTGAAAATCGAAGTTGCCATTAATATGAGTTACTGTGAGATCTAGGGAATTTAAGGATCCACTGACTTCATCTTGCTTGGTGAATTTAATATTTTGGTCTAGGTTGTTTAAAGAATTTAAAACATTGGTACTATTATTGAGATCTTTACTGATAATTATGAATGTGTCATCTATATACCGAAGCCATAAGCTAAGGCCTTTTATTTTATTTATTATTTTATGATATTCTAAAGAATCCAAATAAATGTTGGCTAAGATGCCTGATAAGGTATCTCCCATAGCTAGGCCATCTTGGTGCTAAATTTTACCATTAAAAGTGAAATAGTTGTTTTTTAGCACAAAATTTAGGATTTTTATGAAGTCTTCTAATTCAAGTTTGCTCAGGTTGCTGTGTTTGGTGAGGTTGTCTTTGATAATATTTAGAGTTTCCTTTGTTGGTACATTAGAATACATATTAGTAATGTCAAAAGAGCACATAATGTGATTTGGTAGTAAGGTGAATTTTTTTTAAATTTTGCAGAAGTCTATTGAATTTTTTAAAGGGGATTTATTGTTAAACCTGTAATGCCTTTTTAGAAAATAGTGGATATATTTTGAGGTTTTATATGTCGGACTATTTCTACAGTTGATGATTGGGTGTATGGGTTTTTCTATGTAATTCAGGCAATGCTCTGGCTGTGGGGGTTTTAGGGTTCATAAGGATTAGTTTTTGTTGTTCTTGTTCATTGAGTAAAAATGTGGAATTCTTTAATAGTGTTTTTAAACTTTGTTGGATTCTTATTGTGGGGTCTTTATTGACTATTGTGTAAGTCTCATTTGTGAAAAATTCTTCCGTTTTTTCAATGTAATCTTTCTTATCTTTTAGAACAGTAGTCCCTCCTTTATCGGCTTTAGTTACTATTATGTTGTTATCTTTTATTTTTTTACCTTTTTAATTTTGAATGACTGATAACAGAATTTTTATTTAAGCCTTCAATTAGTGTTGGAAGTTTCTTTTTCATGCCGTATCTAGTGTCATTTTGTAATTCCAGAGGGAGTTTTGAAATATTCGTCTCGACTTCTGCTATGGTGGTTATAACATCGTTTTCTTTTTGTATACTAGGCCAATTGTGTTTTAAACCTTTATCTAAAAGTTCCATTTCTTTTTCTGAGAAGCTTGTGTTCGTCAAGTTTACTACGGCGGGAGAGTTGTTGAAAGAAGGAAGCCTTTTCTTTAAGTGTATGGGTACTTGTAGTTGATTTTCTTTTAAGTGAGCCAGTTTTTTATCTAATGTGCACTGTTTCCTGCTTAGTATATCATTTAATTTATAATCAACATGTAACTGAAATGAATTCCACTCTATAGGATTCACATATTGCAACACCGATAAGTGTAGTTTGTACAGTTGTAAGTTTAAGAGTGACTTCTTCTTATAGAAAGTTTTTATTTCGTCCTTAAGCCAGATTTCATTAGTTTTGTTTTGGGTTTTTAATAAGATACAAGCTGATAAGTTTCTCCTTTGGACATGTTTCAAGAATCTTGGTACTAGTTTTAGTCTCAGACATTCTTTTAGGAAAGCTATGTCTTTACTTAAACTGCTAATCTTAACCTTCAGGTTGAGAAATTTGTTTAGCATATAATAGGCTTTTACACTACACGTTATAATTCTCATGTTAGGTCTGTATTGGAATGTACGTAAATACAAAGTATGTTACAAGTGTTATTTTTTAATATCCACCTATTCAATACAAAGAGATCTTTTTTAAGAATTAAATATTATAAAATGTTAAGGGACATGTTTCGCCCCCGCAATTCTCCCGCAACCCAACATGACTCCCTCCCTGTCCGACCACGCAAATCTCTCGCAACCAACAACACATAAACTTAACACCCCGCCTACCCCCTCCCCTCCTCCACCAATCTCACATCGATACAATACTAGAAGCACAAGTGTCAGTCATTCAACGCTACCATAGCAACTGATTAGCACCATAACAGTTAAAGAAATAAATGAACATACACATAACATTGTTTTTCTTCAACTAACCTTTCCATAACTGATTTACATCGTTACAGACGAAAGGGTAAGTGTTTTATACATTCTCCACGTTTTTCTTTTAAAAACCCACATTCTCTTCAAAAATACCTTTCCTAAACATTCACTCTCCTCTTGTTACAGACTTCACACCACAGATCTCTATCAATGTCAATATACCTTTGACTTCCGCTCCTTCAAGCAAGATAAATACAACTATAGACAGCCAAATACTTTTCCTTGCTCCTACAACTACTTAAAGAAGACTGTTATCTTATCGTAACACATTTGACTTTCACACCTTCAAGCCAGTTAAATAAGACTATAGACAGCTGAACAGCTACTTAAGAAGACTGTTGTCTTATCTTAACATACGAAATTAACATCATTAACAGTCTATCAGCATTATTCTTTCTTATCCTCCAACAGGAGTTATCAAGGAAACACATTTCTATTTCATTATAAAGATTGAGCTGTTTATTGCTCTACCCTCAACAGGTTTTTGGGCGCATTGACTCAATGCTCCGAAAAGTATAATCTTGTGAACTTGTGACATGCAGCTTGTTACTACGATTTTAACCAAGGACATTCTAATAAATTTTTATGTTTAGACTAACACCTATATTGATATCCTTTTTTACGACTTGTAAGAACAATCAGGATCCTGATTTTTCACCATACAGATTTGAGTTTGAGGCTGATGATGTCCTTAATCTGGGCGAAATATGTCCCTTAACATTTTATAATAATATTTAATTCTTAAAAATGATCTCTTTGTATTGAATAGGTGGATATTAAAAAATAACACTTGTAACATACTTTGTATTTACGTACATTTCAATACGGACCTAACATGAGAATTATAACGTGTAATCTTGATAGAATTCGGAGTGGACTGTAAAACAGTGCAAATTGTCAAGCAAACACACACACATTCAAAAGTAAAATTAATGGGAGAACTATCCAAAGAGGTTTTAATTAAAACTAGTGTCAGACAAGGTGATGGACTGTCCCTAGTTCTCTTCAACTGCATGTTTGAAAAGGTCATCCGAAAACGGGAAAAAGAATTAGCCAGGAAAAGGTTACTGAAAAAAGTTCACATTGGAGGCTCAAGAAACAGCACGAGAGTCAACTGTCTTGCCTTCGCTGATGACCTGGCAATCCTGTCACGAAACATAGAGACAGCTGTGGAACAGATAAACATGATGAAAGAACAGGTAGAGAAAGCTGGCTTCCAAATTTCTTTTGAGAAAACAAAGTACATAACCAATATCCGAACATCACCTCAACACAGAAACAACAGAGTACAGTAAAAGAGAAAAGTGGACATTTCCAGATATCCTGGTGAAATAGTGAAGATGAAAACTAGTGAGAAATAAGCAGGTGAGAGAAGATGGCCTCAGCTTTCGCAGGATGCATGTCCTATACAAGAAAAAGGCAATCTCAAGAAAAGCTAAACTCAGACACTACAGTATAACACAAGTGATCAAACCCAAGTGTCTGTACGCAAGTGAATACTCAGAATGACAGAAAAGGCTGGACTGAGAGAAGCAGAGAAGCTTGAGAGCAAGATCCTTCACAAAATAGCGGGTCTTAAGATAACAGATGGACAGTATAGACTCCAAGGAAGAGCCATACAGCAATAATGAGCCGCTGATGGAGTCAATAAGGAAATGGCGAGTGAAGTTCTACAGACATCTGTTCAGGATAGATGCAACCCGACTAACGAAGCAAATTTTTAATGTATTGAACAACAGAACTAATATTTGGACAAATGGTTCAAGGAAGTAAGGAAGGACCTCAGGAGCATGAGACTGAATCAGGAGGATGTTTCTAACCAATAAAAATTCAGATCAGTGATCAACAACTTTAAGGGCTTCCACAATGAGCAAAAGCAGAACAGCGGCTAGACAGAAGAGAGAAGACAGGTGGCCAGAGAAAGGATGCAATGTTTTTGGGCTGCAGAAAAGATTTCCAGAAATGCCTTATAGTTACAGTACTTGATGTGGTCTCTAATGGCTCTAAATGGAAAAGGAAAAAAAAGGAGAAGAAGGAATTAGAACTGTATAAATTTTTTATAATAAGAAAATAATTGGATTAATAAATTGAAACCATACTTTGTTGATTTTACTGTAAACCTGAAGCAATGTGTATTTATATTATTCACAGTTGCTGTATAATGATCAAAGTACATTTCAAGAAATTAAAAAATACGGAGTGGTCTAAAGATGAGCTGATTAGCCAGTTCTTTGTTGTTAGTAATAACAGGGGTCATGTCTGTTTTATAGTGTTTTTTAAAGTAGAAGGCCAATTTACTTACAAGAAATGAAGCAAAAATAATTATGCAAAGAGATTACACAGGGGATACAAGTTATAAACAAATTTTTAACTAATGGGGCATAGATTTGGATTGAAAATTAGAGGAAGCTGTGAGGAACTTACAGAAAGCACAAGACATGACATTATTGGTATTCAATACCAGTTTCACATGCTACCTGACAGAGTTCAGAAAAGGCTCTCTTTAACCTTTGTAAACCATTTAGAAAAGGCTCATTTAAATACAATTACAGTAGTCAGGTTTTATTTCCAAGGTTCAGCTCATTTACAAAAATACAGCTGGTAAGGTGGTTGGAGTCATGAGACTGGAAATGAATCGGTGATGTCAGGGGCTAAAAAGAAGTACCCAGGCCAGCCAAGCATTCACGTGGCCAAATATCATGCAACAATACTTTCTGGTTGTTAAACTAACTGAAATTACATTACAATCTAATCCCCTCAAATGCTTTGTATTATAGACATGATAATATAGCTTGGGCTTTTCCCACGTCAAGAAAACAAGGTGAAATTCTTTACATTTCACAGAGAACATTGCTCCATGTCTTCAGAAGAAAATCTTGTCTCAGGCATGATTAAACAACAGTAGCAGCAAATGTACAACTTGGGACATTTAACATATTATTTGACTTGACACCTAGATAATTACAGGAGGTTGTACAAACCAGGTTATCTACATATTCTGTTGAATGCATGGCAGCAAAATGTTCATAATTTCTTCTATACTGCAGCTTACGTATTGGAGAGTAAAAATACTGCCAGGATGGTCTTTGTTTATATGAGAGACCCTGTATATTGCATGATTACTTGTTTGGTCTAACCTCATTTTTTCCCTTTGGAGGCTGTGTTTCAGCCAAGATGCTTTCAACTCTGAAGGCATTCCAAGGTTTCAAACTATGACACATTCTTCATAAAGGTTTGTATTTATAATGTTTACTTGGATATCATGGAAAACATGTACAGCTAAGATGTTATAAGCAATTTCAATCAGGCATACACACCATTGATCCCATATACTTATTGAAAGGACAAAAAAGGACCATGATCAACAATCTGAAGTGTTATAATGAGTAAATGGGGTATATTAAAGCCTATGGTTATGAATGTGGTAGGATAGGCATCAAGAAAATAAACCTGGTGTTATTGTGGCATTTGCACTATTGCAATATTAGAATAAATAATGTTATGTCCAGCTGCAAGTGGTTAGCATGCGGGGCTATGGCACAAAGGGTTCCGGGTTCGATTCCCGACCAGGGCTAAATCCCCTTTCTGGGAGACTAAGTGTTTGTGATGTCGTCTTCATCATTTCATCCTCATCACAACATTTCATTTTAACACATCATAATGTGGTATTGTGAATTTTTTAATTTCCTATTTTAAAAAGAAAATTGTGCTGGATTCCTATAAAACCAATTAACAATCTGGATTGCTGAATGAATACAACAATAAACATTAATTAGTGAAGAATTCTTGGACATACTGAGTTCAGCTGTACTGGAATTTGTTTACAAATCTGTCAGTTGGTTCACACCATTTTCGGAGAAACACTCAAGCTGATTCCCAAACCTGTGATTTGGTTCCAACTATTTTCAAGGAGACACTCAGGTTGGTTCGCAAATATGTCAGTTGATTCCAACCATTTTCAAGGAGACACACAAGTTGGCTCCCAAATCTGTTAATTTGGAGTAGATTCAATGCTTCATCCATAGAAGAATTTTTGGAACTCTACATCCCTCTGATTCAGTATGTGGTAGAGACTCAGATGCAAAGGATGTCCCTGCCATTGACATCCTCATTTAGGAAATTTTGCCACCAATGGTAAGAACTCCTCGCTGCCTATGGATTTTTGACTCTGATGACAATGTACCATAGTTACACAAATTCAATGCGCACTTTTTTTTTTTTTTTGACCATGCGCAGTATTAAAATTGGGGTGCACCTAAGATTTGATGGCGTGTTACATTCGAGTACGAACTTGAATCCGTCGTTCACTGGCAACATCACTGAAATTTATTGTTCCCTATGTCACAATGCATTGTTGTAATTCTCAACTTCATTACATTATTTTTGCCTATTAGTGCATAGTGTGTTTGCATTAGGTAGTCACCAAATGGAAAGCAAGCAGAGAAGAACATCATATGATGCTACTTTCAAGAGTAAAGTAATTCTTTATGCTGAAATATACGGTAACAGGAGGGCAGGACGAGAGTTCAATGTAGCTGAGAGTAATTTTCGCTTATGGAGGAAACAGTTGGCATTATTTGCTACTACCACTACTAGAAAGAAATTCACTGGCCCTCGCAAAGGAAGACATCCTGACGTTGAAACTAAAACTAAAACATTGTGAAGTAAATGTTTTGGAATTTGTCTGTGAAAGGAAGAAGAATGGGCAACCTGTGACTAGTGACACCATAAGGAACAAAGCAAAAGAGGTGGCTGCAGTTCTTGAGGCAGGAGATTAAGGCTAGCTGTGGATGGGTTGATTGCTTTATGAAATGGGTGGGTTTATCTTTACGATGCTGTGCAACAATATGCCGACAGCTTCCAAAGGATTTTAAGAAAAAACTTCAAGAAATTCAGCGGTATGTTATCACACTTTGGAAAGAGAAGAATTTTTCAATGGGCCAAATAGGCAACGCTGATAAGATGCCAATTTGGTCTGATATACGGTAGTACGTAATTGCACGACTGATGAGAAGGGGACAAAAGAAGCCGCCATCAAAACATCAGGGTGAAAAAAACGGCGCGTAACTGTAATGCTGGCAATCAGAGCAGATGGGCACAAACTTCCCCCTTTCTTAATCTTCAAGTGGAAAACAAGCCCCAAGATCCCTAAAAATGAAAAGCTGTTCCCTGATGACGTCATTGTTCGAAACCAAGAGAAGAGATGGATGACAAAATTTAATGCTTGACAGGCTCTGAAACATATGGGACCTCTGTCCTGGTGGGCTTTCCAAACTACCAGCAGTGCTATGTCTTGATGCATTTCATGGTCATCTCACTGATGACATAAAAAGGAAGATCCACAGCCTAGCCAGTGACCTTATTATTATTATTCCTGAAGGAATGACTTCTGTGTTACAACCCCGGGACGTTAGTATAAATAAACCTTTCAAAGAATACATTCAGGAACAGTAGGAAAAATTATTTTGCGAATCAAACCGTGAACTGACTCAGTCAGGAAAAATTAAGCATGCTGCACTCCACATTATTATTATCATCACTGGGTTTTGACTGACTGAAAAAGCATCGAAGCACCAATGATCGTAAAATCATTCAAGAAATGTTGCATTTCAAATACTCTGGATGGCAGTGAAGATGATGCGCTCTGGAATGACAACGAGGATGATGGGGGAAGAGGACATGAATCTGTTTCTGATTTAGACTTCTCCGAGGATACCAGTAATGATGACATTAGTGAATAATGATGAGTAACACCTGTAATTTACTGAATGTAGGTCATGTAGGTAATCACGTTAGGCGTTCTTTTTTAATAATGACTGTGTCACTTAACAATGGGCCACTTAAAAATTGTTGTTGTTTTGATAGTTTGTGTATATATCCATTGTTGTATAAAGTAAATTTACCCTAAAAGTGATACGCCAACAAACTCATTTTTATAATTTTTAATTTTTAAAATTGGGTTGTACATTACATTCAATGGCACATTAGATTCACATAAATACAGTAGGTGATCCAGATTATGATGGTAAGAGAGACCTACAATTCATCAAATTCTGACAAGGAGTCAGAACCTGATCCGCCAACACCACCACCAGTGTCTCACAATCAGTACAACTTTTTCAAAAGAGGAACTGCTCCAACTGTCCATTACAATTTTTAATTTTCAAAGCCCTTTGGATCTAATGTGCATCTAGATCTACTGTCTCCATTGAAATTATTTCAAATTTTCTTTACTGAAGTTCTATTGATGAACATTTGACTTGAATCAAATAAGTCTTTTTTTTTGCTATTTGCTTTATGTCGCACCGACACAGATATGTCTTATGGCGACGATGCGATGGGAAAGTCCTAGGAAATAAAAGGAAGCGGCCGTGGCCTTAATTAAGGTACAGCCCCGGCATTTGCCTGGTGTGAAAATGGGAAACCACGGAAAACCATCTTCAGGGCTGTCGACAGTGGGGCTCGAACCCACTATCTCCCGATTACTGGATACTGGCCGCACTTAAGCAACTGCAGCTATCGAGCTTGGTCAAATAAGTCTCTCTTTTCTGTAAGTTGCTTTACGTCGCACCGACACAGATAGGTCTTATGGCGACGATGGGACAGGGAGGGGCTAGGAGTGGGAAGGAAGCGGCCGTGGCCTTAATTAAGGTACAGCTCCAGCATTTGCCTGGTGTGAAAATGGGAAACCACGGAAAACCATCTTCAGGGCTGCCAACATTGGGGTTCAAACCCACTATCTCCTGAATACTGGATACTGGCCGCACTTAAGCGACTGCAGCTATCCAGCTCGGTAGTCAAATAAGTATGCTGCACAAAAGGGTCAGCATTAGATTTAACAAGTGGTGAATGGAAGGCATTCATTGAGATAATGTTATAATGGGATTTAACTATGTACCCATCCTTAGGCTGTTTTGGTCAAGAAATCAAAATTTTAGAGTGGCTAGAGTCGCTGCTATGCCTATGAAGAGATTTATTAAGATTATGAGGACCATTCATCTAACTGCTAACAGCTACATGCCTAAGTGAGGGGAACCTAATTATGACAAGTTGTATAAAGTGAGACTTCCACTAAATCACTTGAATAATGTTTTTACACAAGCTTTCAATGCTTTCAATCCCTCAAGATTCTTATCTACAGATGAAAGCAGGGTTGCTTTCAAAGGTCAAAGCAGCCTAAAACAATACATGCCTCCAAAACAAATAAAGATGGGCTACAAGGATTTTGTTGTATGCTGTGCTATGACAGGTTTGATGCTAAATTTAAAAATTTATGATGGAAAAGGAGAAGGTAGTGGTGAACCTTTAGGTGAGAAGATTACAATGCAATTTGAAAAAATTATTTGAATTTTTGGGCTATAGTTTATTTTTTAACAGATTGTTTTGTAGCATTCCATTGCAATCTAAGCTGCTATCCAGAGGATTGTTTGGTTAAGGGACAATTTTATCCACTGGAGTTTGTCTTCCTAAATTCCATTTGGTAGCAGGTAGTTCTATGCAATTATGTAACAGTGATTTTGCAATGGCAGGAGACAGTACTGTATCTAAATGAAAATATAAAGGCAAAAAAATCTGTTGTTATTACAGAGACTAAACTTTATGTAAAAAGGTAGAATAAGAAAGGTCAGGAGGAAGCTATCAGAATGTCCCTTATCAGTGTCTGATTATAACTAGTAGAGTATATGAGTGGAGTTGATAAGTTTGATCACAAACACTGAGGTTACAATGTATCGTAAAAGCTATGAAGAGGATGGATAAAGCTCTTCAATTACACGATTGATTCTTCTATAGTAAGTTCATTCATGATCTGTAAGAAAAGTTATCTTGCAAAACTGGAGGAGTATAAATCATTTACAGTTCAAGAGTTTACTTCCTGGTGAACTGATAGCAAACATTTGCTCTAAAGAAAAATAATGGTTCTGGTCAGGTAATTGTTACCCACGCAAAGTTCAAGGGTAATGACACCTTCAGAGGTGGTGGAGATCATCTGCCCATACCCAGGACATGTAGGCGATGTGCACATTGTAGCCATACCACACTAACGTTAATAGACTTCAAACAGTAAATATGTAATAAAATTTAATTAAACAAAGATCTATAAGCAAATAATATTGTTTTCTTAATGTGGTTAATTTATTAACCACTGAGCACATGACCTTCAATTATTTTCCTAAATGCTTTAGGGTTATAAAGTTGGCCACTATTTTTATGATGATAGAAATCCAATCTGTATTAATGTTTTCCTCAATAAGATGTCATTCAGGTAGAAACAAAATCCAACAAAAAATAATTCTGCTCTATAAAGGGATAACAAAAGAGACAGGTTTTAGATAAGTACCAAAATTATGTCTAGATAAGAATTCTGTAACATCTCAGTAAATCTCCATTACCATGATAAGTCTCTAACGCTGAAGCACAAAAAATTAAGGATAATTCAAGAGTGGTCTAATCCAACCAAAACTTTTGTGTGTGTGTATAACTTTATAAAATTGATTGTATTTCCTCTAAAATACAATTTGTTACCAGTTTACTGACATATCTTGTCTATACAATGTGCACATCTTTCAGTTCACATTTTTTTTTTTTTTTGCTAGTGGCTTTACGTCGTACTGACACAGATAGGTCTTATGGCGACGATGGGATAGGAAAGGCCTAGGAGTTGGAAGAAAGCGTCCATGGCCTTAATTAAGGTACAGCCCCAGCATTTGCCTGGTATGAAAATGGGAAACCACGGAAAACCATCTTCAGGGCTGCCGACAGTAGGATTCAAACCCACTATCTCCCAGATGCAAGCTCACAGCCGTGCACCCCTAACTACACGGCCAACTTGCCTGGTCACATAAAATCACAAGCATAAGTTTGGCTCACAAAGCAGCTTTGTAAGGATTACAGTTATATACAGGTTTCATGTTCGAAACAGTGATATACAGAGTGCAAGGTAACTAATAACTGATGACAACTGTCTAATACCCTAACCCCACGACACTACAGTCCAGAAGGGCCTTGGCCTACTAAGCGACCGCTGCTCATCCCGAAGGCCTGCAGATTACGAGGTGTCATGTGATCAGCCAGACGAATCCTCTTGGCCGTTATATACAAAGGATTCTCAAGAACAAACAAATAAGATTGTCATTAAAAACTGTACAACACAAACAATATGTCATATCTGATGAAGAAAGGGCAGCCAGATCAGCCAGAATGAAGAGGTTTTGGGAAAGGAAGAAGATGATGCAAGCTAAATCTTCAGTTAATTCTTTGTTAACGTAAATGTATTTGGGTTTGATTTAAGTGCTCCAATGTGGGCGTAAACTATGTAAATAAATAAATATATACAAAGGATAGTAAAAAAAATTATATATGAACCTTCACCAGAAAGTACGTACTGCTAGGCTTTAAAGTTACTTGCTACAAAGTCAGTGTTGAACTGGGGTGGTCCATCACTCCTTTTCGAATAAGGCAATGAAGGTTTAAGCATGGGCTACAGAATGTGGACAGGCACCATCATGTTCAAAAAAAGTAGCAAGTTTTCAGCAAAATACCCTTGTATGGAAATTCTAGTTAATTTTTCTTGAATATCTCAGGGGATTTTCTTGTGTCCATGGTAATACAATCAGAAAAGTTAATTGTACAAAACCACATGCTTAATTTTTTAATTACCTTTGGACAATAACTGTTTACCCCACGGCATAAAATGCTTTTTTTTGTTTTTTGTTTTTTTAGAATTATAAGTCATCTCTTACAGAAAGTTGTAGGCATATATTTGGAACCTTGGGATTACCCCTTAAACCAATTTGTAGTGAAATCAAATACAGTAAAAAGACAATCAATAAAAACAGGCCTATAGTGCACTACACTTATCATCAAATTGTTGCACTGAAATAAAAACAATGATAAGAAAAAGAAATATGGATATCAGGGAGAAAATACTAAAACAAAAGGACAATTCTTTTAAGGAACTGAATGCAAATTTTCTGCTAAAAACTTCAACAACACAAAAGAATACAATGTTCCACAGAATTCAAAACTCTAATCACACACTGCTTATAGTACCAGTACTAAAATTCCTACTTCAGTTAAACTAAATTCAATTTCATTTTCTAACTTCACTTAAACTAAATTAAACTAAGTTACTAGAAGTGTAAAATCTAACCAATCCATCTAATATTAAGGTTGCAATTTTTCTTGTACTATCCACAATGCTTACTCCTTGGCCTTCAAAGACATAGAAAATATCACATTTGAAAGAGTGAGAGCTAATTTTCAAACAAGTAAAATGCAGGCTAATAGCAAGCACTATCTCATGCCACAAAGGAAGAAAGTTGAGAGCCACGTAGAAAGCAACAACTGTGTTTATACAAATTCCTGCTGAACCAGTGAATACCATAATAAATTATTTTACATCTATAACAGAATGTATTTGCTAAATTTCAAAGGCATAATCATGAGAACAAGACAATGACCTTAAATAATCACTCTTCTTAACACCGATCCATAGTGGAAGGTGTTAAGAATCTTACACCCAAAAATGGTTGACAGATAATGACGATGATGATGATGATGATTATTTGAGTAAAGAGCTTGGAATATGGTCTTATAGATCAGTACTAAAGCCATATGATAAGTATCCCTAAATTGGGAACTTGTATTTTACATGTTGTACAGGTTTCATGTTCGAAACAGTGATATACAGAGTGCAAGGTAACTAATAACTGATGAAAACTGTCTAATACCCTAACCCCACGACACTACAGCCCAGAAGGGCCTTGGCCTACTAAGCAACCGCTGCTCAGCCCGAAGGCCTGCAGATTACGAGGTGTCGTGTGATCAGCCAGACAAATCCTCTTGGCCGTTATTCTTGGCTTTCTAGACCGGGGCCGCTATCTCACCGTCAGATATCTCCTCAATTGTAATCACGCAGGCTGAGTGGACCTCGAACCAGCCCTCAGATTCAGATAAAAATCCCTGTCCTGGCCGGGAATGGAACCCAGGGCCTCCGGGTAAGAGGCAGGCACGCTACCCCTACACCACGGGGCTGGCTGTCTTACCCAGGATTT
The DNA here is from genome assembly GCF_040414725.1 of Anabrus simplex. Classification (NCBI taxonomy): domain Eukaryota; kingdom Metazoa; phylum Arthropoda; class Insecta; order Orthoptera; family Tettigoniidae; genus Anabrus; species Anabrus simplex. The sequence goes on along the minus strand of NC_090265.1, from coordinate 1,479,432,372 downwards.
CTATATAAAAGTGAAAAAATGTTGTAATATCTCAGCTGTGAAACTAAAAATAAGCATCCCACTAAAATGACACAGAAATAAGCCAAACACTGGCCAGCAAAAAAGTATTTATTCTAATTCTGAAACCTTGTTTATTAATTATTACACAACACATTATATTGACTGCCTTGTGCACATTATTTCCCACTGACAACAGTCAGTCTTTTTTGCAGTATTTTATGACAATTCTTAAAAGGTGACAAATTTTTAAATTTTAATTGAATTTCACTGAATAGGATTAAACAGACATTGACTTTTCTTACTGCATGATCTTGCAAGTGAATGTTCACTTGATGTTGCTAATCATTTTCCTCACATTAGTAATGTGTATTTCCACCCCCTGGCAACGATAACAGACCCCACACTAACACCACTAGGCGAGACTAATCAAACTTTCAAAATGATTTCCCCCAAACAAAATTTGCATGTCACTTTCGTGTTTACATTATTTTCTGGATAAATAATTCAAAATATTTATTTGAATAGGAGAATGGAAATGCCTTAATCCCTTCATCATCACATGTTTATTCCGGCTCCATTCTCGACCATGTAACCCCTGTGGGTGGGGGCGGTAGAATAACATCTACGCTATCCCCTGCCTGTTGTAAGAGGTGACTAAAAGGGAGCCCAAGGACTGCCAACTTGGAAGCGTGGGTTGACGACCATGGTTCCGCTAGGTGAGTCTGGCATTGCTTCTGCTTAGCTGTGTCAGTTTCCTCTGTCAACTATTGTTCTTTACCAACCTCCCTGGTATTAGGTTTTTGAGGCTTAGGGAGTCTTTTATTTTCACGCCCTACATCATCATCATCATCTCCAGACACGTGGGTCTCCCATGGGCGTCAAATAGAAAGATCTGCACAGGTGAGTCGAACATGTCCTTGGACACTCCCATCACTAAAACCATATGATAGGTAAGTATCCCTAAATACTACAGAAAGGAAATTGGGAACTTGTATTTTACATGTTGTACGGGTTTCATGTTCGAAAGTGTGATATACAGAGTGGAAGGTAACTAATAATAATTGTATCGCCTCAGATACCATGTGCAAGCATTTTAGTTTGATGCCAACTGGCTGCTTGTTTATCAATTTCGATGCTCCGTTTTACTCTACGCTTCCTAGATGGCTGAGTAAACTGAATCCCTCTTGGGGGGTCTATGGTTGAATTTTAATTGATTTTGTTGGGTGAATACCAAATGTAACACCAGAGATCTTTTATATGCTGATATCTATACAATGAGACATCTTCTTAGTTTGAGTCTGTATACAATCTGACTAGTGAGAAATGCAGGATTATAAACCACCACTACATAGCCTGCTACAGCTTACTGGAATGATACAATGCCCTGGAAAGCATGCACCGGACAATGATGGCTTTCTTCTCCCAATGTTTAAACAAACTCGTAGTAGGGAGTGCACTATTAAATACTCAATTGAAGTCGAGGTTAGATAGCTTCACACCTCGCCACACTCTGTGATAACTTTGTAAACAAGTTCATGGTCTGATACCACAGTTCTGTACAGTTACAATGTCACGTCCTATGGGTTATATTCCACAAAGAAATTGAGGTCACATGGCGTATTATCACAAAAGTAAAGGTCACGTAAAACTCTAAGCATAGTTTACCTTTTTAACAGAGAGAAAGAAAACATAACAGCAAAGTCTTTCTATACCTTTTAGAGAGTGACACACATTACTAGATTAATCATGGGAATTGGTGCACATTGTTACAGTAGGTGTTGAATATGTCCACCACTGGCACTAATGCATGCTCAGAACCTTCAGAGAAAACTCTCTTAAACCAGACTCAGTACCTCGTGGTCTTGACTGCTGTCCTGACAAACTTCCAAGACATGTTTCTGGAGCTCTTACACGATTTCCACTTCTCTACAATACACCTTACATTTCACGTACTCCGAAAAGAAGTAATCTAAGGGGTTTACATCAGGTTTCTTGTGGCCAGCCAATAAGGTGCCAATGCCCAGTCCATTGCTGCAGATAGGCATTGTCCAGGTGCCAGTACACTGCACTGGTAATGTGCGAGGGTGCTCCGTCATGTTTGAACCACATAAGCCATCGGGTATGGAGTGGAACATTATCTAGTAGTAGTGGTATAGTGCCTTCCAGAAACTGCAGATAGGATTCGCCAGTCAGTCTATGAGTTAATACCACAGATCCTATGATAATGCATCCCAACATTCCTGTTCAAACACTAATGGAAAACCAAACCTGGTGGTGGGAACGTCTAGGGATTATTCTCTGATCGCACATGTGTTGTAGCAACACTGTCCATTAACATTTTATTTCATCTGTCAGTCATTTATCATTGCCCCAGAGGAGTGTGAGAGGCTTCGGCAGCTGGCACATTTTTCCCATCCTCGCCGCTAGATGGGGGCTTCATTCATTCCATTCCTGACCCGGTCAGATGACTGGAAGCAGGCTGTGGATTTTCATTTTCTTCACACATGTGTTGTGAAAATTGAAGATGCCACTCCTCGTAAATGAGGGCCCGTCATTAAATAAAACATGATTCACCAAGTCTTTGGGTTGACAATATACCCATTCACAGAAGGCAATGCATGGTGCATAATCTTTCTCCAACAGGTGCTGAACACACTGCAGACAGTACGGATATTGCCAGTCTTCCCGTAATGTTCATATGATGGTCCCATGGAACACTCCTACCACAGCCACGATTTGGGGAGTACTCCTGCTGCGGTCCTCTGCCTAAGCTCTAAAAGTCTTCTGCAAGAAGATCATGTCACTGAGTGAATCAGCCATACAATTTGGAGTGCACAGCTGTGAGCTTACATTTGGAGGATAGTGGATTTGAACAGCACTGTCGGCAGCCCTGATGTGGTTTTCCGTGGTTTTGCATTTTCACACCAGGCAAATGCTGGGACTGTACCTTAATTAAGGCCACACACACACAATTGAAGACATTTAAACATACAATAAGACTTCCTAAGAGAGCTACAGCATTGCCTATGAATGCAAGCACTGAATTATTTACAACATTGGACTCAAACGAGAACATAGATACATACAAGATGCATACATTCATTTTTATGAAATGTTTTATATTCATTATTTTAAAGGATTTTAACATGTACTGTGTATTTTAATGTGTTTAATGTATTTGTAATTTAGATTTAAGCTTAAGTTAGGTTTTATAAACAAATTCTAGTCCTGAAAGAGATAGCTCTATACCTAAGTACCTGAATTATAAAATGTAACCATTTTACATTCAACATGCCCAATTTGGACACTTAGACATGATGCTTCCCTATGACATCTCCCTTTAGAAAAGGGCGTACCAACTAATGCTTGACAAAAATGTAAAGGTATTCATGTACAGCTGATGATGACAGTTTAAAAGTCGAAACCTGTCCTCTAAGCTAATTCTTACAATAATAAAATTGTATTGATAGAGTGGAACATTTTCTTGTCTGTACATAATTGAAGATCGTGTCTAACCCTACCAGCCTCATGCCTGGGCAAGACATTTTCAGTATCAGCTATTCTCTGTATTGCTGCTACAAGATAACCTCTCACTAGAAGAAACGAGAATGAAGTGAAGATGTTGACCTAGATAGGTCAGACGGTTTATTAAGGATAGACATCCTCTCACTAGAAGAGACGACAATGAAGTGGTAATGACCTACAGAGGTCAGACTATGGATTAGGATAGACAACTCACTGGAAAAGATGGGATTGTAGTGATGATATTGACCTAGAGAAGTCTGACTGTATAGTGTATACCATCTCACTAGATGGGACGAAATGAAGTGCCGATAAAACATGGGCAAACGTGGTTCTCCATAACACAAGTCATTTTCCCTTTCTATATTCCTTAGAACTAAACTAGATGCGACAGGTGAGAACATTCAGCCTGAGCAATCATGGATAATGTAGACATCTTTGGGTAACGTGGACACCTTTCACAGCCAGCCTTTTGTCCTTTCTGTCCTACATACTCATCCTATACCCTTCTGAAAGGATTTTAAGACTGGCAGGGTGGCTGGTATGTATATGTAGCTCACCGCTAGTGAAGTGCCTGAAAGGGCAGCACCACCTTTGGATGAGGATACAAATTTACTTTTTTTTAAACGTTGCAAACTTCGGGCTGGGAAAGCTTGGGAGCGAGAAGACTAAGCAGTATGTTCTAAAGCTGTTAGTAAAGAGATGGCATGGAATGACAGACGAATATGCTTGAATGGAGCTTTTTCCCTTTTGAAGGAAACAAATTCACAATGGGAAGATAAAGTTGGAATCCAATAAGACAACAGGACAGATTGGGACAAATATTTTGTTTATAGGGGCAGGAATTAGGGACTGGAATGATTTATCAAGGGATATGTTTGATAAATTTCCAACTTATTTGAAATCATTTAAGAAAAGCCTAGGCAAACAACTGATAAGGAATCTGCCACCTGTACAACAGCCCTAAAGCTCCAGATATGGAGGCCTTCTTTTTGGAAGTCAATCAGTGAACATCTCTGCAGTTGCACAAGCATTCTGTCCTTCACTGAAAATTAAAACCATGTCCAAGTATTCCCCAGATGTGAACTCCGCCATGGCTAAGTATTATGAGTCGTGTCCGTGTTGTAAACATTACTTCACAGGTTGCTCCTCCCTTCCCAACAAGGTTGTCCACCATTCGCTCATCATAGCGAAGCTGCATTGCTACCATTCAAATCATACGTTTTTAATTCTTTAGCGCTAACACATTGAGATACTGGACAAATAACCAAAACAGCATTTGTTCTGGCACATTCCTAGGGTTTTGTACATTCTATTGTCTTGTGTCAAGCCATGAACCTTTTACTTCACTGTATTCTTTGTGATATTATAATGTAACAATGCAAGTTACAGACCTGAAACTTGCAAAATTGTGATCTTCTCCCCAAGTTCTATTATTTGTGTTAATTTGGTGCATTAGTTACCTTCCATCCTGTATATGGGCATTTTCATCACAGTAAAACATCTATCAAGACACTCCTATTTATTACACTATCCAGGTAATGAAGGTGTTTTACCCAGTCCCCAGACAATTCCTGTGGGAAACCATTATAAAATACCCCATTATATTGTGCTTTGCTCCCTTGTAAGACACACTTTTTTGTTACTAGCCCAAGCCAAGGCTTGGAAGTGGAGGCCTCGCCCACACATGCTAGAAAGGCATCCATGGTTCCTCCACATGGGTGATATGGTGGTTCAGGTGAAGTGGGGCTGGTGATTGAGGTGAAGGCTCACCGCAGGGTGCTGGAACCAACAAATCACTTTGCTCTTGTAGCCTGGACGAGCCGTGAGTTGGGAAAGGGGCGATCCCAACCTAGGGGGAAAGTCATGGCTGTGAACTCAGTCATGGTAATGCCAAGTGGAGACCACGTGAGTAGGCCTACTGAAGGGGGAACAAACCTGGCTAGGTTCGGGCCAGGGGCGGACCGCTGGATGGACGACTGAAGGGCGTGGTCTCTGCTACGGAGAGCCTGAGTTGCGGGAGGACAACGTCTGGCTGTATGCCTCACCACGGATGGTGAGAACGACACTTACGACCCTGGAAGGGGCAAAAACCCTATGACTGATTGAAATATGGATGCTTATAAAGAATCAATTTCAAAAACTTCGACATCAAGGGAAGCCATGGAAGCTTCAGTAGAGCAGATCCGGGAGCAAGCCCAAGATGAAAAAATGGAGACAGCAGTCCCAATTGGACAGGCTGTCGCTAACTGAAAACAAGAAATGGCAACAGAAGCTCCAGTAGGGCAGACTGCTACCACATGCAAACCAGGAACATCTGCAGAGACAGAACTGAAGATTTCTGCATCGAAAATCAACAGATTTCATATCGACAGACCACCTCACAACAGTGCATATTATAAGGAAAGAAAGAGAGTGAGAAAGGAAGCCAAAATAGCAGCTGGAACTTGGACAGAGAAGAAGCCAAGGAACAGGGATCGGCGAGAGGCTATCCTTCCGACAACGCCCAAAAGGCCAAGGTCGGGGGATAGTACACCATCAAGTTCAGCTACAAAACTGCCCACCAAGAAACAGAAAGAAGAGACGGTCATGTCCTTTTCGGAAAGACTAACTTCAATCAAGGTAGCAATAATACCTAAAACCTTTCCAGACAGGAAACTGAAGGAGGAAGATATGAAGGAACTTTCATCTGCTCTGATAGTGCAAATGAAACCGCTGTTGGACGGATGCCTTCCAGGCTTCCTCGAGTCTCCAAGGCTGGAAAGTGGAGCAATGGTACTGATCTGTGCAAATCCAGAAGCTAAAAGCTGGCTGGAACAGATAGTGGCCAATTGCAACCCTTGGAAAGGGGAGAATTTGGAGGTGGCAGAAGCCAAGAAGATGCTGAATACTACAAAGATCATCACCAAGTTTTCTCCTCCATTTGACAAGATAATAATAATAATAATAATAATAATAATAATAATAATAATAATAATAATAATAATAATAATAATAATAATAAATGTATGGCCTCAGCTACCGTGTGCAAACATTTCGATTTGACGCCATCTGGCTGTCTGCTCGTCAATTTCGACGTTCCGTTTTACTCTAGGTCCGCTAGGTGGCAGACAGAGTAAACCGGATCTCTCTTGGGCGTCTATGGCTGAGATTTAATTAATTTTGTCGGGTAAATACCAAATGTATAACCAGAGATCTTTTACATGCCGACATCGTACGACATGGAGTGTCGAATGGACTTTCTTCCGCCCTTCAAAAATCCGACTACCTCTGCCGGGTTTGAACCCGCTATCTTGGGATTCGGAGACCGACACTCTACCACGGATCCACAGAGGCAAGACAAGATGAAGGTTGATGATGTGCTTGTCAGGATACATTAGCATGACACCAAACTTCTGACGAAAGAGTGGAGAGTGATGAATGCAACAACTACTGATGACACAGGAAGGACAATTGTTTTGGCCCTTAATGAAAGAGATTTTGAAGAGCTCAAGAAGAGAGGCCTTAAGGCCAAGCTTGGACTTGGGAAGATCAAATTTCAAGTAATTAAGGGAAAAACAAAACCTAGTGTTGGCAAGGATGGTACTGAACATTCTACAGGCCAACCTACAACATAAAAAAATCAGCTGTGGCCAATTTCGTCAGGAAGTTCAAGTCCGAGGCTATCGATGTGGCTCTTATACAAGAGCCATGGGTAGTTAAGGGCAGAGTAGCAGGACTGGCAGATTCTGGAGGTAAGCTAATAGGGGCAGCATGAACTGCAATGAAAGAGGGGAGTTTTACTAGAGTTTATTATTGGAACTGAGTTGACGATACTAAACCTAGGAAACAAGCCTACATTTATAAATAAAAATTGTAGGGAGGTAATAGACATTACACTATGCATATTGCAAACTTTATTAAAGGCTGGAAGGTGCTGGAGGAACCATCACTGGCAGACCACCAGCACATCCAATTTGCAATAGATAGAAGACTGTGGGATTGGGATGTACAGAGACCCAAAAAGAACTAACTGGGATAGATACAAAGAAGTTCTACAGAAAGCTGTACAAAAAATTCCAACTAACGTGAGAGGACAGAAGGAACTGGATAAGGCCGTGGAACTGTTAGAACGGGCCATTATAGACTCATTCCATGACAACTGTCCTCTCAAAGAACATACAAACATCAAAAAAGTAAGGTGGTGTAACTACAAACTAGCCAAAATGGAAAAAGAGGTTAGGATGTTGTATAGAATATCATCTAGAAATGGAATGTGGGACGTATATCATAGAAAACTCACTTAGTATAACCCAGAGATATGGAAAACAAACAGAAAATCTTGGAGACTGTTCTGGGAGAAAGTGGAATCACACACTAAAACAGGAAGGCTCCAGAAGGTTCTTCAATCAGGTGGGGACACTGGAGAAACTAGATGGGTCATTTACTCAGGCGGAGAAGGACATGCTGGAGATGCTAATGGCGTGTCACTTTCCTGAGGCTGAGGAGATGACAGAAGAAGAAACGGTTGGAACAGAGACTGGAGCTTGAAGAGCAGACTGGAACTGTGCCAACAGAATAATAAAACACAACCATGTAAAATGGGCAATTGACACGTTTCACCATATAAAGGCTCCGAGGCCAGATGAGATACTTCCGATACTCCTACAGGAAGGATGGGAGATACTCGTCAATGCCGTGACGGACCTCCTCAGAGCTAGTCTAGCTTTAGGGTATGTGCCAAAATCATGGTCTCAAGCTAAGGCAGTATTCATACCCAAGCCTGGAAGGGCAAATTATGCCCAAGCTAAAGCATACAGACCATTATGTTTAACCTCCTTCATGCTGAAAGCAATGGAGAAAATTCCGGATAAATATATCAGAAGAACCGGTGCAACTGAACTCAACGTTACATGAAAATCAGTTTGCATATACCCTAGAACTGGCAGATCCACTGAAGTAGCACTCCACCAGTTGTCTGTAAACTAGAGGAAAGCCTACAATATAAAGAAATTGCACTGGCGGCATTTCTAGATATACAGTAAAAGGAGCCTTCAGCAATACAACCTATGACTCTATGATTAAAGCATTGGAAAAGAGCAAGGTGAGTAAAACCTTCGTCTAATGGATTAAATCCATGTTTGATGGAAGGAAGATAAAAGCAACCCTGTTTGAAGGAATGCCGACGGTTAGGACCACCTGAGGCTGTGCTCAGGGAGGAGTTCTTTCGCTTCTGCTGTGAAACCTCGTGATGAATAAAATCATAGCTATGCTCAACGAATTACTAGTGTATCGGATATTACCATCACATCTCATGAACCGTTGTATATCGAGCTTTCGGGCAAAGAACTAGGGACTTAACGAGGCAGTCAACATAAGGAGAAAAAATGTAATTCAAACATATTCCATGTAAACATGGGTGTTTTTTTGTTGTTGTTTTTTCCTCGGGTTCGTTACCCGTTTCCTTATTTGTAAACATTTGTTAATAGTGTTAATTCTTATATATGTGCGTGTCACTTTCTTTGACAATGGCCCTTTCTTTGCCTTGTATGATATTTTTTAAATTTATCTAGTATGATTTTAATTCATGTTTTAAGTTCAATAAATCTATTTTACCCGATTACCTGCGTTTTCATTCACTAGATTTATATGTACGTATACCTGTCCATATACTTTAGTATATTACAGTAATTAGAGATTTTATTGCCCACATCCAGACATAACATGCGCTTCTACCCTGAGCTAGGCCAAAATTAAGACAGGATACGGTACAATATGAGTAATGCGGAGAGGTCTGGAATTTAATCCAGGCTTTTGGCGCGCAATCTAGTGATCAGATATTGTATACCACTACCTCCCCTAATCTTCTGAAATTTCATTAAGATTAAAGTTGGGGTTGAACCTTCGATCAAACTGTGTATGAATACATTCATATATATTCCGCATGATCCCCTTGTTAGCTGTACATAAATGTTTAAATCCTGATTTATGAAAGTGACAGAATGATTAAAAATCATTGATATGATCATTTATAACCGAGTGCTTGACATTTACATGTTCTTTGTATCAAGTTAAAAAACTCTTTTAAAGATAAAAATTTAATTCAAATTTAATTTAAAAACTCTTCCTGTTTGACCGATGTAACGGGTGCTATATTAGACACAGTTCAATTTGTAAATGCTGGATTTGAAATATTTACTGAAACAGTTACAAAATGTGTGTTATAAAAAAGAAGTTGGCATTGGTATTAATGGTTCTAAATGTGATATACTGTATGTAATATTAAGATCTTGTCTTCTAAATATGTTTGTGATTTTAAAATGCATACAATACCATGCAAAGATTTCATACAGCTCTTTCTAGTATCTTCATTACTAGGATATAAAATAACAGAATATTGCATAAAACAATTGTTGCCCACTACAGCATCTAATGCGGTGCAATGTAGAGAACATGCACTCTGGATTCTTGTCTCACTGTTTTTTTTTTTTTTTTTTTTTTTTTTTTTCTTTCTGCAACAACACTAGTTATAGTTTATTGATCCCTCTATACGTGAGTATTAGATTCACACAAACATAGTACATAAATAAAAAATTAGAAGATAAGCATGAACACAGTTTTGATCACTGTAAAATAAGCCTACATTGTAAAAGTGACTGATACAACTGTAGAAAACTTCAGCACATCTTCACAAGATAAAGATGCATAGGAAATATGTAAAAGTAGATGATCAATGAAAGAATGAATCCTATAAATTTAGTGTAACTTCATACAAAAATGCATTGATAAAAATTAATATAAAATGCTTCAGAAATTAACAATAATTATTCTAGAAAACTTCAAAACACAGTTCTCAAACATGTTTGTGCTTTCCAAATAAATGGTGGTGTGGAGTTTCTTTCCAAATCGGAATCAGTAGGACCATGCATTTCTTTCTTATGCAGTGAACTCTTAGGATAGTAGTAAGGTATAAGAAAGCTAATGCTATAAGTTTGCAAGCCATATTATCTTTATATTGCTATATTTTCAGCCTGGCCACTCAGTACAGGAACCACTACAGAACAGGATACAAACATATTTAAAACATTCAGTTATATCAATGGCAATAATACTTGTTGGTGCAAACAGGTGGGAACAATGTCAGGAATGTGAAGATTAATAGAAGAGGTTACTTAGAAAAGAGAATAATGAATGAAGCTCTGCGTATAAACCAGTTTAGATAGCAGTACCATTATGAGTGTACAGAAAAGGGTAGTTTGTCTGCGAGACTAACAAACTTGGGTCACAATGCAGGAGTGGACGAGATGATGGTTAAATTCAGTATTTCAAGGTAAGAAGTATAGAAGTGGACAAGACCAGAATTATTTCTATGAACAGAGAATAATAACCCCAATCTCAAGGGAAATAATGGAGGAGCTTATTTCATTCACAGAGTTTTGTAGACTGTACATTTATTAAAAATAATTGTTCATACCCAGTCATGCTATATGTTTAGTCACTAGTTTACAGAAGATGCTATAATATGTTAGGTTGGCACACCTACAAAGGTGGGGGCAACAAAACAGTATTCTAATACAAACTCCTAAAATGGAAGCAGTTACAGGTCAGTTGTGTACAATTGACACGGAATGCAGAGAGAAAGATAATCATACTGCTTTGACCAAGTTACAAAAGTGGAACAAGAGTCCAGTGTTGACTTGTTGTGACTGCTGCAAATAAGGTAAATTTCTGTATTCAATTGTTTTAAAAAAATCAAGAGACTGACTTCCTCTGTTGATAATAGGACTAGAAGTGGCTGGCAATGCAAAACAAAGAAACCAACAGTTATCAAAGATGTCCCTCATAGAATTCACAAAAATCTGCTTCACAAGCAAGGAATCATGTGACATGAAATGAAAATCCTATCACAAATAATGTATTGTACCATTAAGACCTGAGGCTTGGAGAGTACAAAAGAAACACAGGACATCAACTGACAGCAGTTTTATGTCGAGTACAAAAGCCAAGAGACTGCTGGAGAAGCATATGAATGGCAGTCACCACTACATTCTCCTCACAAACAAGAAATGTTCACCATGGAAGGAAAGATCAAGTGTATACTCATAGCTCTCGTAAAGCTGCTACCTACCACCCAAAAGAGGAAAGGAGTCACCACCTAGTGTTGGTAATGATTTGTTGGGGTGGTCATATTATATCCATCCAAGTCGATTTAGACATTTAGGTAGACATTGTCTAAGGCTTAAAACTAGTCATCATTTCTGCAATAGGCTCTAAATATCTTGGAATTTGAAAATTGGTACAATAAGTTTGGTATTAACATTAGCCTTTCCAAGACTAAATTAATGTCAGTAGGTAAGAAATCCAAAAGAAATGAATGTCAGATTGAGGATACAAAGCTGAAACAGGTAGATTTCAAGTATTTGGGATTTGTATTCTCGCAGAATGGTAGTATAGTAAGTTAGATTGAATCAATATGCAGTAAAGCTAATGCAGTGAGCTCACAGTTGCAAGCAACAGTATTTTGTAAGAAGGAAGTTAGCTCCTGGACAAAACTATCTTTACATGGGTCTGTTTTCAGATCAAGTTTACTTTAAAGGAGTGAAAGCTGGGTGGTCTCTCATGATATCTTATTCATAAGTTAGAAGTAACAGACATGAGAGTAGTGAAAATGATTGCTGGTAGAAACAGGTGGGAAGAATTGCAGGAGGGTACTCAGAATGAGGAGATGGTTAAGTTAAGAATTAAATCAATGGATGAAACTGTATGCATAAACCGGCTTCAGTGGTGGAGTCATATGAGGAGAATGGGTTACCTAGGAGAATAATGGACTCTGTTATGGAGGGTAAGAGAAGTAGAGGGAGACCAAGACGATGATGGTTAGACTTGGTTTCTAACTATTTAAATATAAGAGGTATAGAACTTAACAAGGCCACAGAACTAGTTACAAATAGAGGATTGTGGAGGTGTTGGGATGTTTGTGGCACCTTTCAATCTTCCTCTAATCAACCACCATTGTTCCTCCTTTACTGTGTTCCAATCCAGGTTTCTTCAAATTATTCCATTCTTGATCGTTTTCAACCACCTTAGTTAGGATCTCACTGTTCCCTCCTTTATTCTTTCTGGTTCTCCATCATCCGCTTTGGCATTCTTCCCTCTTCCATCCTCATAACATGTCCAAACCATTTAAGTTTATCCCTCTCCATTCTGTTGTAAAGTTTTTCCACTCCAATTTCTTTCCTAACATCCTCAAGAAGGCAAAACCATTATTCAGCCATGATATATGGCTGATCGGTTTTACCCCACAAAATTAAAAACGGGTATAATATAGTAAGTGAGCTTGAATCAAGGTGCAGTAAAGCTAACACAGTGAACTTACAAGCAACGGTATTCTGCAAGAAGGAAGTCAGCTCCCGAGCGAAACTATCTTTACATCGGTCTGTTTTGGGACCGAATTTGCTTTATGGGAGTGAAACTTGGGTGCTTAATATTTCCAGTGTACACAGTTCAAAAGATGAAAAATTGGATGTCTATGCCTTAGTCCTGTTTCCTGACATGGGGTCAGGGATAAGGTAAGATGAAATTTATGACATGTTTTTATGGCCTGATGCCCTTCCTGCAGCAATCTTAGTTGAGGAACTACAGAAGGCTTAATGAATGAGGATGAATTAAATTCAGCAAGGATGTGAAAGGAATCAGCTGTGGTCTATGAATAGAAACTATCCCGACATTTGCCAGGAAGTGAAAATGGAAAACCACAGAAAACCATTCTCATGAGAGCTGGCAGTGGGGATCAAACCCACTTGGCTCCATAGCCATAATGTGTTAACTTGTGTAGCCACTCTGCTCGGTAAATAGATGAAATATATTATAATTTTTTAAATAAAAAATGTTGACAACTGATTAGTTTTACCCCACTTTATGGTATAGCAATATAACAGAATACAGGCTGACATTTGGTGCACACAAGCTAAAGATTATATTACAAATAACACTTTCCAGGTACCTACATAATATCTAAATCGTTTGTGTCACAGGTGAACAATATAGTGGAAGTGGAAAATGTTTATTGAAGACTTTATTTGTAAAGTGTGGTAATATGTTTTATTTGTAATGACCTATCCTGTACTGTGTAATATTTGTAACATATGGTATTTGTAAATAGTAGATTTCAGTTCTGTACTTACTGGAAGTATCCAGAAATGTTACATGAATTTTTGAGCAGGGTGTGTTGTATTTTGTTGGTTATGTCTTCTAGAATATATTTTCTGACTGTTCTGGAAATGAAAGGTTCGCGATCGTGTGTATTCGAGAATGTTATTTAAAGTTCGCGACGGGAGTAGGAATTGTGATTGGTGAACCTAGGTGGCATAGGCAGACTCGTGCATTCTGATTGGCTACTCCAAGACCAGGGTTTACCTATATATAGAGAGCGAGGCAGCGTTCGTGATAATTCGGTCTGTCTTGTCTTGTCTTGCCCTGGTCTGTCTTAGTCTGTCTTGGTCTGTCTGAAGTTTTACGTCGTGTGCGACGCCTCGCTAACAGGATAGGCCACCTTCGGGTAAGCACTCTTGAATTCCGTTCTGGCTAAAATTTCCGTAATGTTCGGTTGCTATTTCGTATAGGAGTCTGCCCTAGCCTAACCTAGATTCGTCAAATTAATTATTTATGACGCCTTAGCTTTTCAGCTGGGCTTGCCTGTTTGTTTTCTTGCCATTCCCATTTCTTTTTTCACTAAATATGTAGATTGTCGAACAGCACCATGGGGAAATAGATCAAAAATCCAATAAATCTCAGTTTCAAGAATATATAGAGAATTTCAGAGTTTAAACTTTCTGATGCTAGCATGTGCATGTCTATAAATATGTATACACATACATATTTATTTATTTATTTATTTATTTATTTATTTATTTATTTATTTATTTATTTATTTATTTTTGCATATTTCAAAATGAAAGCTGAACTAATCAAATGATTTTATGGCTTTACCTCCGCAACTATGTTTGTGTGTGCCCTTCAAATCTAAACTTTGCCATAACTCTGTACAGCATATAGAAATATACAGAAGATAAGTTGTTGCAGAGTTCCTAACTAGTGATAGCAGGATGTGAAGCTATGGCCAAGGCTAGAGAATCATAATCAAGAGTAAACATACCTCAGTTATTTCAATCACTTCCTTCGTGGTCGGATCTATAACATCTCCATAGCACTTGCCAGCAATGGAACACTTGTTGAATGTCATTATATTCTAAAAGTAAAACATGAAATACATTAATGTCTATATGAAACAGTCTTGAACACAAAACTTAGAAAAGTCTTAAAGTACCTTGCATTAAAATGTTTTTGAACAAGAAGAAGGTTTGTGTCAGATTATAACAAAAACCAGGAAGCATTCAACTACACCTTTTGAGGAGTTACAGTACCAAGTGTATTACCAATAATAATTGTACTTCTAGTTATAAGTTTGCTAGATAGAAAATATTTGAGGTCGCAGAGTTAGGTGAGACACCCTCCATAAGGAACAATAGCTGGGCTGAATGCCTGGGTGACTCCAACGTGGCAGGTTCAATCCCGGCTCAGTCCGGTGGTATTTGAAGGTGCTCAAATACGTCAGCCTGATGTCGGTAGATTTACTGGCACATTAAAGAACTGCGAGACTAAATTCCGGCACCCTGGCGTCTCCAAAAACTGTAAAAGTAGTTAGTGGGATGTAAAGCAAATAGCAATATCATTTTTTTTTTTTTTATTCATTATGCCCAACTAAGGAGCATATGTGAACTTATTTAGCACAACGTTTCTTCTTGTCTCCCCAAATTCTCTTAATCCTTTCGCTGTGCTTCTTTTTGCATTCATCCGTCCATCCTGTAGCTTGTCTTGAAGGTTGATCAGCAAATTTGTATTTGTTTATGAGATTTCTGATTTTTTCTGTCCTGCAAGATTTCTTCATTTATACCAATTTCCTGAAGATCAATGTTTATTTCTGTAAGCCAGTTGTTGTGATTTTTTAGGGATACTGCAAGATTTAGTATTTTCTTTGTTAGCCTATTGTTATCCATCTTGATCAGGTGACCATAGAATTTTATTCTTCTTTTTCTAATGGTGTCTGTGATTTTTTTTTCTGTTACTTGATAGATTTCCTGCAATTTCCTTTTCATCCAAATACCATTTTTGCATTTATGTCCTAGAATTTTCCTGAGAATTTTCCTCTCTTGTTTTTTGATGTTTTTTATTTGTGATCAGCCACTAATTATCAGAGTTTCTGATGCATAAAGGACTTCTGGTTTGACAACTGTGTTGTAGTGTCATAATTTTGCATTTTGGGATATAGATTTTTTGCTATATCTGCTCCAGATAATTGTGTATGCTTTATGTAATTCTTTCTTCATTTGCTTGCTAATTTATTCCATTTAGTTGTATAATTTTGCCTAGGTATTTGAGTTTATCTACTTAGGAGATTTCCCATATTTAGTGATTAGAGGCTGGTTGTTAAATCCTGATTTTGTATCTTCCATATACTTTGTCTTTTCATATGAAATTTGCAGACCTGTTCTTGCCGCTATTTCATGAAGTTTTTCTATGGACTGGAGTGCTTCTTGTTTGTTGTTTGAGAGGATTGCCAAGTCATCTGCAAAGGCGACGCAACCAAGGTGAATTTTGTTTTTGACAAGTCTACCAATATTGATCCCTTTAGTTTCATTTTTCAATTCTCGAACCACTTTTTCCAGAACTAGACTGAATGGTAGTGGTGATAATCCATCGCCTTGTCTGACCCCTGTTGTAATTTCAAATGGCTGTGAAATTTCTCCTAAAAATTTAACTTTTGTTGTTGTGCCTGTTAGAGTTTGCTTGATCAATTCCCTTGTTTTTCTGTTGACTTGAAATTCCTCAAGTATGTTGAATAGAGTCTGTCGGTTTATTGAATCATAAGCTTTTTTGAAGTCAACAAAGGTAATTATTGTTTGTTTTGTTTTATAAATTTGTGAAATTTTTTTTAGGTTTAAGATTTGTTCTGGGCATGATCTTCATTTCCGAAACACTGACTGATATTCTCCAATGAGGTGAACAGTTTGTTTTTCTAATCTAGTCAATAGGGCTTTAGAGAAAATGTTGTAGATGACTGATAGTAAGGAAATCCCTCTGTAATTGTTTATATCTGGAATATCCCCTTTCATGTGGAGTGGGTGAATTAGTGCACATTTCCAGTCTTCTGGAATTTTCTCAGTATTCCAAATGTCCTGTATGATTTCTTGAATTGTGTAAGCCATTTTCTCACCACCTGTTTTCAACTTGCAAGAATCTGACATAAATTAGGTTATTTTGAAGACTATAATGACACAATATCAACATTCTAGCTACAAATGGTCAACTCAATAACATCTACCAATCTACATATTTTTATTTAAGAAACTTATCACTTTTCCTTCACTTCTGGAATGATTTTATGGTTTGTTCATGCTCTGCTATCATGGGCGATTGTCTGCTTGGCTGGCTATATAGACATCTGTGATGTTGGTCCAGCTCGGTTCAGCTTGGGTTTATCCAGGTAGCCTGTCTCGCATCTTTAGAAAGCCATCATCATCTTGTCTTGCTCAAATACGAAGATAAAATATAAATGTGAAATCACCTGTTGCATGTTAATCATATCAAAGCCTTCTAATATACTGAACAATTATGTTTCTTTTAAGGTTTCTTTGCGTGATTTCTAATCTTTATCATACCTTCAAGATGTCTGTATATATATATATATATATATATATATATATATACTGTAACGGGAAATGATTATGGCGTAAGAGCATGGGAAGGATCTCAGGTTGTGTGTGGTTACTATTGGAGCAGGTACAGAGAAGGATAATTTTGCAGGGCGAATAATAGATGGTAATTAAAATTTTTGACAATATTTATTGATAATCTTGAGCAAATCACCCTGCTTTTCATTTATCAAACTTAAATTTTCAACTGATCTCTTCAGAATGCATTTAAGAAAATGAAATATATGCGCTATTATATTCTGATAACATCCACTCGATGTTGATAATGTTCAGAAAAAAATACCAGTTTTCTGAGATCTCAATACACCCTACAGTTCCTCTAGGATCTTTCATATAAACACAAATTCAAAATGACACTTTGAACATAGAACTTCATTTAACCACTTGTTGATTTACCAAGATTTGAGATTGCAAAGAAATTATCAAACATAAAATTAACCTTCACTTGCTTTAACAATCTTATAGTTCAAATTAAATATTTTCAATCACTTGCTGAAAAAATCCTACAGTTCATCTAAACCAATTATACAAGATTGTTAAACTGTGCACTTTTTATAAGACAAGCCCTACAATTCATCTAAGTTATTGTAAAATGACTTCAATTTCCACAAACTTTGAAGAGAAACCTACAGTTCATTTGAATAAGACCTGAAGTCTTGTTGAATGACCTCCTACAATTTTACATGAAGTAAGATCAGAATTCACACGATTGAAATTGCGAGGCACTTTTCATTTGATGAATGTAGGCTTTATTAAAAGGTGAGTTATCAGGAGATAGTGGGTTCGAGCCCCACTGTCGGCAGCCCTGAACATGGTTTTCCATGGTTTCCCCATTTTCACATCAGGCAAATGCCGGAGCTGTACCTTAATTAAGGCCATGGCCGCTTCCCTCCAATTCCTAGGCCTTTCCTATCCCATCGTCCCCATAAGGCCTATCTGTGTCGGTGTGACGTAAAGCAAAAAAAAAAAAAAATAGGTCAGTTACGTGTCTAAGTGTAATTACTCACTCAAGAAAATAAAAAAAATACACTTATATCACCTGTATTCTGCTCATGAGAATGGATGACGTATGGCTCTGCAGCTTGGAGACTGGAACATCTGCAGCGAACAGCCTGAACTCGCAGTCAGCACCAGCAGCGTACCACGTTCCATCCCACGAAGACACCATATTTTAATCCCTCGTAGAAACCACGATTAATCCCTTGCTGGATACCACGAATATCCCTCAAAGATACCACGATTAATCCCACGCTGGAGATGATGTTCTACGTTGTGTGATATTACAACACTTCACCAAGATTTCCGGTGTTTTTAAAAAGAAATGTTGAAACATGGGAAAGTTCAATTGGCACTATACAGCGAGTTGTAGGACTATTAATTATCATTAATGAGTTTTATTCCACACTGAAATAAGTTCGAATGCACAGTTTGTACTCGCACTTTCGTACTATGGCATTAAATACATGACTTAGAATAGCACAGTCTATGTTACAGTTCAAGTTATGAGTCAAGTTACTGCGGAAATGAAATGAGATTGTTTTTTAAAGTCAAAAGCAGTCTCTCACTAAACAGTTTATAAGACATGAAGTTAAACACTACCACAGTTCATAATAATCACTGATTGTGTCTTAAATTCAGTAATAGAATAATTATCACAGTCCGTTAAATACTCGAGAAAATGCAATTAATGTCACTTCTATAACAGTCTCTTGAATCCTAGTATTCACTGCTTAAGGGGTTTTTATGAATGAGTTTGCATAATAAGGGTTTGTATGACCTAATATCTGCATAAAATGTCCTTAACATTCAATTCTTTTGACCTAAGATGGCGGAATGCTGTTAGTGCTGTGTGTGTGTGTGCTCCCAGTTTTCGATTATTAGCAGGTGTAGTAAAGGCGTAATTCGTTACGAAAATAGTGAATTTCAACTTTAAAAAGTGTGTGTTGCTTACTTCACATCATCACTCTGTGCTGTACAGTTGATTTTTGCAAATATAAACAAAATTTAAGTATGGGAAGAGACAAGAGGAATGCGGCCAGCCGGGGAACCAGGACCGAGACGGGACCTGTAGCCGGCAGCGGAAGTGAGGCGACCCTAGCGGACAGCATTGTTCAGCAGGTAAGAGAAGCCCTACAGTCGAAAGACATTCTCTCGGCTATCGTTGAGGCAATAACTGAAAGTGTCACAAAGGCCGTGGCTGAACAACTTAAGGCCACCCTGGACTTCAACACTGAGATGATCAATGAACTTAAAATTGATATTAAAAATAGGGAAATTGAACTGAAAGCAGTGGAGGATGAACTCAAAAGGAGTACTGATGCTTTGGAGCAATACCAACGTAGAGGAAGTGTGCGTGTGTTCGGAATTCCCGAATCACGTAATGAGAATACGGACGAACTTTCAGTCAGGTTGTTTAAAGATAAACTTGGCCTTGACATTGCCGTGCAGGATATTGATAGGTCTCACCGAGTTGGCAGGCCGGGGCTGGGAGTGAAACGCCCTATAATAGTGAAATTCGTAAGCTATAGGAAAAGGGAGGAAGTCTTCCGTAACAAGCGCAAGTTAGCAGGCACTGGAATCACTATCAGGGAGGACCTGACTGCGGCTCGCACTCTCATATTAAAGGCGGCTGTAGATAAATTTGGAGTGAGAAATGTCTGGACCATACAGGGACGCATTGTTGTAAAAAGAGGGGAAACCAGACACAACATAACAACAATGGATGAACTGAACGCTCTCAAATAAATGAGCAATACCATAGTGTAGTATCTCACCATGTGTATGTAGATTCTACTGTGAAATAGCTTTCTAGTTCCTCAACTATTTCTTCATTTGTAACAAATTCGTAAAATAGTCGTATAGCATTCACCAGTTCTACCCACACGTACAAACTCTTTCTCTTCTACTTATTTCTGAAATTCTCGCCGGCAGGTGCACTTAAAGCCTGGAGCACAGCACCTTAGCTAAATGCTACTCTAGACTAACTCTTCAACTGTATATTAGTGTAATTTTATTAGTATCCTTATTTAATTATTATTATTATTATTACTTCTTATTTTTCTATTGAAATGTTCAAACATATGCTATGTGAATTTAATTATCTGCGTGTGTCTGTCAGTGTGTGTGTGCTATCAGTGTTTGTTCCAGGAATGAGTCACCTACCCTTGAAACATGTCAGCAGCTGGTGTCCTTAAAACTACTGTTACGGTAGATGAGGCATTCCTGAGTGTCATTGATCCGAGTGTATTCCAAGACGAAAATAACCCTCGTGTACCTTCACCAACTGTCCCCAACCCTCAGCCTACTGAACTGTTATTGAAACAATCTCTGTCTCAGTTCTCGCGAAGTCTACAGTGTTGCCATATCAATTCTCTCTCACTCCTCAGTCACATAGATGAAGTTCGTTCGATAATATCAACCTGTAACATGCATATTATGTGTATTACTGAAACCTGGTTATCCGATAAAATTAGCTCTAACCTTGTAAATCTAGAAGGATATACTCTCTATCGGCATGATCGCACTGCCAGACGTGGTGGAGGTGTAGCAGTTTATTGTAGAGATGATATTAAATGTAGAATAATTATCAGATCATCATCTGGCATCACTCCACATACAGAATATATGTTTGCTGAGACCATAATTAACCGTCAAAAAGTATTGGTAGGAGTTGTCTATAAACCACCGAATGTTACTAATATCTCTGACCCTGAATCTGACCTTCTCAAACTAGTACCAACCTACGAGCATATACTACTTCTTGGTGACTTTAACTCAAATATCTTAGCCCCGACTGGCAAATCAGAACGAATCAGCAACCTACTTACCTCCGTCGACATGACGATCTTACCGCTTGATGCAACGAATCATGTTCATACACTTAAATACACAAGCCATACTGGAATTGACCTCCTAGTTACAAATAACCCGCATAAAGTTCTGAAGTACGGTCAATTTCCTGTACCTGGCATATCAACTCATGACTTAATTTACCTGTGCTACTCTCTACGTGTACCAAAATACAGAGCTAAATACATTAGTTATAGGGATCTGAAAAATATCGATCTACAACAACTCCAAAATGATGCGTACAGTTTACCTTGGGAAGATATAAAGCAGGTGCAGGACACAGACATGAAAGTGAGAAGATTTAACTCTCTACTCATAGGACTATATGACAAACATGCTCCAGTTAGGCAAGCTAGAGTCACTCGCTCGCCTGCACCTTGGTTAACAAACGATATAAAAGCAACAATGGCTCGCCGTGACGCAATGTTCCGCCGATACAAGGAAACAAATAATGAATTAGATTTCGAACAATATCGTCTTTTACGTAGCAGAACAAAGCAATTAATTCGCAATAGCAAATTTAATCACATTAAAAATGTAACACGGAATTTAAATGCACGTGAAACCTGGAACGAACTTCGAGCTATGGGTGTTGGAAAATGCAAAGAGCCACATATGCCAACTATATCTCTCGATACACTTAACTCTCACTTCGTAACTAACCCAATAAAAGAATCTCAACCTCAAAATCATATCAATCTAAATAAAATAATCAGTGACCTTACAGAAAACGAAAATAATTTCTCTTTTCACTCTGTCAGTGTAAATGATGTAAAGCGTATTTTAAATTCAGTTAAGTCACAAGCTAAAGGAGCAGATAACATCCCAATAGGCTTTATAAAAAACATTATTGGCGCGGTCCTACCAATTATTACCCACATTGTAAACCATTGTCTCACCACCGGGACGTTTCCAACTGCATGGAAGGATGCTCTAGTAACCCCAATATTAAAGCATACCGGTACCACAGCAAATGCGCCATCTGATTACCGGCCTATTTCGATTCTTCCCCCTCTCTCGAAAGTTCTTGAACGAGTTGTACACGAGCAGCTAGTAGAATTCTTAACCAGGCATTCTCTTTTTGACCCATTGCAATCTGGCTTCAGAAAGGGACACAGTACTACGACTGGACTTCTTCGGGTAACAGATGACATAAGACTAGCAATGGACAAACGGCAGGTGACGATACTGACACTCCTTGACTTTAGTAGTGCTTTCGACACGGTAAATATAGACATACTATTATCCAAGCTACGCTCTCTGCATATCGGCCCGATAGCCCTTAATTTTTTTAAGTCGTACCTTACAAATCGTCGCCAGTGCGTAGTGGTAAACAATCAAAGATCCCAATGGGCTGTAAAATCATCCGGTGTCCCTCAAGGGTCTGTTCTAGGGCCCTTACTGTTCGTCTTGCATATTAATGACATATCTTCCACACTTCAGTATTGCAACTACCACTTATATGCTGATGATATGCAGATATACAAACACACCACTACAAACAATTTACATGAAACAGTTCAGCACATTAATTCGGATATTGAAAGGCTTACCGCCTATGCTAAAAACAACCACTTACTCCTAAATCCTCGTAAAACACAAAGTATTATCATAGGAAACTCTAAATTATTACATGTAATAAGCAATATCAATCCTCCTCCAATCATAATCAATGACATTGCTGTACCGTACCTTAAAAATGTAACTAATCTTGGAATCTCCATCAATGAGAATCTGACCTGGAATGAACACGTAACAAATGTATGTAGAAAGGTTCATGCAGCTCTATATCCCCTGAAACGTCACAAGAATTCTTTTCCTCAAAAACTTAAATTAAAATTAATCCAAGCACTACTATTCCCAATTTTAGACTACTGTGATACAGTACTAGTCAATCTAAATGCTGAACAAGCTTTGAGACTTCAGCGAGCACAAAACTCATGCATACGATATGCCTTCCAACTGCGACATGACACTCATGTTACACCATATTTCAAAACATTGGAATGGCTACGCATAAATGAACGAAGGAATTATCACCTAATGACACTTGTTTACCAAGTGCTCTCGACGAACACTCCTACTTACCTCTCTTGTAATTTTCGTTTCCTTTCCTCATTCCATGAAATTAGTACCCGTTCTGGTTCCTTACTTGAAATTCCACTAAGTCGAACCAATTCCTACAATCAATCCTTTTTAGTTACCGCATCGAGACTCTGGAATACACTGCCAATGGACATTCGGCACCTTACTTCCTCTCATAAATTCAAATCTGCCTGCAGAAAGTTTTTCCTGGTAACATAAAACTGAGTTGTGTGAGTCATTGTGTGTATGTTGTGTGAATGGGTTTTCTTCATTTACTATTATTATTATTATTATTATTATTATTATTATTATTATTATTATTATTAATATTGTTATTATTATTAATATTATTATTATTAGTAATTATCACATTAATTGCTGTACTGATATGTAGGCCTAACTTACCGGTAGTCTTAGAATTATCTGTTTGTAGTATTACTTCTTTTTAGAATTTCTATGTCTTACTTTTATGTTTACATTTTTAAATTCTGTTTATAGTGGTTAAGTGTAAGAGAGGGCTGTGAGCCCTAACTTCGCCACAAATGTAAGTCAGGAATAAATAAATAAATAAATAAAATAAATTATTTTCATATGGCACTAATCGAAAGTTCGAGAAAATATGTGAAAAATAGTCACATTCAGTCCTATCAATTACCGAATATCTGAGTGGAATAGTATTTCAAATAGTTCACAATCATAATCAATAATAATAATAATAATAATAATAATAATAATAATAATAATAATAATAATAATAATAATAATAATAATAATAATTATCATCATCGTATGACCTCAGCTACCGTGTGCAGACATTTCAATTTGACACCATCTGGCTGTCTGCTTGTCAATTTCGATGTTCCGTTTTACTCTAGGCCTACTAGATGGCAGACCGAGTAAACTGAAACTCTCTTGGGCATCTACCGCTGAGATTTAATGAATTTTGTCGGGTAAACACCAAATGTGTCACCAGAGATCTTTTACATGCCGACATCGTACGACATGGAGTGTCTAATGGACTTTTTTCCGCCCTTCAAAAATCCGACTACCTCTGCCGGGTCTGAACCCGCTATCTTGGGATCTGGAGGCCGACACCCTACCAACTGATCCACAGAGGCTAATTGTATACGAGATATGCGTCTCAAAATTAATGAAATTGTCATAAATTGAAAGTTCAGTTTATCACGCACAATTTCCTAGTAGGCTTGTCACTGTAAATGATCACAACAGAGTTCAAATATATGAGAAATTAACAAAGTCCATAATATTGTCGAATGGTAAATTAAACACTGGTATTCTCAATTCTACCTAGATACACAGTCTGTATTGCAAGATCACTTGTTCAAGAAATTCGTAAATCTTATACGACGAAAACTCAGTTTAATAGAACTTTATAACATCTCACACGTCCACGACGCGGTTGCAGTTTCACTTACTATGATCTCGCACAAATTCAAAGTTCTACAATATGACTTTCACATCTCTCGCGAAGCACGACGGAGCAGTATGACACCTAGTCATGATCTAGTTGTAGATTTCAACTGACTGTACCCTTGAGTCGTTAACCTATTTATATTCTGCTGGAAGCGAGCTCACTAGGTCAGGCGACAGATGGCTGGTTATGCATTCCAAACTTCTACTCATCACATCTTTTGAACTACTAGGCGGATTGAACTCAAATGTTCAACATTGTGCATTTGAAATGTGGGCTACATGTTGGTGTTTGTCTCGTTTTTATCGGTCAAGTCATTTAGAAGTTATAAAACTTATTTCTAGACGTTTCCACGGGGAGGTGAGTTACATGTGGCGCTGATGTCACTCGACCTTGTTCCCCTATCTTGCCGTCTCCCTCACGGAGCAGTAGAGATGAGAACGTTCCTTCGTACAGCTGTTTCAGATGTCACAACTCAGCTGTTCCTTCATGATTAAAGATTTTATAATACTGATGTGCTAGGGCCTATGTCTTCCTGGTATAATACGTTATATGGATTTACTTTATCAATTTTCTAATGATAATATCGCACTATTTCAATCATTTGCTTCTCTGGTTAATACTATCTTTTCGCCGTCTTTAATATGGCTGGTCTCCAAATCTTCTTACGTATTTTAAATGAAAATAACGCGCTTTATGATGATGGTATGCTGATATTTTGTTTGGTCAACTTGCTTCCTAATTACGATACGTCTGCTCACTACGCTAGTCTATCATTTGTGTTTTTTCTACAGTGTCGGTTGTTTAACAATTCGAATCCCTGTTTTGTCTTTTTCACTGCCATCATGATTATATATATTTCGACACTGCGTTAACCTGGGTAATTGTGTTTACTCTAACTCGACTAAATTTCACTTCCGGAATAGTGGAATGGCACACAATTTTAGATTTCATTTACCCCAAAAAAAAAGTAATCTAAGGTGTTTAGATCGGGGCTTCTTGCCAGCCAGCCGATAGGACCCAAACACCCTATCCATTGGTGAGGATAGGTAGCATCCAGATGGTTGCGCAATGCGCTAGTAATGTGCAGGGGTGCTCCATTATGTTGGAACCACATGTACCATCATGTATGGAGTGGAACATCCTCTAGTAGTAGTGGTAGAGTGCCTTCCAGAAACTGTAGATAGGATACGCCAGTCAGTCTATGAGTTAATACCGTAGGTCCTATGATAACGTGTCACAACATTCCTGTTCAAACATTAGTGGAAAAACAAACATAGTGGTGGGAACGTCTGGGGATTGTTCGACTACACATATACATTGTGAAAATTGAAGTTGCCACTCCTTGTAAATGAGGCCTCATCTGTAAACAAAATATGATCCACTAAATCTTCTGGTTGACGCTGGACCCATTCACTGAAGGTTGGCGTATGCACGGTGTATAATCTGTCTCTGATAGGTGTTGAACACACTGTAGATGGCATGAATGCTGCCGATCTTTCCATAATGTTCACAGGATGGTCCAATGGAACATTCTTACCATTGCCGTGATTTGGCAAATACAGTAATTTTGCTGGAGCTCTTTGTAGCAAGTTCTAATATGCTGTCCTCTGCACAAAGATCATGTCTAGGCCCACCAGCATCACGCCTGGGCATGACAATTTTTTGTGTCAGCTATTCTCCGTATAGCTGCTACAAGACAACCTCTTACAAGAAGAGACGAGAATGAAGTGAAGCTATTGATCTAGCGAGGTCAGACTATGGGCTAGGATAGACAACCTCTCAATGCAAGATACAACAACGCAGTGAAGCTATTGACCTTGAGAGGTCACACTGCAGAATATGCTAGAAAACCTCTCAGAGGAAGAGGTGAGAATGAAATGTTATTGACCTACAGATGTCAAACTTTGGACTAGGCGAGACAACTTCTTGGAGGGCTGGTATGTACATATAGTTCACCTTCAATGTGGGAGCGTGTGAAAAGTGCTGTGTCACCTCGGGAAGAGTATATGAATTTACTTTCCCAAAAATGTTGCAAATTTTGGGCTGGGAGGACTTAGGAGTGAGGGGACGTGCTGCTTGACTAAGCAGTATGTTATTACAAGTGATGAGATTCATTTTTCGTCCGTATTGAAAGTGTCATACGATGTATATAGGAAAATATTTAATATTTATTTCCATCTATTCGATACAATACAAGTTAAAACATTTTTTAAATGTGAGACATGT
This sequence comes from Anabrus simplex, assembly GCF_040414725.1. Taxonomy (NCBI): domain Eukaryota; kingdom Metazoa; phylum Arthropoda; class Insecta; order Orthoptera; family Tettigoniidae; genus Anabrus; species Anabrus simplex. The sequence goes on along the minus strand of NC_090265.1, from coordinate 1,479,405,504 downwards.
TTCGCCTCTTACTGTGAGGCATCTTCAGTCACTATCAAAACATTATTTTTGTCAGGCATCAGGTTAAAATTATTCTAAAATGTGTTTGGTGATGATTATAGGTGAGATAAAAATTTTACAGTTATTGTAAAAATGTTCATGAATGACTAAAAATCTTATATAATGATAAACCCATGTGCAGTACACTTGATGAATATGCCGTCATTTGATGGTACAATAGCATAGATGACAGCTTGAAGCCTTAGTCAATACTAGATATCTAACACATAGTGGAAGGCATATAAAAAAAACATTTCAGTGAGGATATACAATACATTCAAATGATATTTAAAAAGTAGTAGATTCTTAGGTAGTACACTTAAAGATGGAGGTGTCATATAATTATAAGTGACAGTTGATGGCTTAAAGCCGTAGTCAATGTTTGAAGTATAAGTAAAATAACATGCTAATATATATAGTGAATAAATATGAAATAAAGTACATTGTAGAATATGAAATGTAAAGGAAAAACATTCCAGTTTTCTGGGCAAATATTGTTTAACATTAGCGTATATTTGCCCATGATGTTTAATGGTCAACAGTTCATAGGTTATATGTAGATTTGTTCAGCGAGATTGTGTTGATAGAAGTTTATAGTTAGTTTAAATTTATTTTAAGTCATCCAAGTAAGTTTGTAGAGAAGATGATGAGCTGTTATTCTCTATGTTGGTTTGATTTTGATGCGAAGGTTGAATGGCTGTAGCTTTCTTCTTCTGATGACAATATATTTTCAAAATATTGATAGTGGAAATTTATATTATTGAAGATATTGTGGAAGTTTGATGGGGCTGTTGAATTGTTGTTGTGATTGGTTGGTCTGAAATGAAGAAAAACTGTAGTTAGTTTTTATGAGAATGAAAAGAAAAAATGTGGGAAGGTTATGTCAAAGTGTTGTTGGAGAGAAGATGTTGGTGCTTAAAGATGGCGTTGTTGGCCCGTTTGACTTGTTGTGTGAAGCGTTTTCAGGATACTAGTGATCACTAACGTTTTTACTTCTTGTGTTGTATGTATGCCGTCTGGGTGGAGGGGGATGGGTTGGAGCGGGTGGGGTTGTAGGCTTGTGATTGGCGAATGAGAGGGAGTTGTGTATAGTGGGGGAAGCAGAGGGGCGTGAAGCATTTAATGGCTTAAGATTGGCATGTGGAGGGGAATAACGTAAGTTGGAAGGGGAAGGGGGGTGTGATGTATTTGTTGACGTGGAAGGAGTGTTTATTGACACAGTTTTGAAAATATTTTTAAAAAAATTTTGTCCTGAAAATTTACTTATTGAATAATGTTACTATTTGGTCATATAAAGGGCTTCTATTGTCTATTGGATAATTTAAATTCTTATTAGTATTGAATTTTTGGTCCAAAAATATGTATAAATTTTCAAATTCGGTCATTAGTCTACCTTTTTTTAGTCTTTTTAAAATTTGAAGGTCCTGTTCAATTGTGGTAAAGTTATGCCCAGTTTCTTTCATGTGATTGCTCATTGCTGAGTGTTTATTGTGTTTCTGAGCATTGAAATGCTCGGTGTACCTAGTTATGAAGCTTCTTCCCGTTTGTCCGATGTATGAGCTGAGGCACTCATTACATTTTAATCTATATCTGAGTATTTATTATTTTCAGAATTTATTGTATTGTGGTTGAAGAACATTTTTTGGTTTGAATTTTGAGTTTTAAAAGCTATTTTGATCTCTTGATTTTTTAAGGTGTTGGTTATTTGATGTATGATTGAGTTGGTGTGAATGAGGGTTTTCTGTAAATTTGAAAATCAAACTTATTGGATGTTCTTGTTATTGTGATGTCAAGAAAATTAATTGAGTTTTGGTTTTCATCATCTTTAGTGAATTTGATGCTGTTATCTAGATTATTTAAATAAGTTAATATGTTTTCACTGTTGTTGAGATTTTTGTCAATGATTACTAGCGTGTCATCAACATAGTGTAGCCAAAGATTTAATCCATTGATGTTTTTTATTATTTTGCTGTTTTCGAGGTTATCTATATAAATTTTAGCAAGGATTCCGGATAAATGGTCTCCCATCGCCAGGCCTTCCTGTTTGTATATTTTTACTGTTGAAAGTGAAATAGTTGTTTTGTAAGAAAGTGTAGTACTTTTAAGAATTCTTCTACTTCTATTTTGCTTAAAATGCTGTGTTCTTCATTATTTCTATAGTTTTCTAGCGGGAATGTTTGAATACATATTAGTGACGTCAAAAGAGCACATTATGCGATTAGGTTTTAAGTTGAATTTTTAAAGGGTTTCACATAGTTCTATTGAATTTTTGGGGTGTTTGTCATGGAATTTGAAATGGTTTTTGAGAAATTTTTCGAGGAATTGTGAAGTTTTACATGTCGGGCTATTTTGGCTGTTTATGATCGGTCGAATTGGAACGTCCTTTTTATGTACCTTCGGTAATGATCTGACGGTGGGTAGTTTGGGGGTCATATTAATGAGACTTTGGTATTTATGTTCATTTAATAAAAATGAAGAGTTTTTTAAAGGTGTTTTTAGATTTCGTTGAGTTTTTGTAGTGGGAACCTTTGGGATTATTGTGTAAGTTTCATTAGAGAAGAACTCCTCTGTTTTACAGATGTAATCCTGTTTTTTCATTAAGACTATAGTATTGCCTTTGTCAGCTTTAGTTACTATGATGTTATTAGTGTCCACTTTTTTTTCTTAATTCTTGGATCTGTTTTTGTGAGGTAGAGTTATATTTGTTAGAAATTTCTTTTACAAGGGCAGGTAATATGACCAAATAGTAACATTATTCAATAAAGTAACTTTCAGGACAAATATTTTTTTAAATATTTTCAACACGGTACCAATAAACACTCCTTCCACGTCAACAAATACATCACACCCCCCCTTCCCCTCCCAACTTACGTAATTCCCCTCCACGTGCTAATCTTAAGCCATTAAATGCTTCACACCCCTCTGCTTCCCCCACTATACACAACTCCCTCTCGTTCGCCAATCACAAGCCTACAACCCCGCCCCCTCGCACCTATCCCCCTCCGCCCAGATGGCATACATACAACACAAGAAGTAAAAACGTTAGTGATCACTAGTATCCTGAAAACGCTTCACACAACAAGTCAAAAGGGCCAACAACGCCATAGGTAAGCACCAACATCTTCTCTCCAACAACATTTTGACATAACCTTCCCAAGTTTTTTCTTTTCATTCTCATCAAAACTAACTACAGTTTTTCTTCATTTCAGAACCAACCAATCACAACAACAATTCAACAGCCCCATCAAACTTCCACAATATCTTCAATAATATAAATTTCCACTACCAATGTTTTGAAAATATATTGTCATCAGATGAAGAAAGCAACAGCCATTCAACCTTTGCATCAAAATCATACCAACGTAGAGAATAACAGCTCATCATCATCATCATCTCTACAAACTTACTTGGATGACTTAAAATAAATTTAAACTAACTATAAACTTCATGTCAACACAATCTCGCTGAACAAATCTACATATAACCTATGAACTGTTGACCATTAAACATCACAGGCAAATATACGCTAACGTTAAATAATATTTGCCAAGCAAATTGGAATGTTTTTCCTTTACATTTTATATTCAACAATGTACTTTATTTCATATTTATTCACTATATATTAGCATGTTATTTTACTTATACTTCAAACACTGACTACGGCTTTAAGCCATCAACTGTCACTTATAGTTATACGACACTTCCATCTTTAAGTGTACTACCTAAGAATCTACTACTTTTTAAATATCATTTGAATGTATTGTATATCCTCACAGAAATGTTTTTTTTTAATATGCCTTCCACTATGTGTTAGATATCTAGTATTGACAAAGGCTTCAAGCCATCATCTATGCTATTGTACCATCAAATGACGTCCTATCCATCACGTGTACTACACATGAGTTTATCATTATATTAGATTGTTAGTCATTCATGAACATTTTTACATAACTGTAAAATTTTTATCTCACCTATAATCATCACCAAACACATTTTAGAATAATTTTAACTTGATGCCTGACAAAAATAATAAGGTTTTGATAGTGACTGAAGATGCCTCACAGTAAGAGGCGAAACATGTCTCACATTAAAAAAATGTTTTAACTTAAATGCCAACATCTTGTATTGTATTGAATAGGTGGAAATAAATATTAAATATTTTCCTATATACATCTTATGACACTTTCAATATGGACGAAAAATGAATTTCATCACTTGAAATAATAAAGCCAACCAGGCTAATAAAAACAAATATCAAAACCTTAAAACTAAAATCAGTAAGATCTCAAAAGATACTCAATACATAAAAGAATGTGTAAGATCCAATCTAGTGCCGAAGTGTTTGAAATCAACTCAAAGGAAAAACATTCCGAAACATAAATCTAAAGACATTCAAAAATAAATCAACAACATTTGGCTCAAAAATGAAATAAAACTATTGTATAGAAAGAAATCTTTTTTAAATACACATCTTTATTGTGAACATTTGAATGTCGTGCAATCGTTATCTCCTCTAGAATGGAATTCTTATCAACAACACATTACATATAAAATACAGATTACATTGAACAAAAAACAAGAAACCCTTAACCGTAAATTAACACATTTAAAAGAAGAAAAAGAAAAATCGCTAAACCAGAACAGTAGTATAAAAATATCCCCCTCCCCTTGGAACAATGTTCCAACTACAATTAATCTATCTGACATCACCTTCTCAGATAAAGAAACACAATTGTTCAACCAAGGCCTAAAACATAATTGGCCCAACCCACATAAAGCAGAAGATATAATCACCACAATAGCCAAAGCTGAAGCAAACATAAATAAACAAATTCCAACAGACAAACAGAACGATGTAAAATACAAAATTAAAAAGAAATTACCTGCCCTTGTAAAAGAAATTTCTAACAAAAATAACTCTACCTCACAAAAACAGATCCAAGAATTATGAAAAAAAGTGGACACTAACAACATCATAGTAACTAAAGCCGACAAAGGCAATGTAAAAACAGGATTACATCCGTAAAACAGAGGAGTTCTTCTCTAATGAAACTTACACAATAATCCCAAAGAATCCCACTACAAAAACTCAATGTAATCTAAAAACACTTTTAAAAAACTCTTCATTTTTATTTAATGATCATGAATACCAAAGTCTCATTAACATGAACCCCAAACTACCCACCGTCAGATCATTACCGAAGGTACATAAAAACGACGTTCCCATTCAACTGATCATAAACAGCCAAAATAGCCTGACATGTAAAACTTCACAATTCCTCCAAAAATTTCTCAAAAAACATTTCAAATTCCATAACGAACACCCCAAAAATTCAATAGAACTATGTGAAACCCTTTAAAAATTCAACTTAAAACCTAATCACATAATGTGCTCTTTCGACGGCACTAATATGTATTCAAACATTCCCGCTAAAAAAACTATAGAAATAATAAAGAACACAGCATTTTAAGCAAAATAGAAGTAGAAGAATTCTTAAAAGTACTAAACTTTGTCTTACAAAACAACTATTTCACTTTCAACAATAAAATATACAAACAGGAAGGCCTGGCCATGGGAGACCATTTATCCGGAATCCTTGCTGAAATTTATATAGATAACCTCGAAAACAGCAAAATAATAAAAATCATCAATGGATTAAATCTTTGGCTATGCTATGTTGATGACACGCTTGTAATAATTGATAAAAATCTCAACAACAGTGAAAACATATTAACTTATTTAAATAATCTAGATAACAGCATCAAATTCACTAAAGAAGACAAAAACCAAAACTCAATTAATTTTCTTGACATTACAATAACAAGAACTTCCAATAACTTTGATTTTCAAATTTACAGAAAACCCTCATTCACACCTATAACTATTAAACAAAGTTCCCTATATCCACAATCACACAAACAGTCCTCATTTTACAGTATGGTGTACAGAGCTCAAAAATTCCCCTTTCAACCACCAATCTTAAAAAAGAAATAAATACAATAAAAGAAATAGCCACTTTTAATGGATACAACCCCTCCATCATAGACAAACTAATTCATAAGGTTAAATTGTAAAACTATCCACAAACCTCTCCCCAATAAAAAATGAAAAATCAAAGTACACAACCTTAACATACACCAACCCAATTTTACATCAAATAACCAACCTTAAAAAATCAAGAGATCAAAATAGCTTTTAAAACTCAAAATTCAAACCAAAAAATGTTCTTTAACCACAATACAATAAATTCTGAAAATAATAAATACTCAGGCTCCGGTATTTATAGATTAAAATGTAATGAGTGCCTCAGCTCATACATCGGACAAACAGGAAGAAGCTTCATAACTAGGTTCACCGAGCATTTCAATGCTCAGAAACACAATAAACACTCAGCAATGAGCAATCACATGAAAGAAACTGGGCATAACTTTACCACAATTGAACAGGACCTTCAAATTTTAAAAAGACTAAAAAAAGGTAGACTAATGACCGAATTCGAAAATTTATAACTATTTTTGGACCAAAAATTCAATACTAATAAGAATTTAAATGATCCAATAGACAACAGAAGCCCTTTATATGACCAAATAGTAACATTATTCAATAAAGTAACCTTTCAGGACATTTTTTTTTTTAATATTTTCAAAACGGTATCAATAAACACTCCTTCCATGTCAACAAATACATCACACCCCCCTTCCCCTCCCAACTTACGTAATTCCCCTCCACATGCCAATCTTAAGCCATTAAATGCATCATGCCCCTCCGCTTCCCCCACTATACACAACTCCCTCTCGTTCGCCAATCACAAGCCCACAACCCCACCCGCTCCAACCCATCCCCCTCCACCCAGACGGCATACATACAACACAAGAAGTAAAAACGTTAGTGATCACTAGTATAATGAAAACGCTTCACACAACAAGTCAAACGGGCCAACAACGCCATCTGTAAGCACCAACATCTTCTCTCCAACAACATTTTGACATAACCTTCCCAAATTTTTTCTTTTCATTCTCATCAAAACTAACTACAGTTTTTCTTCATTTCAGAACCAACCAATCACAACAACAATTCAACAGCCCCATCAAACTTCCACAATATCTTCACTAATATAAATTTCCACTATCAATGTTTTGAAAATATACTGTCATCAGATGAAGAAAGCAACAGCCATTCAACCTTCGCGTCAAAATCATACCAACGTAGAGAATAACAGCTCATCATCATCTCTACAAACTTACTTGGATGACTTAAAATAAATTTAAACTAACTATAAACTTCATGTCAACACAATCTCGCTGAACAAATCTACATATAACCTATGAACTGTTGACCATTAAACATCACAGGCTAATATACGCTAACGTTAAATAATATTTGCCCAGCAAACTGGAATGTTTTTCCTTTACATTTTATATTCAACAATGTACTTTATTTCATTCTTATTCACTATATATATTAGCATGTTATTTTACTTATACTTCAAACTGACTACGGCTTTAAGCCATCAACTGTCACTTATAATTATACAACACCTCCATCTTTAAGTGTACTACCTAAGAATCTACTACTTTTTAAATATCATTTGAATGTATTGTATATCCTCACTGAAATGTTTTTTTTTTATATGCCTTCCACTATGTGTTAGATATCTAGTATTGACTAAGGCTTCAAGCCATCATCTATGCTATTGTACCATCAAATGACATCCTATTCATGAAGTGTACTACACATGGGTTTATCATTATATAAGATTTTTAGTCATTCATGAACATTTTTACAATAACTGTAAAATTTTTATCTCACCTATAATCATCACCAAACACATTTTAGAATAATTTTAACCTGATGCCTCACAAAAATAATGTTTTGATAGTGACTGAAGGTGCCTCACAGTAAGAGGCGAAACATGTCTCACATTTAAAAAATGTTTAAACTTAAATGCCAACATCTTGTATTGTATTGTATTGTATTGTATTGTATTGTATTGTATTGAATAGGTGGAAATTAATATTAAATATATTCCTATATACATCTTAAGCAGTATGTTCCGAGCTGTTAGTAGAGAGATGGCGTGGAATGACATTAGCAGACAAATATGCCTGAACTGAGTATTTTGAAGTATGAAAAATCATAATATGAAGACAAACATTGGAATTTAAAATGGCAGATTGGGACGGACAAATATACATTTTTTATAAGAAGAGGAATTAGGGATTGGAGTAATTTACCAATGGAAGATGTTCAATAAATTTTCAAATTCTTTGAAATAATTTATGAAAACAATAGGAGAACAGCTGATAGAAAATCTGCCACCTGGGGACAGCCCTAATGCTGATCTGATAATGACTGATTGATATTAATGTAAGAAAGATCATAAAATGAAGATAAAGTGGGAATTCAAGAGGACAAATTGGGGCAAATAGTCATTTATAAGAGGAGGAATTAGGGACTGGAATAATTTATCAAGGGAGATGTTTGATAAATTTTCAGCTTCTTTGAAATCATTTGAGAAAAGACTAGGTGAACAACTGACAGGTAATCTACCATCCAGGCAACAGTCCTATATGCAGATCAATGGCGGGTTATTGATCATAATTCAACGTGGAGACCTTCTTCGTGGAAATCGTTCGGCATACATCTCCGCAGCTGCACAAGCATTTTGTCATAATTTCCAGTAAATTAATATGGTGTCCGAATATACCCTAGAGATGAACTGTGCTATGGCTAAGCAGAATAGGTTCACTAGCTACATACGAGTCATGTTCGGGTTGTAAACATTACACCACAAGTTGTTCCTCCCTTCGCAATCAGGCTGCTGACCATATGCAGGGTTTGCTTTATCATAGCTGTGTTGCCACCTGTTCTTCGCAACCGTTCGAGTTGCTTATTTTTTACCGCTAAATGACATCAAGATACAGGACAAATAACCAATAAGCATTTGTTCTGACACTTATCCCTAGGTATCTGTACACTCCATCATCTTGTATTTTGAGCCACTAAACCCTTTACGTTACCAATTTCATTGTGATATTGTAGCATAATGGTGCAAGCTACAGAGCTGAAACTTGCGACACTGTTATCTGAGAGCTATTACTAGTGTTAATTTGGTGCATCAGTTAACTTCCATCCTGTATAGTCAGAGGAAAGAAATACTGTATGCAACACAAGGATTTCATAACAATAAAGCAAGTAAGGTACTAAGGTACTAACTGATACAATAACTACACTACAATTCTACTTAGGCGTATCCTAATCATAAAATAATAGGAATAACAGGCAAACTGAGACAGAAATGTGAGACACTAAATATGTAAATATAGACACAGATTATTATTATTATGAATAAAACTCCATCTGTTTCATTACTCTAATTTATTTCAGTATGACCCCCCCCCCCCCCACACACACACACACACAATTCTAACCAGATGTGAAAGGCCACACTTACTAATTACTGCCTATTTACAAATTTCTCTGCTGTACACACACCAGGGAGTCCCGGCTGGCTGGAATTACCTGGGGACGGTTATAATCCTTACTTTCACTTTCCCAAGTCCAATCAGCTCGTACAGCAGCTGTGTGTAGACCATTGGATTTGAACACAGTGCCACTGGCTACACAACACACGATGACTGTTCATTGGTTCGATTCCACAGACAGTCCAGTAATTCACAGTCACATGCAGTGAACTACTAAACAATTCAACCGTACTCAACAGCAGAACAATTCTCACAACAGCGAACATCAACACAGGTTCTCGTGATAGTGGCTTTCCTTGCTGGTTCACGGCAATCCTCAGTCCACAGAAATAAACAAGCACACTGTTCACACTGTTATATCAGGTTATACACGTTTTCCATTCTGTCAACTCCTACTACACACTGGTCTCTCCGACACCACAAAACAGTTGTTTTATGACAATTGGTAACTATCAATACGGAAAAATGAAATTTATAAATCAAGACCACAAAACAGCTCAATCACAGGGGTCTTGTCTTTATACCTCGATGTTGGGCCACTAGAACATTCAGGGTTCGGCTGGAGATCAAACCTTCCTGTCGTATCTTCCAGAAATTGCATGGAGAAACTAGATGAAGGGAACAATAGAGGAAGGGCCGTGGCGTATCCTTGGGCAGTCTGGGAAGTTCCCCGAGTTAGCTTAGTCATCCCCTTTCAGGTAATATCAAAGGGGCTGCGACAAGGCTGACGGTCGCTTGAGCACATATCATCATCATCATCATCATCATCATCATCATCATCATCATCACATGAAAAAGGAAATGAAAACTGCCTTTAAATGTTGAAATATCGAAAAGACTACACAATAATAAAATAAGTACAATACTACATATGTCTACTGTAGGACATGCTGTTGAAAATGTTGTCTAATCGTGGTGATAAATTAGTTAATACCTATTAAAATTTACTTTTGTGTATATGTGATCCATTTAGTGCAATAAATATTGTTCAGTGTTTGTTAGTAGTTTCCATTCCATGGCACTACAGCCCTGACGGGCTTTGGCTTACCAAGCGACCGCTGCTCAGCCTAAAGGCCCGCAGATTACGAGGTGGTGTGTGGTCAGCACGACGAATCCTCTCGGCCGTTATGCTTGGCTTTCTGGACTGGGGCTGCTATCTCACGATCATATAGTTTCTCAATTGTAATCATGTACGCTGAGTGGACCTCAAACCAGCCCTCAGATCTAGGTAAAAATTCCTGATCTGGCTGGCAATTGAACCCGGAGTCTCCGGGTAAGAGGCAGGCACACTACCTCTGCACCACGGGGCTGGCGTTTGTTGGTAGTGTTCAATATTAATAATATTTATTTAAATTTTACGAGGGCTGTAAATAAACAAGTGGCAATGTTACATAAACTAACAAGAACAATTGCATTATTTTTCTTCAATGTAGTCACCCACAAAGTCTATCACCTTTTGCCAAATGTTGGGAAGCCATTGGAGACCACTGACAAGGCATTTTCTGTTGATGACAGCAACGGAGCGCCCTACTGCGCAGAGAACAGATGCCACGTCAGGAAATCTGTGGCCTCGGAGAGGGTCCTTCAACTTCGGAAACAGGGCGAAGTCACGACGACTCATGTCTGATGAGTACCGGAGGGTGTTCAAAGACCTCCCAATGCCACCATTACAATAAGAGCTTGACACTGTTTGTGACATGACAACATGCATTTCATGCAACACGATAGGGCTCTCGCAATAAATGTGGACGGTTGCACCGCACTGCCAGACGCAGATGTCGCTCCAGAAATCTGCAATAGTAGTCACTGTTAACAGCTTTCCCTCAGGCACAGCATGCATACGAATGACACCCTTGTAGTTGTATGCCACAATCGGTATAAGCTTCCCCCACTGAGTTCCTGTTGAAATTTATGTGGACGTGGCGAACCTGGGTAACGCCATTCATTCGACTGACGCTTTAATTCAGGCTCATAGGCTCATCCCCACGTCTCATCAATGAAGACAATACGCTGCAGAAATGTGTCTCCTTCGTTGCGGTATCTGTCCAGGTGGATGCCAGCCAGTGCACACCGGTGCCATTTCTGTATATCAGTGAGTTGATGTGGAACCGAACGGGACGCAATTTTCCTCATGTTAAGACATTTCGTCAGTACATGCCACACCGCTTGATGACTGAGACCAACCTCTACAGTAATTCCTCGACAGTCCATTGATGGTCTACGGAAACGAGATCACTCACGATGTCAATTTAATCTTGAGGAATGGAAGGCCGATTTGTGCAGTGCAAATCCGCAGTCTAATTCCGACCCAAACGAAACGCCTTGACCCATCGCGCAACTGTTCTATGCGGTAATGCATTCTCGCCATAGGCTTCATGTAATCCTCGATAACATTCCGATGCATTTTTGCCACAGGCAACCTCGATTTTAATCCATGAATGCCAATCGCCTTTTCAAAATAGGCTTGAGGGCGGTAAAATAGACACTCGTCACTTCAACGCCAAAAAGCAACAATGCTCCCAACTGGATGCCCATCAAATGCACACTAGACATTGATAACAGCCCAAACTGACTACTCCCATATCCTATTTGTGCATGCCCGATCTCCTGCGAGTGTCTGGACTATGTTGCCACTATTTTATATACAACCCTCATACAATGAGCAGTTCCACTGGTGTGTGGTACCTTACATGCTATAGATTAGGTTTACTTCGTTTCAATTTTAGGTTAGGGAAATAGGAAATAATATTCGTTTACTTTTTCTTTGTTAAAATATATATAGTTTTGTTAGTAGAATACTTACAAAGATAGGTTAATATACAGTTTCACCTTCCGCAGCTTTTGCATTCATGCAAGCAATTGACACTGTATTTTGTGTAGCACTTCAAGATCCGTTCCAACTATCACAAAGGTGGTAATGTCATTAAATAAATAACATGATACCCTTATTTCAGAAAATATATGGTATATGGTACTGTTAACAGTTTTTGCTACCGTTAGCAATTATTGCTTCTCTTCATATTCTAATATTGTACTGCTGGCATATGGTTGAGAAAACAAAAGCAATAATTCATCAGTTTATACCTGTAGTTCAGGTCTGTAGCATACTTTGTAGTTTGGACCATCAATCTTTCAGCATTTAAGGGCAGTTTTCATTTCTATTAGCTTGAAGGAAAGAAAATCTGAGTAATAAATACTGTATTTAGTTTTAACTAAATTTCTGTGTTTCAGATGACCTATTGTAATTAGGATAAATCTAAGCATAGTTCAGAATTGTAGTGCAGTTATTTTATTAGAAAATATCTTGCTTAGTTTATTGTTGTGTAAATCTTGTGTAAAAGGGGGGGGGGGAATCTCAAGGAATTAAGTTATAACTACGTTTTTATTGTTTCAGTTAACCTGTTATAATTAGGATAAGCGTACGTGTAGTTTAGAATTGTCCAACTTCTGATGCTACATGGAGCTGCACTTATTGACAATATCACAGGAAAACTGCTTCAATAGTAATGAGAGACACCAACCTTGGGTGAGAAACAAGCATTTTAATATAATACTAGGTAATAACGTCAATCATAACAGAGCATTTCCATTAAAATGATAAGGTGAAGGTGTTTGATAGATGAGTTCCCACACAAAGTGGTTTGATGTTCTATCTATTTATGTTATAACGCATGATGTAAAATGGTTTGAGTTCAACAACTACACAATCTGAACTATGGCAGGACTATAGTAAACATCCAAGATAGCACCCCAGAGTAAAGTTGATCCCATATATTGTTAATAGTGGGGTGGACTGAGAAACGAGTCGTAAAGAACAAAATAACTGCAAGTCACCTCCGTACAGGCCATGAAGGCCCTTGGTGGAGTGGAAGGTAAAGGCTTCCACCATTGTTAACCTCGGCACGTGATGGGGTAGAGTGGTTAGCTCTACGCCCGGCCGCCTTTGCCCCCAGGAATTAACCTGGTACTCATTTTTGGTGTAGGCTGAGTGAACCTCAGGGCCATATGCACCTCCGGAAGTGGAAATCTCGTTTCTTAAATTTTACGACTTCCTGACGGGGATTCGAGCCCATGTCCTTCTGGGCGAGCCGAGCACGCCTTTACCGCCTTGCCCAGGCAGCCCCTAAATAACTGCAAAATACAAAATAAATAACAATTACCTGTGTCAATGTTCCCGTCTTGTCTGAGAAGATATATTCAATCTGTCCCAGTTCCTCATTCAAGGTAGTAGTTCGAGCCTTGGCTGAGGTTCCCGTTTTTTCGTAATACATTTTCTCATCCCAGTTGATAAGAAAACTCTGTGCAAATCGAATAACCTCCACACTGAAACATATGCAAAAACATACAGCCATTAGCTTGTTTAAGGATAAGAGAAAATACCAACATTTTTATCAACAAGAATTTAAGTTGAGGATAATAAAGTTGGTCTAACATTTTAATCAGCTTTTCATTCAGCAACAATAAATTTAGGTTTATTTTACCCTCATACCTAAAATGCTGAAGGAAGATTTCTGAAGAAAGATTTTTTTCTTCTCTTCTAAAGTGCACAATATCAATTATTACATATATTTTTATATCAGATTGTACTTGTTACAAGAAAAATATGTTTGGTGATATGAATATATATCACTTCAGATAAGAAAAAAGAGTGAAAAATTCTACAGTCACTGAAAAACTGTGAGGGGGAAGAAGGAAAGAGCGCTCTTTCTCCAAGGAACAAATTCCTTTAGGGAGCACCAAGTTTTCTAGCATTTTTGTCCGTTTGTGTGATATAAATCCAGAAGATTACCATACATGACTTATCCAAGGATAATAATAATTGTTACTGTTTCATGCAGCCTAAGAGGTTTGGCCACCCCAGCCAACAGCCACATGCACTATACCTCTAATATCCAAAGTTGAGTTCTGACAGTTCTTAGAGGGAGGTCCATTTACTGCCTGCCAGGGTGTGATAAAGGGAGTGGGGGGTATGGTTGCCATGGTCACGAGGGTGGGGCGACTCTGGTTGCCATGGAGAAAAATCTTCTGGCCAACTCATCTTGCTTGGAGTTGCCAAACCTCTCACTTCTGAGTCAGATCTTGCCACAAGGAGTTCAGTAAGAGTGGCATTCTGTTTCTGTTTCTGTTTTGTGGCCATTAGTAAGTATCTAATGATATTTTAAATACTACTTATGTATAATCATTGTATTTCAATATATATTTCGAGGACGATGAATACTCCTCGAGGGAGAGGGAGGCCCAGGACTCATCCACATCATGAAAAAAATACCGCTGGCCGTGGTGTGACAATTCATCACCAAGTAAGAGAAATGATATGTGCCACAAGGGAATTCTCGGAAGAGGAGGCTACGAGTTTATCGGAAAGGAATGTTCCTTAATTCCATTCCAGAGAGTCCAGGAATGCACTGCCAAAGCTCTTAAGAGATAGCAAAAGTACTGTGACAAGAGTTACGATGGAGAAATATAAGAACTCAGAAGAGGGGTCATCTAAACTCTCTACACCTGGAAAGAAGCGGCCTAGAACTTCCAGAGTTACAAAGCTGGATCCGTTTAAAGAGGGTGCTATTCGCCATCACATATATTCCTGCTACTCCAGGAGGGAACATCCAACAATTCAAAAGCTGCTATTTACACTTCCGAACGACTTATTTAAAGGCAGTTATTCTTCCTTATTGAAAGTGGCTCACAACCTTGGTTTTGAATATAAAACTATTAACAGTAGGAAGCTGCTGTTGGAAAGAGGTGACGTAGTAGCTCTAAGGAGTACGTTCCTGCAGAAGATTCGAAGGCGGGATCTAATGTCCATTGAGTGGCTAGATGATACATGGGTCAATGCTGATCATACCAGAAATAAGGAATGGACCGATGACTCTCTCAAGGGAATGATCGCAGGACCAAGTGGACGAGAAGGACGACTGATTGTCTGCCACGCAGGATCAGCGGATGGATTTGTGACTGACGCATTACTGATCCTCAGATCCCACAAGACGGGAGAATACCACGAAGAGATAGACCACAAAAGATTCCGTAAGTGATTTGAGGAACAGCTACTCCCAAACATCAAACCGAACAGCGTGATAGTGATGGACAGTGCTCCTTACTGCAGTGTTCAGCTTGATAAGGCTCCAACAAACGCTAGTCGGAAGGATGAAATGATAGACTGGTTAGTTTGTCATGGAATCAAAGCAAACAAGGAAATGACAAAGGGAATTCTTCTTGGCCTCATCAGGGAAAAGAAATCTAGAATACCAGTGTATCACATTGACGAAATTGCCAAAGAGCAGGGCCATGACGACATAAGGCTGCCCCCCGTACCACTGCCATTTTAACCCTATCAAACTTATGGTCTCAAGTTTAGGGTTATGTTGCAGTAAACAACAACAAGCGATTCACCCTGGCAGAGGTCGAAAGACTTACGTCTGAGGGATTCAATCGAATAATTGCCGAAGACTGGAAAAACGCAGTTTCACACGTGGGGAATGAAATTAAGACTACTATAGAAAAGGAGATGACTTTGGATTACGAGGTGGATGAACTTATAATATGGCTGGAAGGTTCCTCCAGTTCTAGCTCCTATTCAAGCACTGACAGCAGCAGCAGCATGTTACCCAGCTGTCGTCGTATGTACGTACGGTGCTGAAATAATATAGTTATAGAGATAGTAAATATATAGCTTAAGCAAACAAGTGGTAGAAGAAGAAGCACAATAAATAATAATAATAAATAATAAATCTGAGTATGAACTGACTCAATATGAATACTTTTACCAAAGGAGGAAAGCAATTAGAAAATTTTAAGTGACAAAAGAACTAATAATTTGAAACTAGAGAAAGATGTTGTTGAAGGATATTTTAGGAACAGATTTGAAACTCCTAATGATTGCATGAGAGACTCCTATATTGATTATACGAATGAAACCTTAGATGATACAATTTCAGTATCTCAAGAGTTAGTTTTCTCTATTATCAAGAGCATAGCAATTGACACTAGCCCAGGTCCGGATAAAGTTTTATTGAAATCTGTTTATGATCCACTTGCTGCTAATATTTTAGCCACCGGGCGAGTTGGCCGTGCGCGTCGAGGCGCGCGGCTGTGAGCTTGCATCCGGGAGATAGTAGGTTCGAATCCCACTATCGGCAGCCCTGAAAATGGTTTTCCGTGGTTTCCCATTTTCACACCAGGCAAATGCTGGGGCTGTACCTTAATTAAGGCCACGGCCGCTTCCTTCCAACTCCTAGGCCTTTTCTATCCCATCGTCGCCATAAGACCTATCTGTGTCGGCGCGACGTAAAGCCCCTAGCAAAAAAAAAAAAAAAAAATTTTAGCCCATATCATCAGAAGAATATTTGAAAGTGGGTTCATTCCTGAGGTTCTTAAGGCAGCGAGGACTGTTCTTATACATAAAGGCGGTGAAGAGAATGATCTCTCCAAATGGAGACCGATTAGTATTTGCTCCATTATTCGGTGCATATTAAGTAAGATCCTTTATAAAATTGTAAGGGAATACATCCCTTTGAACCAGTTCCAAAGAGGTTTTGTCATGACCCCTGGCTCTTTCATTAACGTGAATATTGTTGATGGCATTTTACGAACAGCTGTAATGAAAAAGATTTCGGGCTGCGTAGTATTCCTCGACATCAGCAAAGCGTTGGATAGTATTGGACACGATCACTTAAAGGCGACAATAGAGAACTCTATACTACCCAGATCCATTAAGAAGTTACTAGTCAACCTTCTCACAGAAAACACAACACAAGTTCAAACTGCTCGTGGTCATACAGATAAGATAAACATCAAATGTGGAGTGATGCGAGGAGATCCCATTTCACCTTTCTTATTTAACTGGGGTATAAACCACATCCTTGATAAACTCACAGACATCAAAGTATCAGAAATGTATAGTTTTCAATTGAGCCCTAACACTGTACCTTTAACATCTCTATGCTTTGCCGACGATCTGGTGATCATAGCTAAAGACCAAGCATCAGCTTCAATCCTAGTCACTTCTGTCATAAATCTGCTTCAAGAAATAGGTTTGCATATAAATGCAGACAAATCAAATGCCATTATTATAGAAAATGGTAAACTTCATTCTGATGATATCGTGACGGTCTCTGGAAATATTAGAAGTATAAATAATAGTGAAGAAAAAATATTTAAGGGCAACTTTCAGCCAGACTTTAGCCTTTAATGAACATCAGGTACTTGAAAAATTGAAAGCTAACTCAGATCAGATTACCAGGACTCACTTACTCCAACCGCACCAAAAATTGACTGTAATAAATCAGTTTATTGGCCCCACACTGATATACCCCTTCCACATTGTTTTGGTTGAGAAAATTCCCAAATCAAGTCTGTTAAAAGCCGACAACATGATCAGAAGCGCACTTAAAGAAATTCTACAACTTCTGAGTGACACACCGCAAAGTATGATCTTTTCGAGCTACAAATATAAAGGGTTAGCACTAATGCGCGCTACTTGGGAAGCGTACCTTCAACAGCTGAACATCAATCTTAAGCTAGAAGCTGTGAATGATTCGCACGTAAATGCTGTTTGAAATTTCACAGCAATAAAAACTCGCTGCCTATCTGAACTTCAACTCAATGAAGAGACATCAACGAAATCTGTTAGACAACTGCGCGATATACTTAGAACACGCGAATATGAAGCTTGGTGTGCATATTCACAGAAAGGAAGAGGTGTTGAGTTATTTGCTCAAGTTCCTGCTGCTAATTCTTGGGCTACCAGAAGGGATGGTTTAACTTGTTCGGAATGGAGGGAGATGTTGAAGATGACCGCGTTGGTTGCATCAGTATGTACTCTGCCGGGACGTTCTACCAGCACAGGCCACTGCAGACACTGCAGTGAGTATGAAACCTTACCACATGTGCTGGGGAGTTTCCCTCAAGGAGAACTGCTTAGGATCAAATGCCATAACATCATCAGAAACCTGATTGCTAATGCTCTTCATCTCAAAATTCTAGAAGTGTACGAAGAAGTCCACTGCATCGCCAAAGGAGGCAGCACTCGCAGGATTGATATTATAGCGATTGACAGACGGAGGAACGAAGCAGAAATTATTGATCCTACGGTACGCTTTGAATCTTCAGCCTCTCAGCCGACTGATGCAGATAATGAAAAAAAAGGATATCTATTATCCAACCATCCCTTTCTTTCTTGAGTCGTATAACCTTAAAAAATTTACGGTGACTGGACTTTTCTTTGACGCGAGGGGAACAATTCCCAAATTTTTTGTCATATGGCGACAAAAATATAAACTAGCGAGAAGTCTACAAAATGAGATAGTCGTCTCACTCATCAAATACTCAGTTTCGATTCTTTGTCACCATTTATATGGAGTTCATGCCATTTAACATGGTTAATTGTAACTTATTATTTTTTAAAACATTAATCTTCTTTATCTTCCCTCAAAATTGTTATTGTATATTATTCTGTGTCTTATGGCAAATCTAGGGTGCCCTGGATCAGAAAAAAAAAAAAAAAAATAATAATAATAATAATAATAATAATAATAATAATAACGAAACGTGCAGTGAGAAGGAACTAGGCCACGAGAAAATAACAGGGACAAGAGAAATCCAAAAGTTAACAATGTAAATAAGAGATATCTAACAATAAATAAATGAATAATTAAACATTTCTCAACAAGACAGTAAATCCCAGACAAGAGTTTGCTAGACAGTAAAGCATATGAAGGAAACCTCAGACAACAAGAAAAATGTGCCACATTTACAATAAAGAAAATCATAAATACATCAAAAACCGTATGAATAAGTATAGAGCGTACAATAAAGAGTGGTAAAACTCCAATAAGAGGAAACAACCTAAAAAAAAAAGAGAGAAGAAAAGAAGATGCAAAAGGAAGGGAATATGGGAATGGAAGTAGGGATCAAACTGGGGAAAGGATTCTCTTCGCCGTGTGTAATTACTATTCAGGATGTTTTATTATTATTATTATTATTATTATTATTATTATTATTATTATTATTATTATTACTGCAAAAAGTAGCATTGGTCCTAGGAAGCAGATAATGCGAGATAAAAATTCCATTGTCCGTAGTACAGTTCGTGGTTGAAAATTTTAAGTAGAAATAATGTCTTGCATAATTTTGATGGCGTAATAAGCTGGCGAAAGGAAAGTTCAACTGGGGCAGATGGCCCACAGAAGAATCTAGAGTCAAAATAACATTATGATAGGTCTTGCTCACCAAATAATCCGAAGACTTATAGTCCAGATGGTAATGATAATATAAACGTAGCACAGTTGTTTCGGTGCTCCACCACTCCGAGACAAAGGCAGACTCAATTTTAGAGCGGTGGAGGAGAGAATGTATAGTGGTATAGAAACGTCGAGAAGAATAGAGAAGCAGAAAGCCAGCATATTCCACAAATCACGTGTCCAATAGAAGTTAGCACAGGCATACACAGCAAGCATAGAAGGCGATGCGTGGAGAAAATGATGACGTCAGAGTCACGTGATGAACGGAGTAGGCAGGCAGCAGTGAGCATAGCAGTAGGGTGAGTGAAGTAGCGGCATCGTGATTGTAGAAAGGGCAGACTGCGAAGGTAGGAAACATACGTAGCATTTAGCGGAGATCGTAACAAGCAGCGAAGATGAGATGGAAGGGATTGAGCCACTACAAAATGATTAAGAACAACGTCAGGGTCTTCGTACGAGGAAAAGGCCCTGGATCCCTAGGGAAATTGAAGGTTTTGGTTATACCTTCTATTCGTTTCTGCTGCCACCAACATCAGTGGATTAGGCCTACTGGGGATACCACTATTAAAAAAACGTGCCAGGTTCTCTACCGCTGGGTAGTGTGGAAAAGAGTACACATGATTTATGACCCCCTGTCCTCCCCGCGCAGCCTTTTCCCCTTGAACTCGCTTTTTCTTATTTGTTTTACGTCCTATATTTACGCCAATAAGGTGTACGCATACATAGTATAGGACAAAGGGCATGTTGAAGGATTTGTCAGGCTACAGGTACCACCCCTGTTAAAGAATAATAATGTTATTGATTTTACATCCTGTAACACTTTCAACTAAAGATGCCACTCCTCGTAAATGAGGCCCTTATCTGTAAACAAAATATGATCCACTAAATCTTCCGGTTGACGATGGACCCACTCACTGAAGGTTATGCACGGTGTATAATCTCCCTCTGATAGGTGCTGAACACGCTGTAGATGCCATGAATGCTGCTGATCTTTCCATAATGTTCACAGGATGGTCCAATTACCACTGCCATGATTTGGCAAATACAGTAATCCTGCTGGAGTTCTTTGTAGCAAGTTCTAATATGTTGTCCTCTGCAAGAAGATCATGTCTAGGCCCACCAGCATCACGCCTGGGCATGACAATTTCCAGTGTCAGCTATTCTCTGTATGGCTGCTACAAGACAACCTCTTACTAGATGGTGCAGCATTCCTTTCTCTTACCCCTCACTTCCGGCTCACTTGTTTCCAATATAAATGTTCCGTTATTGCACATTATAAATTTTCCACCTAACTCATTCCTGGTTGCCAGCGCTTAGCCCCAGTGTGCTAAGTTGGGTTCATCAGTTGGTAAATAGCACACCCACCAAGATGCATGGCTTGTGCATACCAAGGAGGCCACTCGCGTAGGCTACTTGGAGCCACCGGCAGTGCCAATGCACATGAGAGACTTTGTCTCATTACAACGAGTCTCTCTGGCTGTCATTCTTCCACTCAGGGCACTCGCTTCTTCCCTCAGGTCTCAAACTCTGGATTCTACAACCTGGGGACATTGCCTTAAAAGCTCTTCAACCAGTTTGTTGATGTCTTGCATAATGCCAGTCTTTAACTTTATTTCCAGAGAGTGCACTTCTTGTTCTAACTTAATTGTCCATCTTTCAGTTCACTTAATTCTGATTTTACTTCACTGAACCATTGGTCCTGTTTGGATGAGAGTTCAGTTTTAAGTTTGTCCTGACTGGATGTAAGTTTACTTTTAAGTCCAAGTTCCTATTCGTTAGATTTCAGTCCACTCTTAATTTCTTCTTGACAGATTTAGGTTAATTCTTGACTTTGCTTGTGATCTTAATGAGAAAAGCATGGAGCTGTTCATTATCAATTTTTTCTACTCACTAGAAAAATCTATAAACTATGAAATATGCTACTGGTTGATCCCGATTCTGATACCAGTTGTAACATGATGACAGGGTGGTAGATAAATACATAAATACATGGCTGGTAGCGTTTACTTTAAGATGAATGAACTAACTCTAATAACTGCTTGCATGCAGGCACACAATAATACTAATTAGCTCTCTCTCTCTCTCTGTTCTCACTGTTCAGTCACACTAGGGTATTTCAGTCCAACACTTATGAGTAGAGCCCAGAAGTTAGGCATTTATTTTGGGTTAAAATAGGCAGGAAAAAAGGCATTTGAAATACTGAAAATAGGCATTACGGTAATTAAAATAGGCATTCATTAGGAGTGAAAGCAAAGAGGAATCTCACTCATTATTAATGAAAATATGTATTTTAAATACTCATTCATTTCCTTATTATCAATTTATCACATAATTAGCCTAATTACTCTTACTTTCCTTGGTTACAAGCAACAACAAGGTGCTTTTTCAAAGTATCAACTGTCATAGACAGACGCTTGTCAGAAAGAATGTTTTTCATCATGGAAAAGGAACGTTCTACTTCCACTGAAGTGATTGGCGCAAATTTGAAACAAGCTATTTCGGAAGGACACATGCCGGTTAAAACAGAATTTTCACCTTTCAGAACATCGCGAATGTTCTTAATTTTTTCAATGTCCAGATTAGCACTCAGAACACGTTTACACTTTTCACCAACACTGTTTCCTTTTTCTCCTGGTGCTTGCAGCAGTTTATTTACTGCATCTTCGAAGATCGCCATAGATGATACCAGCGAATCATCTCTTTTCTCCAACTTAAAGATTGCTTCCGGTATCACAATATAATGTGCTGTTATAAATGCCAGATCATTGCTGAGCTCTTCATGGTCCAACAACTTTTTTACCTCGCGAACTGAAGCAACTTCGTCTACTGATAAGGCATGAAGTACCTCACGTATCTTGTCCAAATTGTTGCTGTAATATATGACTGCTGAGATCCAGGTTCCCCATCTCGTGAGAACTGGCTGTGGAGGTAAAGGGAGCTCTGGTGCCATGTCCTTGAAAATCCAGATTCGGGAGGGTGATTTTAGGAAGATTTTCTTGGTATTCGAAACCAACTTATCCACGTGAGGATACAAACTTCGTATCTCTTCAGCAATTCTTTGCAGTCCATGGGCTAGACATGTGAGGTGGAGCATTTTAGGAAAGAGAACTTTCAAGGCTGTAGCTGCTTTTTTTTTTTTCCATGTAAGGTGCCGCATCTGTGACAAAAAGTAGGACATCATCGTCCCGTATTCCATCCGGCCAGAGTAACATTAATGAATTTGTGAACAACTGTGCCACTGTAGAGCCATTTGCTCTCTCCATCTCTTCTGTCGTCAAAAGAAATACTGATGATAGGTCAGTTTGCTTTGCTTCCATAGTTCCAACGATGACGTTGGCCATGTAACGTCCCATTGCATCCGTAGTTTCATTAACGGAGATCCAGATCTTCTTTTCTGCAACTCTGCTTCGAATCCTATGCAGGGTCTCTTCAAAGGAGATATTCAAATACGTTTTCCTTAATGTGGATTCTGATGCAATTTCTTCTTTAGTGTACTTCTGCAGAAACGTCCTGAGGGATTGATTTTCCAGTTTCCAGAACGGAATTCCGGAGTCCAAGACAGCTTTACATAGATCCAGGGAAAACTGAGATTGCCTGCTGGATGTTGTAACTGCTGTTGATATTAAATTGATCTTAGGGCCAACAATATTTAACCTAGACTTATGTTTCGTTGTTGAGTTATAAAGTACTTTTTTTCGTGATTAATAGATTTTTCTCAGATTTTGCAAAATAGTATAGCTCCATCAGTAGAAAGCGTATCCGAACCGAATTCGCGAACATAGCCATGTAATTTACCACGCAACAATGAAAATTTCAGCATGATAAATAAATCAGTGCGAACACCCAAGTTGTCTTTAACAAGTTCAAAGTAGACTAACAGCTTCTTTTATGTTTGGCCTGTTATACAGAAGTGATTTCCTCCCTTCCTCTGCATTATCTTATCATTTCGAAATCGGGAATACCAGGCAATTACGCATTGTCACAGCAAAAGGGGTGTGAGAAAGAGACAAGACGTACTTCCCTCATCCTGTCTCTTTCCTGGTATTCATTATGCTTGTGCATTCCTTTCACTAATAAAGGTTCTGTTATTTACAGAGGTTAAATGAATGAGTTAAGAAAATAAGCTTTTGATTGCCTGAAAACAAATAAATGATTTACAGGAAACAATATTCTAAATAGATATTTGTGACGGCAATATGTAATTTAATTTGTGCAACCTTATTTTTTGTCTTCGATGTACTGAAATTCATTATGTTCTTTTTTAAAAGTGTAAATTGCGGAAAAAAATTGCATAACGATCAAAAAAGGCAAAAAAGGCTTTAAATCTTAAAATAGGCAAAAAAGGCAAAATAAAAATTACTTCTACACTTCCTAAATGCACGAAAACATATTTATCTCTATCTGATTCTTCAACATATCCAGTCAGATAAAAAAAGGCATTTTGCCTAACTTCCGAGCTCTACTTATGAGCTACAACAATTACACTACACATGCATGATACACAATCACAGCAAGTTGTTTTTTGCTCTACATGATGACGTAAATATTTTATATTGTGCTAATTTTGTTTCCATCTAGGCTCTCTTTTGTTTTTTCATTTGTTCCTTCATTATGTTTTTTGGCATTTTTTAGCTTGTATTATGTAAATTATTTCAACCCCTCCCCCCCTCCAATTTTTTCACTGAAGATGGCTCAAACGAGCTGAAACATGTTTGAATTTGATTACTCCGTCTAAGGATGGAATATAGGATATATTGAATTTGGAAGATAAATTCAATTTTTCACCTTTGTAAAGGTGAAAACCATCAATACGGAATGATTCTAATATCTTGTAATCCAACATCACCTTCGAATGTCGACCAAAAAGTTCCCAAGTGCACATAGCAAGGAAACGATACCAAAGATGATCAATCGCATGCATCATAATCACTGGGGTGTATAAATATCGGTAAAGGAAACTCCTGCATGCTTAATCGCTCGTAATAACGGATGCATCAGTGATAGGACTCTTGCTGTAACCAAAGGATAATACACAGTTTAATATAGGAATTTGGAAGGGATAGACAAAAACTGTCATTATAACGGGGTTCTCGTTATATGCCGTACTCGCTATAGCAGACTTCTACTGTACATCAGAGAATTGGAACTGATGAGGAGAGAAGTATATGTGAAGATGTGTATCTTTTCCTTGTCCTTCCAAGAATTTGATCTTTTCTCTCCTTTCTGTAGCATCCTGTATATACATTGATCCAATGTTATTTATCCATAGTGATTCTTATAATCTTATATATAACAATACTCAGCACAAGGTAGAACATACTAAGTAACAGCAAAGAGATCAACAGAAAAGACAGAGACAAATGCAAAAACATAAAAGGGGAAGGATGAATTCCACATCTTCCTACATGGGCTGGCCCTTCTTCAGTCTTGGTTCTCTTTCTTCTTAGCATGCAGCAAGTTCATTTCTGTATCACAGTTTCAATAGGAGGCATGCACCCACACTCCTTGAGGGGGCCATTCTTGAGAATTATTCATTTCTTGTTTTAAAATTCTTACTAGTGGCTGAAAAGAAATATATCAGAGAACTGGAACTGAGGAGAGAAGTGTTGTACTAGCGTGTGTGAAGATGTACTGTAGATCTTTTTCCTTGTCCTTCCAAGAAATCAATTTTTTATCACCTTTCTGAGGTGTCTTGTACATACATTGACCCAATATTGTTTATCCTTAATGTTTCTTATTTGTATTTTTATTTTGTAGAAACTATTCCAGTAATAAAATATACAAATTTAACCTAATGTACAGAGTGAAGAGAGATATAAATTACGATAAAAATGAACATTAGTGAATGGAAGAACATAGGGAAGAGGCTTATATATAACCATACTTAGGTTGCTACTGGATTTAACTGGATTTAACATTGTGCACCACATTATCAAACTTTCACCGACACAACAGAATATTGTATGTCAACACAGCACCTTCAAGAAGAAGAATCTTAACGCCAAGTTTTACTGAATCATCCCATATGGACAATTTTAATTTTAATGCCAACAATATATTTTTAAGTGTTGTGCTCTGAAAAATCCTGAACACTCTTCACCATTTTAATTGACGTATTTGGCTACCCGAATTATTTTAATGTGTTGCTTTGTCCTTGTCCTTGTTGCTTTCTCTTACAGACTCTTGCGGCTGATGATGTCTACAAGCTAGACGAAACATGTCCCGTCATATTTTTAAAAATGATTTGTAAATAATTAGATAATAAAGAATCTTGGTATTGTAAAGGTTGAACATTTGACTCAACCTTCAAAGTAGCCTGCTGAAGCCAAGAATCATCATCATCATCATCATCATCATCATCATCATCATCATCATCATCATCATCATCAT
Organism: Anabrus simplex; assembly: GCF_040414725.1. Taxonomy (NCBI): domain Eukaryota; kingdom Metazoa; phylum Arthropoda; class Insecta; order Orthoptera; family Tettigoniidae; genus Anabrus; species Anabrus simplex. The sequence goes on along the minus strand of NC_090265.1, from coordinate 1,479,379,348 downwards.
CATCATCATCATAGAAGAACTAAGCAATGTGTCAAATTTATTCTCATTCTTAATTTTTTGTCTAATAAACAACATAAACATAATATTTCATAAGATCAACATACACACAAGTATTAGACCAGTGTTAAGTGGTAATGAGATGTTAAATGTGAAGGAAAAATCTCTACTCACCTTACATAAAGAGATATAGGCACCACGGTGTTAAGAACTATAGCATACGAAAAGAAGACAAGGAGTGCAATCACAGTGGCACCCTCTAGCGGATCAGTGGGAACTAACTTATCCCACTGAAGATACGTTTGGAAGTACTGGCCTACGAGCGTCTCCCAGATTCCACACGCAATCATACAAAACAGGCACATGGAAAGTAGAAAAAATACAATCTGGAACAGAATATTTATACAGTGTGGTGAAAAATGTTACAGACTAATTTTTTAAAGAGGGTCTATGGTAAATTTCACATTACTCCATGGAAAGCCTCCTCAAGACAGTCCATCAGTTGAGCAATTACCTCTCTTATGCAGAAGAAAGTATTGATCCACCAGAATTTCTGTAGCAATGGAAGGAATGTGAACCAGTGAAATGACTTCATTCCTGTTACCAACAGTGCTCAAATCTGATTTCTATATTTGACTTCAATGTAGGTACTGCTAGTGTATTCATTCATTCATTCATTCATTTACAACCTAGAATACACACACACCCCCCTACCTAACTGTGAGATTTACATATAGTTTGTTCTTGCAAGAAGACATACAGTAAGCAGAAACTCTAAAAAGTAGGATTTACATCAGAACACAGAAACATCAGTATTACTGTGACCTTGATCTGCCAGAGAAATATGCTTACAGTAGTTATTCATGCATATAATAAAGAGACTAGTGTTCTGGTTACAGTTTCATATTCTCTTATACAGAAAAACAATTATAATAGGAAAACTCTCAACAACTTTGATCTGGTTTCTGGTATTCTAAAGCACTACACAGCAGTTTGATCACATTTATGTTCCTTGTGATAAACTATGTAGTAAAATAAGCATGACTCTGCATAACAGTGAGATTCTCAACACTGATTGTTGCTTTATCATTTTGTGAGGAGAAAATCACTGATACAACTTCCACATGACCGAATCTATGCTCTCAGTGATGTTATTGTGAAGCAATGTGATTCATTAGTCTGAGATAACTTTCCATAAATCATGTATAGTACTAAGGAATTAACTTCATGCATTGTAACACTGATGGCTTCTCAGCTAAACGATGAACATATTTTCATGTCCTCCAGTTATTAAAGCATGAATCTGCTGGGAGTGTTAGAAAGGAATTTCATATTCACTTTCCTAGTGTGTGAGTGCAATAAGTGAAGGAACTATAAAAATTCATGAATAAATCCAAAACTGTAGGTTCAGTGCAGCCAGCCTCATGGTGTAGTAGTAGTGTGCCTTTCTTCTACCTGGGTTCAATTCCTGGCCAGATGAGGGATTTTTAACTGAATATGAAGGCTGGTTCAAAGTACACTCAGCCTACAATTGAGGAGCTATGTAATGGTGAGATAGCAGCCCTGGTCAAGAAAGCCAAGAGTATTAGTCGTGCTGACCATGTATCAGATTATAGTCACCTCACAATTTGCATGCCTTCGGACAGAGCAGTGCTTGCTTGGCAGGCTAAGGCCTAACAGGGTTGTTGTGTCATGGGGTTTGTTTGTTTGTTTGTTTGTTTGTTTGTTTGTTTGCTTGCTTGCTTGTTTGTTTAATGCTGTTATGTTGTAACAGATGGTGGATTTTGCTGTAGGCATATGCTCAGTGTGCGTCATTCACTGCCAATAAGCATGTGAAAAGGACGGCAATTATTTATGATTAATCCTGAACAAGAAACTTAAATCCAGCTAGGCCACCAAAGTGACTTTGAGAGAAAGTAAAATGTAGACAATCCTCAAAATATTCAACCATTACCTAAAGCCTAATGTTAGTGACAAGATAACTGTATGCACCCATATCCAACCTTGGGCGCATCTCTCTACAGGGTCAGGTATGAAGTGAGATGAATCTTCATAGCAAGCTTTTTCGACCGCATGCACTTCCTGATGTCAACCTCATCAGGGGAGTTACTGAGATGAAATGAATGATAGGATATATGATAGTAGGAAGGGAGAGGATGAAACCTGGTTCCAGCACATAGCTTCTCTTGTTGAATAGCACCAAGGCTTTATGTCCATATCTAATGGACAAATCACCATCAACAGTGCCATATGCCCTCACTCTCCACATTAGCCATGCAGAGAAGTTTGAAACTGAATCCAGTCATTTGGCACACAATCTAGTGATTAGAAATTGTATACTACCACCACCCCTACCCTACCAGATACATTCTGATGGTGAAAATTTTTTGACCAACAAGACTTGAACCAGCTAACCAAGCAGTGTCAGATCATACAGACTTGACATCTTAACAATCATGGCCACCAGGCAGGTTGTTGGTGAAGAGATAATTATTTACAAAATATCAATGTAGTTAAATATATGAAACAATACAGTTCTGAGAGTTAGTAAACGGCGTGCTCTTTTGCTCAGTATCATTACTAACAGTACAAGGCATAATACCCCAATGTCCAGACATGTTGAAACACTGCTTAGCAAAATAACATTCATTTAAATGAGCGACCCCATAGAAACTACAGGCTTGGCCATGAGTGGTAGTGAGTGTGTTCAGAGATGTGTCCTATAATTCTATCTCTTCTTTTCATCAAATTTTGCCAAACCGATAAAACTTGATTCAGTATCTTCTCATTTGTCATTCAATCTATCCAACTCACCTTCAGCATTCTTCTGTAACACATGTCAAAAGCTTCTTTTCTCTTAATTTTGGAGTTATTTACCATCCATGTTTCATTTCCATACAATGCCACACTCCACTATCAGCACCAACAAAGATGGGTAGGACCTACGCATCTTTGGTAATAGTGATAAATCATCAATATGGACCATAATGAAATTAATTTCATGTGCCACACTCTATATGAAAATCTTTAAAACATCTTTCTAATTCTTTTCTTTTCTTTTCTTAAGGAAGGGCTTCCTTGCTTGTACTATTCTGCATTTTATGTCCTCCTTACTTCTGTCGGTGTTAGTTATTTCACTACCCAAGTAACAATATTCATCTACTTCCTTTACATCTTAATTTCCTAATTATATTTCACACGTCACCTGACTTTGTTCGACCACACTCCATTACTTTTGATTTGAACTTATTTATTTTCATCTTGTATTCCTTCCCCAAGACTCTGTCCATACCATTCAGCAATTTCTCCAGATCTTCTGCAGTCTCAGATAAAATAATATCGTCAGCAAATCTCAGGGCTTTCATTTCCTCTCCTTGGACTGTGAGTCCCTTTCCAAATTCCTCTTTGATTTCCTTACCACCTGTTCTATATAAATATTGAAAAGGAGGGGAGACAAACAGCAGCTTTGCCTCGTTCCTTTTTGGATTGCTGCTTCGTTTTCAAAGCCCTTGATTCTTATCACTGCAGACTGATTCTTATTCAGATTGTAGATAATTCTTTATTCTTTGCATCTGAGCTCAATCACCTTCAGAATATCAAATAGCTTGGTCAAATCAACATTATCGAATGCCTTTTCCAGATCTACAAACGCCATGCATGTGGGCTTGTCCTTCTTAATGTGGTCCTCTAAGATCACGGTAAATTAAGGTTTTCAAAGGTCCACCCATTCAATACATGTGAGTCAATCACATGTCATACGGATACTAGTTTCGGCAGTCAGTAATTCAGAGGGAATGTCATCAATTCCAGGTGCCTCCTATTTTGGTCTCTCAAAGCTCTATCAAATTCTGACTTCAAAATTGGGTCTCCCCTTTCATCAGTATCAACAGCCTCTTCTTGTTCCAGGACCATATCATCTATTGTACGCGCACTTTTTAGTAATAAATGGACACCCTAGTGCTGAATCGGTCGACCTCGGTTATCTTCGAGATTCGTATTGGCAACCTTTGAAACACAAACTAAGAATCGCTTATGATAGCTGTGCGACATCTGGCGTACACTTTACGTACTCGTACTGTTGTTGTTTACACAGCAAAGCCAAACTATAGAATTCATGCTAGGCACGAGTTTCGCATCGAGAAATGTTATATAATATTATATATTGTGTGTGTGACACAGTTGTTGGCGTAAGACAATAAAGGTTTAGAAAATTCATATCGATTGACCATATTATCGATTCAATTCAGATTTCATTTCCATTCAGTTGGCAGTATTACCGGAACCAGCAGTGCTCCCTCCTTACTTCTCAACACTGTACAAAAATCTATCACTAAAAAGTGCGCATACAATACTTCTTTCTCTCAATACAGCTGTTGTATATGTTCCTCTAAGGTTAGATGTAAAGTTATTTCTTCTGAAGCCAAATTGATCTCCTAACTCAGTTTTTACTTGTCTTTCCATTCTTCTGTAAGCAATAAGTGTTACAATTCTGCAGGCATGAGATACTAAACTAATCGTGAGGTAGTTTTCATACTTGTCAGCACCAGCTTTTATGGGAATAGGTACAACAATATTCTGACGAAAATCGGATGGCACTTCTCTTGTATCATACATCTTACACACTAAGTGGAATAACTTTGCCATGCTGGTTTCTCTTAAGGCAGTCAGTAATTGAGAGGGAATGTCATCAATTCCAGGTGCCTTGCTCCTATTTAGGTCTCTCAAAGCTCTATCAAATTCTGACTTCAAAATTGAGTCTCCCATTTCATCAGTATCAACAGCCTCTTCTTGTTCCAGACCCAAATCATCTACTTCTTTCCCTCAATACAGCTGTTGTATATGTTCCTGCCAACTTTCTGCCCTGTCTTCTTTCCCTAGAAGTGGTTTTCAATCTGAGCTCTCTATATTCATACACCTAGTTCTCCTTTCTCCAAAGGTTTCCCTGATTTTCCTGTATGAAGCATCTACCTTTCTTAAGACCGAACAACGTTCAACATCCTTGCACTTTTCTTTCAACCATTCTTCCTTAGCTGTCCTGCACTTTCTATCCACTTCATTCTTTAATTGCCTGTATTCTTTTCTACCCTCCTCATTTTTTGCATTCTGGTACTTTTATCATTCATCTATCAAGTCTAGTATCTCCTGAGGTAACTACTGATTCTTAGTTGATCTTTCCTTTCTTCCCAACCTTTCTTCAGCAGCCCTACTGACCACATTCTTCATGACTGTCCATTCTTCCTCTATTGTTTCCTTTCAGCCTTTTTATTCAATTCTTGTGCAACATGTTCCCTGAAACAATCCCTAATACTGTTTTCTCTTAACTTGTCTAGATCCCATCTCCTTCCTTTCTTCAATTTATTCAACTTCAAATGGCATTTCATGACTAACAAGTTGTGGTTAGAGTCCAGATCTGCTCATGGGAAAGTCTTGCAATCCATCATCTGGTTCCTGAATCTCTGCCTAATCATAATGAAGTTAGTACTGTATAATTCCGAATACCACCCACACTTTTCTCCCCAAAATATTGGTTCTAAATCTTGGGTGCGGGTCGTATTAAAGCTGTTCATTCTCGTAAATATTTACTACGTTTATATGGAGTAGTGAAATAGATTTTAATATGGTTACCATACTCAATATACCACATGTAAATGGGCATTCAGGTATTATTGTGTTTTAGTGGCATTCTAGAAAACAAGATTGATTTTTTCTCAATACGGTTACAGTGGCATGTAAACTCGAAATGTAAGGTACCAGTAATGAAATATACAGAGAAGAAAGGTGTTCCACCTATCAATACTTTATTATTTATTATAAACGGATAAAATAATAAAACCGGTAATGAAATACGGTAAATAAAAAAATATGGGAAAATAAGCGGTAAATATATAAAGCCGCTGCTGCGGACGCTCGATCGTCATTAGTTTCACAAGTGATGCTGGCATGCTGGGTGCGCAAACAGCTGATCTCGCGGGATATCATACTTTGGGAGAGTCAGTCTACCTCGCTCACATTAGAGTCCCGTACCTGTCCCATGAAAGTGCTCTCTCGATAGTAAGCGATGGATTCAAAACGATGTCTGCGATCATTTACTGTGCATGAGAAACTTAAATTCTAAACGAAGCTGAAATATACAGAAATCGTGCCATTGGCAGAAAGTACGATGTTAATGAATCGTGTATTCGCGAATGGCGGAAGACGAAGAACTTCCACGGGCAGAGTGCAGTGTTTCTGGAAATTGAAGAACAACTCCACAAATTTGTGATAGAAAAACGTGAGTTAGGATGTGGTGTTTCTAGTGAAATGTATCAATTAAAAGCACTAGAGATCTCATAAGAACTCGAAACACAGGCTTTTACTGCAAGCCGCGGATGGATCCAAAACTTTTATTGGAGAAAGGGATTGTGCATTCGGAGACGTACGTCTATTACACAATGTCTCCCTGGGGTGTATGAAGAAAAATTAATGGCCTTTCAGCATCACATTGTTCATTTGAGGAAGCAAAATTCTTGGGAATGCTGAAGAGACACCTGTCTATTTTTGAAATGCCATTGGAAAATACAGTGGATACGAAGGGTTCTAAAAGTGTAACCATCAGAACAGGTGGTAACGAAAAACAACGATGCACGGTAATGTGCGTATCAGCGGATGGAACCAAAGTCCTCCATATGTGGTTCTGAATAGGAAAACACTTCGAAAAGGAAACTTGCTGTCCGGTGTTATTGTTAGAATACATGAGTCCGGCTGGATGGACAGTGCGTTAGTTGAGGACTGGGTGAAGTGCATTTGGCAACGTCACCCGGGAGCTTTGTTAAAAAAACGAAACGTGCTTGTGTTGGACAGTTACTGAGGACATACAACTGACGCCGTAAAAGATATGATAAGGAAAGGAAAAACCGATCTTGAGATAATTCCCGGAGGACTCACTTCTATTCTACAACTGTTGTATGTGTGTGTGAACCGGCCTTTCGAAACTACAATGAAACAGTTGTATACTGAATAGATGTCTGATGGTGATTCACGTGTTAACACCCACCGGACGAGTGAAGAGGTTTGAAGACGGACTAATATGCAGCTGGATCAAGACCGCATGGGCGCGCATTCCCAACTATCTAGTGTCCAAAAGCTTTAAGAAATGAGGAATTTCAAATTCAGTGGACGGTAGGTAGTGAGGATGACTATTTGTGGAAAGATGTCAGTCAAGGAAGTTCCTGTGGTAAAACTGCAGATGATGACGGTGAATTGTGAATGATCTGAGTATTGGACCGATTTTATTTATGATTTTGTGTTGATTTTATTAATTGTACGCTGTTTGAATTTATATTTGTGGTATATTTGAAGAACATTAAATAGGTATGTAAGTTTTTTTTATTTTTTCCCTATTTTGCCATCTCAAATTTAGGGTGCGGGTCTTATTCGGTGGCAGGTGGTATTCAGGATTATACGGTATATTTGATACCTTCCAGTGTCTCCTGCTCTTGTCTATGTATACAGCCATAGTTTGTGGTGTCTGAACAAAGTATTAGCAAGGACTAAGTTATCAACAGCGCAGAATTCAATCAGCCGACTTCCTCTTTCATTCCTTTGTCCCAATCCGAATTCTCCTACTGTATTACCTTCTCTTCCTTGGCCTAAAACTGCATTCTAGTCTCCCATCACAATTAGATTCTTGTTAACTTTTAACTATTGTATTAAATCTTCTATCTCTTCATGTATTTATTCGATATCTTCATCATCTAATGAACTAAGAGGCATGTAGACCTGCACTATTGTGATGGGTACTGGCTTGGTGTCCATCTTGACAACAATAATCCTTTCACTGTGCTGGTCGTAGTAGCTTACCTGCTGCCATATTTTCTTATTCATTATTAAATGAACTCCTGAATTTCCCATTTGATTATGTGTTGATAATTCAGTAGTAGTAGTAGTAGTAGTAGTAGTAGTAGTTGTTGTTGTTTGAGCTGTCAGCCCATAGACTGGTTTGATGCAGCACTCCATGTCACCCTATCCTATGTTAACCTTTTCATTTCTACATAATTGCTGCATCCTACATCTGCTCTAACCTGCTTGTCATATTCAAACTTTGGTCTACCTCTACTATTCTTACCCTCTACACTTCCCTCAAAAACCAACTGCACCCACACTTCCCTCAAAAACCAATTGCACAAGTCCTGGGTGTCGTCTTCTCGTCAAATTTAGCCAAATCAATCTCCTCTCACCAATTCGATTCAGTACCTCTTCATTCGTGATTTGATCTATCCATCTCACCTTCAGCATTCTTCTGTAACACCACATTTCAAAAGCTTCCATTCTCTTTCTTTCTGAGCAATTTATCATTCATGTTTCACTTTCATACAATGCCACGCTCCTGACGAAAGCCTTCACAGACATCTAATTCCTATATCAATGTTCAAAGCGAACAAATCTCTTATCTTAAAAAAGGCCTTCTTTGCTTGTGGTAGTCTGCATTTTATGTCCTCCTTACTTCTGCCATCATTAATTATTTTACTACCCAAGTTAAAATATTCATCTACTTCCTTTAAGGCTTAATTTCCTAATCTAATATTTCCTGCATCACCTGACTTCATTCTGTAGTTACCTGACCAAAAATCCTGCTCTTCTGCCAGCATACTGCACTTATATCAACTACATCTAACTTTAGTTTATCCATTTCCCTTTTCAGATTCTCTTAACCTACTACAACGATTTGAACTTCTAACATTCCATGCTCCGACTCACAGACTGTCGGTACTGATCTTCTTGATGATTGTCCCTATCATGTAGTCCCCACCTGGAAATCTGATTGGAGGACTGTTTTACCTTCAGATTATTTTACCTGGGAGGAAGTGATCATTAGTACATCATTAATTAATTAATTAATTAATTAATGCATTCATTCATTCATTCATTCATTCATTCATTCATAGAGAGCTGCATGTCCTCAGGTGTTAGTTATGGCTGTAGTTTCAAGCTGCTTTCAGCTGTGTAGCAGTATCAACAAGGCTTAGACATGTTAACTATTGTACAAAACCACATCAGTCAATCATCTAGACTGTCGCCCTTGCAACTTACGAAAGGCTGCTACCTCCCTTTTGATGAACCATTTGTTAGCCTGGTCTCTCAACAGATACCCATAGGATTACACCTGCGGCTCAGTTATCTGCTTCACTGGGACACACAAGCCTCCCCATCGAGGCAAGGTCACATGGTTCACAGGGGAAGCGTGGTTCTTAGGGGAGGGAAGCACATTCAAATATGGCCATCTGTGTTAAGACGGAAATCCCTGACCCAGCCGTGAATTGAATCTAGACCCTCTGAACTGAAGGCCACTGCACCGACAATTCAGTCAAGGAGTCAGGCAGAAAATTAATTAAAATTTGGCCATTGATCACCCAGTAAAGATCCATATCGCTGCCATCTGGCAGTTGGAATTAAAATAACAACAACAACAACAATAACAATAACAATAATAATAATAATAATAATAATAGGGTCCTAGGAGTCAACCTAGGAAGGGACTTCATGGTCCTGGTAAATGGGAGTGAAATGCCTCGTTGCGACCATCTGCAACAATAAACTATTGGATTCAGCAAGAGAATCCAACTAGCCTCTTTCACTCCAACTCCAGCACGTAACCTACAAGAGGTGCCCCTGTTAAGCCGAGCAACCCAGTGGAAGGTTGGGTAACCAATCCCAGCGGGAAACTGGGTCGGTGAACCGATCAGTGCTGGGGGCTCCAAGGCTCACAACCTTGGTAGTACCTTGGTCGGTGCGAAATATCACCAACCCCATTCTACAGTTTTTCAACTGTGAAAAAAGCATGGAGGAAATTTCAGCTAAAGCTACTACCCCAGGTGGTAACCAATCCACCGTCGTCTTGTACGATGTTAGCGGGCCTTCGGATTCTGGGGAGCCTGCACCGACATGCTTGGAGGTGATGTAGATGTTGATTCCCATAGGGAACCTAAAATATTTGTCCCGAATGAGTAAATTTATACTACCAATATAATCTACATCATTTGATGGCCAGGCAGACATCTGTTTTTGGAAATGAGACATGGCTCTCATAGTGCATTGGCACTGCTGGTGGCTTCAAATAGCCTATGCAGTGGCCTCCACGGTATGCGCTAGCCTTGCGTCTTGGGTGGTGTGCTAAGTCCCAACTGACGAGCCTAACTTAGCACACAAGGGCGAAACGCAGGCAACCAAGAATGAGTTAGCTGGAAAATTTATAATGTCCAATAACGGACCATTATATTGGTATTATGCTTGGAGGTATCGGAGACTCCACGAAAGATCAAACATAGAGCCAAGAATTTCTTTGCTACCTTTAATGCCAATTCTCTCCAGAAGGTAGGAAAACTGAAACAGCTCACAGATATCCTATCGCAACAGCAAATTTTGATTGCAGTAATTCAGGAAACGAGATTTACAGATGAGCAGGCCTTTGAATCTGAAGGTTACAGGATCTTCAAGGGTAAACCTGGTAAACGTGTCATACAAACTGTCCCCCACCTTGGCACAGCATTTGTAGTCAACAAAATGATTCTGGACTCAATAACAAATTTCACCTCTGTGAATAGCAGAGTCTCGACTCTGCCCTTTCGAAGCACAAACAAAATGTATACTATTGTGAACGTTCATGCGCCGATCAACCAAGCGAACAAGAGAGACCCAGAGGGAACTGATAGATTCTGGGAAGAACTTGAGGAGATTTTATCCAAGATTCCAGACAAACATACCATAATCATGCTTGGGGATTTCAATGCCCAGGTAGGCAAAGAGAGAAAGTTCCAAAACATCGTTGGAAACTATCCTGCTCACCAGAGAACAAATCGTAATGGAGAAAGGCTAATAGAGCTGTGTAAGGCATTTAACCTCGTAATGAAGTCTACTGCTTTTAAACACCTGCCCAAGAAACAGAAGACCTGGAAATCCCCAAATCACCACCTTGGTGAATTCCAGATTGATCATGTCGCGATCACGCGGAAGGCTCAAAGAGAAATTCAGAATGTTAAAGCTCTAAGACAAGCAAAACTGGACTCAGATCACTATCTATCCAAGATAAAAATCAAACTGCTCCCGAGAAACACAAGGAGAGTTGGAGCCAAAAGGATTGAAAGATTTTATAGAGAAAAACTAGGATCTAACCATGAATTCACTCAGAAACTACAATCGGTGGATGTAGAGAACTGGGAACAACTGCACGAGGCCCTGGTCAAAACAGCTAAAGAGACGGTTCAGCTTACTGAGCCCAGGAAGCATGCTTGGTGGAACAGTGAATGCGATGCAGCGATAAGGCAAAGACAGTTCGCCTGGCAGAAATGGAACTCGCTAAAGAACCAAGTCAACTGGACAAACTTCGTGAATGAGAGAAAGTGTGCAGCCAAAACCATCCGCAGCGTTAAACGTGCTTTTGATAAACACCAGCTGGCTCAAATTGAGCAGGATTTCAAGAAGAACAATACATGCGACTTTTATAAAACATTTAAAAGCAACTTGAGGAAATACGACCCACCGAGCCTACAGTTCAGAGATTCCAATGGAAACCTAGCCCATAACGACAAGGAAAACTGCCGGATCCTTGCAAAATACTTCGAATCCCTTCTTAACTGCGAGGCCCCAATGTCCAGATTCACATTTGAAGATAAAACAACAGTTCACAGAGATTCAGCTCCACCTACGAAAGAGGAAGTCGGACAGATTATCCAATCCTTGAAGAATAACAAAGCGCCGGGTGAAGATTCGATAATAGCTGAATTGTGGAAGTTTGCTAGTGACAATGCAGTGGAAAAATTAACGGACATCATACATGAAATCTGGAACACTGAAAGACTTCCAAGTGACTGGACATCTGCCCTAATCCACCCACTTCATAAGAAAGGCGACAAGTCGGATGTTAACAACTATCGCTGCATCTTCCTCCTACTTATAACCTACAAAATTCTCTCGAAAGCTCTTCAAATCAGGGCAGAAGAACAGCTAGATCCAGAGCTGGGTGATTACCAAGGAGGTTTCAGGAAAGGACGGTCATGTGTGAAGCAGATTATGAATCTGAAATCTGTCCTTTCATATCTTAAACTAAGGAGCAAGCCTTTTGTAGTAACGTACATCGACTTTAAGAAGGCCTATGATTCAATTGATAAAACTACCCTACTTCAGATCTTAAAGGAATTTGGCTTGGACGGTAAAACAAGAGTGATCATCCAACGGACTCTCACCAACACCATCTCAAAGGTGAAGTTTAGAGGAGAGATTTCAGAGGCCTTTGAAATACGGACAGGAGTTAGGCAAGGAGATGGTCTCTCGCCTCTGTTGTTCAACTGCGTTCTTGAGAAAGTGATCCGTGAATGGCGCAGAGAAATGAGTTATGAGAAGGAGTCGAAAGCGGAGCCAGATTAGGCCACAAGAACAAGAACCTTTCAATTGACTGTCTAGCATTTGCAGATGATCTCGTGGTTTTCACTAATTCCTTCGATGTGGCCACGAAGCAGATCAACCAGCTTCAAACACAAGCTGCAAAGGCGGGCCTCCAAATCTTCTTTGAGAAAACGAAATTCATTACAAACATCAAACTGGTGCCAAGTGAGCTAGAAGGGACTCATGGAAAAGTCAAGCGAGTTGAAAAATTTAAGTATCTTGGTGAATGGATAGAACCTAACTTGTCCGACAAAGAAGCCTTTTCTTCACGCATGAATAAAATGGAAATGGCTTACCATCGGACTAAAAATGTCTATAACAAAAGATCTATATCTCTGAATGCAAAAATCAAACACTATTGCACTGTTATCTGGCCAGAGGCTCTAGGCTATATGCTGCGGAATGTCTCGCTATGAACGAAAAAGACATGATGGAGAAATTGGAGGCCAAGTAAAGAAAGATTTTGAGAAAAATCTTAGGTCCAGTCAAAGACAACGGTGAGTTTAGGAGACGGCACAACCAGGAGTTGTACTCGCATGTGGAGAAAATAACTGATGTGATGCAAAAAAGGAGGATTACTTTTTATGGACACATGGCCCGAATGAATTCAACGCGGTTAACCGACCGCATTTTCACTTTCCTCCAAGAGAAAAAGGCAAAGGGGGCATGGTTCAGTGAGGTACAGAAAGATCTGCAGGAGATTGGGATCTCATTTGAAGATATCCAGGAGCGTGTCCCACTTAAGAAAAAACTCCAAGAACATCAGAGTTTCCTACCAAAGCCGAAGATGAAAACTGGAAAGGCATGGACGGAAGAACGAAAGGAGCAACACCATATACGAATGAAGGAGTACTGGACCAACATTAAAGCTCAAGGGAAACAGTTGAAATGACGTGATCCTTAGTTGGCCGAAACGAAACAATAATAATAATAATAATAATAATAATAATAATAATAATAATAATAATAATAATAATAATAATAATAATAATGATAATAACATAAAATTAAGTTATTAACATATTTTCTTTGTATAATTGACTGGAGTGGTCCCATGCAGGCCATAAAATTGTTGTTGTTATTACGAGGGTCGAGTATAAGTCATGGCAACTATTTTTTTTCTCGCGAATAGAAGACAACACGGAAAATCTAAGATATGCATTTGAAAATAAAGGGCATGTCCTTGTGCATAGTGCCTGAAGACAAATTCCTACTTTAGGAGATTCTCGTAGGAAAGTGACAGAACACAGGCCATTGGTAAACATTGTTTTATTATGGTATAGACAGCAAACACACAAGACTATGCACAAAGGACAGGTCTCTACTGGTTACAGACCTTCGAAATAATCACCCTAGGTTTCCACTGTGCGTTGCCAGCGCTGGGGCAGGCGCTGAATACCATTCGCTGCATATGTATCGCTATCGTGTGACACCTCTCTCCAATATGCTGTTACGATGTCCTCTTTGTTAGCAAACTGTTTTCCACGTAATGGCTTCTTGACTTTGGGGATTAGATCATAGTCACACACCTAATGCTTCCCACAGCTCTGTATGGCATTGGCGTGCATTTCTGTCGCGGAGAACAGCTATTTTAATATACGATCGTTGCTCCTGCTCATTGACTTCCATTTTGTGATGCTCTCACTCACACACTGAACTTTGGGGCATGCTTAGACCCACACTGTTGTTTACATTCACCATCTAGTGGCATCACACGCAAGTACATACCGTACGTTTCCAAATGCATATCTTAGATTTTCTGTGTTGTCTCCTGTTCGCGAGAAAAAAATGACTTGACCTCTGTATTATTATTATTATTTATTAATTTACTATTATGTAATGACAAAAATACTTAGTCTACCGCTAGAACTTAGTATTTCCAGCTTTTTAAGCAAGCTATGGAGCTGATAATCCTGTACTACCCCTTAAAGCAACAGGCACCATTATTACCATAATTAGGCACTGTTTCAGTAATTAATTCACAACACTTGTTGATCAATTGTCAAGTGAAAAGGTCCACCTATTCAACACTTTTCATATGCATTAATTTTATAGAATACACGTTCCACCGCCAATAGGAAACATCTTCAGTTCCTCGAAAACTTAACTTAAAATCACAAAGATAATATCACATTAAGAACATTAAATAATATTTTCAGATATAGTTTTTAAAGTAATTACAGTCTTACAATTGTTGGAGTTGTATCTATGAGCCCCGAACATGTACACTTAAAAGCAAAACCATTTTTGTAGATATAACCTAAAGCTGAATGAAGTCCAGTAGTTGATAAAATATCCAATGGACGCAATGTATGTAGTTTGGAGAGATATGCCACATCTCTTTAGAAGGAATTTAGTTAGTGCTTAGTTAAAATAAAATGGTGATTTAAAATCTAGAACGGATACCGGATGCGACTATTTAGCAGGCTAGAGTCTCGTTCGTTATCGGAATTAACCAGACAAATCGCTCCACAACTAAGAACGGCCATGCACCACCACCCACCGAATCAAGAAAGAGCTCTCAATCTGTCAATCCTTCCGATGTCCGGGCCTGGTGAGGTTTCCCGTGTTGAGTCAAATTAAGCCGCAGGCTCCACTCCTGGTGGTGCCCTTCCGTCAATTCCTTTAAGTTTCAGCTTTGCAACCATACTTCCCCCGGAACCCAAAAGCTTTGGTTTCCCGGGAGCTGCCCGCCGAGTCATCGGAGGAACTTCGGCGGATCGCTAGCTGGCATCGTTTAAGGTTAGAACTAGGGCGGTATCTGATCGCCTTCAAACCTCTAACTTTCGTTCTTGATTAATGAAAACATACTTGGCAAATGCTTTCGCTTCGGTCCGTCTTGCGACGATCCAAGAATTTCACCTCTAACGTCACAATACGAATGCCGCCGCCTGTCCCTATTAATCATTACCTCGGGTTCCGAAAACCAACAAAATAGAACCGAGGTCCTATTCCATTATTCCATGCACACAGTATTCAGGCGCATCCGGCCTGCTTTAAGCACTCTAATTTGTTCAAAGTAAACGTGCCGGCCCACCTCGACACTCAACGAAGAGCACCGCGGTAGGATTTCATCGGAGTCCGCCTACGGCGCGCAGGAACCGCACGCGGATAACCACGGCGGCCGTGCGCTTTCGACTCGCCACCACCGGCAGGACATTCCACGAACCATGCCAGTTAAACACCGACAGCGTGGGACACAAATCCAACTATGAGATTTTTAACCGCAACAACTTTAATATACGCTATTGGAGCTGGAATTACCGCGGCTGCTGGCACCAGACTTGCCCTCCAATGGATACTCATTAAAGGATTTAAAGTGTACTCATTCCGATTACAGGGCCTCGGATGAGTCCCGTATCGTTATTTTTCGTCAACTGTCTAAGGCTGATACGTTCCATTAAAGTTAAGTTAAAATGCTGACGGGAAACTCTTCTCAGATGACAATTTATGTTGTTTGTAAGGAACGTGTTGGAATTCACCGATTGTTCCAGTGTATAGAGTTTCTCTGTTGTTTGCTCTTGAAAGGCGATAATTGTATCCCATTGTATGGCACTCATGATGATATTAAAAGTGCTGAATATGTGGACATTTTCAGTTGAAATTGGATATTTTATCAAAACAGTTATTAGAATAAGATTAAATTTATCAATAGATTGTAGTACTCATAGATCAGTAATGTTAAACACCTCACAGCAATCGTAGAACAGTAAGTGATGTTTTAAATTTTTAACTGCCAAACACATACACTAAAACACCTTTATACCACTTACCCCTATTATTATGAAATTCAATAACCTATCAATGCTTGTGCGTTTAAATTTTGTTTTCCCAGAGTTTTGCATTAGTTTAGTGTCCTTTCCCGCAAAGATGACAACTCCGTAACACCATTGCGTATTACGCAAAATGCAGCCTCGCAGTACCACCTTATCATTGTCCAAAGGAAACCTGAAAAATACATTAAAATCAGGTCAGAGTAAATTATAATATATTCTAGTAAGCATGAAATCTACACAAATTGGTACTAACAAAATATATGTTCCTGATTCAGAATAACCCAACCGAATTCTCGAACAGTCAACTATAACTCTCAAAACTTAACAAAATGCAAATTTATTACACACATTCCAATCACAGAAGCAAACTACTTTTTTTAATAAATTTGCCCTAAAAATCTACAATTTTTCCATAATATATATAAACAACCCTAATACATAGTCTACCCCTGCTTTATCAATATATTTCATCAGTTCCTGCTTTATTTTCAACTATTCCTGGAACTACGTTTTAATAATACAGAAATGACATAAATAAATTACTTGCATGTTCTGCATTTAGATTGCTTTTGCATAAATTTACACACAATATTCTGAAAAATTAAGAGAATTCTTACTTACCGCTTTCCCTTCCAGGATAGCGCTCCTTCAAATTTATTTAAAAGATTATTTGGTGTTTCACAGATGATTTCTCCATCAAAGGCTCCAATGAGAGCATCATCCTGACCCATCTCAGCAGTCTCTGTGAGGCACTGACGGCATTTCAAATTAGTCTCTCTGAAACATAAAATTCATATTCAAATTACTTGAAAAGCATAGCCATTTTTATCTTAGAGGGAGAAAAAAAATTATAATGAACTTTAAAAATATGTCAACAGATTACAACAGAAGAATTATGTAGGCCTACTTCACCCTGGGATAATATGAATGCCATGACTACTCATTTTAACTTCTGCCACCTCACTCCTCTCTGTTGCTCTTTCTTGATGAATGCAGGATTTTGTTTTAGCATCTGTCTCTTGGCACAGACAAGAGCAAAGTATTAAGGTTTCAGTCTCATTTATGGCTGTGACAGTTCAGAAGCTGCTGAGGTATGGATAGTGCCAAGTAATATCATTTGGAACACAGCTAGTCCATCAGTCATACTGCAGGAGTACTTTATGACTCATTAAGGCAAACCATGACAAACAATCTAGCACCTCGTATTGCCTAGCATGCCGAGCTTGATAGCTGCAGTCGCTTAAGTGCGGCCAGTATCCAGTATTCGGGAGATAGTAGGTTTGAACCCCACTGTCGGCAGCCCTGAAGATGGTTTTCCGTGTTTTCCCATTTTCACACCAGGCAAATGCTGGGGCTGTACCTTAATTAAGGCCACGGCCGCTTTCTTTCCCACTCCTAGCCCTTTCCTGTCCCATAGTCGCCATAAGACCTATCTGTGTCGGTGCGACGTAAAGTAACTAGCAAATTATAGCGCCTCTACCAGTTTTTGCAATTTTCCAATAACCACATAACCTCCAGTGGTGTTATCTGAGGATCCAACCAGCCTCCAGGCTGATGACTCAACAGCCACCTTACAATGGTAAATTCCATTTTTACTTTTTTTTTTTTTTTTAATTTTTACAATTGGCTTTACATCGCACCGACCCAGCTAGGTCTTATAGCGACAATAAGGTGGAGACTTCTCAATTATCTTTATGTTGTAGTAGCAACCAATACGGAGATGAAGCTAATAGACTATGAATGGGACACGAAAGCACTAGGAGCGGGAAGGAGGTGGTCGTGGCCTTAATTAAGGTACAGTCGGAAGTGGAAATGGGAAACCACAGAAAACCATCTTCAGGGCTGCCGACAGTAGGGTTCAAACCTACTAACGCAGGTCTTACACTGAGTTACAAGATATCCTTAACACATTAATGTCACATTTGACTACACTTTCCAAAATACAAGTCGGAACAAAAGTTATGACCCATTTAATGCTCCAAATTTACTTTCTCATTCACTGTTAGGAGTTCTCAGAGACAGCGACCTCAATGTTTAACTCCTTAAAACAACAATCATCATTTCTTTAGTTTCATTGGTAGTTCCATAGCAGATACCATTCTCTGTGACAGGAAACAATCTCACGTTATATCCTCCTGCTGATTTCCATATTTATTAATTTACTTTCTACAGTAAAACCTAGCTCTGAGAACCTCCCTCTGATTTTTAATGCTTATTTGCCTCGTCACTTTCATCACTACTTTTTAACTTTTCTATGCACTAAATCTTGTTCCACAACAGTTCAATATTCCTGTTCAAGATGTTCCTACTCCTCATTCTCTCCGCAAATCACAATTTCACTAGCAAATATGCTGTATTCTATTCATTCTTCTACTTCCATATGTTACTTTTACTGACCTCATGATATGATAAACATTTATGATGACAGTACACTTCTCTGTACCGAGCTTGATAGCTGCAGTCGCTTAAGTGCGGCCAGTATCCAGTATTCGGGAGATAGTGGGTTCGAACCCCACCGTCAGCAGCCCTGAAGATGGTTTTTCGTGGTTTTCCATTTTCCCACCAGGCAAATGCTGGGGCTGCACCTTAATTAAGGCCATGGCCACTTCCTTCCCACTCCTAGCCACTTTTTGTCCCATTGTCGCCATAAGACCTATCTGTGCCGCTGTGACGTAATGCAAATTGCAAAAAAATATATATATATCAATTCTCTGCCTTACCCAATTTCAACTTCAGAACCTTTTATCCGGATGTATATACTGAAACAACTATAATATTTAAAATACACAACTCTACCGTTCTTATTGTTTCTTTTCCAGGTAAGGGACATACAAATTTTTGCTCTGGAAACACTGTATGCCTTATGTCACTGTCATATCCTTCCCTTTTCCAAATGCTTTTCAACTTTATTTTTTTAATTAAATATGGGCTTCATTGCTGACCTTCCACTTCTGAAATCAAATTGTTCTTGCATTAGAATTTCCACTTCTCTGTAATCCTCTTTTCAAGTATTTCCTTTATTTTGACAGCAAAAGATGTAACTATGATCCCTTTACAGTTATTTTAAACCTTGATGATGATGATGATGATGATGATGATTAAGGTGGTGGTGACACATCAAAGTCATCGGGCTCACTGTATACCTTCTAATCACTTTTATTTTTTATATATATCAAAGACCTGTTTCTCTCTCTATATACAATTTTGACTGGTCTGTATATGGCCTTAATTAAGGTACAACCCTAGCCTTTGTCTTACGTAAAAATGGGAAACTATGGAAAAACATCTTCAGGGCTACCAAATGCAAGCTCACAGCTGCGCACCCCTAACCGCATGGCCAACTCGCTCGGTTTTTAGCTTGTCCATGCAAAATCTACGGCAAATATTTCTCATGTCAAGTCATATATTTTAATCTGGTAAATTGGGAAACACATACACTAAAACACCTTTATACTACTTTTGCATATCATTATATTCAATAATCTATCAATGATTGTGCATTTAAATTTTGTTTTCTCATATAAAAACATAAGTAGAGATGCATAACAGGACAGATCTGTGCAGAGAGCAATAGAAAGAGGAGACAAGAACAAATTTGGAAACACAAAAGGACAGGGAAAATCTCATATCAGATAACTTTCTGTTCTGCTCCTATCTTCAACAAGAAATGAAAAATTCTACATTACAAAGATGAAATAGAGTAGTATGATGGAAACAGAATCAATCAATCAATCAATCAATCAATCAATCAATCAATCAATCAATCAATCAATCAATCAATCAATGATCTTCTTTTAGGGCTACTGCCCAGGTGGTAGATTCCCTATTAATTGTTTAACCTAGCCTCTTTTTTTTTTAAAAAGAACTCTGAAATTTAATGAACATTTCCCTTGATAAATTATTCCAATCCCTTACTCCTTGTCCTATAAATGAATATTTGCCCCAATTTGTCCTCTTGAATTTCAACTTTATCTTCATATATGATCTTTTCTACTTTTAAATGCTCCGCTCAAGCTTATTCGTCTACTAATGTCATTCAATAAAAAAGTCAAAGTCCCATACAGGAACAGATAATGAGAAGAAAATGGAGATGGATTGGGTACACCCTCAGAAGACCACAAGAAAGTATCACAAGGCAGGCATTGAGCTGGAATCCACAAGGTAGTCGCAGGCAAGACAGGCCGAGGATTACCTGGAAGAGAACCATAGACAGGGAGATTGCTGGAGTTAACAAGACATGGTGGGAGGTGAAAACATTGGCGGCAGACAGAACAAGTTGGAGAAATTTCATCGAGGCCCTATGTTCCACCTGGAATTAAAGGAAATAAGTCAATGTCACACCATGCCAACTCTCCACTGACAGGTTGGAATATACCACTTAGCCAAGCATCTCATCTCCTTACTCCCAAGTTTTCCCAGCCCAAAGTTTGCAACACTTTTGTAATACTACTCCTTTGATAGAAATTATCCAGAACAAAATGTGCTGCTTTCCATTGGATCTCTTCTGTTCCTGTTTTTGAATCAAGTAGTCCTGGTGCGAGTCACATACACTGGAACCATACTCTAATTGGGGTCTTACAAGAGACTCATATGCCCTCTCCTTTACATCTTTACTACAATCCCTAAATACCTTCATAACCATGTGAGGAGATCTGTAGTCTTTCTTAACCACCTCGTTAACATGACTACCCCAATGAAGACCATTCCTTATTTAACACTTATAGTTATCTCCATGAAGTACTATCTCCCCATGAACACAGTAAGTAAAACTGAGAGAAGTTTTCCTCTTCGTGACCCCCTCTTAATCATTACAGGATCAGATAACACTTCATCTACTCTAATTCTCTGAATTCTATTTTCTAGAAATGTTGTCTAGTAGTCCTCATTTTCATCAGTAATCTCCCATGATGTACCCTATCAAAAGCATTGGATAGGTCAATAGCAATACAGTCCATTTGACCTCCTGAATCTAAAATATCTGATATATCTTAGAGGAATCCAACAAGTTCAGCCTCACTGGAATAACCTTTCTTAAACCCAGACTGTCTTCTATCAAACCAGTTAGTAATTTTGCAAGCTTGTCTAATATAATCAGAAAGAATGCTTTTCAAAAACTTACAAACTACATGTGTCAAACTGACTGGCCTGTAATTATCTGCTTTATGTTTATCACCTTTTCCCTTGTATTGTGGGGCTACTAATTGCAACTCTCCATTCATTTGGTATCACTACGTGCAATCTTCACATCCCCCACTGAGTCTCCTGGGTGATGAGAAAACCACCAGCTGCTATCAGTGTATTACAAGATATTAGAATCATTCCGTGTTGACAGTTTTCACTTTACAAAGGAAATTTAATATGTCCTCCTATTCAATACATACACATCTCCATCATTAGATGGAGTAATAATAGTCATACATGTTTCAACTCATTTGAGCCATCTTCAGTGAAAAAAAGTTCAAGTTTTTTTTTTTTTACATAACTGATGCTAAAAATGTGTCAAAACATAATGGAGAAAAGAATGAAAACAACTGAGACATGACGGACTTAAAACAATACGTGATTCTGGCGAGGTTGTGGACTTCTTAGTCTAAAACGTGCAGTGTGTTACAATTAAAAAACCAAGACGAATTCACTGTGCTAAAATTTAAAATGACATTCAGTCTTCATTGAGTCACCATCACAAATAGTTAATTTAAGAGGGTAGCAAATTCTACAGCTCTTAGTTTTAGTATTTAAGGATATTTTTAGTGTAAGACTACTTCCTTAACAGAGACTTGCCTTGGTTGCATAAATAACAGATTTTGTAATTTAGGAAGGCAGAAGTACAATATTTTAGTACAGTTGATAAGAGACTAATAAAGAATCTGATATCTAGAAACTTGTCAAAGTTTGCATTCAAGGCTTCTGTTATGCATATTACAGCAGTTATGCCAGTAGCTATAAGTTAATTTGAGAAACTATGTTTGAGAAGAAAACAACTGCCAGGTAAAATGTATGTGACACTTACTAGAAGATTGCTCAAATGAACTGAAACATGTATGACTATTATTACTCCATCTAATGATGGAGATGTGTATGTATTGAATAGGTGGACATATTAAATTTCCTTTATGAAGTGCTATCAGTGTATCCTCAAAAATTTAAAAAAAATTATAATAAAGTTATATGATTAGTTAAGCTTAGGTAGTCCCTAAGCTCTGTCACAAGATTTTCTCTCTTATGATCTTGGTGACACAAATATCAACAGATGTTCTGTCAGGTGTTCTGCCATGTGGTTTAATCAAAGTTCAATATGGACCCATAAAATGGAATTCACTTCTCTAGATGTGGGTTTATGTTTAACATGGTTTAGCACCTTACCTATATTAAACGGCCAAATGAAACTTCCACTGATATCATAAGACTGAGATCAAGAATATCAATTAAGGCTTTCACAGGCACAGACTTAAAAAATAAATAAAAAATAAAAAGCAAAAGAATGGGTTATTAGAGTGGGTGTGTTTTTTTGCCAGTCCAATTGACGAGCCTAAATGCCTGAGCAACACACATACCCGTGCGAGTGTGCGTACTAATAGCCCATTCTACAGCTCTTAGTTTTAGTATTTAAGGATATTTTTAGTGTAAGACTACTTCTTTACAGGGACTTGCCTTGGTTGAATAAAGAACAGATTTTGTAATTCAGGAAGGCAGAAGTACAATATTTTAGTACAGATGATAAGAGACTAATAAAGAATCTGATATCTAGAAACTTGTCAAAGTTTGCATTCAAGGCTTCTGTTATGCATATTACAGCAGTTATGCCAGTAGCTATAAGTTAATCCTTAAAATTACAAATTTTATATACAAGAACTAATATTTTATCATTCCAGTCATCATCATCATCATCATCATCATCATCATCAATTATCTGCTCCAACAAGCATTCCAGTGCTGAACAATAAGTTTAGCATGTGTGATAAAGGAGAATAAAATAACATGTTTGTCTAGTCCAAAGAAGAATAAAATAACATGTTTGTCTAGTCCAACAGCCCTCATTTTCATCAGTAATCTCCCATGATCTACCCTATCAAGAGCCTTGGATAGGTCAATAGCGATACAGTCTATATGACCTCCTGAATCTAAAATATCTGCTATATCTTTCTCAATTGCTATAGACTTCAGGAGACACCAGGATGTAGAGAAATTTTGTTTCTTAAGAATTCTTTAACGTGCTCGAAATCACTGATCTGGAGCTGTCACATTTAAGTATCCTTAAATACCACAGACCTCAGCTGAGATCAAGCCTGCTATCTTGGAAAGGAAAGAGCAACAATTAATGGTAGGGAGGTGAGAGGGAGGGGAAGGAAGTGGAAGACACGTGGGCTAATGTCTTTAGGTCAAGGACAATGACGGTTAAGGGTATTCCTCAGGGAGCAAGCCCTGGAGATGTACTGGTGAGGAATCTGTATGGGTTACTGCAGGCAGACCAGCAGAGGAAAGATGGTGATTAGGGAAATGTTACAGAGGTGGGGCAGGGCAAGAGGAAAGGGACCTGTAGGAAAGGGAAATGTAGAGCAGAGAATAGGAAGAGAGAGGTGGAATAGGGTGGTGAGAGGGAGCAAAAGGAGGAGGAAGTAACTTCTGCAGGCATCAAGGAAGTTAAGGGAGAACAGAAGTGGAAGGGATCTAATGAAGCTGGGGTTGAGGCTCTGGTCATGAGTGATTCAATTGTTAGTCATGCGGGGGAAAGTATGTGGAGGAAAGGGAATCAGGGTAGAGTGTTATCCAGGAATTAGGTTAAGACAGATGTTGAGGAAAATAGAAGGGAGGGAGGAGGGTAAGGAGAAGGTGGTAATTTTCCATGCTGGTACCAATAATGTACGGCAAGCAGGAATAGGTAATAACATATTTGGGGATGTTTGGGACCTGGTTACAGCAGCAGAGAAGAAGTTTAAGGAAGCAGAGATTGTTATAAGTGGGATACTTTTAGGAGAGATACTGAATGGAGGGTAATTGGAGATTTAAATGAGAATATGGAACGGGTATGTGGGAAATTGGGAGTGCAATTTGTAGATCCTAATGGGTGGGTAGGAGATGGGGATCTATGCTCAGATGGCCTTCCCTTGAACTGCAATGGTACATATAAGTTAGGAGGACTGTTTAGAAGAGTTATATGGAGATACATTCAGGGAAACTGATTGGATTAGGGAGCGGTGATGACAATATAGGTTGCATGAAGTCAACTAAGGATGACATAAAATTGTTAGTGTTAAACTGTAGAAGTACTGTATTGTAAAGAAAGGAATAAAATAAGTAATATGATAGATGTATATTTACCAGATATTGTAATAAGAATCGAATCATAGCTGAGAAGTGATTTCATGGATGCTAAATTTTCTCATGGAAGTGGAGAGTTTATCGTAGAGACAGGTTACGAACGATAGGAGGAGGGAGTGTTTATACTGATGAAAGAAGAATTTGTACGCTATGAAAAAGTTAAGAATGAGGAAGATGAAATTCTAAGTGTAAGATTTATCTCTAAAGACAATGATGATGTTTTGGTGTACAGACCTGGCAGAAGCTGGCGCTGATGCAAAATTATTTGATAATACAATCAGCTATGTGGAGGAACAACACAGAAAGGAACGCCATTGTAGCGGGTGATCTGAATCTGCCAAATGTTAACTCGGAAGAGAAACAACACAAACCATGACCAACAAATGGTGAATAAGTTATTATGGGAAGTACAGCTGAATCAGAAAATGATGGAACCAACTAGAGGGGAAAATATTCTAGATGTGGTGCTGATAAAACCAGATGAGCTCTATAGGGAAACTGAAGTGCTAGATGGTACAAGTGATCATGAAGCTGTATTCGTCAGAGTTAAAAATATATACCGTCGGCTGTAACTTAATCCGAGTATGTATACCTTCTTCCTGCATACATTGACCAGTTCAACTCAGTTTATGGATGTGTTTGCAATGACTAAACAGGCCAATCCTGGCATAAAACATACGCCCACACAAATCACACTGAATGGATGGAGGAGGGTAGGGTTGTAATTGATAGAGTTTTCTTGATTGTCGCTTGACCTCTTGATGTCTGCAGCATTCTCTTTCAAACAAGTTGATAGCGGTGGATGTAGTGTTCTGCCACAGTGAATGGTCCACAGCACATTCTTCCCATTGCTGTATATCTATACCAGTTGTCTTCATGTGTTGTTTCAGCTGGTCCTTAAAACCCTTAAGAGGGGCGCCATTTGGTCTACTGCTGAAGAAAAGTTCACCAAAAAGAATTTGGCGGGGAAGCCTGGTGTCACCCATGCAGTGAACATAGCCTAACCATCTCAGTTGATGAGCGATGATTGTTGCCTCAATGCTATTTAGCTGTGCTTTGTCGAGAACTGCCGTATTGTATGTATAGACAAGAAAGGGTTCCACCTTATCAATACAGTTTTTATTGTAAGAATTAGCTTACAGGACCGGTTTCGACTTTAAATAGTCATCATCAGCTGAACATAAATACCTATACATATGTGTCAAGCATTAATTGGTATTGCCCTTTCTAAAGGGAGATGCCGTAGGAAAGCATCATGTCTGAGTGTCCAAATTGGGCATATTAAGTGTAAAATGATTATATATTATAATTTTGGCATTCAGGTACTTGGGTACAAAACTATCTTCTTCAGGACTAGAATTTGTCTATGAACCCTAACCTAAGCTTACATCTAAGTTACAAATACATTAAACACATTAAAATACACAGTACATGTTAAAATCCATTAAAATAATGAGTATAAAACATTTCGTGGAATTGAATGTGTGTGTCATGCGTGTATCTTAATTCTCATTTTTGAGTCCAATATTGTGAATAATTCAGTACTTGCGTTCGTAGGCAACGCTGTAGTTTTCTTAAGAAATCTTATTATTTACTTAAATGATATCTTCACTTGTATGTGTGGTGGAAAGCTTCTTTTGTTAACAAATTCCGATTGTATAGACAGAGGTAAGTATGTGCAGCTGTGAGTGGAATCTTATTCTTTAAGTATTGGAAGCAGATGTGGTCTTGGTCATTCATAAGTATTTCTTGATGCAGAGTAGTTGTGGTGGCTCCTTCCTCATCTATATCTGTGTGCTGATATATATTATGATATATATTATCTGTGGAAGACGAAATAAATAAAGTGTGAGTAGAGAGTTATACGCTGGAGAGAGAGAGAGAGAGAGAGAGAGTGTGAGTGTGTGTGTGTGTGTGTGTGTGTGTGTGTGTAGTAGCTGGCTGGGTTGCGTTTGATCTGAGAGCTTGGCGTAAGGTTTGTGTCTACTGCTGCGAGGGGAGTGGATAGAGGGGTAGGGAGAGTGGCTGTTGCGGGGGTAGGGATGGAGCTGGGCGTGTCATTCGATGGTACAATGGCGCGTGTTATGTTCTGTTTACTGATTATTTTGAGGTAGTCATTTTTTAAGGCAGGGATGGCTTTATTGAAAATTATATTCGTTTTTTCTGTAATTTCATTTATGTTGTAACTGGGATTGGCGTATTGATCTAACGACATGTAAAACTCTTCTGTTATATTGAGCAAGGGGCCTTTAGGATTTATATTTAATATTTTCATGTCATTTGTGATGTTCATGACGCTGTGTTTATATTCTTCGATGTGCTGGCCTATTGTGGAAAAATGATTATGTTTTACAGCGTTTTAGTGTTCATTATATCGGATTGTGAAGTTTCTACAGGTACGTCCAATATAGCTGGTCTCACAATTCTTACACCTGATGTGGTATACTCCTGATTGATTGTACTTGTTAATACTGTTAATTGTCTTGGTATTGTGTAAGATGTTAGTGCTATTGTGCATGGTTTTGAATGCTATTTTTAAGTTATGTTTTTTGAAGATATTAGTTATGGGATATATGTGTGCGTTGTTGAAAGTAAATGATACATAATCCTTTTTAGGTTTGTCTATTTTTGTCAATCTGGTTTTGGGTTGAGATTTGATTGTGAATAATTGTATTGACCATTTCTTTCTTGTATCCATTATTTTTAGCTATTTCGTGGATTAGTTGTATTTCCTCTTTTAAGTCATCTTCTGTTAACGGTATATTAAAAGCTCTCTAGATCATGCTGTAATAAGCTGCTTTTTTATGTGTATTGGGATGGACGGAATCTATTTTGATCATGTTCAAAGTATGTGTGGGTTTTCGGTATATTTTGTATAATAAGTGGTTTTCGTGTCTAGTTATTGTTATACCCACATAGTTTAAGGTGTGATTGTTTTCAGTTTCTTTAGTAAATTTTATCTAGGGGTCTATTGAGTTAAGTTTATCCAATATGATATTTTCGTCAGTGGATCTATTATCAATGATGACGAAAATGTCGTCAACAAATCTGCACCAAAAGAATATATTATCTATTTTGCTGATTGATGTGTATTCTAAATAGTCTATGTAAATTTCGGCCAGTATGCCAGAAGCAGGGGACCCCATTGGTAGGCCCTGTTGTTGGTAGATTGTGTTGTGAAATCTAAAATAGTTGTTATTAGTGGCAAATTCATGTAGCTTCATAAATTCTTCAATTTCTAGAGTGCTCAGATTACTGTGGTTCCTTAGATTAGATTCAATTATTTCTATAGTTTTCTTGGTGGGAATATTGGGATACATGTTCGTTATATCGAATGATGTGATGGTATGGTACTGCTCTATCTTTAGTTCTTTGGTTTTATTACAAAAAGGTGGAACCCTTTCTTGTCTATACATATGTAAACTATCAATACGGAAATGAAACTAGTAAATCAAGAAACTGCCGTATTGGTCACATAGTACTCCCACTTAATATTCAGGATGAATCTCATTTCCTGTTGGTGGAAGTGCTCAAGTTTTTTGATATCACGGCAATGGAGTGTCCAAGTTTTACAGCCATACAGCAGCGTGGAAATGACAACAACTTTGTACACCAAGAGTCTGGTATGCAGTTTTACGTCGTTATTCATGAAGACTCTGTGCATTAACCGTCCGAATGCTGCATGAGCAGCCCCAATTCTTTTATCAACGTCTTGTTCGCAGGTACACCGTTTAGACAAGATGCTTCCAAGATATGAAAAGTGATCAACCTGTTCCAGTGTTGTGTCTAAGATGGAAATACTGAACTCAGGAAGAGTTAATCCTGGAGCAGGTTGTGCAAGTACCTTTGTTTTTTTTGCATTAATGGCAACACCAAAGTGATCACATGCAGTTTTAAAGCAGTTGACCGACTGTTGTAGTTCTGCAGGTGTTAGAGCAGGATATGCGGTGTCATCGGCATAATGAAGTTCTGTCACCCGGGTAACCAGAGTACAACTTTATGAGCGAAGTCTTGCCGGACTGAAAAGGCCTCCATCAAAACAAAATTTAATCTCCATGCCTAAGTTGTCTGCAGATGATTCATGCAGCATGACAGCCATGTACAGTGGAAAGAGTGTAGGAGCAAGCACACAGACTTGTTTCAATCCATGAGTGACTGGGAATGAATCTGATACTAAGTTACCATGAAGAACCTGTCCAGACATGCCATCATGAAGAGTTTGAACCAATTCCACATAACGTTCAGGACATCTAAAATGTCTCAATACTTTCCACATAGCAGATCTTGGTGCTGAATCAAAGGCTTTTTCCAGATCATAGAAAACTAAATACAGAGGCTGCTGTTGCACTCAGCATTTTTTCTGGAGTTGTCTAGCACAGAAGATCATATCTATTGTGCCTCTAGAGGTTCGGAAACCAGATTGAGACTCTGGCAAAATTCTCTCTGAGATAACTCAGAGCCAGTTTAATAGAATTCTTGCAAGAATTTTACCTGCAACTGACAAAAGCGATATACCACGGTAGTTCCCCCATACACTACGATCGCCTTTCTTGAAGATAGTGATGATGGTAGCATTCTTCATGTTGTCAGGTACTTCTCGAGTAATCAAGAGGATGAGTATGAAAAGTTTAGTCTTCAAGGGTATACCTCCATTTTGTATCATTTCCAGAAGGATGTTATCAGGACCAGGAGCCTTTCTTGATTTTAGTTGACTGAGTGCTTTGGTAAAGTCTCTGTACTGTATGTAGGTGGAACTGCCATCCATGGTTGTTGGGGCTGCTGAGGGACATTACAAAGAAAGTCCTCGGCAACACTGGAGACACGAAGAAGTGCAGAGAAATGTTCCTTGCAATGCTCTAAAATGTCTCCATTATCAGTTAAAATGGTGGAGTTGTCAGCAGTCTTCAATGACCCCAATAAAGATTGAATTGGACCATATATCTCCTTTATGCCAGCACAGAAGTTTTGCAGGTTATGGGCATCAAATAGCCTTTGCAGTTTTTCAGCTTTTTGTTGCCACCAGTTATTCTTGATTTAGAGTTAAAGTTGAAAAGAGTTAAAAATAAATGTGTTAGAAAGGAGTGTCATAAAAGTAGGACTAATAA
Organism: Anabrus simplex; assembly: GCF_040414725.1. NCBI lineage: Eukaryota > Metazoa > Arthropoda > Insecta > Orthoptera > Tettigoniidae > Anabrus > Anabrus simplex. The sequence goes on along the minus strand of NC_090265.1, from coordinate 1,479,349,734 downwards.
GCAATACCACATGGCTGATAAGAGGGGAATGGAGAAATTTAAAAAAAATTATCAATGGAAAATGGTAAATAAAAATGTAAACAGCCTATGCGATGGGTTTAAAGCAATTGTTGAGGAGAGTGAAAAAGGATATGTTCATTTAAATGTGGTAAAGAATGGTAAGGACCGATTATATTATAACGGGGAAGTAAAGAGATTATAAGTAGGAAGTGCAGATTAGAAAGAAATAGAGTTAGGAATGGATGCAGAAGTGAGGAGAGATTGAGAGAACTCACTAGGAAACTGAATTCAGCAGAAGACAGTTAAGGGGACCTTGTAGGTAACGAATGTCCCATTTAATTCAATGCTTAAGTGAACATATTTAGATACACCCTGTGGACAATATAACCATTACATTATCTTTAAAAAACTCATGGATGTAGGGTATCTCATGTTAAACAATGCCATGCATATTTAGTACATTTGCACTAATGAGATCTGAGAAATAAAAAAAATAATTAGCTGATGCATTTCTTTTCAAAAAAATCAAAATTTTCAATGCTCTTCACACAAGTATTTAAACTTCTACAAAACATATTGAACTAAATTTGCATCACTTTCATTATTTATGTGTGGAAAGTAAGTTCAGTAAGTTTCATTGTTATAGCTCTCTTACTTTTCAAGAAATATGTACCTAAAACTGAAAAAATCACTTTTCTTGTAATTTCAATTTAAGTTTTTACCAATGAAAATACTGTATTATCTTCATAATTAGAACAATCATGCCCCATAATCTGGATCATTTGCATCATTGGCTTCTTCACTCTTTCTTTTAGTGTTCCTCTGATACTTTCTGGCATCTTGCCAAGTAACGTTGGTTTGCTTTTCAGCCGTGATCACTTACTAGTGGTCTATATCATTGAGGGTTGATTGTGTGTTGACACCTGATTCAATACCTAACAGCTTTAACACTTTCTTCTTGCCAGATACTCATTCATTGAATCACAAAATTGCATCATACACATCAAATTTCATTGTTTCCAATCCCACATACACAAGTTTTGGTAACCTTGTCCATATTACAGAATTGAAATGTTCATTTGGATTCTGTGTGGCACCCTGCAAGCATTATTTTAGGAGATCAAGCTTGCTTAGTTCCATGTAAATAGGCTCTATGGCCTCAATTACGGGACAAGGTAAAGGGATGTTTGTGGTCATAGGTGCTTCCTTCCTTTTAATTTTATCGGAACCTGCAACATGTATATGTAGTTCAACTTTTTCTTGGAAGCACTTGGATTGTCTTGGAGGTTAGATTCACATTTGCACTTACTGTTTCTTATTTCAATAATAGTTACTTTAGACTCGCTGCACTGACTTATGTTAGAGGTGTACTGATTACCTCTAAATTTAGCTTTGGGGGAGGACTTCTTTATCCTAGGCATTGTAAGATATATATTTTAAACACAATTCAACACATGCACACAAATTACGAACAAGCTGAGAACTGACATGTATTCCCGCCCAAACTCTGTGTCCTGAGAATAAACAAGGAAACTGCACATACAGTACTGCCAATACATGTGTTAAAATATCACCTTTGTGAGAAATATGCTTCTGTGACACTGCTTTACAGAGATCTATGTATTTCAGTTTCGGCATGTATAAAAGGGGTGTGGCATCCACTGTGCACTATGACACAAACTAATTTATATTTCAAAAACTAACAGTCCGATCTGCATGAAACAAACTGAGATTTATTCAGAAAAGTGTGCATAATTAAACTAAACAATAAAATAAATATCCCAAATTTGACCCTTTTAGGTTAAAGGTCCCCTTAAGGATAACATGATGGCAAACATAATTGGCAGCCATATGAATTTTAGGGAACAATGGAAGGATATGTATAGACAGGTTCTAGGAAGGACATTCCAGGGATTATTAATGAACATGGGGAGTGTATATGCAAGGACTTTCAGAAAGCAGACGTATTCAATCAGCAATATGTAGAGGTAGTTGGATATAATGTCCAGATAGAGGAGGTGACTAATACTGGCAAAATACTGAAATTTACGTTTGATAATAAAGATATTTATAAAAAAATACAAAAGTTGAAAGCCTTTTTTTTGCTAGTGGCTTTACGTCGCACTGACACAGAAAGGTCTTATGGTGACGATGGGATAGGAAAGGCCTAGGAGTTGGAAGGAAGCGGCCGTAGCCTTAATTAAGGTACAGCCCCAGCATTTGCCTGGTGTGAAAATGGGAAACCACAGAAAACCATCTTCAGGGCTGCTGACACTGGGATTTGAACCCACTATCTCCCGGATACAAGCTCACAGCCGCCCGCTCCTATTCAAGTTGAAAGCTAGAAAGGCAGCTGGGACTGATAAGATTTCTGAGGATATATTAAAGGCTATGGGTTGGGATGTACTGCAATATCTGAAATACTTATTTGATTACCGTTTGCATGAAGGAGCAATAACAAATGAATGGAGAGTTGCAATAATAGTCCCCGTGTACAAGGGAAAGGGAGACAAACATAAAGTGAATAATAACAGGCCAGTCAGCTTGACATGTATTGTTTGTAAGCTCTGGGAAAGTATTATTTCTGATTATACTGGACACATTTGAGAAATTATTAACTGGTTTGCTAGAAGGCAGTTTGGGTTTAGGAAAAGCTTTTCCTCCAAAACTTAACTTGTAAGATTCCATCAAGATATAGCAGATATTTTAGATTCAGGAGATTAAATGGACTGTATTGCTAATGACCTATCCAAGGCTTTTGATAGGGTAGATCACGGAAGATAACTAGACAAAAGAGTGGTTGAATGGCTTGCCCCATTTCTAGAAAAGAGAACTCACAGAATTAGGGTAGCTGAAGCGTTATCTGATCCCATAATAACTAAGAGGGAAATCCCACAGGGCAGTATTATTGGACCTTTATGTTTTCTTAGGTATATAAATGACGTGAGTAAAGAACTGGAATCACAGATAAGGCTATTTGCGGATGATGTTATACTGTATAGAATAGTAAATATGTTGCAGGATTGTGAGCGACTGCAGAGCGACTTAAACAATGTTGTGAGATGGACAACAGACAATGATAAATGTAAATGGGATGGAAAGTAATATTATAAGTTCCACCAAGAGGAAAAGTCTTCTCATTTTTAATTATTGTGTTGATGGGATGATAGTACCTCATGGGGATCACTGTAAGTACCAACTATAGGTGTTCAATAAGGAATGATCTTCATTGGGGAAATCATATTATTAAGAAGGTTGTTAAGAAAGGTTATAGTTCTCTTCACATGGTTATGAGAGTATTTAGAAGTTGTAGTAAGGATTTAAAGGAGAGGGCATTTAAGTCTCTGATAAGACTCCAGTTAAAGTACGGCTCCTGTGTATGGAACCCTCACCAGGACTACTTGTTACAAGAACTGCAAAGAATTCAAAGGAAAGCAGCACAGTTTGTTGTGGGTAACTTCCAACAAAGGAGTAGTGTTATGAAAATGTTGCAAACTTTGGGCTGGAAAGACTTGGGTATAAGGAGAAGAGGTGCTTGTCTGTGTGGTATGTTTTGAGCTGTCAGTGGAGAGTTCTCACAGAATGACATAAGCAGGCGAATAAGCTTGAGTGGAGCTTTCAAAAGTAGGATAGTTCATAGTATGAAGATAAAGTTGGAATTCAAGAGGAAAAATTGGGACAACTATTCATTTATTTATTGGATGAAGAGTAAGGGATTGGAATAAATTACCAAGGGAAATGTTCAATAAATTTCCAAGTTCTTTGAAATTGTTTAAGAAAAAGCTAGGAAAATAACTCGTAGAGAATCTGCCATCTGGGCAACATCCCTAAATGCAGATCATTGATTGTTTGATTTATTGATTGATTGGAATGGATTGAACCAACTGTGGCACTGAGGTTGGTGATAAAGGAGACCTTAGCTAAACTGACTGTAGACCTATGAGGGGAACAATGTTGAAATTAGTGACAGCAAGTTACTTATGTTTGAAACTATACAGTATTTCATAAATCAATTTACCAATTGCACTAGTGGTGATTGCTGTTTTTGGAGGAAGTAAAGTACTGTATTTGAAAATGGAGTAAAGGCTGAGCAATTTGTACTGATGAACAACTGAAGCTTTAATCACAAAATATGTCTCTGAGTTACAGACTTCATAAGTCTTATTCCCAAATATATAATCTCAATAATTTCCAGATAACAATTATGTATATACTGGATTTCAAAAATAATACATACTATACAGACAGCATACACTATACTGTACTGCATTATCAGACTAATCTCTCCAGTCCCCAGTCTGTGAAGAGATGACTCCTCCACGAGTATGGGTTGGCTATCACAAAAGTCCGAGCCAAGTCTGGTAATGCTTCCACATACTTGTGCCAAGTCCTCACTTTTATATTTCCTATCCAAGCTCCCTTGTTCGACTCTTGTTCTCTTCTGATTTGAAGCGTGCAAGTTTTGCAAGGCCTAGAAGGGTGGAACATCTTCCGTTTTGACTCCTAATTAGTGTAGCGGATGGTTATCTACTTGTACTTTCCCTTAAAAGAATAACCACCGCCACCGCCACTTCTCAATCTGTAGCCATTCTAAGTGTTATTCTGGTCATTCTCCATCCGAATCACATCCCCTCCTGTACTTGGACTCATAATTCTTCTACGAGAGTTCCATCCCTAAGAGTCTTTTCAAAACATGCCCATAATAAAAAAAATTACCATCCTAATAAAACTGCAGCTTTGCAAGGTAATTCAAAGTTAAAATGACAACATGAATTTTAATGGAGGCAGGTGATTTGTTCATCACCAAACATCCTTTCTTTTCTCTTCTTGTCTAGACTGATTACATACAGTTTAAGACTTACTATTTCTACCACAACTCAAGCTAAAATAAAACTCCTCCCTTACAGCTCTGTTCTCTCTGATTCAGAATCAAGGATGTTCAATAATTTTTCAACATATTTATATAGCAGAACATGTACTAAATGAATGAAATAAGGAGAAACTAACCCATCAAGTTCAGCAGTTTCAATAAAACATAATCCATTTGGTTCACTGGTGGAGAGAAGAAGTACATCAGCAGCAACAAACTGGTCATTCTCCATCCGAATCACATCTCCCACCTGTACTTGGGCCCACAATTCTTCTACCAGCTTTCCATCCCTAAGAGTCTTTGATCGACGTTTATTCACCTGTGAATCGCTCATATGTCGTTGCTGGAAAAAAGAAAGTGGCATTTTTTAACACTGCATGAAGTGTTATTCTGTAAAGTCAACTAACACTGATCATAAAAAACATTACTTCCCTTAAACCATGTAGCAATCATATATTATTTTTTTAAATCAGACACTATAGCTTAACATACACCAAAAATGAAAGGATGAATATGAAGTACAATGTGCTTAGAGTGCATTAATACTACAAAGAATTACTGAATTACTGTCCACACCAAGTTCATTTTTTGTAGTATCTAATACAAACACAATACCAATACTTCACATAAATTAAAGACTTTATTCTAAGATTTTCTATGAATATTTAAGGCAAATAAATATCATTCAATCAAAGAATAATGTTTTAATAAGTTAAATGGTTCAGAACACAGGAAACCATTCTTTATCCATTACAGTATTTTGAAAGATACGTGAATCACTAGTCCAGATACGAGGTCCCGCTTGGTTCACGTGGTAAAATTCATGCCGTTCACTGTTGCAACATGACAATTCATTTTACATTTATGCTGGACAAAGGGAGGTAAGCCTAGAATACTTAACAAATGACTTAAGGTAAAAGTCAATTAACAGTCTGCAATAATAACCATGACAAATTGAATGAAGTACCAAAGAATATTAAGATAGAAATAACCTCGGAGAGTCTCTGCAATATCTTGAGACTGGCTACAAACGGGAGTGTGATCCAGATGTATGAACTCACCAAGAGAGTTCCCTTTTAGATACTCAACTGAGGCTTGGATCAGGAAGGGCATCTAGTCATAAAAACATGCCATGTAAATTCATCTTACCTCACCCCAAACCCCGTATCAAGAAGTGGGACTAAGGGGTAGAGATACATACCAAGAGAGCCTCTTCACCTCAATTCTCTAAATCCTACCTTTATGTGATGCCCCTGTTGAGCTGAAAAATTCAGCACAAGGTTGGGTAACCAAACCCAGTGGGAAATAGGGTTGGTGAAGCAACAGGATTGGAGGTCTGTGGAAGGCAATTAAAAATGTTCTGGAGTTTCAAGTTCCCCAGTCAGATCTCCAGGGAGAACTAGGTCGAGAGAAGCCTCAAGAAATGTGCAATGCTACACGGGGTAGTGCTGTTCAGGAACTTGCAATGAAAGTTCCATGTACCTAGGAAAACTGGACATAGTCAAATGAGAAATGGAGAGAACAGGCATTGATATATTGGGAATAAGTGAAGTGAGACGGGCTGGTATGAGTGAATTTGCTACAGATGACTACAGTAAAGGTTAGAAACAGATTTAAGGGACTAAATTTAGGAGACAGAGCCCCAGAAGAGCAATGGCCAGAAGTGTGCTGTTTTGTAAAGGAGACAACAGAAAGGCATATTCCAAAGAAAAAGAATGATAAGAATGTGGATGGTTGTCAGATGAAGCACTGCAAACAGCAGAAGAAAGAAGGAAAGTGAAAATCAAAGGAGAAAGATCAAAGGTGTCTAAATTAAATGCAGAGTTTCTTCAGAAACTAGCTAGAAGAGACAAGAATGCCTTCTTGAATGAACAATGCCAAGAAAGCAGAGGAAAACAACAGACTGAGTAAGACAAGGGATCTTTAGGCCTACATGAAAATTGGAGACCAGAGAAGATTCCAGGCAAAAATTAGAATAATAAAAGATGGTAATTATTTTACAAAAGCTGAGGAGATTAAGGAAAGGTGGATAGAATATGTAGAAGGTTTGTTTGACTGAATACTCCTGAAGATGAAATTAATGTAATCTCAGATCCAGAAATCCTAGAAAGTGAAGTCAAGTGGGCCCTAGAAAGTGATAATGAGTAATGGGCTATCACTCGCTCATGAGTATGACTATCTTCTTCAAAACTCAGTTTTTGTGGGTTCTTAGATGGCTGTAGAGGCCAATCTTGAAGCCGTAGATTCTACCGCATTGTTGACATGTATCTGGTCTGGTGGGAGCTGGCTATGTATTCTTTTCTTCAGAAGCTCTTGTTGTTTCCTAGCACTGCACTTGTCAGTATCTATTTTCTGACATTGTTGCTCAAAGCACTGAGTTCCTTCTAAGACATTACAGCACCATACCGGATGATCAAGTACAGTAGTTTGCCACCTGTCAATTTTATTTTGATATTTCTTCATGAAGGTCTTTAGTGTATCTTTGTAGCTCTTCTGCGGTCCTCTGTGTCATCTTTGACCATCCTTTAGCCAAGAATACAGAATTTGTTTTGGCAGACGGAATTCAGACATACGAACAACGTGGCCTGTCCAAATGAGTTGGTGCTTTATGATCATGGCTTCAATCCTAGTGGAGTTCGCTTCTTCTAGAACACTAATGTTAGTGGGCCAATTTTGCCATTTCACTCTCAGGATCTTCTCAGGCAGCGCTGGTGATATTTTTCCAGGCATCATATGTGCCTTCTGTAAGTAGTCCATGTTTGACACTCATATGTAAGAGATGGTTTACCAACAAGCCGGCCCCATGGTGTAGGGGTAGCATGACTGCCTCTTACCCAGAGGCCCCAGGTTCGATTCCCAGCCAGGTCAGGGATTTTTACCTGGACCTGAGGGCTGGTTCGAGGTCCACTCAGCCTACGTGATTAGAATTAAGGAGCTATCTGACGGTGAGATAGCGGCCACGGTCTAGAAATCTAAGAATAACGGCCGAGAGGATTCGTCATGCTAACCACACGTCACCTCATAATCTGCAGGCCTTCGGGCTGAGCAGTGGTCACTTGGTAAGCAAAGGCCCTTCAAGGGCTGTAGTGCCATGGGGTTGGTTGGAGATTTAACAAAAGCTTGGTTTGAGCACTAATATTATGATTATCAAAGACCCTTACCCAAAAATGCCTAAAAGCCAAGCCAGCACATTTGAATTCTCAAATGAAAGCATCCACCAGTTCAACACTATCTCATATATTGAGTTATATATTAGTGGGAATATATGTTTCATCCCCTGTGGGGACATCCTCAGTTCCTTGACAGATAAGCATAAGGTTACAAGGACAACACTTAATATTATTACATATTTGGTTTTTTGAAGATAATGTCTTTAGGTTGAATTGTATTTTTAGCACCAAATTTCAGTCTATATCGATACAAATTAGAACTCAAATTTTGTAAGGACAACCTTAAAATTACTTACGTGGATGATGCAGTCTTTAACCTTAATTATATCTTGAGCACCAAGCTTATTGTCTATTTGAACAAACATTTAGAGTTAACATTGTATAAGATATAATCTAGTCGGATATTGTAAAATGATTGTATAGCAATTCAAATGTAGTAATTATATGGAACGTGTGTATAATCCAACGACAATTCCAGAGTTTTCAGTCAACACAATACTTATACTCCCCTTTCTTATTTCTACACTACAAGACTACAAATGAAATTTCAAAATCCTTGGTTCAGGTATTATGTCATAGCAGCCAGCAGGAGCAGATGACAGCTGTAAGTAGTTATAACTATGAGCCGTTGGATACCTTAGTGGTGCTGTCTTGTCGGGAAGCTATTTGGTTACATGTTAGAGATAGTGTATTTGAGTCACTATTTGACTGAATATGATTATAACTGCCATGATTTCATCAAGACTTGGATACTTTCTATGTTATGTACCTTATGTATATCATAGTAGGCTGATGGTTTGACTGGTAATGATTTATGGAGAAGTGACATCCTAATATGTCACAATTATTGATACTGCAATAGGGATTTAGAAACGATTAATGTCATCAATTTAAACGTGATCCATCGTACAACAGATTTAAAAATAAAGTTAGGCATTACAAAATGTTCAATTAATGGTCAGACAGGACCTGGTAGCTAGACAATTCGTAGTTAGTTATTCTTAGTTTTGTGCATATGATTTACAGGTCAACATTGTACAATTTATAATGAATTTTGTATGTAATTTTCTGAAATGATGTATGATTATTGCTTTGCTGTTGAGTTTGTCCAGCATTGAATAGGCATATTCTATAAATGGAGAGAAAATTGTATAATTTTTTAAAATAATTATCTTGTAAATAATTCATCAGGTGAGACCAGTGGTAGGAACAGGTTTGAACAAGTAACAAGTCGAGCTAAATTGGAAAATTCAAAAATGGTAATGTTAACTACAAGTCAAGTGATAGAATAAAATTGTTAGGTGATAACAAGTTAAATTACTACAGAAAGGTCTGTCAGATGTTATCAGGAATTTCTAAGCCCATGAATTAATTTCTTTGACTCAAAGAAGCAGTAAGCTAATAAATTCATATTTTAATAATGCAATGAATGCATGGCTAAAGACTAAAACATTAATGAACTAGCTAATAGGCATAGGAGAGTTACATTAAGGAATTAATTGATTGGTTAATCACTCAATGTGAGATTTGTTGTTCTAAACCATGATGTCAAGATTTAGAATAGCAAGCCAATCAGGTTAATGAATGAAGGCAGATTAATGTCATTTGGACTTGTGTCAAGTGAATATTAGATCCAAGATTAATTGCTAATAATTAGAGACTCATGACTGAGGTTGTTGTAAACCCTTATTCACTGGGATTGGAAAGGAGACTAGTTGAATAAGCTAGGTGATGAGAAATCAGTATATTCTGAGCATTCATTTTAATGATATCCCTTGACAGATTTGTAACATAACGGCTACATGCATGATGATTTGGGATGGACTGAGATTTCCATCAGCCTGGGAAGAAAATAAGATTTAATTTTTCTTTAGAGATAAAACCCATGTTTGTTATTTTCTTTTCTCCATTTTGGAATGATTTAATCATGCTCTACTTCCATAAAGTTGTAATTTTAATGCATTTGTATTGTATCAATTTATTTCAAGGATGTCTGGCTCCATGGCTAAATGGTTAGCATACTGGCCTTTGGTCACAGGGATCCCGGGTTCGATTCCTGGCATGGTCGGGGATTTTAATTGTCATAGGTTAATTCCGCTGGCATGGGGGCTGGGTGTATGTGTCATCTTCATCAACATTTCATCCTCATCACGACGCGCAGGTCGCCTTTTCTTCTTCTTCTCCTTATTTTCTAGCTTATTTCAATCTGGATATAGGCCTCTTCCATATGCTTCCATCATCTTCGGTCTTGATCCACTTGGAACCAGCGTGTTCCAGCCAACAGCTTTATGTCGTCGAGCCATCTCTTCTGGGGTCTTCCAATGCCTCTCTTATGTTCCCATGGTCTCCAGTGAACAATCCTAGAGGTCCAACTGTTGTAGTCTTGTCGAGCTACGTGTCCTACCCAATGTCATTTTAGTCTTGCTACTCTCTCTAGGATGTCTGTGAAATTAGTTCTTCTCCTGATGTCCTCTGAACGAATCTTATCCCTAAGGCTGATCCCTAGCATCTGTTGCTCCATGGCTCGTTGTGTTCGCTGAAGCTTGCGAGCACTTTCCTTCGTCAGAGTCATCGTTTCCAGACTGTAAGTAGCAACTGGCAGCACGCACGTATTATAAACCTTGGTCTTCAGGTTAATTGGAACATCCTTGTTGGTGAGGATGAATCTTAGTTTTCGGAATGCTGTCCAACTCATACCTATTCTACAAGGAATTTCTGCACGTTGGTTGTCTTTTCCAAGTTTTATCTTGTGTCCATGATAGATGTACTCATCGACAGCTTCTATATATTGGTTTCCCATTTTAAGTGGTTGACTGTCTGGACTTAGTAGTTTTGTTTAATTAATGTTCATTTCCAAACCAATCTTAGCAGAGGCAGTTTTTTTTTCTTGGATCATGCTTTCTAGCTCATCTAGATTTTCACTTACGAGCACAATGTCATCGGAAAACCGCAGGTGGTTCAAATACAACCCGTTGATTTTTATTCCTTTATTATCACAATGAAGGGTTTTGAATACATCTTCCAAGGCAAGGGTAAACAGCTTTGGAGAGAGTGTGTCACCTTGTCGAACTCCTTTGCCAACTTGGATTTTATTGGTGATGAGGTCTTCGTCCACTCTGACTACCATTGTTGCTTAATCATAAATGTTTTCCAGGAGCTTTATATATCTTGAGTTTATCATGGCATTTTGAAGTGCCTTCATGATTGCCCAAATCTCCACTGAGTCAAAAGCTTTTTTATAATCAACTAGCAAAACCCGTCAGACGTTGTCCTGCCTGTGTACATTTATTTACCTCAGCATATACGACACTAATATCGGTCGTTTTCGATTACATTTACATTTCATCCTCTCCCCTTGGGCTGGGAGGGGTGTCCTGCCCCCACACTATTTGATAAAAGCACAAATAAGCTTTAAGTAACACATCAGATTTCATTCAAACCACTTCATAATCCCTCTCAGATGTAATAAGTACAAACTGTGAAAATTTCAGCGAAATCGGTCCAGTAGTTTTTGAGTCTATTAGCTTCAAACATACCAACATCCAATTTTATATATAGATGAAGGCCAGATGAATCTTGATGTTGTACTCAGTGGTTTTCTCAAGAAGAAGACGAATAGTCTGGATGTGTTCAACAGCTGAGAAACCTTTATGAAATCCTGCTTGCTCGGCAGGTTGATAAAAATCCAGTTCTCTTGTGAGGCGGTTGGTTACAATTTTAGTCAGGAGCTTGTAAAGGTATGATAACAAACTCACAGGACGATAGTTCTCTAAATTTTCCTTTTCACCTTTCTTGAAGAGAAGTATCACTTCAGCATTTTTCCAATTTTCTGGTATTCTTCCAGAGTTAATACACTTATTGATGAGTATTCTCATGGCTTCTAGCAGATCTCTTCCACCTAATTTCAGCATTTCATTTGTTATTTTATCCTTCCCAGGGGATTTTTTATTCCTTAGTTGTTTAAGTGCATTTTCAATCTCAGCAGTGGTTACTTCCGGTGTTACTTCATGTGTATAATTCTGGGCTAGTTATTCATCACTGGGTGGTTTATTAAGGGTTGATGTATACAGCTTGTAGTAGAAATCTCTAACAACTTCAGTAATGTTTTGCCTATCTGTGACTATTTCTCCATTTTGGTTCTTAAGTTTTGTAATTTTTGGTCTTCCTGTAGACATGTTGTTCTTTAAAATCTTCATGTTTTCATTTTCTTCAATTGTCTGCATGATCATGTTATTATTAAATTTCCTTAAATCTTTTCTTATTTCCTTGCGAATGGTCTTGTTAAGATTTTTGTATTCTGCTGTATCCCTGTCCATTGTCTTCCTGTCCTTAATGAGCTGTATGGTATTAAGTGAAAGTCGGCTCCTCTTATTAGTTTTCTTCAATGGGATCTCCTTTGCTGCATTTTGAATGCTGACTGTAATTTTCTCATTAAGTTCGTTCACGTCCAAGTATTTCAAATCTTCTGTTGGGTTAGGTTTTTTGGTAAGAGCTTGTTGAAATGATGATTGATGTTTTTCTAAGTCCTCTATGGTACTCTTGGAAAAGTGTACCCCCTTGTCATTTTGGACCATTCAAGTTTGAGATCAAATGTGAAGGTTGCTCAAACTAGCCTATGGTCGCTTCCTGTATCAAATCTGTTGAGAACAGTAACAGTAACGGGCGTCAAATCAAAAGACCTGCACCTGGCAAGGTGAACATGGCCTCGGACACTCCCAGCACTAAAAGCCATATGCCATTTCATTTCAAGGATAGATGTTCCTTGATCAATCCTTTCCTTTCTTATATGTACAGGCATAATATATATATACACAATCAATCAATCAATCAATCAATCAATCAATCAATCAATCAATCAATCAATCAATCAATCAATACTGATCTGCATTTAGGGCAGTCGCCCAGGTGGTAGATTCCCTATCTGTTGTCCTCCTAGCCTTTTCTTAAATGATTTCAAAGAAATCAGAAATTTATTGAACATCTCCCTTGGTAAGTTATTCCAATCCCTAACTCCCCTTCCTATAAATGAATATTTGCCCCAATTTGTCCTCTCGAATTTCAACTTTATCTTCATATTGTGATCTATCCTACTTTTAAAGACGCCACTCAAACTTATTCGTCTACTAATGTCATTCCACGCCATCTCTCCGCTACATACATACATACATACATACATACATACATACATACATACATACATACATACATACATACATACATACATACATACACACACACACTTTCATTATAGATTGTTATGCCTTTCAGCATTCAGTCTGCAAGCCTCTGTGAAAATACTAAATGTTGCCACAAGCCTCTATTTGTAACTAGCCTCGTATAGTTCTATACATCGTACCTTTAAATCATTAGAAAATGAGTAACCATCATCTTCATCTCCCTCTACTTCTCTTACCCTCCATGGCCGAGTACATTATTCTCTAGGTACCCTATTCTCCTCTATTTGCCTCACATGACTGTGTACAGCTTCATCAGTTGAGTTCATTCCTAACTTAGCCTTTATCTCCTCATTCTGAGTACCGTCCTGCCAAAGTTCCTACTTGTTTGTACAAGCAATCATTCTCGCTACTTTCATGTCTGGTACTTCTAAACTTATGAATAAGATATCCTGAGTCCACCCAGCTTTTTTAGTCCCATGAAGCAGAGTTAGTCTGAAAAGAGACTGGTGTAAGGATAGTTTTATCAGGAAGCTGACTTCCTTCTTACAGAATACTGTGGTTCACAACTGCAAGCTCATTGCATTACCTTTGCAGCACCGTGATTCAATCCCACTTACTATAAAATAGAGTAGTGTTACAAAAATGTTATAACCTGTTGTCTGGGAAGACTTGGGAGCGATGAGACAAGCTCCTTGACTAAGCAGTATATTTAGTGGAGAGATGGTGTGGAATGGTATTTGTACATGAATAAGCTTGAATGGAGTTTTTAAAGGTAGGGAAGACCATAATATGAAGATAAAGTTAGATTTCATGAGGACAAATTGGAGCAAATATTCATTAACAGGAAGAGGTACAATTCAATATCTACTATCCTCAAGCTGCTACCAACTGACTGGGTGTTATTTACTCCGCACATATCGATACTGATTCTTGCACCTAAAGCCTCGGACAATCTAATATTACAGTTCTATAGTAACATTCCCAACATAGTTCTTTAAAGGGGCACTAATGATCCTTTAACTGCAAAAATGAGTGTGTGGGATGAGTGCATGGAGGCTGTGAGTCGCAAAGATGTGAATGCAAAAATACAGTGCTGTGACTGCAATAACTGGTTCCACAGTAATTGTGCAAAGCTGAAAGAAGATATTAAGTTTCTATGTCCATCAGATAGTAAGTGGCACTGCATGCATAAAGTGCTTAAAAAATCGGTGTATAAGTTTAAATTCAGAAACTTCTCCATTTTCTGGCAAAATTATGGAAACTCCAACTATGAATGAGATGTTTGAACTTTTGCTATCTACTGACAATGAACTTAAGGTGATTACAAAATCAAATCAAATTGCAGAAGATGAACTGAATAAGTCACTGAATCTATGTAGTAAAAAAAGCTTAATGGAAGTGCAAATTTATTAAAGGCTGAGGGTGAAAGCTTAAAAGCTTGTTTCCAATAAATTGAAGACTTTTAACTTGAAAATGCTTCTCTGAAAAGAGAATTGTCGGAACTGAAATTTGGCGTAGATGATCTTGGGCAGTATGGGAGGAGGAATACTGTTGAGATTGTAGGTGTTCCACAGGTAGCTAACGAGGATACATATGAAATTGTAAAAAGTTATTGGTAAGGTGTTAGATCTAAATGTAACAAATGAAATCACAGTATGTATGTTTGTCATTGCCTATAGGAAGGAAATAACCAGAATGCCCTCAGTATAATTGTTAAATTTGTGAGCCGTACTGATAAGGACATGATTGTTAGTATACGCAAAATTAAGAGAGATCTCAATGTTAACGATACAGGTTCTACTACAGGAATGCCCATTTATATAAATCAGAGTTTGAATGCAAATAGAAAATTTGTATTTGCAAGAGTTCAGAAATTCAAAAAGGAGAAGAATTTTGCTTATTTATGGGTAGGCAAGACTGGAACATATTAGGTTAAAAAAGATACTGATCAATTTGATTGCATCATAAAAAATGTAAATGATGTTGATGCATTGCTGTACGCTATGGACACAGTAGAAAAAAAGTGTGTCTATTTACTATCAAAATGTAAGGGGGCTTAAAACAAAACTAAGTAATCTCTATATGAGTGAGTATTCTTGCAGTAGAACACAATATTCTTACATTATCATTTAAACTTTCACGGCCCATGTAACTATTCCTGATTTATGTTTCGGGTTTATGCAGTGTAATGAACTATATGAACAATCAATGCATTTCAATAGGAACCATGCCTTTCATCAGGAGAAACAGAAAAATGAAATATGATGCATCAAAGGTTGCTAAAAGAAAGCACAATGAACTTAAAATGGTGCCCTAAAATGTAATAGTGACACCATTTTATCCCCATGCCAGAGACAATGAATGGCAACAGCAAAGCATAATTTTCTAATGGTTTTGATAATAGGTAGCCAGTATTTCAACCACCTCCCTGATCATTCTGGGGCGATTTTGTTTTGTGGGGGCAAGAACATCCACTCCTTGGAACATGACATCATGACCAGGTGTTAAGGCATGATCAGCAACAGCTGATTTATAAAGTTGGTTGAGTGTGATAAATCTATTATGTTCTTTGATGCGAGTGCATACCGTTCTCAAAGTCTACCCAATATAAACCTTGCCACAAGTACAGGAAACTCTGTAGATACCAGGTTGTTGCAGTTTAGGCAAACTGTCCTTAGTTGGTCGCATGAGTTGCCTAATCTTAATTGAAGTTCCAAATACAGTTCGTACATTGTACCTATGTAAGATTTTAGCAATATGATCCGTCGTGTTACATATGTAAGGTAGGTAAGCAGTTCCTTTTACATCTTTCTTCTTAACAGACATCCGATTATGCATCAGTTTCAGAACTGTAGAGATCAAAGTTTGCTGTAACAGTTGCTCTCAAAGGTGATTCTCAAGGTGTTAATTTCCTCTTGTAAAGCTGACACTTCACAAATTCTCCTGGCCTTAGTAGTTAGAATTGTAAGGATATCATGTTTCTGGGCAGGGTGATTGTGAGAATCTGTATGGAAATATCTATTTGTGTGTGTGTAGGCTTACGATAAACGCTGTTTCCCAAAGATCAGTCCTCTTTCTTGGTGACAAGAACATCTAAACGCATAATACAAAATCGCCCAAGAATCATGAGGGAGGTGGTTGAAATACGTAAACACCCAGATAATTTCAACTGCGATACAGGGTACAACCACTTTGAATCATGACTACCTATTATCAGAAGCATTAGATGATGATGCTTTGCTGTTGCCATTCGTTGTCTCTAGCATGGGGGTTAAAATGGTGTCCCAATTACATCTTAGGGTACCATTTTAAGTTGCTTTCTCTTAGCAACCTTTGATGCGTCATATTTCATTTATCTGTTTCTCCTGATGAAGAAAGGCACGGTTCCTTTTGAACGCATTGAGTGTTTATATAGTTCATTACACAGCATAAACCCAAAATATACATCATGAATAGTTACACAAGCCATGAAAGTCTAAATGATAATATCAGAAACCTCTATGGGGAGGATATTTTTCGATCGATGACCAAATTTAGTAGATTACGACACAAGAAGATGTGTCTTATTTAATCTCTTACCTTTCTCCTAAGATGCTGGGAACATGATATACTACCAAATTTTGTTATGTTGAAGCATACCTTCAGAACACCAAAAACCATGAGAATCTATCGTCGTACAAGCAAGGCATTATTGATAAAGAGGACACAGAAGACTCGTAAGGAGCTGGATATCATCTCGAAGGAGTTGCTACAGATGCATCTATGCCTCTCGAACTTCGTAAATGAGGAATTATGGAAGGTCTTTATAATCGTATTACTGCAGTGCAAGCCAATAGCATACTAGATCAGGCAAGGGGCAGGCATATTTCCAAATATGAAAGGTTATGTCAGATGCAGAAACCACATGCCATTAGACTTGATGCCAACAAAGTTGTCGTAAATTTGTCCAGTATGCCTATAAATAAAACCCAACAGGCAGTTCTTGCCAAAGGTCTCAACTTTGCTGCAGTGCCGAGAAGAATTCCAATTGAGGAAATTATTACATCTATAGAATCCTCGGTACATAACTTCACACCTGAAGAGGCTGAGGAAATTACACAAGAATGTTCCAGAGTTCTCAAGACCGCTAAGCCACCTAAGTCCAACTTAGGCGAAAGCCGGGCGTTAAAAGATCTAAGGGAGAGTTCTAATATAATCATTCTCCCTGCTGAAAACGGGCACGCGACAGTGGTGATAGATAAGGATGATTATGAAAACACGATCTTGTCTGTGTTAGCAGAAAAATCGATCGAGTCGAAACTCGAAGGTGCGAGTTCAACATTCGCGACCTCTGCACACTTAAAGATGTGGATGCCAGTCACTTCCTGAAAGATTTTAAGGTTGTCTTCATTAAAAAGGAATTTCATGTTTTCCATATCCATACCTAGGCTATCGCAAGACAAATATGCACACGCTAGTCAATTTCACACGATTATGTTCCTTATGTTCCAAATCCAGATATAGGCTACCATATCACATGAAAAAACGTCACTGTACCACTCAACACAAAATACATTTCTTACTTCTGAATGGAATACAAGCACAAATAGGTTCACTTTTTCCGTAATCAGGCAACAGTGGCGACAGTTCTTTCCTGAGTTATAAATAATGTTTCTTTCACAAGGAATGACAGATAACATTTTCAGGGCTAGGAAAAATGTGATCGTACAAAGCAGTAATAGCGAAAATTCGTGACGCGATAAGCAAGGTACTATTATATAGATTTAATACGATGAGAATTTAGGATGTTCTAAGTAAGAAAATGTATTAACGAGGAACGCACTAACGAGGTTTCACTGTATTAGTTTTTCAACATGTTTCCCTCCAAATTCTAAAACTGAATCATACCCAATGAATTTTACTGTATCTGTGAAAGTGTTGAAAGATTTACAGTAGAATATCATCATTATTAATGGAGATTTTAATTTACCAATCAGTGATCCTGGCTGTAATCTGCTGCAAGGAAGTGCTAAATGTATTTCCCTCACAAATTTTATGTCTTTGTAGGCTTACAATTTATATTTAAATAATTCTGTTCAAAATGAATTCGGCAGAACAATGGATCTTGTATTAACTAACAAAAATGTAAATTGAAGAGTACCAAAAAATAGGTATCAACTGTTATCAGGAAATCAGTATCACCCACTTAAGTGCGGCCAGTATCCAGTATTCGGGACATAGTGCATTCGAACCCCACTGTCGGCAGCCCTGAAGATGGTTTTCCGTGGTTTCCCATTTTCACACCAGGCAAATGCTGGGGCTGTACCTTAATTAAGGCCACGGCCACTTCTTTCCCATTCCTAGGCCTTTCCTATCCCATCATCGCCATAAGATGTATCTGTGTCGGTGCGACGTAAAGCAAATAGAAAAAAAAACTTTGGAATTGTATTATCTAGCGTAAAATATAAACAATTCAAAACTGCTCCGAGAATAGTCTATAACTTTGCCAAAGCAAATTTTTATGAGCTTTATATGTGTTTACAAAATGTTGATTGGAATAATTTAACAAAGTTTACTAATCCAAACAAAGCCTTGGATTTCTTTTATGATGTGGTTAATAATATTATAATTATTACTGTTGAAACTGTGCCTATGCATTACATTAATTTAACAGCTTCTGTCTCTCTTGTGATTCTCACTAGTACCTATGTAACTGTTGTTTTAGAATAACAAAATTTTCTATATGTGTGATATTAAACAGTCATTTTCCACAGATAACAATAATGTGACTCCTCCTACTTCACCAATAAAAGATATTGTCACTGAGTTAGAAACAGTTAGAAAGAACATTTTATTTGTATGCATTTCTGTCGGCTGCATGGGGTTTATCAGCTTTATCAGTGAGAACTTCTGTTCTTGTGGTACTGTTTCCTGTGACAGAATACTGCACCGCAGTCTGGATTAACAGCTCTGGCACCAAGCTCGTTGACACTCAACTTAGCCAGACTATGTGCGTCATCGCAAAAAACACTCTAGAATGAACCAACTTTCTGACCATCCATCCTCAGCCACATACCACACCCATAAATGTGCTCCCGTAAGTGAATTTACAAAATCAACCCTGACCATGACTTTACTGTTCATAGTATCGTGGGTTAGTGCTATCCCAGAACAACTTTCATTGCCCTGTACATTAACCAGGCCACCAGATTCTGAAGAACACTGCACTGTTCTTAACAGAATACAGACCACACCCAGCTGTGACTGTGGTATTGTATGTCAGACAGTTCAGTGTATCGTCCAAACATGCCCACTATGTACGTTTCCTGGTGAAATGGAGGAGTTGCTGCTGGCGACAATAAATCAACTGAATGCATTTGCAATTTAGACGTCTATCCGTGACCTCCCTGAGTAGTGTAAATATAAGTTTTATATGGACATGAACTACTCAATTTAATATAATTTAGTTATAAGTACTCAGGATACTCATTATCCATTTGTTGGAAGTAAATGAGATAATACTAGCCACATACTAAAAAAATCAAGGCTTCAAAAATGTAGTCACCCTTCAAGCTGATGGCTGATGCACAAGAGGATGATTTTTTGGATAATATTCACTACATTCTCGTCCAAGATCAATTCTTTTTTTTTTTGGGGGGGGGGGGGAATTCCTTGGTAATCTGCAATTTGTTCTTAATTCTGTTTAATCTGACATGCCACCTAATAAACATATAGATTCTACAGTACTGCTAAAAAGTCTCCGAGAGGCACTAAAACATGGAGTATTAGGAGGCTGGTAACATCAAATACATTACATTAAAGTACAGAACACTTACATAATCATCATAGGCATCTTTGATGGCAGTGAGTGCTAGTACTCCTATTAGTGGCACAGCGGTGGTGATAGGTGTGAGTGATGAAATAGCAGGAATCATCTGCAGCACCAATAGGCACAGGAAGTAGAAATTAGCCAAACGTTGAAACTGCTCAAACAGATTCAATGGCAGGAACGTCAGCACGGTGTATTTGGAAGTCTTGATGTAGTTATTCTGGAATACCAATGACACATCATTAAATTTCAAAAAGGGCAGCCAAGTCTACACAAAATTGGCTTCTAGGATAAAATAAACTGTGAATAAAAATACAAATATAAAATTGACAGAAATTCTAATGATCACATTCACTGATGCAAGCAGGATACACTTTATGGGATAGGTCATGGAACAGATTCAACAGGCTGACTTTCTGCTTGTCTGTCTGTTAGTCTTCAGCCCAATGGCTGATTTAATCCTCAAATAGCACCAAAATAGTTCATGGAATTATAGGAAAACTATAAAAATTAAGGTAGTTTCAGTGTCAAAGCGTGCTTTTTTAAATTTTCTTAATAGGGGTCATCGAGAAACTGAAGAATCCGATAACAGAGGTAATTACAGGGAGTTACGGGGGGGGGGGGGGGCAAATATAAACAGGATTTTTTGTTTTATTTAAATGAATTTATTGAAATTGTTCCAGCGTATGGACAGCTTTTTCGGGGCGTCGACCCATGTGGATCTTTTGCCCCTAGTGGCACCATATTGTATGAACCTGCATGTAAATTGGAATGGCAGTAGTGTGGAATGTTGTGTGTGAGGAAAGGAAGAATAAGGACGTCACAAACACTCAAACCCCAGGCCAGGGATATTAATCATTATAATTAAAAAACACTGACCCGGCCGGGAATCGAACCCGGGCCCGCCGGGTGACAGGCGGACGCGTTGCTCCCTACACCGCGAGGCGGACGGCAAAGTGTGCTAGTGTCCACTGTTACCACTGGTAAAAGTTTGAAACTATAAAAATCGAATATTCTTTAATATTAATATATGTTTTTGTTTCTTCACCTGGACGTGTCGCGAGAACTCTTTGCCACCGTCAAAGCTGAGCGAGAGGCTGTTACCACTCCATGCAGTGGTTACGCTTTGAATCTTTTCTAACAGCTAGGCGAGTACTACTGCGCCTGAGCCAAGCAGGGCCCCTTTCCCCTCGACACCGAGATGTAGCGTGCTACGTCCTCCGGTCGTGTTACCACAGTGGAAAGTGGAAACAAAAGCGTATAACGTTGGTGCTGAACTCTTCCGTCCGTTCGTTCCGCTGCGCTTAACAGTGCATCGTTGTATTATTGTGTTATTGTTTTCTATTAGAATACGGTGTGACTTCTCTTGTTAAAGTGTAAATTTATATTTAATTTATGTTATATAAGGATAACCTATACGAATGCACAACGTATTGCACATTAAAATGAGTGCTGTCGCTTCCACCTCGAAAATAAGTGAGTTGGCGGGCCCAGAATGTTCATGTATAATAGAAAGCTTAATGAACACGCCATTATCGCTAGGAACTTTTCAAGAAAAGAAAAACATAATTGAAAAAGGCAAACCCACGCCTTCTCTTAAAAATGTATTCAAGGAATCGAAAAGAACAGTACGATATTTTCATGACTCGTGGTACATAAAGCTGGACTGGTTATGTGGTTGTGCAAAAATGAATGAACTATACTGTTGGCCATGCATTGTATTTCCCTCAGAAAATAATGCTTGGAATAAAGACGGTGTGGACTTTTTAGTTTCAGAGTTTTAAAGAGACACCATGAGGTATCTCAAACACACGCTGTTGTCCGACTCGTTGGCTAAACGGTCAGCGTACTGGCCTTCGCGTTCGATTCCCGGCCGGGTCGGGGATTTTAATTGGTTAATTCCAATGGCTGTCTTCATCATCATTTCATCCTCATCACGACGCGCAGGTCACCTACGGCTGTCGAATAGAAAGACCTGCACCTGGCGAGCCGAACTTGTCTTCGGACACTTCCGGCACTAAAAGCCATACGCCATTTCATTCCATCAACGCTGTTGCCAATATGATTCAGTTCGGAAGGTCCAGAATAGTTTTCTTTGAGTACAGCGTACAGAAAGAAAATTGACGAGCATAATAAGCTATTAAAAAATAACAGATATATTGTCAACACTTTACCAGATACTGTGTGTTTCAAAGCAAGGATTACCTTTCAGGGGTCATTGAGAAACTGAAGTATCCGATAACAGAGGTAATTATAGGGAGTTACGAAGCGGGAGGGGGTGGTCAAATATAAAGAGGATTTTATTTTTTATTTAAATTCATTTATTGAAGAACACAAGGCAATTGCAATTTTTTCCAAATCGTTTTCTGCTTTGGAAATGCATCTGTTTGGGCAGCTTTTTGATACCTTCATCGTAAAAAGAACAGGGTCGTATCACCAGCCAGTTGCGCATGAAGTCTTCCACACTCTCATCATCTTCAAATTGTTGCCCTCCTAGAGCTTCTTTAAGCGGTGCGGGCAAATGGAAATCGCAGGGCGATAGTCCGAGCTGTAATAATGATGATCAAGTGTAGTCCAGTGCATTTCCTGTAGCTTGGGGACAGAGCTGCAGTATGGGGACGCGCATTGTCGCATTGTGATGATTGCTTGACAGCTCCCATAACTGATTCCGCTTGTTCTGCAATTTCTGATACGATCGTCGTCAATAACGTCTAACTGCACGGATGTTTTCGTCTGTAATGCTGGTTCGAGGACGGCGATCGTGTCGCTGATTTTCCACACGTTCTCGTCCTTCCTTGAACTTTTAATGTCAGGCAAACACACGCATCCTTGACAATGTTTGATCACCGAACTGTGCAATCAATCTCCGGCAAACTTCCGCCACTGTAACTCCTTCACGTGCAAGAAATTTTTTAATTATGCATTGCGCATTGGTGAGAATATCTAACAGCACATTCTTCCCACTCCTAGCGGTCCCACCTAAGCATAGCAGAAGCGTAGGGTCAGTCCTATCAACTGTTGATATTCAGGAACAAAAATCCCGTTTATATTTGATCGTCCTTCGTACTAGCCTTAATTGCTAAGAAAGATGACGTATTTCGGCACCACTTAGAAACATCTACAGTTTTCTCAGGACTTTCATCCGATATACAAAATGTGATATTATTGAAGCCATAGCTTTTATGACCAGCGAAATTAAAGACTAGGTTAAGAAAGCAAACTTTATTTCCGTTATTTTGGGTGAAAGTACAGACCCGCCGTTCTGCTGTTTCTCACTCTAAACATCTCTTTGGAGTGTTACAAGAATTTCAGTGTGGTGAAAATTTAGTAGCAGAACCATTTGATGGCGTAGCAGTGATGGCAGTACAGCACAGTGGATTTCAGAAGTTAGTCAGGGATAAACATGACCAGACTATATTTGAGTTGCCAAGATGCAAAGAGCCTTAAGTCCATTATAATTGTTTTTTCACAAACAAAGAAAAACGTGTCATTTTTTATGTGCAAAAGTTAGGATCACAATTCTTTCAGCATAAAATTAGAAAGGAAAAAAAAATTCATGTGCGAGAGAAATGAAATTTCTATGATTCTCTAGATATGTAAGTGTTTAGTTTGGACATAAGGCATTTTGCTGCATTACATTGTACATAAGGGTATTTGCAACAGTAAACAGCTCAATGTAATTAATGGCATATGCTACAATACTGGGAACAAACTTAGGTGGACTGGAGGAAGGAAGAAAAACTGAAAAATCATTTAATTACTACATATTATTTCCATTTGTTTTACACTGGTTATATTTCCTTTATTCTGTGACAGAAAAACAAAACAATATTACACAAACTATTAACTTAAAACTAGGTCACAAAGGGCATTCTTCAGGCTGTATAAAATTATGGCTCAAACATTGTCTTAAATGAAGAACAGAAGACGAAAAATATATCAATTAAGTCACTTCAACAGCCAAAGAAAAATGTACATTGTAATAATCCAATTGCTTTAAATGGTCATTACTTCACCTCCTTCCGGAATGTCTAATAAGTCATCATCTACATCTTTTTCTAGATGTGGAACTGGGTCATTATCACCAATCCGTTCATCCTGTCTAGTCAGTGTATCCTTTTAAAAAAAAATCAGGTCTTCTAAATTTTTCCAGTTCTGTGAAGTGTGTTTCAAGCAGGAATTTCAGATCCTTCACTTTTCTTTTTTTTTTTTTTAAATTCCCTCAAGGACAATCTGAGGTTGAACTACGTCCCAGTTCTTTCCTCTTTTCAAACTTGACTCAGCTACAGAATAATCTGTATTATAAAGAACTTCTCCACGCACAATAATGTTTCCCGTACATGATCTAGGAATTATTATCCGTTTGCTAGGCGTTAGTGGAAAATGCCACATTACAGATGACAATCAGTGTAGCGAAGCTGACACTATTACCATATTTGGGTGCAGTATTGTTCTTCATTTATGTATGTAGTATCATTCTTTCTTTCTTAATCCGCCTACCCTCCAGGGTCGGTTTTTCCCTCGGACTCAGCCTCAAGCGCAGTGTCCAGGAGCTTCAGACATCGGGTCGGGGGATACAACTGGGGAGGATGACCAGTACCTCGCCCAGGCGGTCTCACCTGCTATGCTGAACAGGGGCCTTGCGGGGCGATGGGAAGATTGGAAGGGATAGACAAGGAAGAGGGAAGGAAGCGGCCGTGACCTTAAGTTAGGTACCATCCCGGCATTTGCCTGGAGGAGAAGTGGGAAACCACGGAACACCACTTCCAGGATGGCTGAGGTGGGAATCGAACCCACCTCTACTCAGTTGACCACCTGAGGCTGAGTGGACCCCGTTACAGCCCTCGTACCACTTTTCAAATTTCGTGGCAGAGCCGGGAATCGAACCCGGGCCTACGAGGGTGGCAGCTAATCACACTAACTACTACACCACAGAGGCGGACATGTTGTATCTGCTATTATCTGCTATTATTATTTATTTTTCATTTTTAATTTGCTTTCTATTGATTTCGTCATTAATTTCAAGAATCGGAACTAAAATAACTCGAGTTTACATAATGGTGTTTGCTACATTTCCACTAGTATATAGAGGCTTATGGCTGTGAACATAATGGTACTTGCATCTCTCTTTAGTGATTGGACATAAGGGTCCATGCAGCAAGCTTGGCAGTGGACCTACGGGTCTCTGCAACAGTCCATGATTTTTAACCTGCAAAATAAGCAAGACAGAAGGCATTTTCAAGCTCTACGCTAGTGTTAATCAATGCTAAATGATGTGAAGAAGGAAATGTTGGTCTTATCTCAATTTTCACTTTTTGTGGACTTAAGGCTCTTTGCATCTTGGCACCTCATTTGTTCACCGCTATGGCCATAGGCTCAACTTGGTATTACAGCAATCTGTTAACCACATCAAGGAATGCAAAGTATTTTTTCGGACCTTGTCCGGGTTAGCAGGGTTGTTTTCAACATCCCGTAAAAGGGCCGCTGATCTCGGCAAAGTAATACAGAGACGATTACCAACAGTGGCGCCTACCCGATGGACATATGCTGGTAGGCTCGTTGAAGTTGTGTCCTCTCTCTATACAGATCTCCTTGAATTCTTCAAAGAAAATAATGAAAGATAACGCAGACGAATGGGACGGTGGAACGAGAATTCAAGCTAAGGGTTACTATGTTACCCTGCAAGACTGATTTCTATTTCTTATTAAATTTATTTGCTGAAGTGCTTCCTCAATCTAATGTTCTGTATCAGATCCTTCAAAAGAAAATATGTAATATTGCTTTCTGCTCCAAAGAGATCCAGCAATTTAAAGCGTTTTTGCAGACAACCAGAAATAATTTTGAAACTATGTGGTCAAAGTTACAAGAAAATGAAGGGAGGTAAGATTACGCTCAAAAGCGCCAGAGAAATGATTTTATAGGAACTAAGGAACCATCATGTCTCCGATTGTATTTGGAAATAATTGACATCATATCCGTGCAACTATCAGATAGATTTTCTGATATTAACAAGCTGGAGTTCCTTCAGTTAACTGATACTGACAGGTTTAATAATTTCGCGAAGGAGTTCCCGAAGAGTGCCTATCAGTCGTTAGTGAAGACCTATGGACGAAATTTTGACTGCATGAAACTTAAAAGTGAACTGTCTGTCCTCTACACGAAGCCCGAGCTTGTGAAAAAGAATGCATATTACCTCTACCAATATTTGCACACCAGTGGTCTTAAAAAAGCATATCCAGAAGCAATGAAATTGATTGACCTCATTCTCACCAATCCGGCAACTAGCGCTTCCGCTGAAAGAAGCTTCTCAGCCTTAAAAGGGATACACACCTTCCAAAGAAATTCACAAGTACAGGATAGGCTCTTTGCATTTTCTTTGATTGCGATTGAGAAGAAATTTCTGAGTGACTTAATGAAGAGGCCTCATTTCTACGATGCTGTGACAGATATTTCTGATGCCACAACATGCCGTCGTATCGACCTGAAGTACAAATAGGAAATACTGAGGTAAGCCTTGAAGCTCCGTTAGAAATTAATTTTAAACTTTATGAGTGCATGAGTAGCCTGCCATACGTTTTTCATGACGTGAACTATTTTCAATTAGTGCAAGATCGAGACTGCTAGTTTCTATGATGTTGATGCCCACTAGTGTTCAATATATTATGTGCCATTTCATCATGTTATACAAAAGTAGGGGCTGCCTGGCCGAGGCGGTAAAGGCGTGCCCGGTTCGCCCGGAAGGACGTGGGTTCGAATCCCCGCCAGGAAGTCGTAAAATTTAAGAAACGACATTTCCACTTCCGGAGGTGCATATGGCCCTGAGGTTCACTCAGCCTACACCAAAAATGAGTACCAGGTTAATTCCTGGGGGCAAAGGCGGCCGGGCGTAGAGCTAACCACTCTACCCTATCATGTGCCGAGGTTAACAATGGTGGAAGTCTTTACCTTCCACTCCTCCAAGGGCCTGTACGGAGGTGACTTTGCTTTGCTTTGCTTTGCTTATACAAAAGTCTTGACTATTATGAAATTACATCTGTACTGTTCATAAAAATGCTGCGGTGCGTGCGACAATATACTCTCAGAAGGAGTGTGATAACACTTTTCAAAACGTTACGCGTCGTCACTGGGTAGTAGGGTTGGGAACTATGTCCCTGTTTCGGCACAAGGTGCCGGTGCACAGTTATGTTCCGCTGTTCCAGAACACCGAGTGTCAATTGTTCCGAAACATTCTCAAGCGAGCCGGAGACAATGACTCGCTGTCCCATCAGAAGCGCTACTATGCACTGCCCTTCGCCTACTACTGAACTGTGCAGCGAGCGCACGGGACGCGGGACTGCAACTGCACAGTGTAGAGAGAACTTCGAGAGGCAACATTACATGCTCCGCGCCAATGGGAACTGGGAGTGTGCCTGTACGGAACGTGCTGTGTGGTGTGTGCCTGTGTGTAGTTATGGCCATGGTCCACCATAAAGCTGCAGGGAACGTGAACGAACAGTCGGAACACTGAAATTCGCGCCCAATAATCACGTTAAAGGCTGCTATTAGGTTAAGATTTTTCCGGTCAATATAAAATACACATAACACGGTTACAATGGCAGTGCAGGTGTTTAAAAGTAACCAATTCAAGAATATTTTCACCAGTTGAATGTATTGGCCTGTATTGTGAGTAATTAGTGAGTAATTAATATCTCGAAAATTTCCCTCAACACTTTCTCGGGGATTGACGTTAAACATTAATTTGGACTTTAAGGAAACTTCAGCCCAAGAAAAATATGGGTCGTCGCTTAGGAGTTAAAAATGATGAATACATTGTTGTACTTTCCTGCTGTTAGGCCGGGCGCACATTGAGAAGCAGTTGGCCGCAGAGCAGGGAAGAGCAGAGCAGAACACCGCGAAACTTACGAAATTGCGAAGTGGACGTGAGCGCACATTGCCACGCAGGGTCTCGTCGGTTTTCAGAAATAACATGTTTTCTTTAGACTCGGTGATACTGGGGCATCCAGTATAAAGAGGCTCTTTTTTCTTTTTCTTCAAGCATTCGCGATTTTTCTCATTTTGTTAGTCATCTTCACAATTTCCCTTGTGCTGATGGCAACGCGGTTATTCAGCTTAAGACAATCGCAATAAAAACAACCACCTTCGCAGTTTACGAGACTGAACAATATTTCTATGTTACCGATGTTCGGCGTTCATATAGACTAAGCAAAGAATTTAATTCATGATTATTTTTTATATTTTTTACGTCGCACCGACACAGATAGGTCTTATGGCAACGATGGAATAGGAAAGGGCTAGGAATGGGAAGGAAGCGACCGAGGCCTTAATTAAGGTACAGCCCCCCCCCCAGCATTAGCCTGGTGTGAAAATGGGAAACCACGGAAAACTATCTTCACGGTTGCCGACAGTGGGGTTCGAACCCCCTATCTCCCGAATGCAAGCTCATAGCAAGGCGATCCTAACCGCACGACCAACTTGCATGGTAAATTCATTAATAGGATCACAGTGGGGGAGAGGGAAAAATATGTATTTACAAATGTACTGCTAGATTTTCATCTAGTTGTCACAAGACACAAGATACTAAAATCAATCAACACTGACAATCTGTTGTGAACGCGTTTGCATTTATATTTGACAAGACATGATAAATGATTTTCTGTATTTATCTCTTCACATAAATGTGATGATGGATGACGGCGACGGAGTCGGCGATGATGCTCTCCATAATCAGCATTAGATCTTTGTCTTAAATTCTATATGTTGCGAGAACTTGAGTCATGGACTGTTTCATTGATATATGAGGATTACATTCTTTTGTTTGCTGTTTGTTTAACGTCGCACTAACATATCGAAGGTTTTCGACGACGGAAGAAGGGTGGAAGATTGGGAAGGTAGCGGGCGTGGCCTTAATTAAGGTACAGCCCCAGCATTTGCCTAGTGTGAAAATAGGAAACCACGGAAAACCACCTTCAGGGCTGCCGACAGTGGGGTTCGAACCCACTATCTCCCGAATGCAAGCTCACAGATGCGCGAACCTAACCGCACGGCCACTTGCTCGGTGGATTACATTTTAGGCCTTTCTCTAAACTACCTTGTTACGCAGCGTGAATAAAATGATTTATAGCCTGGACTGTAGTGCCTTATTCCCCGAATTTACATACCGATTTTCATTAAATTCTGTTCAGCCATTTACTCGCGAACATACATACATACATACATACATACATATATACGTACATACTGCATTGCAGTCCACATGATTCACATAGTACCTACAAAACATGGTGAGACTGAATGGCTGTGGTAATTTTCTCCTCCATTTCTTAACTGCGTGACACGTGCGCAGGAAACTGTGTTTCGAGGACATCTCGTGGTAGGCGGAAGTACGTGCAGAACCGGCCTGCTCTGCTCTATCCTGGCCTGTCTGTCAACTTGCGATGGTGCAATGATTTGTGTGGATTACAAAAATCTGCTCTGCTCTGCGCTGCACTGCTTTAGCTGCTTCGCCTGCGTCCCAATGTGCGCCCCATGCTCTCTGCACTTCGAATTCCTTCCCTCTCAACTTCCATTTACTTTCTTCAATATCTCGAAAATTTCCCTCAACACTTTCTCGGGGATTGATGTTAAAAATTAATTTGGACTTTAAGGAAACTTTTAAGCCCAAGAAAAATACGGGTCATCGCTTTGGAATTAAAGATATAACTGGATGAAAAAATGTTGACACTCCAACACAGGGCGGCACACAGCCGGTATCGACAGGCAGACACAGCCAAGGCCAACTAATACATCTAGTGCGGCCTTGGCACAGCACGTTCGGTTCAGGCACATTCCAGCTGAAGCGGAGCATGTCCTGTTGCCTCTCGAAGTTCTCTCTAGGACGCAGTTACAGTCCTGTGTCCTGTGTCCCGCGTCTCGGCACTCTGTACCGAAACACTCCGCCTCAAGTTCCTAATGTTGCGGAACAAGTGAATGTTCCGATCTGCCCACCCCTACTCTCTAGGACGCAGTTACAGTCCTGTGTCCTGTGTCCCGTGTCTCGGCACTCTGTACCGAAACACTCCGCCTCAAGTTCCTAATGTTGCGGAACAAGTGAATGTTCCGGTCTGCCCAACCCTACTGGGTAGTTCAGAGGAGACCTTTCTTAACCATTCTTGGTAACAACTGGTTTTAGACAGGGCGACGGAGTGTCACCTCTTCTTTAACTGTGCACTAGAATACGTTACGAGGGAATGGTACAAGAGCAACTCGAAAAACATAAAAAATTGGAAGCCAGAAGGATAACACTTGAACTGTCTAGGATTTGCTGATGATCTAGCCCTTCTGGCCAATGATATTCAGGAAACAAAACAACAAATAAAATCTTTGCAGGAAATAGCTCAGAATATTGGTTTGGAAAAACGGAAATTATGCTAACTCAACTTCCACTTCCAAACAAAATTAAGCTGGGAAACCAAGAAATAAAAATTGTAGAAAGATTTAAATATTTAGGTGAAATAATTCACATATAACCTGATCGAAAAACCAGCATGGCAAAATAGAATAGATAAACTGGTTACAGCACAGCATGTTACCAAGAATACATATAATAAAAAGTGTTTCTCAATAGCAACCAAACTGAAACACTTCAAAAACAGTCACCCAGCCACAAATTACATATGCATGTGAAACATTATTCAAAACAACAAACACAGTTGCAATAGATACTCAAGTTAGAAAGGAGAATAGTGAGAACCTGCTTAAATAAAAATGATCAAATAAACGGAGACTGGAGACCAGCTTCCAATGAAACAGATTATAAAGAAATATAACCTGTGACTATTACAATGAAAAAGAAACGAATATCATTCTTAGGGCATATAATACGGTCACCAGAAAATAGAATCAGTAGAAAAACAATAGAAAACTTATGGAAGAGTAAGAATAATATTAGATGGATCACAGAACTTAAAGACATGAGAGAGTTGCATATTACAATAGAAGATTTAAAATACAAAACAAATACACTCAATATATTGAAAGACAAACGCATTAGACTACAGATGAAAATCAACAGAGGATAGGAAGAGTGATTCTAGAAGCAGAAAGAAAATTACGTTCAGAAAGGATGAAACAATATTGGGTTGACAAAAAGAAGAACAACCTCTATAAACCTAAGTAGTCCTATGTTGGCTAAAAAATAAAAAATAATAATAATTGACTCTAGAGAAGATCTTTAGAAAATACTGATTAGAATGGATAGAGTCTAGAAGAAAGAGTAATGGAATGCAGTCGAATGAAGTCTAGGAAATAAAAGTCTTAAAGGAAGTAAATAAATATTTCTACTTGGGTAGTAAAATTATCAGTGATGGCAGGAGTAAGGACATGAAATATAGACCAGTTCATGTTTCTGAAGACTTCCGTGTGGAGCATCGTACTATACGGAAGCGAAACACGGACAATAACTAGCGCAGAAAGAAAGAGAATAGAAGCTTTCGGAATGTGGTGTTACATAAGAATACTGGAGGTGAGATGGGTAGATCGGATCACGCATTAAGATATACTATGTCAAGTTGGTGAGAGGAGAACGATGGAAGGGCCAGGACAGAAATATGACGAACAGATTAGAGGAGATGTAGGATGCAGTAGTTATGTAGAAATGAAGAGGTTTGCATAGGATAAGGTGGTAGGAAGCGTTGCATCAAACCATCCTACCGAGTGATGACCCAATCAATAACACAACTTCCATTATTATCACTTGTCACTCGAAGATAATACATGTTGCCAATAAAAAAAAAGTAAAGACACACACATACAGCAGAACATTTTTCAGACTCTTTTGGAAAGCATAATAGGCTATCTTAAATACATTTTAAGAAAATCATCGCTATTTACTTCGACCTACTACAAATCAAACCCATTACGAAGGGAACTTGTCATCCCGAATCATCATTATCATCATCTTCTTCTTCATCTTCTTCTTCTTCTGCTTCTGCTTCAGTGTGCCATGTCAGGTCCCCCTGACTTTAACTATCAATTTGGCCCATCTGTCTCTGTTTTCCGCAAGGTAGAAGAGATCCTGAGGGTTTCGTATATCTTACAATCCAATCTTGAATGTTTCCCAGCCAGGACACTCTTCTCTAACATCATCTTATTTTCCCTTGAAAATTAACTTCAGAATTTCGTACTGATTACCCTATAGTGTTTGTCCAAGGTAAGTTATGACAATTTCCTACATTATATTATATTGCAATACACGAACATAAATGTGGAAAACTATGTCTTTTGGCCCATTACATC
Source organism: Anabrus simplex (assembly GCF_040414725.1). NCBI lineage: Eukaryota > Metazoa > Arthropoda > Insecta > Orthoptera > Tettigoniidae > Anabrus > Anabrus simplex. The sequence goes on along the minus strand of NC_090265.1, from coordinate 1,479,317,436 downwards.
ACTTTTATGGGTCTACAAAATGCGTTAAAATTCCTCTGAGAATTTAGTTATACTGTGACTTACCGCGTAGTTGAACTGCGAGTTGTACTCTCGATCATTCGCCCTAATCCGGCGCTCTGTCTCTGAAACAGAAGGATGATATATAAACAGTTAAGTTATATTTTATAACTGCAAGTAGGAAAATGTCATGATTATCACGATGATACTTGTTTAAAGGGGCCTAACATCTAGGTCATCGGCCCCGGAAAATGTCATTTAAGTCCAAATATCCAATCCCAAAAGTTAACACGAATTTTAAACAAATGTGTTATTTAAATTACTGGAAAATTTCAAAACTTCGTTATTAAATATTATTTTCATACTCTACAATTTTTTCAGTATCAAAAGTTAGTACAATTTTCTCTTTAATGTAGTAAAACGTTATGAGTAGGTCTACTGTGTAAATGCACCGACTCTATTTAGTGAAATTATCATTTACATACATATACACACATACATACATACATAGACCCTACACACAATTTAAATATAGTGTAATTCTAATACTATGCTAATGAAATAAGCGCCTCAATAACACACAGTACCGAGCTCGATAGCTGCAGTCACTTAAGTGCGGCCAGTATCCAGTATTCGGGAGATAGTGGGTTCGAACCCCACTGTCGGCAGCCCTTAAGATAATTTTCCGTGCTTTCCCATTTTCACACTACGCAAATGCTGGAGCTATACCTTAATTAAGGCCACGGGAGGTTCCTTCCCACTCCTAGCCCTTTCTTGTCCCATCGTCGCCATAAGAACTGTCTGTGTAGGTGCGACCTAAAGCAACTTGATAAAAAAAAAAAGACACAGTAACTTTTTCCGTGGCTCTAACTCGTCTCTTATTTCTGCGTTTCTTACCCTCTATGGCAGATCCATTAATATCTTTGTTCTAGTAACCCAGGGTGCGACGATTTTATCTCAAAAGGAGCCTCCCCACTAAAATTGTCCGGGATTTGGGGTGGGGAATTCTTTTATTATAAAATAAGAAAAATGTAGAATACATACATTAGTGAAATGAATGCTTTTACTGTACTGGTACATATTTTCATAAAAACATCAGCAATAATGCACATAATATAGAAATAGTAGAATGACTGTCAGACTTTGAGCAATAAAGGAATGTAGCAGTGGCAACTCCGCACCTGCGCCTGTTTCACTCTGGTAAGTCCACCTGAAATCCGGGCAAAAATATAACTTGAAGCCCTTCTCCCTTGTCATCGCCCTAAGAAGCTCGAGCTTACACGACTCCTGTACGTCCTGGAGATGGTGTGTTTCCCATAAGTATCCAATAGAACGATATTCACTTAAGGAGTGTACAAACTGACAAATTTGTTCAGTCAGCACTTACCCCCTGTGTGGTGGTGGTGGTGATGATAGAATATATCCATGGTATCCCCTGCCTGTCATAAGGGGCCCCGGAGACTCTGAACTTAGAGCCCTTAGCTGAGTCCTGGCATTGCTTCCCCTTACTTATGTCAGGCTCCTTACTTTCATCTATCCTATCCCACCTCGCTTGGTCAACTCTTATTCTTTTTTGACTCCGACGGTATTACGTATGGAGGTCTGGGGAGTCTTTAATTTTCACGCCCTTCGTGGCCCTGGCCCTTGTCTTTCTTTGGCCGATAACTTTATTTTTCGTAGTGTGGGATCCCATCCATTAAACTGTTTCTTAGCAGTTTTCAAAGACTTCCCTTTCATCATGCAGTACCTAATCTGTGAATCTGAAAACAGTTAAGTATTGAGTAAAGATCTCTGTAAATTTGCAGGGCTGTACGGAAAGCTGTCGCAGAGACTCTAGTGGTGGGTTTTCCGTTAGATGTATCGTGTGTAATGTCCCTCATAAGTACAACAATGCAAAAGGAGAAGGTTTCTTATGGCGAAATCGAAAACAAGTTTAATTCTGCAATACAGACTCTTAAAGAAATGCGCGTGAGAAACAATCTTTATTTTATTCTTTCCAAGGGAAAGTATTTAACGTATTGCAAATGCGATTCTGAGGAAGGTGAAAATAGAGAGTTTGACAAAGTGAGAAAGAAGATTCCCTTCAAGTAAAGTACTGAAGTGCTTTTCAGCGTTTCAAAAAAAAAAAAAAAAAAAAAAAACAAGTGATATGAGTGGTTTGTATGGCAAGTCTGGTGTATACAAAGGAGCTGAATTTACTATGGTATCGCAGTGGAAGTTTCAGCTTTGCTCATAGCATCAAAACAACCGAAAGAAACCGCTTGTTGGTAAACACTTGGCAGTCTCTGAAGACTTAATTCAATGGACTCCCTTTGAAATTGTGGGATGAAGTTACTGTCATAGATAAATTGGTCGCCTCTGGACATCACTTGGCAGATCAACGTTACTCGTTGAAGAACAGCAGCAAGGAAAAATACCTCAGAATATTTCTTTGAGGTGAGTTTCGTTTTATTTTATTTCCTATCTTATAACAATTTCCTTTTGTTTAATTTGGATTTTTATTTTCATTTTGAAAACTTTAAAATTACTTAAGATTTTCCAAGGTGCCTCCGTGTGAGACTAAAACCAAACCAAACCCCATGGCACTACAGCCCTTAAAGGGCCTTGACCTACCAAGCGACCGCTGCTCAGCCCAAAGGCCTGCAGATTACGAGGTGTCGTGTGGTCAGCACGAGGAATCCTCTCGGCCGTTATTCTTGGCTTTCTAGACCGGAGCCGCTATCTCACCGTCAGATAGCTCCTCAATTCTAATCACGTAGGCTGAGTGGACCTCGAACCAGCCCTCGGGTCCAGGTAAAAATCCATGACCTGGCCGGGAATCGAACCCGGGGCCTCCGGGTAAGAGGCAGGCACGCTACCCCTACACCACGGGGCCAGCTGCTCCGTGTGAGACTAGTGCTGGAAAAAGCGGAGTGGAACAAGTTTATTCCGGTTTGTCCTGTCATCTTTCATCCCAGCAACACACTCCAAAAATCTCTATATTTTTCATTCACTAATCATTGTCCAGAAGAGTGCAACAGGCCTCGCCAGCTGGCACATGTTCTTTCCTCAGTGCTAGTTACGCACTTCATTCATTCACGTTTTATTTTTTCACTTATGATTTTCCAAATTAGTGTGCTGGCAGTTAGCAGGCTTTTCTGAAAAAATCTTCTGAGTGCAAATTTCGTATCTTCGGGACGGAGTACAAAGATAGGACAAAAATGATGGACTTTACAATGTTTATTACACTCTATGTTTATAAATGTTATCTTTTAACTTAAATTTTGTTTACGGTTCTACTCCCTTTGTCACTACAGGATTCCATGGTTACAATGTATGCAACGATTCAGCATCTGTTGCACATAAATTATTGCTCAACATTGCAACTAACGAGGCCTGCCACTAGACGTGCTCGAGAGAGAGAGAGAGAGAGAGAGAGAGAAAGAGATGAGTGCCTAGACTTCCGAGATTCGCATCGATTTTTTACCATCGAATACGCAGAAGGATTCCATGAAAATGTGCCTAGCTCTAAATGTCTACTTTCTTGTTATAACAAAATAATTCAAACAAAAACTTAAGGTTTTCATTTTTCTGGGAGAGGGGAAAATTTACTTTCAGGAGAATTATATACATCCTCCCCCGCCGGATACTGACTGAAAAAACCACTAGTAGTTAAGCCCTATTTTCCTTCTGCCCCCCCACCATTTCTTTCTGATTTTGTACCCCGTAGTAACCTAATGAAAAATTAACTAAACTGAAAAATGAAACTGACATCATTTTGAGAGTTATACTGTAACTGTATTTCTTACCAGGACAGACTAAGAGTTAGTAGGTATGCAAAGAGTTCTTAAGATAAAGCCGCAAAGAACCAAGCGCGTTGTCTGTGCGGTTAGGGGCGCGCAGCTGTGAGCTTGCACTCGGAAGATAGTGGGTTCGAACTCCACTGTCGGCAGTCCTGAAAATGGTTTTCCGTGGTTTTCCATTTCACACCAGGCAAATGCCGGGAATGTATCTTAATTAAGGCCACGGCCGCTTCCTTCCCACGCCTAGCCCTTTTGTATCGCATCGATAAAACCTATCTATGTAAAAAAAAAAAAAAAAAGGCCACAAAGAGAGCGAAAAGTGACATTCTTTCTAAAGGGCATGTTACACAATTCCAAAATAAATCAGAAGTTGATGTATAATTTGTCCAACCCAGAAAATTAGATGATGGTCACAGGCAATTTTATCTATGGCTATCCTTAAAGAAGTAGATGAATTTTGTACCCTAAAAGCTATTACAGAATTGGTCGGCTAGAAATATTAGCTTCAATTACACCTAAAACAAATACAATTATATACATGACTTAATTCTGCGCGATATAAATGCAAGAAAGATACCTAAATAGCATCCTAAAGTGAACTATTTATCTTCTGAAAGATGGCTTAAATTAAATATGATATATGCATGGAGAAGCAGACATTTTCCGATACTTTGGCTAAATGGTCAGCGTACTGGCGTTCGGTTCAGAGGGCCCCGGGTTCGATTCCCGGCCGGGTCGGGGATTTCCTCTAGCTCGGGGGTTGGGTGTGTGTTCTTCATTTACACACAACACTTCACACTATAGATACCACAAGAAACACGAAATCGGGAGTACATCTCTCCACATAGAGTTGGCGTCAGGAAAGGCATCCGGCCGTAAAACTGGGCTGAATCAATGCAAAGTGCCGATCCCAGATAATTGGGAAAAAGGACAGGGATATTCTTCTTCTTCTTCTTCTTCTTCTTCTTATTATTATTATTATTATTATTATTATTATTATTATTATTATTATTATTATTATTACTACATTTACGTCCCACTAATTACGGTTTACAGAGACGTCAGAATTTTCTTCTCGCAGGAGTTTTTTCAAGTGCCAGTAAATCTACTGACACAAAGCTGGTATATCTGAGCAAAAATCTTCAAATACCACCGGAATGAGTCGGTATCGAACCCGTCTCTTGGAGCTCAGAAGGCGAACGCTCAACCGCCTGAGCTACTCAGCCCAGCAATCAGATAGGTATACCAGTGGTTGCACAACTTTGCTCGCCATTATGTTGCAGGTGTAACATTCCTCCTCAATCTGTAGTCTTGTCTGAGTGTACCCGCTCAAGAAAAATGCTGGTGGTTTTATCAACAAGATTTCAATATAAAGTATTAATTCCTGTAGAACCCTAACAGTCAAAAAGACGCATGGAGAGTAACAGGGAATAACGAGATACCAAGTTTCTGGACATCAGCTAAGGGGTAACGACTGAATGAGGTTACTACCCTGCAAGAAGAAAGACTGTTGAAGCTACTATTAGCTATCCCCACAGAGGTCAGATAATGTTTTGTTCTTTGTCATGTTTCTGTCGTTATTGTCATGCAACCGTACTGCACCTCCGCCTTTCATTCATAAACCACCATCACTGGATATCGATTAATGCCACGTGGCCTTTGGCGACGTCACGCTAGACCAGCGTCGTGTTGTCGCTTAATATTATATGTAGCCTTCCAAATGGCAAAGTTTTCAGTACATCTTATATCTGGCTTTATGGGTCTGTACTTGGATCGATTTAAGCTGATATTCTTCCCCTAAATAAGGCTTATTTTAGACCTCGGTTATTAGGTGCAAACCTAGTCTCTTCCTCATGAAATCAGTATATACACGTTTAATGAATTTTCACTATTATTTTAGCAATACCTTAGCAGTGTTATTTCAGTGCTTGTAAATTTACCAGATCTACATACGGCCACTATAAAAATAGTATAATGCTCTTAGTTTGATAAGGCCAAAATTGAAAAACTGATAGTACCTTGTATGTATGACCCAACCCTGTCATATTTCTCTACGGGGTCGGGTATGAAGTGAGATTAATCTTCGTAGCGAGTTTTTATGACCGGATGCCCTTCCTGACGTCAGCCTCATCAGAGGAGTCAATGAGATGAAATGAATGACGTGAGATATTATTATAACAGAGAGGGTGAAACCCGGTACCGGCACATAGCTTACTCCTGTCGAATACCACTATGGCGTCTGCTTAAGGCTTTACGTCCCCATCCGACGAACGAATCACCATCAACAGTGTCTATGCGCATGAGCACTGCGGAGAGGTCTGGAATTTAATCCAGGCTTTTGGCACACAATCTAGTGATTAGATATCGTATAGCACCACCTCCCTTATTCTGCTGGCCAACATTCTGATGGTGATTTTTTTTTTCACGCCTAAACAATCACGACCGCCAGGCGGGCTTTGATAAGTGCCTAAAATACCTAAATTAATGTCAGAACCTATTTAGCGTCTTTTGAACACACACAAAAAAGAAAAAAAATATCTAATAAAAATAAGTTAACAAGAGTAATTATTCAAATTCAACAATCCGTTTTGTATTCCAACCTCAAGCTACAATAAATGACTCAGATGGCAGTTACACTGCCTTCGTGATATATATATAGCAGTTGTTACAGTTGGCCAACATAAATATGAAAACAGTAAACATGCCCCAGAAGTGTCGGATATTGTCTTTAAAGATTGGTCTATGTTACGTTGTTTGACCTCCCGCAGTGAACACCAGAGGTTGAAAACTTAGTGGAATTCTTTGAAGTCTTGCAACCATTCTAGTACAGGATTTCAGAGTAATTGTGTGTTTTAGAAAAGTGTCAGTACCATACCGAAAATATCGGCAGCCAAGTCGTCATTAATTCGACAGTCCGTAAGGGAATTTTCCAGTATCTCTACAGACGGCAGGATTCTCCACTGTTATATACGAAACATAGAGGGTAGCAGATACTTCAACATTTCATGAATTTTCACTATTATGTTAGCAATACCTTAGGAGTGTTATTTCAGTGCTTGTAAGTTTACGAGATCCATATACGGCCACTATAAAAAGTATACAGCTCTTAGTTAATTACAGTCTATTGTTTTAGGTATTCTGTGAACTGAAGTCACATATAAGTCAACACATGACAAGAGGTTAAACATCAGGCATATGCGCAAAGAAAATCGTGTTTCAAACAGTCACTCTTAACTAACTCGATTTCAAATGCGACAGAAATGAACTAAGTCCATGCAGACTTATGTCGAGCCTTTGTCGCGGCAAACATGCCCTTCAATAGACTGGAAAACTTTCTACAGAAATACTGACATCACAACATTCCATCAGAATCTACACTAAGAAAATATAACTCGTCAGCGAGTGATAGCCTATCCTCATCATATTCGAGGATGCATTGAGCAGGATAAGGGGAGCTATAGGTGATTCATACATTTCGATCTCTGTTGATGAGACCACCAATAAACTTAGTCATTACATAGCTGATATGATCCACGGAAAATTAAATTCTGACGCGCCATCTAACTTTACTTAATCTAAAGCACAGAGCCTATAAAACCAACCAGGAGACAGTTGCCTAGTTTGTTAATAATGGGCTCAAAGAACTATTCCCATGCATGAGTGAGAATAAAGTACATGCAATATACAGTAATGCGGCCTCCTACATGCTTGCTGCTGTCAAGCTGTTAAGAGGTATGTTATCCTGCCTTGCTCAAGCCCTAAATCGAGTAGCTGAGAAGATACGTCTCGAATTTTCTTAAAGTGAATACGCTGGTTTCCATATATTATATTATATTATATTATATTATATTATATTATATTATATTATATTATATTATATTATATTATATTATATTATATTATATTATATTATATTATATTATATTATATTATATTATATTATATTATATTATGAAATACTTCCTCTCATGCAGAGGCTGCCTTGCGACAAAGTATACTTTTACATTTATATTTAAAAGAGAAATAGATATTCTATACTTGAGAAATGTTGAAGGCAATCTAATTGTAACAGTGATTTCTTAGAATTATCAGTGAGCCCCTTAAGGCTATGATGGCAATCTCCCGTAACGTTGTAACTGGCAGAGACATCTATTTCCTGAAAATTAGCGGCAAAAGCGGGAATCGTTCCCCTTGCTTCAATCATCAGACCTACTATGTCGATTTCCCCTAACTGGTATTTCTCCCTGTAGTAAGGAATTGTTGGTAAGTATATATTCCTCTTCTCTAGGTTAACATCACAGGGCTGTGACTTATGGCTTTCAAAGTGAATTGTGGGGTCGATGATGTAACCTCTCTTCTTGTTCTTGAAAGCAATGATGTCAATCCTTCTGTGGCTTCCGTTGTTCGCTAAAGGTGCGTTTTCCAAGGTGCGACTGTAGCCGCCACGGCGGCCAGAGCCGCAACGACTGGGGTCACCATATACGTTGGCGACAGCAGCCGCAAGCGACGGGCACGTGGGGTGTTTTCTTAGACACGACTCCAGCCGCTAGTCGCGCAGTCCAGTCCGTCAGAAATGGACGAGAGCACGGGCGATTTCGTTAGTGGCACGGATTTCCTTGACATTTTAATGGAAGAAGAAGAAGAAGAAGAAGAAGAAGAAGAAGAAGAAGAAGAAGAAGAAGAAGAAGAAGAAGAAGAACTGTCAATGTGGTATCTCAGCCCGAAAAGAAGGAAAGTCAACAGTATATTTGAATCGCACTGAGGAAGGACGCTATAACAATTGAATTAACAGGCATCTGTTAAGTGATGAGACAAAGTTCAGGAAGTATTTCAGACTGAGTGTTTAGTTATATTCTCTAACTTTTAAAAAGTGAAATTTTGCTGATGATGCTTGTTGTTTAAAGGGGCCTAACATCGAGGTCATCGGCCCCATGAAATTTTGAAAACCCCGTGCAATCGGTACAAGAAGCCTATCGGCCCAGCTGAGAAACTTGCACTCACTCTCAGGTACGGATATTTTAATCTTATTTTAACAGTGTTTAGCTCAGCTGAATAAGTGTTTTTACAGTAAGACATAACGATCAGTAAATCTGTGGTCGTAATAGACTTCAAGATTTCTTTTTTTGCTCGTGGCTTTATGTCGCAACGACACACATAGGTCCTATGGCGACGATGGCATAGGAAAGGCCTAGGACAGGGATGGCGAACCTTTTCCAACTAGTGTGCCATTTTAAGTCTGGTTTATTACTATTATCTGTTGACTGTGCCACTTGTTATTTTCCATTAGGGGATGTCTACAATCCCCCCCCCCCGGGACTCCCTTTATAAATTCCCGATTCTGTTTTATAATATGTCATTGTATTCATTTACGGATTCATTTATTTATTTATTATACATATCTCTGGTAAATACATTTGATTGCATGTTCCGTGGGGCTGTGCCTCAATTATGGCCACGGCGGTTTCCTTCCCACTTGTACGCCAATCCCATTTTCGCCGCAAGACCTATCTATGTCGGTGCGACGTAAACCAAATCGTAAAAAAAATAGTTATTAGATACAAAATTCAAAAGTACTAATATTGCGAATGGACTTAACTTCCTCCATTAGCTTCATTATCATTCATGTTGTAGTTTGTATGCTCAACAATTATACTAATTTCTCCCTCATCACATTTCCATAACGAAATGGAAAATTTAAATAAAACAGGTATCCTTTTTTGTAAGATCACATTTTGCTTTCATCAAAACCTGCATACATGTGGGAGTTATCCAAATTAGCTTTCAACTGCTCTGAAACTTCTTCACTCATTTTTAATATTCTATCCTTGACAGCAGTTCAACTGGCTGGCATTCCTTTAATTCTGTTAATTATTAGTTGTTTGTTAGGGAAGTTTTCAAATAATGTGTCGGACATCAATAAGAAACTGTTTCAACAACTCACCGTCAGAAATTGGTTTCCCATGCATGCTGTACTATGCAGTGAGACAGATGGAAACAGCCGCACTGATATTATTCCTTGGCCGAAAAGATGATACAAAAGAATTAGTTTTTTTTGTGCAATGTTCGATATTTTGTTAAACGAACTCTCTTCTTTCTTCATTTGAAATGGAACAAATATTCGAATGATCAGTCTTGAAGTTGCGCTTTACATTAAACGTGGGGGATACAATTGTTTTCGAACACAGGCAACATCTTTTTATCAGTCCGAATTCCCTTGGCCATAGTTCTTGAAAAATACGGTCACCACCTTTGTTAAGTTTCTGCTCTTTTCGGCACCGAAAACATGTTTGCAATGTCCGTATACAAAACCACCAGAAAACGACACTATCTCACTTGACTTTCGGACCTATCAGTGTAGCAGTGTTGCCATTTTGCACGTCCGAATGGAACTAGTATTTAGATTTTCGATATTTATTTCTTACACGTGAAACTTTATATGTATTGTCTGCAGTGCAAGACGTATATGTAAAATATTATTATGTTCATGTGGTGTGCCACCGAAATCGTGTTCGCGTGTCACCTAGTGACACGCGTGGCATAGGTTCGCCATCCCTGGCCTAGGAGCTAGAAGGAAGCAGCCGTGGGTTCATTAAGGTACAGCCCCAGCATTTGCCTGGTGTAAAATTGGAAAATCACGGAAAACCATCTTCAGGACAGCCGATAGTGGGATTCGGTCCCACTATCTCCCGGATGCAAGCTCACAGCTGCGCGCCCCTAACAGCACAGTCAACTGGCCCGGTAAACTTCAACAAACCCGCAACTTAATTGAGTGACACAACATTAATTGCACCAATATGTCAATTATTTGCATGCCATTCCATCGGTGTAATCTAGGGAATGAAGGAATCAATAAAAACGCATAAAAATGATAATGCAGTGTGGGATTTGCATTTTATTTGAAAGTACATATTACACTGTATATTCATTCCTATAAATTATGACCCAGTAATCTTGTCAAGATATGAAGACTGTTTACATCTGAACACGGCTCGGCTTTTATCAGCCCTTGATTGACAGAGGAGAGTGCTTGCGGAGGAGGTGTTGAGCAATATTGTCACTTCCGTCGCAGCGACTGCGGCCGCCAGCACTGCCCACTGCACCAGTGTGGTGGCTCAAGCCGCAATCGCAGCGAGTCGCAGACCAAATTCAAACTGCGCATGCGCGGAGATGGAAGACTGCTGTCGCCGTGCGGCTACAATCGCCGTTGCGGCTACATTCGCACCTTGGAAAACGCACCTTAAGCCAGGAACCTCTTCAAATACCTGGAAACCATGCTCTTTTAGCGTCGCCGCAATTAACGAGCGGATGTTATGATGACGCGTATTCCTTAAAAGTTCACCATGAGGACAAGATCCCAGAACATGCGCAAGAGTTTCAATCTCCTTGAGGCAGCGCCTACAAAGGGAATCGTTCTGAGATCTTCCTGGTACCGATCTAACTGCTGAAATGTTTGCTGTCATCTTAATTGCTTCACGCCATTCACTACATGATAAGCCTTGATGGTCTCGAATCCAGGAGTTGGCAGGAGTGTATTCATTGTACAAACATACACCTCTTCCTTTCTGCTGTAAGTTGCACCACTCACTGAATGCCCTTTCTCTCAGTACTCTTCTCACTTTCCTGGCATCTGTTATCTCTAGGCGTGGATGTAGTAAATTGTCGGATGGAGGGACATTGAGGGATTGTAGTGAGAGTTATTTCTTCTTTCAGATTTCTTGTAGCACCGATATATTCGTCACCTGAACTTAATAGTACCTTACAGATGTTAATGTGCTGAAGATGAGCTTCCCAAGTGGCGCAGAAGAGTCCCAACCCCTTATATTTTTTTCTCAGTGTAGACCATTCCATTAGGAATGTCTGCAGGTATTTGAAGAATTTCCTTAAGAGCACTTCGAATTAGTATGTCTGTATCAGCAAGGAACTTTTTCGGAATCTTCTCTGGCTTGATAGTTTGGAATGGGTATATGAGAGATGGGCATATAACTGTGTTTATTACTTTAAATTTCTGGTCAGCCTGTAATAGTGGAGAAGAAACCAATTTCTCCATTTTATTCTGTAATTTTTTTAAGCTCCTGTGTAGGTTGAAAAATTATTTCATTTGAAAAGTTAACTCCCAGATAGCGGATTTTTTCCCCACGTTGCAAACTCGATATATTATAGCTCTTAAATTCAGCTGGGTCTTCGATTAACTTTCCGCGTTCGATGCAGATTGCCGTAGATTTCACTGGGTTGATATAAAGCCCTATTTCATGAAATCTCCTTGTGACTATTTTCGAGAGCTCGGGTGCTGCTGTTCGACTATTTCCTATGACAACCAAGTCATCAGCGAAACCCATGATCGTTAAAGGTGGAAGATGTGGTACTAAAGAAAATCCATAGTGGCTTGTGAGAGAGTCTTCAGTTAGCTCGTTTAAAATATGATCTGTCGCTAGATTGTAGAGACAGGGAGAAAGAGGTGAGCCCTGCATAACACCCCTTTTTAGGCTTAAGGTGGCTGTCTTTCCAGTTACAGTTTCTATTTTTGTAGTGTTTCCTGTCTGGAGATTAACTATTAGTTCCTTTAATTTCTCAGGTATTCCTAATGTCCTCAAGTTCTCATGTAAATGAAGGTGCCCAATGTTGTCAAACGCCTTTCTGACGTCTAGAAAAATCACTGTTAGGTCAGTTTTGTTCAGTTTCGCGGAATTTAAAACCGAATCGAGTGTAGAAGTATTGATGTGTGTACCGGCTGAAGATATGAATCCCCGTTGTTGTGGATTAAAAGCAACGTATTCTCTCAGGCGTTTATTAAGAGCTCGCTCAATTACTCTCCTAACAACAGAAAATATTGCGATTGGTCTCCAGTTTGCAATGCCATCAGGGGCACCTCCCTTGTGTATAAGAACGGTTCTTGCCTTTCTAAACCACGGTGGTACCTGTCCTGTTTGAAGCATACGAGTGGCTATTGTGGCAATTATCTCGGAAGCGATGTCACTTTTGATAGCTCTAACAATGACGTAATCAGGTCTAGGTGAAGTGTCCACCGCAATTTTACTTGTTGCAAGCTGTACTTCATCTTTGGATATAACATCATTAAACGTGTCATTGTAAACCGTTTGTGTAGCTTCACTCATTTTTGGGGGATAATTTTCTCTCACTGAATTATTTTCATGTCCTAATATTTCACGGAAATAGTCATATACATGTTGAGAATTAATCAGACATCTTTCATTGTTTTCATGAAGGACAGTTCTAACTGCTTTCCTACGTTGATTGTGGAACTGAAATTGATTTAACTGATATAAATATTTACTTCGTCTTTTTTCTCTATCCCTATTAGCGGACCTTTGTGGATTTGAACTTTGTTTATATCCTTTTTCCGTATTAACATACGATTTCTTTTTACGCGCCTCGTAAAATTTCCTTGCTGGGTGTTTAGGCCCAGGCAAAAAATCAATTGCAGTGGGCAGAAACGTTAGAAAGCCTTCTACAAATAAGAAACATTCAGAATCATTGATGTCACCTTGTAGTTTTTCTCTCCATATCACCATTTACTCTTGGTAGTACGAGTTATGTGTGTTCTGTTGTTTTATTTCTTTTCTAGATTCATGCCCTTGTTCTGCAGATGTTCCTGAATTTATTTCAGTACTTACTTGATGGTTCGATTCCCCAGCTATCTGTCTATTCACTAGCCGTGTTCGGTGTTCATTCGGATGTGCTTTTGAGATATGAATATTGACCCCCCGAGTGGACTTAAACAGTTGCCCGCAATGGTTACACACAGGCTGAGAGGAATTACTTTTGTCATTAGCTGAAAACATTACTTCTGTTTGAATCATCCATGTCAATGCATGATGTGTCAGCAGAGGTATATAAACTTCGGTTAACCTTACTTACGTGATCACCAGCTGATCATTCAAGTGCTATGGTAACTAAGCACTATAAGTAAATAAACAAATATGGCTTCCCAGACTGATGATGTATGCACATTCAATTTGAAAAGATTATATCAAAAAATATGCTGAGGAAAACACAGATAACATAGTATCGTATAAAAATCAATATAAATAACCACAATCACAACCCTATTATGCTGAAGAATACATAACTTAAAAGATTAATCCTATAAAGACCACATGCAATGTCCTTGGCTAATACATTCTCCATGGCCACCTGTCCATATTATATTATATTATATTATATTATATTATATTATATTATATTATATTATATTATATTATATTATATTATATTATATTATATTATATTATATTATATTATCAATCAATCAATATTCTAAAGGCTAATGCCTTGTCGATGCATCCACTCTTTTCTTTCATTGGCTGTTCGTTTCAGTTCCATGTAGCTGACACAACCTAACCTCTTCTTGATGCCCAAATACTTCATCCTAGGTCTTCCTCTCCCTTTCTTTCCTAGCACTTTCCCTTCAAATGTGTTAGTGATGAAAATATTGTGTCTGTTGACATGTCCAATAAATTTTAATTTCCTGTTTTCCATTTCGTTTAAAAATCTTCTCTCTTCTTTAACTTCCCTTAAGACTTCCAGGTTGGTTTTCCTTTCCGTCCAGCTCGTTCTGGTCATTTTCCGCCATATCCACATTTCAGCAGCTTCCAGTCGATTTCTTTCTAATTTACCCAGAGTCCAACTCTCACTTCCATACTGAAGTGTACTCCATACAAATGATTTTGCAAACGATTTTCTGACATCTATATTCAAGTGTGTGATGGTTAAAATGTTTTTCTTGCTCATAAATGCCTGTTTTGCCAATGCTATTCTTCTCTTTACTTCCAGGAAGCATCTATTATCCTCTATTATCATACTACCAAGATAACAGAATTGTTTCACCTGATGAATTCTGACGTCATCAATTTTTATATTGGTTTTAATTTCTTCCATAATTTTCCGTACTACCATTACTTTCGTTTTCAGTTTGTTTACTTTTAATTTCTATAGTTTAAGAGTGCCTGAGAGGACTTTCAGCATTTTATTCATTTCTTTTTCTGAGTCTGCAATTAATACGATGTCATCTGCAAATCTGATGCAATGTATCCTTTCACCATTGACTTTTTGACTTTTATTCCCTTTGTCTTCTCCTTCATAATTTGAATAGCTTCCTCAACGAACATATTAAATAAATACGGTGATAGGGGACAACCTTGTCTAACTCCTTTCCTAATCCTGGCCTTTTCTTCTACCTGATTGATGATTACTTTTGTGCTTTGGTTCAGATACAGTTGATTAATCATTATTCTATCCTTCCAGTCCAGTCCTATTTTCCTCATAGTTCTAAACAGTAGTTCCCAGTTCACAATGTCAAAAGCTTTTTCTAAGTCAATGAAGGTAAGATAAGTCGTTCTATTCATTTCCATCCTTCTCTCCAATAACATGCGTAAGGCCAGAATTGCTTCTCTTGCTCCTCTGCCTTCTCTAAATCCAAATTGGTCTTCTCCAACATACTTATCTACTTTTCCTTTTATTCTGTTCTTAACTATGTTAAGGAGTATCTTGGAGGCATGTGTTATTGATAGTGTTCTATAATTGGTGCAGTCAACTGCCGTTCCTATTTTAGGTATGGTAATGGTTCTGCATTGTGTGAAGTCTTCTGGCACGATTCCTCTTTCGTAGAATTCATTTATTTCTCTGAATAACTGGTCTTTCATGTTGATACCTACATTTTTTAGTAATTCTGCTGGGATGTCATCTACACCGGTTGCCTTTCCTTCTTTCCGACTCTGAAGGGCATGTTTAAATTCATGTCTCATGATTGGAGGACCTTGAATTTCTCTTCCACACTCATTGATGTCTTCAATTAGTTTATTGTCATTCTTGAAGTCCTTATCATCGTACAGTTCTTCTATGTATTCTTTCCATCGAGCACATATCTTATCGTTGTCTATCAGTAACATTCCTTCTTTATTTTTTACTACTGCAGATTTGGTTCTATTTTTGTACTGAAGGGCACTGATTTTCTTATAAACTTGATCCTGATTTCCCTTTTTTTATATCTTCTTCTATCTCTTCAGCAATGTTTTTGGTCCATTTCTCTATTTCTTCTCTGCATTTGGTTGTGATCTGATTTTTAATCCTTTTGTAGTCATCTACATTGTTTTCCTTCCTGAGCTTATTCCTTTCTTGAATTAGGTTTAGTATTTCTTCTGTCATCCAAGGTTTTCTGGGCTCCAATTTCCTTTTTCCTAAAAGCTCATTTGTTGCTTCAATTATCCTTAGCTTGATGTTATTCCACTGCATTGGCTCATCACTTCCATTATCTACTTTATTGGTTCGTTCTTCAAAAGTCGCCTTTGTTGCTGCTACTTTCAGTCCTTCTAGTCTCCACTTCTTTTTGATAGATCTTTTGGTTTTTAAATCTAATGTTGCACTTGGCTAACACAAGTGTATGATCACTACCTATGTCAGGACCTGGGTAGCTGTGGCATGATTTTATCTGATTCCTGTATCTTGGCTTCATCGTCTTTTGTTTGGCACCTCCCACGTGTACCTTCTTTTAAGAGGAACTTCAAAAAATGTGTTTGTAATAACCATATCATTTTGACTGCAGAAATCTACCAAAGTTTCACCTCTTTCATTTGTTTTCCCCAGACCAAAATTTCCTACTGTCTTATTGCCTGTATGGAATCCCACTATTGCATTAAAATCGCCCATCATTGCGACATTATATTTTTCTTTAGTTAGTTTTAATAGTTCTTCAGTATCTTCATACATAGTCTCCACTTCTTCCAAGTCATGAGCCGATGTTGGGAAATATGTCTGAATTATTACTAAGTCCACAGGTGCACTATTAATTTTCACCATCATTAACCGGTCGCTGACATGGTAGGTACTGCAAACTTTATTTGACCATTTTCCTCTTATTATAACTGCCACTCCATGCTTTCCTCTTTTTTCTCCACCACTATAAATTACTCGAAACTCATCACTGTAGAAGTCTCCATTTCCTGGACTTTCACTTCATCCAGTTTTCCCGCTTTCAATAGCGTTCGTACATTCCATGTTCCCATCTTCATGGCGGTTTTAGAGGGATTTCGCTTGCTAATGACCTGAGAAGCCCTCTTACCTCTCCTGCCAGATCTTGAGTTCCGAAATCCATGATCAGTAATTAACGTTTCCTCATTAATGTCAGCTTCCATGGTTGCATTCTACTTGGGATATCCTTAGGATCTTTAATGGAGTGGTTTCCCGTTGCCTTCTCCATTCTATGCCGTTGACCAATATGTATAGGTTCATCCGCCTTTAGGGGCAATTTCTCACCCCAAGGACAAGAGAGTGCCTTGACCTCAATTCGTTCATCCAACCTCGGAAGAGGTTGCTGACATTGAGGAGGCCTTCGAATGCACCACTACCACCAGAACCAATTCTTAACAGCCGGGAACTTGCCTCCGGGCAATATTAAAAGAGGAAATTAAAGACATTATTCTAAGCCTAGACGAGGATTCTGCATTCATTTTTACTACTTGCTTTACGTCGCACCGACACAGATAGGTTTTACGGCGACGATCGAATAGGAAAGGCCTAGCAGTGGAAAGGAAGCGATCGTAGCCGTAAATACGGTAGAGCCTCAGCATTTGTCTGGCGTGAAACTGGGAAACCACAGAAAATCATCTTCAGGCCTGCCGACAGAGAGGTTCGAACCCGCTATCTCCCGAATGCAAGCTCACGACTGCGCGCCCCTAACCGCACGGCCAACTTGCTCAGTACTGTACGTATTACCTCAGTTAAAGATGTACTGGAGGATCTTGCAATTTACCATGGCATTGCGTAATCAAATCTTAATTTCTTGTTCGCATTATCACTACCCTTGGATCTTCGGGGGAATCTATCTACTGTACAAGCAATCGAATGTAGGGCCTAAATGTAATTTGACCCCTGGCCCTACTGGGAATAAAATTCGTGAACATTCTGTTGTTATGAGATTTCTAGTTGGGGCCGATGGCCTTACGTAGATGTTAGGCCCCTTTAAACAACAATCATCATCATCATCATCATCATCATCATCATCATCATATTTCTAGTTAAGGTCATACAGATCGTACCCGCTTAGAAGCAAGTTTCCCAAACAAAGATGTTATACTTAAGATATTGCCAAACGAAAACAATAAAATATTGCCAACTTCTTGATGTGAACTTCCTTCGGCAATAAATTATACGCTTTATATGAGGAGGGTCGCCTGTTTCGTCTAACATTCTTAGAAGTTTGAGTATTGAATTTTGATGTACCCATAATTTCCGAGATTACCCTATTTAGAATAATGTTTACGAATCGAATTGATAGGTACGGTTTACCTTTCGAGACAATCTATACGTGTCAAGGAAGAATAATACTGAACTAAAAGAGTATGTTTGGGACCTACAAAAGACCTTAGAGTGCATGGATGGGGCTGATTATTCGTTAAAAAAAAATCACCACGCGGTCCATGATCGCTGCATGAGCTAGGATACTGAATTTCGTAAATCGACTAGTGAACCATCAGGGAAAAATCATTAACACATATTTTACGGAGGAAATAACAATAAGAAGCGATGTGGTTTTCTTACCATGTTGGTTGCAAATAATTGCTGGATTAGGCAATTACCTTATGGACATTAATTATATTCCCAACAACAAATAATACAATCATCCCATGGAACTATGTCCCTGAAGGGTCTTAGTCTTCCAAGCGAGCGATACTCAGCCCGAAGACCTACTACACATTACATGGTAAGCGCAAAGAATCATCTGGGCCATCATTATTGGCTTTCTAGGCCGGGGCCGCTATCTCACAGTCAGATGGTTCCTTAATTGTTCTCACGTGTCCACGTAAAACTCACTGACCTGACCAGGAACGAGCACGGGGCCGTCCGGTACTCACTACAGATAGACTGAGAGGCCAGCTCAAATAGTATCTATTCTCATGAGCATATCAGATACAATGCAATTAATGTACAGGAGTACTCGAACAACGTTAGAAAGAAATACCCTCAATTGTTCATTAAATTGATGGAAACCCGTTATGAGTTTTATCCAAGCACGGAAGTACGAGAAACATTAATGATGTTATTTGTTACTTTAAGCTACATCGATTGCTCTTAGCTTTATACACTGTTCAACAAGAAATCTTTTTTTTTTTGTTTAATTTTGCTATTGGCTTTACGTCGCACCGACACAGATATGTCTTATGGCGACGATGGGACAGGAAAGGGCTGGGAGTGAGAAGGAAGCGGCCGTGGCCTTAATTAAGGTACAGCCCCAGCATTTGCCTGGTGTGAAAATGGGAGACCACGGAAAACCATCTCCAGGGCTGCCGACAGTGGGGTTCGAACCCACTATCTCCCGAATACTGGATACTGGCCGCACTTAAGCGACTGCCGCTATCGAGCTCGGTAACAAGAAATCTGGGCATGTGTTTATAATGTTAAAGCCTCATCATATGCATGTATATTGAAATGAAAACTCACACACAATGATAAACTTCCTCCTGTTGTTTGAGTGATCAGTCCAGAGAAGGGCTTGATGCAGCTGTCCATGCCACCCTATCCTGCGTAAACTTTTCATTTCTACGTAACTTCTTCTTCCTCTTCTTCTATGTGCCCTGCCCAGTCTCCCGGACGTTGGCGATCAATGTGGAGAGTGCTTTTCTGTCTTCAGCAACACGGTACAGTTCTTCGGTACTTTTTATGCCTGTCCAGTCTTTAATATTCTTAAGGCATGTTGTTCTCCTGCCTACTGCTCGGCGCCCTTCAATTTTTCCTTTCAAAATTAGATGTAGAACTGCGTATTTTTCACCACGCAAAACATACCCTAGGTATGCAATTTTTCTGCATTTGATGGTGGTTACCAGTTCTTTTTTACATTTTGCTCTCTGTAGTACTTGTTCATTGGTGGCATGGTAAATCCGCGAGACTCTAAGCATTCTTCTATGAAGCCAAAGTTCTCAGGTTTCCAGTCTTTTGATGGTGGTCTCTTTTAACATCCAAGCTTCAACCCCATAAAGGATAATAGACCAAATATAACATTTCACCATACGCTGCCGAAGTTTTAAATTTAATGGATCATCACACAACAATGCTTTCATCTTGCTGAATGTCGATCTTGCAATTTCTATTCGGCTCTTAATTTCTAGGTCTGGATTCAAATCATCCGTTATCCAACAACTAAGATATTTAAGTTTATTTACTTGTTGAATATGTTGGTCTTTAAGGTTCAGAGTAGCATTATTTCTTCCTCTGCTGAAAACCATTAGTTTTTTTTAAATGTTAATGTTTAGACACATCTCTTCCCCAGCTATATTAATTTTGTCCAGGAATAGTTGCAAACTTTCAACACTATTAGCAAGAACTACTGTGTCATCTGCATATCGCAAATTACTTATTAGTTCTCAATTTACTTTAATTCCTACTTCCAAATCGCTTGATGCTGCCTTAAATATGGCATCTGAATAGATGTCAAACAATAACGGAGACAAAGCACAGCTTTGACGAACTCCTCGTCGGATTTCTATGCAGTGCGTTGTATCATATTGATCTTGAAGGGATGTCCATGTAGTTGTAAAAACATGAGTCTGTCTGATATTGGGACAAAATTGGTGACATGTTCCACGAATTCTGATTTTACAAATATTGCTACACCATTTCTGTGACTTCTATCAGTTTCAGGACTGCCAGAATAGTATAGATTTCCATCTCCATCTCAGTTCACTTATCCCAAGGATAGAAATGTTTAACCTCATCATTTCTTTACCCATGTTATCAAGTTTGCCAGCCATGAACAAACTTCTTACATTCCATGTTGCAAATCTTGTGTTGGACTTCATTACTTTGAGCCAGGAGATTCTTCGCACCCCCTGCCCACTAAAGGGCTGCCTGGTACTAGGGGCCATTATTTCATTAACTCTCTCCATAATGATATCCTGGGGAAAAATATACCAGAGTGGTTTCCCGTTGCCGTCTCTGGTTACTATTCAGCCGCTACCGAATTGGACACAGTGGCATTTCCTCCACTGAGAGACCATTACCCACCTAAAGGAGCTCATCCACCGTAAGATGTTGGCCCCTTTAGGGTGTTAGGTTATTTCCCGCCGCCCAACGTAACTACTACATCCTAAATCTGCTCTCATATGCTTGATCTACCACTACCATTCTTAACGCCTACACCTCCCCGAAAAACCAAATTAAAAAGTCCTGGGTGCCTAAGATGTGTCCAATCATTCTATCTCTTTATCGTCAAATTTAGCCAAATTGATCTCATCTCAGCAATTCGATTCAGTATCTCTACATTCGTGATTCCATCCACCCATATAACCTTCAGCATTATTCTGTAACACCACATTTCAGAAGGTTCTACTTTTTTTTTCTGTGCTAGTTTTCATCCATGTTTCACTTCCATACCATGCCACGCTCTATTTTATATCAATGTTTGACGTGAGCAATTTTCATTTCTTAAGAAAGGCCTTCCTAGCTTGCTAGTACGCACTTTACGTCCTCGTTACTTCTGCTATCGTTAGTTATTCTACTATCCAAGTAAAAATATTCATCTACTTCTTTTAAGACTTCATTTCCTAATCTAATATTTCCTGCATTATCTGACTTCGACTGCACTCTATTATTTTTTGTTTTGGACTTATTTATTTTCATCTTGTACTCCTTCCCCAAGACTGTGTCCATACCATTCACGAATTTCCCCAGATCTTCTGCAGACTAAGATAAAATAACGATATCATCGGCAAATATCAAGAGCTTTGATTTCCCCTCCTTGGATTGATTCCCTTTCCAAGTTCTTCTTAGATTTCCTTTACTGCCTGTCCTCTATAAACACTGAAAAAGAGAGGGAACAAATTGCAGCCTTGCCTCACTCTTTTTTAGATTAGTACTTGTTTTACAAAACCCTCGATTCTTATCACTGCAGACTGATTTCTGTACAGATTATCGATAATTCTTATTTCCCTGTATTTGCTCCCGATCACCTTCAGAATCTCAAATAGACTGGTTCAATCAACATTATCGAATGCTTCTTCTAGACCTACGAACGGTAAGTACGTGGGCTTGTCCTCCTTAATTCTATCCTCTACGATCAGACGTAAGGATAGCATTGCTTCACATGATCCTACATTTCTTCTCAAGCCAAACAGACATTTTCCCAACTCAGTTTAAACTTGTCTTTCCAATCTTCCTTAATAATATGTGTTAAAATTTTGCAGGCGTTAAGACAGTAAACTAATGGTGCGGAAGTTTTCACACTAGTCAGCACCTGATTGCTTGGGAATAGGTACAACAACTTTCTGCCTAAAATCGGATGGCACTTCTCCTGTATCATACATCTTACACACTAAATGGAATAACCTCGCCATGTTGGTTACTCCTAAGGCAGTCAGTAATTCAGAGGTGCCTTGTTCCTGCTTAGGTCTCTCAAAGCTCTGTCGAATTCTGACGTCAAAATTGGGTCTCCCATTTCATTAGCATCAACAGTCTCTTCTTGTTCCAGAACGATATCATCTACTTCTTTCCCTCGATACAGCTGTTGGGTATGTTCCTGCATCTTTCTGCCTTGCTTCTTTTCCTAGAAGTGGTTTTCTATATCAGCTCTTAATATTCATATGCCTAGTTTTCCTTTCTCCAAAGGTTTTCTTGATTTTCCTGTACGCAGCATCTACCTTTCCTATCATCATACAACCTTCAATATCTTTGCACTTCTCCTTCAGCCATTGTTCCTTACTTGTCCTGCAATTTATATATACTTCATTGTTTAATCACCTGTATTCTTTTCTGCCCTCCTTATGTTTTGCGTTCTTGTACTTTCGCCGTTCGTCAATCAGATCTAGTATCTCCTGAGTTATCCATTAATTCTTAGTTGATTTTTTCCTTTCTTGAGTAGCCCTACTGATCCCATTCTTCACGACTGTCTATTCTTTCTCTATTGTATTTCCTTCAGGCTTTTCATTTAACCCTTGTGCAACATGTTCCTTGAAACAATCCCTCACACTCTTTTCTTGCAACTCGTCTAGAGCTGCTTTCTTAAATTTCTTCAACTTCAGATGGCATTTCACGACCAACAAGTTATGGTCAAAGTCCACATCTGCTCCTGGGAAAGTCTTGCAATCCAACACCTCGTTTCTGAATTTCTCCCTAATCAAAATGGTCTATTTGATACCTTCCAGTGTCTCCAGGTCTCGTCCATGTTTACAGCCGTCGTTTGTGGTGTTTGAACCAAGTACCAGCAAGAAATAAATTAGAATAGATGCAGAATTCAACCAGCCGACTTCCTCTTTCATTCCTCTGTCCCATTCCGAATTCTCCTAATGTATTACTTTCTCTTCCTTGGCCTACCATTACATTCCAGTTTCCCATCACAATTAGATTCTCGTCACCTTTTACATATTATATTAAATCTCCCATCTCTTCATATATTCTAGTAGGCATATAGGTCTGCACAATAGTGATGGGCACTGACTTGGTGTCTGTCTAGACAACAATGGTCCTTTCATTCTGCTGGTCGTAGTAGTTCACCCGCTCCCCTATTTTCTGATTCATTATCAGACCAACTCCTGCCTTTCCCCTGTTTGATTTTGTGTTGATAATTCTGTAGTCGTTTGACCAAAAATCCTGTTCTTCCTGCCGAAGTACTTCACTTACACAGACTACATCTAACAGTATATCCAGTTCCCTTTTCAGATTATCTAACCTACCACGAATCAAATTTCTAACGTTTCACGCTCCGACTCACAGACTGTTAGTATCCATTGCCCCCTCTCTTGTAGTCCCCACTTGCCGGGCTGAGTGGCTCAGACGGTTAAGACGCTGGCCTTCTAACCCCAACTTGGCAGGTTCGATCCTGGCTCAGTCCGGTGGTATTTGAAGGTGCTCAAATACGACAGCCCCGTGTCGGTAGATTTACTGGCACGTAAAAAGAACTCCTGCGGGACTAAATGTCGGCACCTCGGCGTCTCCGAAGACCTTAAAAAGTAGTTAGTGGGACGTAAAGCAAATAACATTATAACATTATTATTATGTAGTCCCCACCCGGAGATCCGAATGGGGGGACTATTTTACCTCCGGAATATTTTACCCGGGAGGAAGCCACCATCATCAGTATATCATTCATATCAGAGAGAGCTGCAATGTCCTTGGGAGTTAGTTATGGCTGTATTTTCCCGTTGCTTTTAGCCGTGTAGCAGTATCAACACAGCTAAGTCATGTTAAATATTATTACAAGGCCATATCAGTCAATCATCCAGACTGTCGTCCTTGCAACTTACGAAATGCTGCTACCCTCCTTTCGATGAACCATTCCTTAATCTTTTCTCGGGACAGATACCCGTCCGATACGGTTGCACCTACGGCTCGGCTATCTGCTTCGCTGGGACGCACAAGCCTCTCCACCGCGGCAAGGTTACATGGCTCGCAGAGGAGTAACCTCCTCCTATGCAACAAAGATGGATTGAAATAAAAAGTTTTCTTTGGACACTTAATACACGACGTCAATGCACAACGTGTTATAAACAAAGTGTTCCCAGACCATACACCAAAATGACTACGCGGTAATTAAGCGTCTTAATAAGGAGTAGCACCACCCCTCGCATGGATAACTGCTTCATAACGCCTTCTCAAATTTCTGGCAAGGCGCCGCACGTTCATTTGAGGCAGACGTCCTAACTCTTTAAGTAAGGGCGTCTTCAAGGGACTGTAGTGACTGGGATTCATCAGGAATATTATTGTACGTAACAATTTCTGTTACGCACGTAAATGAGCGAATGATGTAGGTAGATTTAACAGTTGGAGGAATTGGGATGAGAACTGGCTCAGTCAAGTCACCATCTGAGGATGAAGTTGGTCCCATATTCGTCTGATCGGATTCAA
This sequence comes from Anabrus simplex, assembly GCF_040414725.1. Classification (NCBI taxonomy): domain Eukaryota; kingdom Metazoa; phylum Arthropoda; class Insecta; order Orthoptera; family Tettigoniidae; genus Anabrus; species Anabrus simplex. The sequence continues at coordinate 1,479,292,810 of NC_090265.1, read as the reverse complement.
CGGGGAGCTATCAATATTAATGAGGCTTATGGAAAGAAGAAAGTAGAACTGGCTGAGTCAGCAAAGTGGATGCGTCTGGATGTATTGGGAGTCAGTGTAATTGGAGCAAAAGGGAGGAGATTATGAAGTGTTCTTAACAGATATTAAAATTGGGATGGGCAGAGTATGCAGCAGCAGATGAGGATGACGTTGGCAACTTTTATGAAGCACTGAGTAACATCGCAGTCAGTGTCAACAGCAAGGATAGGATAGTGCTAATGGACGATTTCAATGTGATAGCTGGAAACAGAACTGAATGATGTGAGAAGGTGATGGGTAAATGTGGGAAAGATATGGAAACTAATAGGAATGGGAATGAATTTACTGGACTTCAGTGCTGGTATGGGATTAGCAGTTACGAATACATTCAAGCATAAGACTATTCATCACTACATATGGGAGGGTAAGGGCACCAGATCCTTAACAGACTATATCATAACCGACTTTGAATACAGGAAATTTGTTAGGAATGTGCAGGTATACGGAGATATTTCGATAAGACAGACCACTATCTGATCTGTAGTGAACTATCTCTACGTTTGGGACAGAGGAAGTTATATCTGTATGCAGATGAGTAAGGGCAGAAAATATCCACGACAAGGAAATTAGAGAGAAGTACGTGGATATTATTAGTAAAACGTTCCAAACAACATACAGTAAGCAGGTTCAGGATATAGAAAGAGAAGAGAAGGGGTGGCATACAGGAATGCTGTAGTAGAAACAACAACGGAATGCCAAACGTGTGTAAAGATGGGAAAAATCGAACGTCTTGATGGAGTGATCAGCTTGTAAATGTAAAAAAGAAGGCGTATTAGAAATGACTTCAAACAAGGACTGATGCAGGCAGGTAACTGATTTTATGTAGATAAAAGAAACCACGATGAACTCATGGGATGATTTCGCTAATAACCTGGAACCAGCGGCAGGAAAAACTTTAATGGACAGTAAAAAAAAAGAAATCTTAGAAAGGGAGGGGGAAAAAGGATGAATAGTGTTTTGGGTAAATCAGATGAACTCATGATAGATCACAGGGAAACACTGGACAGGTAGAAGGACTATTTTGAAAATCATTTCAACATGAAAGGAAATGTTTCTGTTGACGTCACGAACGACTGAGTCACGGCCATCTTGAACTTCGAGTTGGCCGTGACTGAGTTCATAGAGAGGACACTGATGTTGGTGAAATTACGTTGAAGAAGGGGAGATAAACTCCATTGTCAAAGCAGCAGGAAAAGACTAAATCAGGACTGAAATGGTGAAATATGGTGGGGAAGCAGGGATGAAATAGCTTCGCAGAACAATGAGATTAGCACGGAAAATCAATAAGGTACTTTCTGATTGGACGAAAGCAGTAATTGCACCTATCTGTAAGTAAGGGAACATGAAGGATTGCAACAACTATCGAGGTAATTTATTGATCAGTATACCGGGCAAGATGTTTATGGGAATTTTGGAAGGGAGAGTACGATTAGTGGTTAAGAGGAAGTTGGATGAAAACCAGTGTGATTTCAGATCATAGAGAGGCTGTCAAGATCAGCGCCAGGTAATTGAAAAATGCTATGAGAGGAATAGACAGTTATGAAATGAAATGGCGTATGGCTTTTAGTGCCGGGAGTGTCCGAGGACAAGTTCGGCTCGCCAGATGCAGGTCTTTTGATTTGACACCCGTAGGTGACCTGCACGTCGTGATGAGGATGAAATGATGATGAAGACGACACATACACCTAGCCCCCGTGCCAGGAAAATTAACCAATTAAGGTTAAAATTCCCGACACTGCCGGGAATCGAACCCGGGACCCCTGTGGCCGAAGGCCAGCACGCTAACCATTTAGCCATGGAGCCGGACATAGACAGTTATGTTTATGTTTCATAGATCTAAATAAGTCACATGACAGAGTGAAAACCTACAACCTGTTTTCCAGTCATTGACCGGGTCAGGGGTGTAATGAATGAAGCATATATAGGCTGTTAGTACGATGGGGTCGCCACTCCCAAAGTGATATATATTAAAGACTGATAGATGCTATGAAATGAGAATGGAGAGTGTTGCTGGAATGAAAGATGACAGGGAAAACCGGCGTACCCGGAGAAAAACCTGCCCCGCCTCCGCTTTGTCCAGCACAAATCTCACATGGAGTGACCGAGATTTGAACCACGGTATCCAGCGGTGAGAGGCCGACGCGCTGCCGTCTGAGCCACGGAGGCTCGCACATGCCAGAGTATCAAGGGAAAATATGTTAGCCGTACTGGGGGATTGTGGATTACGGGTAGATTATTAAAAGCATTCAAAGACATTTCTGTTGACAATTGAGCTGCAGTGAGGCGGGGGTGGTGGTGATTTTTGTTTTAAGAGGAAGTACAACTAGGTAATCATCCTCTCTGAATAAATTAGGGGAAAAGAAATTTAAAATAAAACAGAATTATTTATTCAACAAAGGAATTCGGAAACGCAGCACAAAATTAAACAAAAAATTATTGAATTACGCCGAAAAATTACTAACGATTCAAAGGGGAATGTGTGTTTCCTGAGTAACGCGGTACACTTGAAATTTACATTCCCTTGGATAATCCACTGTCGCACATAAAGCGGATGACGAGATCAGCAGTAGTCGCGTCATCGACTAGTATGTGTTCGAGTTTTCCTGTAGGCCGAGGCTCCGTCTTAGGCCAGAGAGATCGCCGCACCCTGTGAGGATGTTTCGTAATTGCTCTCAGCTTGTTGGGAGTTCGGATAGCTAGCCATTCCGATTCCCAGGACGCCAAGATGGTTCGACGTAGCTGAGAACAAACATCTTTAGCAGGTACATTGACAGGTCTTGCAGGTAAAGTACCGCTTCCTTTGCGGCTTCATCCGCAAGTTCGTTTCCCGCAATCCCAACGTGGCTTGGAAGCCACACGAAAGTGATTCTGGTGCTAGCATCACTTAACCTGGCTAGAATGTCATGAATCTGCTGAACCAGTGGGTGCTGCGAGAAACAGGTTTCAATAGACTGCAGAGAGCTTAACGAGTCGGTACACATAAGAAAGTGGCTTTTTTCGTCACCCAGTGCAAACTGCAGAGCTTCTAAGATGGCGTAAGGCTCCGCAGTATACACGCTACATACACTAGGAAGAGAGATCTTCGTGCTCATATCATCGGCGACGAAAGAGCAACCAACATTTTCTCCGATTTTAGAACCATCCGTGAAGATATGTCTCGCGGCCGGATATTGGTGAACGAAGTCCTGGAAATCCCTCCGATAAACGGAGGACTCCGTGTTCACCTTGGGTCCACCGAGTAGATCTAAACGTATTTCCGGTCGTGAAACTAACCACGTACGTACCTTGCTAAAAGTTTGTTCAAGACAACTACCGATACCTATATTTTAATCACGACACAAGCTATCAATTCGAAACCTGACCGGCCGTGTGGCATTCGGCCGGTCTTGGTACCTCTGGTGGTATTGGGTACTAAATATGCATTGACAGCTTGGATGTTGCGGCATTTCACGAATTTTGGCAGCGTACGTGAGGAGTAACTGCTGCCTCCTTATCCGTAAAGACGGAACTCCCGCTGCAGCGAGTAGGCTGGGAATGGAGCTAGTTGGGAAAGCTCCCGTTGCCAGCCTAACTCCACTACGGTGAATACTATCTAAAAGGCTCGGCGTAGATTTTGATGCTGTGCCATAAACCGTACTTCCATAATCAATTCGGGAGAAGACCGTTGTTGTGTAAGAACGTAGCAGCACCGCACGGTCAGCCCCCCACGAAGTGCCACTGAGAAACTTAAGCATGTTAAGTCTCTTCATGCAAGCAACCTTCAACTGACGGATGTGGGGTCACCACGTTTGTCTCTTGTCAAAATGGAGTCCCAGGGATCTGCAGGTGTCTACCACTGGTAAGACATTGTTTCGCAAGCGGAGCTCTGGTTCATGATGCACAAGCCGACATAGACAGTAGTGTACAACCGAGGTTTTCGCCAATGAAAATCGAAAACAATGTTGCAGGGCACATCTGTCGACTCCGTTAATAGCTTGCTGTAGCTGTCTCTCGGCAAACGCCACCCTTCCGGAGCTGTAATGTAGAGCTAAATCGTCTACATACATACAGCGATGGAACGACTGCGGGCCCAACAGCGGCATTTGATTGTGGATTTTGTCTGGTCCAGGAGCCGTGTCTCTGCATACCGCGAGTGCACTACACAACTCCCACTCCGTGAAAGGTACGTTGTAGGGATGCAAAGCACTAGAGGCAGAAGAGAGATTGTATGCCTCTGCTTCGCGCTTAATTGGAAGAAATGCAGAGTCGAATCTTCCAGAGCTGGAAGTATCTGCGAAATGTAACGAAATGTGGTCTGCAATGACGAAGGAATCGTAACTATATCTCCATTAATGGAGATTCCGGGGACTGAGGGCACATTCTGTACTCCGACAATACGGCGGAGTTTTGTCCACACTTGTGATGACGAAATATGTGCCGTCATGGAAGACAGATACTTTTCTCACGTAGCTTTCTTACTTCTTCCTTTCTTACTTTCGAAGTGATCGAGTAGAGGGACACCGTCTTTCCTCACGTTTCCCAACGTTTTCGAACACTTTGGAGGAGAGCTGGCAGATGACTTGGCAGGCTTTTGGAGGGATCCTGGTACCCCCGGTCTCGTTGGAGAAGGCGATTTTCCAGCCTTTGTTGAGGAAGTCCTATCCCCCGCCCTTGTGAGGGAGGACTTCCGAGCCGAATGTGTCTGGGAAGAGATCTTCCCGGACGTCTTCGGCAATGACGTGCTTGCTGACTGTTGAACCTGTGGTTTGAGGATTACTTGCTGGGTACCGGTGACCGGTTCCGTTCGGTTTGCTTTCACCGACAGGTTGTGTGGAACAGAAACTTAATAACGAGAGATGTATCCATATTTAAGTTATAATTTTCAGTACTGACTGGGAATTTCCAGAATACTTTCTCCGAAGTTTTAAATTTTGGATTGACCTCAAGGAGTATTTTTATCCAATGTCGTAAAACCTAGCTACAAATATTCATCTCACTTCCTACCCAACCCCTAGAGAAACGGGTGAAAGGTTTGCCACATATATATATGCCGGTTTCAGGGGAAACAAGAGATATCGGGATCTGAACAAAACCTTCCGAAACATTTTTAGAGACAAAGACGGTTTAAGATTCCTTACGTAAGAAATGCAATGTGTATACATCTTTTACGATGTGTATACGGTGAGATCATTTCAATGTGAGGAGAAACACAGTAATTCTTCAAATGTCACGACAGATTTTTAGGGACTGCGCGCGCGCGGTATCATTATAATTAGCTAATAATAATGTTATTTGCTTTACGTCTCGCTAACTACTCTTACGGTTTTCGGAGACACCGAGGTGCCGGAATTTAGTCCCGCAGGAGTTCTTTTACGTGCCAGTAAATCTACCGACATGAGGCTGACGTATTTGAGCACCTTCAAATACCACCGGACTGAACCAGGATCGAACTCGCCAAGTTGGGGTCAGAAGGCCAACGCCTCAACCGTCTGAGCCACTCAGCCCGGCTTATAATTAGCTGACCTCAACGTCAGATCAGCGTCATGAAACATTAAGCCCTCAGAGAAAGTAAATAAACCGCAATTAACGAGACATAAATTGCAGCCGCGACGCACTGACGCCGCCACGCCCAACAGCTCCTAGCAGGGTGGGGGCGGAAGCGCCGATGATGGGTCGCGACAAGATAAAGAGGTCGCCCAGGCGTCGTCGCCGGATTCGGTCGATAGCTGCCAAGGGACACTGACATGGGCACAGTCTCACAGCAGCTATGCCTAAAAGCACGTGGAACTAATAGCATTTGTCAACAAAATGTCCAACCTGTATCCTTAGAAGTTATCGGCTGGGATGAGTTCGCTAAATTCGGGTAATATTATATTTTGAATTCTTCCCACAAACATGTAGGTTGTCATAAAGAAAAATATACTAAATAAACAGGTTATCTTCCTCAATCAGCGTTGTCCTCCTTTTTAACTTGCATTTTATAAAAAAATCTGCACCATTTTTTATTGTTTGTACAAAAAAAGTTTTTAGTAACGAAGTGCCTGATACAACTATTAGTATACGAGCCCCAGGAATATCATTAGATCAAACCCCTTTATTCGTCTTGAGTTGTAGCTATTAACAGTATACGATTTTCTTTAAAACATAAAATGTTTACATTACGAGTTTCACAAGGAGAATAAACTAAAACAAAATCCGCAACAATATATCGAGGAAATGTTTCTAACATAAAAAGTTCCAGAGCACAGTGATTTGCGACAAAATTATTATTACTATATTTTGTTACAAAAAACACTGTTTTATCGCTCCAATTTATTTCAGGATAACCCAATAAATGCGCTCTCTCTCTCTCTCTCTCTCTCTCTCTCTCTCTCTCTCTCTCTCTCTATCTCTCTCTCTCTCTATCACACACACACACACACACACACACACACACACACACACACACACACAGGGTGGAGGTGAACCCGAACTCCGACAAAATTTCGGAGGTTGTTCAGGGATACCTTCTAAGTACTGTATACTGGTATGAGGGACCCATGGACTCCGGTGGCTCCTTACAGAGTAATAATGCAATTATTATTTATTAGGTTTGTTACCCCAATCATCCTATTTCTGTGAAAATACCTTCACAACAGTGAAAATGCCTGTAATATACAATAACCAAAACGAACAACACAAAACACAGAGTAATGCAACAACTCTCAGACGAAACACGCACACCTTTATCATAGTGTGCTCAATATGTTCTCTCACTGTACTCTACAGTGCAGTACGTAACATATGAAGAACTGACTGTTCAAAATGTCGACCACCGCCATCACGGCAGAGTGTATAGCGACGCACCTTCGACTGTCTTACACGCTCAAAAATCCCAGGAGTAAAACCATTCTTATTTTCTTTCAGTGCAATACAGATACAAAGCTAATTGTGGCAACAAACCAAACGAAATACAATTATTCTGTATCGAGCCACCGGAGATCACGGGTCCCTTACACCAATATACTCCAGAGGGTTTGTCTGTGGAGTTCGAGTTCACCCTGTATACAGACAAATCTATTCAACCATGAATGATCACACTCACTAAGGGCCACTTCACACTAGGCGACGGGAATCGGCTACAGAACTCATGTTACCGCCGCGCTACTTAACCGCCTTCCCCGGCCTGAGTTGCTGTCGAAAAGAAAACGTCGTAGGTTTCATGCACAATTTGTGTTGAAATGCCATTTGAAAAAATAGTTTTCTGCAAATATTCGATTATTTATGTGATGATAGTACCAAGTTCTTTAAAATTACTTCCGAATTTCAAAGAAATATTTTTATGAACTCTTCGAAAGTGTGAAAGAAGATATTACAGGAATGGATACCAAATTGATTAAAGTAATACCGGCTAAAGAAAAATTGGCCTTAACTTTGAGGTAAGTTGAACTGAGATGCTGGTCATACTTGAGATCTTCTCAACTATATTACTACTTCTTCCTCTTCTTCTCCTATCACTTTTCCCACAACTGTGGGGTCGTGGGTGCGAACTGCGCCGCACATGGGGATTTGGCCCTGTTTTACGGCCGGATACCCTTCCTGACGCCAACCATATCTGGAGGGATGTAATCACTATTGCGTGTTTCTGTGGTGGTTGGTACTGTTGTATGTTGTCTGAATATGAAGAGGAGTGTGTCGAGACGGGCACAAACACCCAGTCCCCGAGCCAGAAGAATTAATCAGAAGCGATTAAAATCCCCGACCCGGCCGAGAATCGAACCCAGGACCCTCTGAACAGAAGGCCAGTACGCTGACCATAAGTAACAAAAAAGGAACTTGAAATGCACAATGTCAGTGAAGGGAGTTTTGAACGGAACGCAACCGAAGGCGAGTAGCTAGGCTACAGAGTAGCCTAATATGAGGACTCCAATACAAAACAATGGATCACCACCAGCTGTTGCCAATCGGGGTTGTGAAATCTGCCTCTGCTGCCAGTAGCGGGAGTGAGCTACTTCTAGGTCGGTCCCTGGGCTTCTTTCCGTAGCTCGGCTTCAGAGTAGTAAGTCTAAAAAGCTCCATTTAAAACCATGTTTCACAAGTGCATCTAGCCTATTCCTGTAGGTCAGTGTGAAGCGGCCCTAAGTGCTGCCTATTTACAAGTCTTTGTCCTCTCCACACAGCAGGAAGTACGACTCATCGGTATTAGCTGAGATGGGTATTATCTTTATGGACAGACTCGCCTTAATTTCACTCCACCTCCCCTCCAAGTCCAGTCTCCCCACACAACAGCTCCGTGCAGACAGCTAGGTTTGAACACAGGGCTACTGTGCAAACAACACACGATGACTGTTCCTTGGTTCGACTCCAAAGACAGTCCAGTGATTCGCACGATCCAATACAGTGAGTTGCTTAGTACTGACAAGCAGACATCAACAGTTCAACAGTGCCAACCACGACTACAATATTTTGCATAAGTGCTCCAATTCTACTCACATCTCTGTTCCACACACATTACTCCAAGGCAGTACCTACAGTATTCCGTTCCGCACGCGATACTCTGAATCCGGTGAAACACTGACGGCAGCCAGCACTATTACAGCCGTCTTCAGTGCAGCTAATCATTCCACACTCCGACGCAACAACTACTCCTCGCTCAGACTCCGGTGGGACAAAGACTGCAACCATACCACTACAGCCGTCCTCAGTACAGCCATCGAACTCCAACACTCAACCCAACACACCAACTCCAACTCTGACTTTTCGCGACTAGCCTCCTTTTTATAGCTCGGGCGATGAGCACCAGAATATTCCAGATGTAGCTAGAGAGGGAACAATCTCGCTGCACCATCCAGAAATACACGGGAAACCAGACGAAGATAACAATACTTGGAAACTCTGGTCATGCCCTCCAGGCCGGATGGGAGCTCCCTTGTCGTCTGACTCACTAGTCGTTTCCAGGAAATACCGAAAGGGGGCTACCAAGGGACTGGCAATATATTCATCATTCAATTATTATCGGTTTTAGGAGACGTCGAATGCCGAAATTTTTGCCCTAAAACGAGTTTCTTAACGCGCCAGCAAACCTACTGACAGGTCTCTTGTATGCAAGCATTGCTATACAGGCTAATATGTTAACAGACTCTCCCGGTATTCCATCCTGCAACCTTGTACTTTAATGGCGAGTGTCATAAGTACGCTATGCAGCCTGGACAGTTTGTAACAAAATATAATGGGACGCTTAAGCTTAGTGTTACAGTCGCAATGATATTTTTTTTAAATGACAACACTTTTAGGATCGTGCCTATTTTCCCAGTCATTAAACCGATGATTCTGTGTAAGGGGTATTGGCATCAAGGTCATCAGTCTCCTAACTGAAGAGTTTCGACACCTCAAAGAAGTGGAAGTAGGGAAGGATCATGAGAGGAGTAAAAAGAGCATCTTTAAAACTCGTAAGTCCTAAGCCTAAAACTAGAAAGGTCTTCAAAAAATAAGGTTACAAGAGCTCTCACGGGTGAGAATTTTCCGTCAAGGCCGAAGTACGAGACCACATCTTTATTAGGCAGCCGTTAAATCGTGCATATGTTGCTTCAGACCCTCGCAATAATAATAATAATAATAATAATAATAATAATAATAATAATAATAATAATAATAATAATAATAATAATAATTAAAAAATAATAATGTTATTGGCTTTACGTCTCACTAACTACTTTACGGTTTTCAGAGAAGCCGATGTGCCGGAATTTAGTCTCGCAGGAGTTCTATTATGTGCCACTAAATCTACCGACACGAGGCTGACGTATTTGAGCACCTTCAAATACCACCGAACTGAGCCAGGATCGAACCTGCCAAGTTGGGGTCAGAAGGCGAGCGCCTCACAACCGTCTTAATCACTCAACCCGGCATACAATATCAGTTAAAAGATGGCTACGCGCACGGAAACATGGTCAAATGCGGAAGTGCGTAGTGTAATCAGGCACGGAGATTCATCGGCAATTTGTTGAGATGTCACAACAATGCTAGTTCACACGCAGCCAACGTCACGCCGCTTCCGATGGGAGGTGCTGGACCATCCTCTTTATATATCCTCGACCCGGATCATTGAAGAAGCACCCGAGTGGTAAACGATTTATTCGACGATATGGTCGTTCAGAATGCCGCCATGACGTGTTGGACAAGAATGGCGACTATATGCAATAGCAATGCGTATCAGTGCCCTGCTACTGTAGCTTATATCCTTATATCTGCCTGTAAAATAAAGTATCTCCATGTGAGGTCTTGTTATCTAACTTTTTGAAGCTACCTTGTATAAAGGTCGGAAGAAGTGCCGAATAAGGAAGAATGGTTCAAAAAGACGACACAACTCGCCAGGAACACCGATACTACCACAAAGTTCTTCTCACAAGATGGAGAACTAACTAGGCCAAGCGTAATGAGCTAACGAAGATACAGTCTTTAAAGCTCCTCAAAATAGCTCTCGTGTGTTCAGCTTTACAGCATGATGTTGAATGTTTAAGTGTCCTTGAAAATGTTTCGAAAGCGACCAATCGAACACTAGGATTCACATTTTTTTAAACATTACTATTTTATAGAGTGGCCTATCCGCAAATGTGAATCATTTCCCCTCAAAGCACTGAAAAAAGGGGGTTAATCCAGACGAGTGATGATGCGAGATCCACACCTCCGCTACTGAGACAAGTTCTCAAAATGTAACACACGATTTCTGCGTAAAGGACGAGTCCGATACATTTCTTATATCGAAAACATTCACAATAATAATTTCGAAGTCTTCTGTTGGATCCCACAATACGCTCTGAGAATAGCAAGTATAGCAAGTATCACTGTTGGACGACCTGCTTACTATCTAAGTGTCCCATCCTCACTGAAATGCAACCTACAATACCATCGGAAAGGAAATGAAGGGACTTACCCACAGAAATCTCCGTTTAAGGACACAACATCCTTCCACTAGAAGTTCGAATTAGCACTGAAGGATTTACATCATCTATCCCTTATAATTCTGAAAGATTCTCTGTATCGATTTTATTTACTCATTGTATCCAGTATTCGGGAGATCGTGGGTTCGAACCCCACTCTCGACAGCCCTAAAGATGGTTTTCCCCATTTTCACACCAGGCAAATGCTGGGGCTGTACTTTAATTAAGGCCACGGCCGCTTCCACCCCGCTCCTAGCAATTTCCTGTCCCATCGGCGCCGTAAGACCTATCTGTGTCGGTGCGACGTAAAGCCAATAGCAAAAAAAGAAGATATATATATACTCGTACTTAAGTTATCCTTCTTTCAGTTTGTCTTATCTTTCTTTGCAGTTTGTAAATTTTATGTGATCTACCTAATCATTACTGCAGAATATTTATTTTCTTTTTCGAGGGAAAAGTATTTATTTTGTCTTCCGGGTCAATATGGTCACGTGTAAATGCGGTCGGACGTCTCTAGTTGAGAAATATATTTCTTGGCAACAAGGTATATTTTTGGCCACATACCGTATGGACCGGTTCTGACAAATGCTAAACTCACAGCGAGCGAATGCATATGATAAAGAGAAGAGGGAGATTGAGAACGTTGAAAAAGCCTCGACAGGTGGGAAAAAACAACGTCTCACAAACCCACTGCTGATTTTCATTTTTCAAGCGCTCAGGACAAAATAACATACTTAGTAGGTACAGTATATTATTATGAGATGAATTTTGATATCACTGGCATTATTATTAAAAAACTGTAAGTACTGGTCAATTTCCTCTACATTTTGGAGTATTTGTACAATTGTATGGTGGTAATTCTTTTAGGAATAATGGCAGCTATCTCACAGCCAAGATAACGACAAATCGTAATACATATCGACGCTGCAAGCTCCAAACCATTCATGTACAATACTATGCCCCATCACGTATTTCAATATGTTTAGAAAAGGCACTGAATACATCGGTACCAAGTCAATTCAGACATCATCATTTCTTATTACGTTTCTCTTTCTTACACCTTGCTTTACGTCGCTCTTCTTACAATAAAGTACTACCTGATCCTTCTGGCTGGCCAGACAGTCCTACGATAACTTTTGGTGAGAAAGAAAAAGAATATATACCGTAGATTAAGACTTCACGAGAGAAAAATAATCTTATTTTTAAGGATTCTTACAAGAAAAATGTCCGGCAGTTCTACTTCCACTGCTTGATTTGATTGCGTGTAACCTGAAAACAACCGACTGCATACCAATATCTACCAATAAATGAGAGAGGTATTTTCATAAATAAATCTGGTTTTAACTCCATTAAGAGCGTCACTGCCCCTGAAGTCTGTTGCCAACTTCGTGTTCATCAAATTAATAGGACCTCCTTTACGATTGCTCAATGAAGAACATCCCCAATATCTCTTGAATGCAGACAGATCTGTGATACAAAAACTTAACCTTCTGGTTATCTTCTGGAATTGCTAAACTGTCAATAATTGCGTATAAATTGAATAATAGAATAAGGAGATCAACATGAAATTATAGATCTTTCAAACTCAATATCGACTCGCGAAATACAAAAGGTACATTGTAAGAAACATATTTTTGCACTATATGTAATTAGACGATATTCATTTAGTCATAACTCATTCGATTTGGAGGAATTCAGTGGTATAAACACGTCCTGGCTTAACAGGCAGTTATCTTGAACATAAAAAGCTTGAACTCGATACGTTTAACGGCGCTTCCATTTTCCGGAGGGTTTTACGAGAAAACCACCACCTTAAATACTTTTTGAATCCCCTAAGCAATTGCTTTTGAACGACATACGACCCGTCAGAAGTACAGAAATAAGCGTTAATGTATGAAAGTTTAGCCGCTTTTATACTGATACTAGCTGATGTACCCGTGCTTCGCTACGGAATTCTCAGAAAGACTGTCTTTGTGGTTTTCCCAACTGAAGTCAACATAGGTCATTACAATGACGTCAGTAGGAATGTAGCGATTAAAAGCAATGCTATCATATACAATACTCGATCAAATGAAAAACCGCACATTTTCTCACTTTTAACGAATGGTACTACGGTGGCGATCTAACAGTCCAAAGTTCCGGTGCTGCAATGACCAGGCCGCAGACAGCCGTGAACACTCCTTTGCCATCACTCCGTTAAATGTGCACAGTGCTCATTCCAATCAGTGCCTCAGAGTAGGGATCCAATAGTTGGAATACTATGATGAACCAGTATGTTACGTACCAGAAGTATCAGAAAATTTATGAACCAAAGGAATGACATGCCAAAGAAGAGAGAGATATAACTCTCCAGCTACTTCCCGCCAATATTCAGGCAGGCTGTTATACTCGGTACGCAGCAGTAATCCCAATTATCGGAGATGAGTGGCAACAGAAGACACAATGCACATCACAACAAACAACGGTCAATGTTGATCAATTTTATGAGCTTTCTATATTGTAGGCCTTCATATGTAGTTTTCTTTCGACTCTGTGATATTAGGGCGTCTTATAAAACTATTTATAGCATAGACTGTAGTTCCTTATTCCCCAACTTTACACATCGATTTTCATTAAATTCTGTTTACCTATCTTCTCGTGACTCGGCGCTGATATGGTCTTAGCAACAAAAGTCCAAATTCATGAATACTCTGTTATCATAGCCGGTACGGTAAAAATGTGTAAGACGTAAATGATCGGAAATTTAATACGATATAACTTTAGCTATGCAGTATTCATCGATAGGACCACTAATAACATAAATATTTGAGAATTACATTTTATGCCTTCCCATAGACTACCATTTCACTCAGTGTGAATAAAATTATTGCAGCCCTGAAGATGGTTTTCCGTGGTTTCCCATTTTCACACCAGGCAAATGCCGGGGCTGTACCTTAATTAAGGCCACGGCCGCTTCCTTCCAACTCCTAGGCCTTTCCTATCCCATCGTCGCCATAAGACCTATCTGTGTCGGTGCGACGTAAAGCCGCTAGCAAAAAAAAAATATTATTTATGGCCTAGATTGTAGCCACTTATTCCCTGGCTTTACATAGCAATTTTCATTAAATTCTCTTCAGCCGTTTTCTCGTGATGCGCATACATACATACATACATACATACATACATACAGACAGACAGACAGACATTGCGGAAAATTAAAAAGTGCATTTTCTTGTTACTGTGGATACGATCGATACATAAATATTCTTTTTAAATCCTGAGCAATGTACAGGCAAAACTCTTATTTTATACATAAAGATCGATGACGAGTAAACAAGTAGGTCTACTGTCGTTCAAGATGGAGGTGTACTCACAATGAAAGGCTCCTTGCACACTTTAAGAAACCATTCTAACACTTAACAGTAGACTATTCAAATCACACTGTAAATACTTCCTCTGTAACATTCTTTTTACGTGCGGTATTTATTTATGTCTTAAGCAGTGGCGAAAAAGGGGCTCGAGGCTCTCTCTTTCACTTAACCACGTAGATCACGATATAAAGAAATATTAACGTTCAGTTAAACAGGTACACAAGTACACAATAAAACAAGCTAGCAATGCGCATTAAACAAAGAAAATTATTTATTTATTTATTTATTTATTTATCGTGCCTTTGTAGGTAGTTAAAAAAGAAGCCATTTTTCCCCTTTGAGAAAATAAAATAAAATAATCATAAATATGTATCTCGACCATGGCCACCTATCTCCTCCTCAGGTGTTCAATCCGTAGATTGGTTTGCGGCAACTCTCCAGTCGGCTCTATTTTCCGCCCTCCTCTTGAGTTCAGCATAGCTTCCACATTTAACGTCTCCCATTATCTGCTGAATATACTGGATACGGGGTCTTCCTCGGTACGCCTTTCCGTCAATCCTTCTAATATCAGTTTAAGCAAGCTGCAATGTCTTTAGTGCATGCCCTGTTAATTTTGTCCTAGTTCATACGCTCTTCCAAACAGCATCATTTTCACCTGCCTTCTTATATATTTCTTCATTTGTTATCCTATCTCTCCAATTTATATTTAATATTCTTCTGCAGCACCATTGTTCGAATGCGGTTAATCTTTAATATTGTACCCGTACAATTCGGAATAATTTGAATTAAGGAGATGATCACCGCGCGAACGTAATTTAATTCAGTCAGTGGGTCATTTTGTAACAGCTGTAGTGAAGGACAAATTCCGCTTGCCGTGCTTCGAACTGTATTCTACCCAGTGGAATGCACATGTTCGACGCCAAGAATCTTTCACGCAGCCGTGATTTCTTCTAACGGAACGCTTTATTTCGTCTTCTGCAAGACGCAGTTATTAAACCATAAATTATAAATATGTGTGGTGGGACTAGTTCAATTTAAGCCCCATATTAAGTATAATTGGTGACGACTGACATAGAAATAAATCTGGTCGGAACACATTTTAATGCGGTATTTTAGTGTCAGTATGAGAAGAAACCTGCAATTTTGAGTGAGCCTGCACTACACAAGTAACGGAATCGTCATGCCGCTTACAAGAGGAACCTCTACAATCTTTTTTGGTGCACACATCGAGTGACTTTTCCACCAGGATGTGCCATTAACCCTAGAATGGTAACAATACGCCTCATAGACGTACACGCAAATGTAAATGCCCGCCAAAGCGAGTGACCGTGACAGGGCATCCCTACCCTCCAGCTATGCTTCAAACAGCCGTGTATCAGTCACGTCCCAGCCGTGTTCCTGTCCACGTTCGGGAAGTAATAACCCTCTTACGTAATGTAGTGCGCCTGAGAGGCGCATAGTTACCATCAATTCGTGTGATTCTTTCTAGTTTATTTCATATGAGTTTTTATCAAATTTGTTGTAGGTTATTTTTCTTTTACTTGAGTTCCTTCTGGAACAAGAATTTACTTTCAACAAGCTAGTAAGACTGTCTTGAGAGTCTAGTTTTTTTACTGGTGTTTATTTTTATGTACCACTTGTGCCTTGTATATGTGTTGGAAATAGAATAATTAATTCAAGTTTCAGAAAGAAAATATAAATGAATTCACCTCTATACTTAGTGATGTAGTTAACATGAAGAACGTTGGAGAAAAGAAAGATAGGAGACAGTACAGACGTTGTTTTGCACCGTGTACGCCTTGGAAGCGTATAGTTACCAATAGCCTAAGCGTTAAATTTCCTTGTTACCATTCTAGGGTTAAAAGGGATAAAACTTAAGCTGTTGCCAACCCGGCTGAAATCAACTTCCATAAGTACCTTTTGTAAATATTTCCGTTTTCAGTAGAACCTAATACTATCTTCTTCTTTTCAATAGTATTTTCTGTTAATTTAGTGTAGTAAGAGAATCTTTTCACTTAATTATGGTGATGGTAGATTTTGTGTGTGATTGAAGTAGTTCTGTCCACTAAAAATATGCGTGTATTTAGTTATTTAATGCCATTTCAGCGTGGAGTAATAATAATCACATGTTTAAAATCAAAGACCACTTCGTTTAAACTTAGAATTTAACGAATTGAATCGGGATGTATAAGAGGCATGGATTTATGTGGATATGACCCATCTTCTTACTTTATTTCATTGTACCCAAGGATAGTGTCGTCTTGATATTATTCACGTTATTTCAGCGCTAAAATGACGACATAAAATAAGAGATGTTAAAAATAATGTCCGTAACGGGTTAATGTGTGAAGATAAAAGATTGAGTGTTAATAATTAGCTGTTGTAAGCCAGGATATTCTTTTAGGAAGCGAATAGTGCTCAAGGAAAAGGAATCAGCCTTATCAAGTGATGTGATGGGATATTAGCCCAGTATTGGGTATAACTGTAGAGGTAGCGTCGTAAATTGGATTACAGAGATGATATTACTGAGCACGTATGAATTGCATTGAAGTAACCTGTGCAGTTGAAATAATAATCACTCTTGGTGCACACTCAATCAGAAATTGATAACCCTGAGCGAGAATTGGCGGCTTTAATTATTTTTATGGAATTAATGTGAAACTGAAGTCATTGTTAGTCTTCGATAATGTACCTTACGGATGAAGCTATATGGACAAATCTTTTCTATGCCTTCAAGTGATCATTTATCTTGTTTTTCAATCACAATTCAGATA
The DNA here is from genome assembly GCF_040414725.1 of Anabrus simplex. Taxonomy (NCBI): domain Eukaryota; kingdom Metazoa; phylum Arthropoda; class Insecta; order Orthoptera; family Tettigoniidae; genus Anabrus; species Anabrus simplex. Next base: position 1,479,275,710 of record NC_090265.1, on the reverse strand, counting down.
GTGTGGGTGACAAGTTCTAGAAGGCTCCCGAAGTTAAGGTCTTCTATAAATGATGAAGTATACACACATATATAACAATCTGACATAGGACTACCACACGATTTAAATAAAATGTTAGTCAACGCTTACGATTCGCGTGTGTGTGTTTTTATTTGATGTCTGTAATTATTCATGCCATTTTGTTGTGAATTTGGTTTGATCTTCTAACGTTCTGCCTTGAGGAAGAATTGATTCAACGTTGTACAGTGCTTCTATTGTGAAAATATCTTTTGTAATTTTTGAACTTTTCATGATTTTCAAGTTAATTATGATTTATCGAAAGATCGTAATAGGTTATCTGAACATTGGCAAATCAACAGATTAAGACAAAATTAATAGATCAAGACAAATGGGATTGTAAATAAAGGGTACCGATCTCTGCACATGGTTATGAGGGTGTTTAGGGGTTGTAGTAAGGATGTAAAGGAGAGTGCATATAAGTCTCTGGTAAGACGCCAACTAGAGTATGGTTCCAGTGTATGGGACCCTCACCAGGATTACCTGATTCAAGAACTGGAAAAAATCCAAAGAAAAGCAGCTCGATTTGTTCTGGGTGATTTCCGACAAAAGAGCAGCGTTACAAAAATGTTGCAATGTTTGGGTTGGGAAGAATTGAGAGAAAGAAGAAGAGCTGCTCGACTAAGTGGTATGTTCCGAGCTGTCAGCGGAGAGATGGCGTGGAATGACATTAGTAGACGAATAAGTTTGAATGGCGTCTATAAAAGTAGGAAAGATCACAATATGAAGATAAAGTTGGAATTCAAGAGGACAAACTGGGGCAAATATTCATTTATAGGAAGGGGAGTTAGGGATTGGAATAACTTACCAAGGTAGATGTTCAATAAATTTCCAATTTCTTTGAAATCATTTCGGAAAAGGCTAGGAAAGCAACAGATAGGGAATCTGCCACCTGGGCGACTGCCCTAAATGCAGATCAGTATTGATTGATTGATTGAAAATCAACAGATTGAGGCGAAATTAACAGATTGTAAACTCAGATAATGTTATCTACACAAATGAATGAATGAATGAATGAATTAATTAATTAATGAAGCTATAATCGAGTTATTCATGTAAATAAATTAGGACAGATACCTGTCACACTTTGGAAGGAATTTAGGAATGTTGTTTTGGGTAATCAAGTCAATTTTAGAGAGAAATAATGTTGACTTATAACACTAGGAAACAGTTGAGTTAATTAAATGATAGACTTGAAATAATTCGTTAATTCATTCATGATAAATTAGGATGAAGTGATATAATTTTCTAGGTCAATTTTTTAATGACTGAATTTAAACATAACTTACTTGAGAAGGAATAATAACGATTACTACGGATTATTATTATTAATATAGTATGGCATTTACAAGCATAATCTGTAAAAATATACAATTAGCATACAAATTAAAATATAGAGGTAATTAAACTAGAATGTCCAGCTTCGACAACTAGTCCTCTGTACTTGGTGTCAATTCATGCAGAGTCCGTAAACCGTCCTTAAATGCTGACAGTGGACAGCTCTCAACAACATGAAGCAATGTCTGCTTCTCAGCACCACACTCACACGCAGCACTTTCACAATATCCCCACTTTTCATCATATATCGGCACCTGCCGTGGCCTGTTTTGAAACGGTTGAGTTTTGACCACTCATGTCGAGGAAGACCGAAACCTGGCACTTTCTTCGTTGGGTCTTTAATCAGAAAGGCGTTGGTGGGTGGACATTGTTCCCATCGCTGTCTCCATTCTGCTGTTACACTGAATTTTTCATAGGAGTGTAGATCAGTCCAGAGTGGATTCCTGGATTTTAACCTCATCACAGGTGGATCTCGTAAGGCATTGAACAAAAGTGAGTTCCTGCGTGCAAACGTCTTCTTGAGCAACTGTACTTTTGCTGCTTTTCTCCTCAGATCTGGCGGAGCAATGTTTGCTAAAACAGGCACCCACTGAGTAGGAGTGGACCTCACTGTACCAGTCAACTCTCATGGTTTCATTGAGCTGTACGTCAATCTTGCTCGAATGTACGCTCTTTTCCCACACAGGAGCGCAGTACTCACCAGCCGAGAATACTAGAGAAATTACTAAGGATAATAACCGATTATGATGTTAATTCCCAACATGAACGACTCAATTATGTGAAAGATAGTCTAGAAGCTACTTTTAGCAGTGTATTATTCATTGTAAGTAATTTACTTAATGTAATTAAAATTTTAGTATTCTGAAGCTTAGGTAAGACAATTAGGACGATTTTTTTGTTTAATCGTGTGAGCTTATTTACTTAATTTTTCAAGAATTTTATAATACCCTGGTGCACCCACTGGTTTAATTGTTATTCAACGGATAGAGGAATTAATAGAAGGTTGTATGTTTAGTCCTCAGCCCGAAGACTGGTTGGATCCTCAACAGCTCCGCCATCAGCTGTCATAAATGGCCTAGGCATCACTGAAGAGGCGTACTAGGGAAATGAGGAGTGAGGTAGTTTCCCGTTGCTTTCCTCACCGAGCCAGAAGTTGCTATTACATATCAGTCTGCCAAGCCCACTGAAATGCATGCACCAACTGACCCTATGAACAACATTTTCACACCATTCATAGCAGGGACTGGCTGCATAAGGAATGGCATTACTAGCATCACTCATACCTCAGTCACTTTCATCTTGTCAAAGCCAAGGGTAAAGCTGAGACAGATCAATGAAAGTAACAATATTGCTCTAGCCCATACTAGAAGACATAGGGCACTGTAAACACTACGTCCTGCCAGCAAAGGCATTAATAGAAGGTATAGTATATAATTTTCTTCTTACAGTATATTGCTCTAATCATTCCATATCCTCGAGGAACAATTTTGGGTGTTGCCAACACGAACGGTTAACCTCTGGATTCCTCGTGTTCGCCGACTAGATACTGGGTAGTTTGGTGGCAATATACTGTATATACACACATACGTCATTATAGACCGTTATGCCTTTCAGCATTCAGTCTGCAAGCCTCTATGAATTTACTAAACGTCGCTCGCCACAATCCTCTATTTGCAACTAGTGCTGTGGCCTCATTTAGTTCTATACCTCTTATCTTTAAATAGAAACTGAGTCTAACTATCGTCGTCTTGGTCTCCCTCTACTTCTCTTACCCTCCAATACAGAGTCTATTATTCTCCTAGGTAACCTATCCTCCTTCATTCGCCTCACATAACCCCACCACCGAAGCCAATTTATGAACACAGCTTCATCCATCGAGTTCATTCCTAACTTAGCCTTTATCTCCTCATTGCGTGTACCCTCCTGCCATTGTTACCACCTGTTTGTACCAGCAATCATTCTCGCTAATTTCATGTATGTTACTTCTAACTTATGAATAAGATATCCTGAGTCCACCCAGCTTTCGCTCCCGTAAAGGAAAGTTGGTCTGAAAACAGACCGATGTAAAGATAGTTTCGTCTGGGAGCTGACTTCCTCCTTACAGAATACTGTTGATCGCAACTGCGAGCTCATTGCATTAGCTTTACTGCACCTTCATTCAATCTCGCTTACTATATGGTACTACCATCCTGGGAGAACACACATCCTAAATACTTGAAATTATATTCCTGTTCCAGCTTTGTATCACCAATCTGACATTCAATTCTCTTGGATTTCTTACCTACTGACATCAATTTAGTCTTCGAAAGGCTAATTTTCATACCGTACTCATTGCACCTATTTTCAAGTTCCAAGATACTAGACTGCAGGCTTTCGGCACAATCAGCCATTAAGACCAAGTCGACAGCATAGGCCAGACTGCTTAGTTCAGTTCCACCTAACTGAATCCCTCACTTCCACGTTATACCTTTCAACAGATGATCCATGTTGACTACGAACAACAAATGTGAAAGATTACAGCCTTGTCTAACCCCTGTAAGTACCCTGAATCAGGAACTCATTCTACCATCAATTTTCACTGCAGCCTAATTGTCAATATAAATGCCTTTGATTGTTCTTAATAATCTAACCTTAAACCCATAGTCCCCCAGTATAACGAACATCTTTTCCCTCGGTACCCTGTCATATGATTTCTCTAGATCTGCTAAACATAATCATAACTGTCTATTCGTCTCGTAGCATTTTTCAATTACTTCGTGCATATTTAAAATCTGATCCTGACAGACCCTTTGTGGTCTGAAACCACACTGGTTTTCATTCAACTTCCTCTCAACCACTAATTGCACCCTTCATTCCACGATGCCAGTGAATACTTTGCCTGCTATACTAATCAATGAGATACCTCTATCGTTGTTGCAATCCTTTCTGTTCCCTTGTTTATAGATAGGTTCAAGTACTGCCTTTGTCCAATCTGACGGTACCTTACCAACAATCCATGTTAATCCTATTCTATGAAGCCATTTTATCCCTGCCTTCCCACTATATTTCACAGTTTCAGGTCTAATTTCATCTATTCCTGCTTATTTATGACAATGGACTTCATTTACCATCCATTCCACTTCCTCAAGCGTAATTTTACCAACATAATTTTGCTCCTTCCCATGAGCTCGGTTGTTCGCGAATTCACCAGGAGGTTTATTTATATATATATATATATAAATAATTTACTTTACGTCGCACCGACATAGATAGGTCTTATGGCGACGATGGTATAGGAAAGGGGTGGGTGTGGGAAGAAAGCTACCGTTATCTTAAAGTACAATCACAGCATTTTCCTGGTGTGAAATGGAGAAACCACGGAAAATCATCGTCAGCGCTGCCGACAGCGGGGTTCGAACGCACTATCTCCGAATGCAATCTGATAGCTTCGTGATCCAAACTACGCAGCTACGGTACTTGCTAGGCAAATCTCTTCTTTCCCTCTTGTCCTATTGTCAGGATTTCACACTCTTACAGGGCAACACTCCACGCATGTTTTTCACTGTTTTTTTCCTTCTTTTTTTTCCCCCCTTGTTACCCAACTGATGCCATTATTTCCTTATTACTTCTACTATCTTTTGTAACCTTGCTTCCCAAGTAATTAAATTCCTTCACGTCATCTAAAGTTTCCCCTTTCATTGGGTTTTTTTCTTTTGAATCTTCTTGTCTGTCGCATATCACTTTAGTTTTATGTTTATTGTTCTTCATATTATATTCATCTCCCATAATTTATTCCATCTTTTCCAGCAAGTACACACGATTTTTTTCCACATCTCTGCGACTACTGCAATGTCATTTGTATATCGAATCATATCTGTTGTTTCTCCATTTATCTTTACTCCCACATTCACTTCTCCCCTGACCCTACTCAGCGAATCTTGAAAATAAGCATAAAAATGATGGAAGGCAATGAACATCCACGCCACACCCCTTTTCTTACAGACGTTTCCTCTCGCCCATTTCCGATTTTGATTACTGCATTTCCATTTTTATGTATGTTCTAGATAAGTCTCCTTTCTTTATACTGGATTTCTGTTTTTCTTAGAATTTCAAATATTTTCGCCCGTTTGACATTATCAAATGCTTTCTCTATGTCCGCAAAAGCTAAGAAAGTTTTTGTCTTTTTCAAATCTTCTTTCTAATATTAGTCTCAATATTAACATTGCTACTCGTGTTCCTTTTCCTTCTGTAAAACCAAATTGGTCTTCAGTTGTAAATTCTTCTATTTTCTATACGTTGTAGTACAACATTGGCTACAATCTTTAAGGCGTGTGCTATCAAACTACAGCGATACTCCTCGCACTTCTTAGCTTCTGCTTTATTTAGTACGGTTACATTTTTCTCAAAGTCGGATAGTCTGATAGATGACCTTAACACGTATAAAAAGTCTTTCCTTCATACGTGGTCCACTTCTCTTCACGAGTTCTGCTTTTAGGTTATCAATACCCGATGCCTTATTAAATTTAATGCTAGGCAAATTCCTCTTTCATTATACAGCAGTCAAGGTTTTCTTCTTCCACTTCGTCCTCTCTCTCCAGGACTTTGTACAAAGATGAAACCTTGAAGAAGAAAAAAAAAAAAAACCAGTTCCAGAGCACTCTTTCCATCTGTTTGCAATCTCTGTATAGTAATTAAGAATGCTGCCCTGCGAATCACTTATAGCATTGCCCTTGATAGATTGCTTACCAAAGAAATGTTTAACCATCTCCTTCTTACCACACACTTTCTTCTATTTCAGAGCAAATGTTATTTAAATACTTCTCCCTTGCCGCTTTCTCCTCGCCGTTAACAGTATTACACAATATTCCCTCTCATCTGCTAGTTCTGAGGAGTTCTTTAACTTTCTCAATACTAACATTGCTACTCGTGTTCCATTTCCTCTTCTAAAACCAAATTCATATCCAAAACATCTTTTGTATCCCATTCCTTCCTTGGTATGATTTCTGGTTTTCCTCACATCACGGTTTTCCTAAGGCAATCCTCATTCCTCTCGTCTGTCCTCTGTTGGTATTCTAACATGGTGTCCTCATCCTTCAGCTTTTCTATTTGCCATATTTTATTTTTTCTCAAGCTTTTTAAACTTTGGTATTCCATCATTACCAGGTTGTGATCTGTTCCTGTATCAGCCCCCTATCCATCAACGGCTGCTAATTTCAGATGACCACCAGCCATAAGATATATTTATGTCAATAATCGCGCGGCGCCATTTTAGTTAATATCGATAGATTGTTCGACAATGCAGATGGTCTTGGCCAAGACCATCTCCAACAGTATCAGACCTTAATATAAAATCAACATGGTCGACGCATCGGTCGAATGTAAACAAACCTGTGATATACAAACATAACCTTCTGATTATCGTATTGAATTGTTAAGTTGTCAATAAAAACGTACAAATTTAAATATATCATGTTGTTTGAGTCATCAGTCCATAGACTGGTTTGATGCAGCCCTCCATGCCACCCTATCCAGTGCTAACCTTTTCATCTCTACGTAACTATTGCATCCTACATCTGCTCTAATCTGCTTGTAATACTCAAACCTTGGTCTACCCTTACTGTTTATTACCACCTACACTTCCTTCAAAAACCAACTGCACAAGTCCTGGGTGTCTTAAGATGTGTCTTATCATTCTATCTCTTCTTCTTGTCAAATTTAGCCAAATCGATCTCCTCTCACCAATTCGATTCAGTATCTCTTCATTCGTGATTCGATCTATCCATCTCAACTTCAGCATTCTTCTGTAACACCACATTTCAAAAGATTCTATTCTCTTTCTTTCTGAGCTAGTTATCGTCCATGTTTCACTTCCATACAATGCCACGCTCCACACGAAAGTCTTCAAAAACATCTTTCTAATTCCTATATCAATATTTGAAGTAAGCAATTTTCTTTTCTTAAGAAAGCTCTTCCTTGCTTGTGCTAGTCTGCATCGTATGTCGTCCTTACTTCTGCCATCGTTAGTTATTTTACTACCCAAGTAACAATATTCATCTACTTCCTTTAAGACTTCATTTCCTAATCTAATATTTCCTGCATCACCTGCCTTCGTTCGACTGCACTCCATTACTTTTGTTTTGGAATTTATTTTCATCTTGTACTCCTTACCCAAGACTTCGTCCATACCATTCAGCAGCTTCTCGAGGTCCTCTGCAGTCTCAGATAAAATAACAATATCATCGGCAAATCTCAACTTTTTGATTTCCTCTCCTTGGATTGTGATTCCCTTTCCAAATTCCTCTTTGATTTCCTTTACTGCCTGTTCTATGTAAACATTGAAGAGGATGGGGGACAAACTGCAGCCTTGCCTCACTCCTTTCTGGATTGCTGCTTCTTTTTCAAAGCCCTCGATTCTTATCACTGCAGACTGATTTTTATACAGATTGCAGATAATTCTTCGTTCTCGGTATCTGATCCCTATCATCTTCAGAATCATAAATAGCTTGGTCCAATCAACATTATCGAATGCCTTTTCTAGATCTACGAATGCCATGCACGTGGGCTTGTCCTTCTTGATTCGATCCTCTAAGATCAGACGTTAAGTCAGGATTGCTTCACGTGTTCCTATATTTCTTCTGAAGCCAAATTGATCTTCTCCCAACTCAGCTTCAACTTGTTTTTCCATTCTTCTGTAAATAATACGTGTTAAAATTTTGCAGGCATGAGATACTAAACTAATGGTGCGGTAGTTTTCACACCGGTCAGCACCGCCTTTCTTGGGAATAGGTATAACAACATTCTGCCGAAAATCAGATGGGACTTCTGTCTCATACATCTTACACACTAAATGGAATAATCTTGCCATGCTGCTTTCTCCTAAGGCAGTCAGTAATTCAGAAGGAATGCCATCAATTCCAGGTACCTTGTTCCTATTTAGGTCTCTCACAGCTCTGTCAAACTCTGACCTCAAAATTGGGTCTCCCATTTCATCAGCATCAACAGCCTCTTCTTGTTCCAGAACCAAATTATCTATATCTTTACCTTGATACAACTGTTGGATATGCTCCTGCCATCTTTCTGCTTTGTCTTCTTTTCCTAGAAGTGACTTTCCATCTGAGCTCTTAATATTCATACACCTAGATTTCCTTTCTCCAAAGGTTTCCTTGATTTTCCTGTATGCAGCATCTACCTTCCCCAGGACCATACAACCTTCGACATCCTTGCACTTCTCCTTCAGCCATTCTTCCTTAGCTACCTTGCACTTTCTATCCACTTGATTGTTTAATCGCCTGTATTCTTTTCTGCCCTCTTCATTTCTGGCATTCTTGTATTTTCGTCGTTCATCAATCAGGTCTAGTATCTCCTGAGTTATCCACTGATTCTTAGATGATCATTTCTTCCTTCCTAACATCTCTTCAGCAGCTCTACTGACTTCATTTTTCATGACTATCCACTCTTCCTCTATTGTGTTTCCTTCAGCCTTTTCGTTTAGCCCTTGTGCTACATGTTCCTTGAAACAATCCCTCACACTCTTTTCTTTCAACTTGTCTAGATCCCATCTTTCTGCATTCTTTCCTTTCTTCAATTTCTTGAACTTCAGATGGCATTTCATGACCAACAAGTTGTGGTCAGAGTCTACGTCTGCTCCTGGGAAAGTTTGGCAATCCAATACCTGGTTTCTGAATCTCTGCCTAATCATAATTAAGTCTATTTGATATCTTCCAGTGTCTCCGGGTCTCGTCCACGTATACAGCCGTCGTTTGTGGTGTTTGAACCAAGTATTGGCAAGGACTAAATTATGATCAGTGCAGAATTCAACCAGCCGACTTCCTCTTTCGTTGCTTTTTCCCAATCCGAATTCTCCTACTGTATTACCTTCTCCTCCTTGGCCTACCACTGCATTCCAGTCTCCCCACAATTAGATTCTCGTCACTTTTTACATATTGTATTAAATCTTCTATCTCTTCATATATTCTTTCGATTTCCTCGTCATCTGCTGAACTAGTAGGCATATACACATGCACTATTGTGGTGGGGATTGGTTTGGTGTCTATCTTGACAACAATAATTATTTCACTATGCTGGTCGTAGTAGCTTACCCGCTGCCCTATTTTCTTATTCATTATTAAACCAACTCCTGCATTTCCCTTGTTTGATTTCGTGTTGATAATTCGGTAGTCACCTGACCAAAAATCGTGTTCTTCCTGCCAACGTACTTCACTTATACCAACTACATCTAACTTTAGTCTATCCATCTCCATTTTCAGATTCTCTAACCTACCACAACGATTCAAACTTCTAACATTCCACGCTCCGACTCGTAGAATGTCAGTATCTATCTTCCTGATGATCGCCCCCTCTCGTGTAGTCCCCACCCGGAGATCCGAATGGGGGACTAGTTTACCTCCGGAATATTTTACCCGGGAGGAAGCCATCATCAGTACATCATTCATACAGAGAGAGCTGCATGTCCTCGGGAGTTAGTTACGGCTGTAGTTTCCGCTTGCTTTCAGCCCTGTTGCAGTATCAACACAGCTAAGCCACCTTGAGTATTATTACAAGGCCGTATCAGTCAATCATTCCGACTGCCGCCCTTGCAACTTCCGAAAGGCTGCTACCCCCCTTTCGATGAACCATTCGTTAGTCTGGTCTCTCAACAGATACCCATACGATATGGGTGCACCTGCGGCTCGGCTATCTGCGTCATTGGGATACGCGAGCCTCCCCACCGCGGCAAGGTCACATGGTTCATAGAGGAGGCATGTTAGGATAAAAAATAACAAAATATAGAGATCCGCCTGAAAATATAGAGCACTTTAAACTAAATATCGACAATATACACATGTAACGCAGAGGCCTATTTGCAAGAAACGTATTTGTGCACTAATTACATTGATACATCAGCGATATTGAATACCAATTGCATCACTAGAATTCTCTCGAGTTGAAAAAAAATAGCAGGGAAGGTCAATAACATTTGTTTTCATGGATATGACACTGAAGAAATAAAAACTGACATCTACTCCAATTTCTGCCATACGCAATACTTTTCATCCTCTGTACGTCAGTTCACACACTACATTCCTGATTCTTAAAGCAGTTTACTATTTTCATTCACAAATGCTTTACTTGGGATAATAGAACCAATGCTAGACATATATTTAGACAAGCATTATGTGGAAAATTCAAAGTATAAGTGTTTTCTATGAACTAGTATGGTGGAGGAAATTGGTAAGATAGGATTGCATTCTAAAATAACAGTCCTGTAGAATATCTGATGCGTTTCAAAGAGTGGCAGTTTCAATTCAATCAATCCTATCAAGGATCTGAATTTAGGTCTGTCGTCCAAGTGGCAGATTACCTATCAGTTATTTATCCAGTCTCTTCTTAAACGATTTAAAAGAAGTGATAAATTTATCGAACTGATGTAGATACAGTAGGATGCACCATTTGGTAAATTATTCCAGTCCGTAATTCTTCTTCCTATAAATCAATACTTGTTTTAGAAATACGTTTATTTGAATGACATTTCTATTACCATACGCTTTTACAGTAAATATAATAGCCTACCTCGTTCAAGAAATGTATTACGAACCCTGTCACGAATTTCAATTCTCTCATATGTTTTAGAAGCCTTTCTCGAGAACAGTCGAGATTTTCTTCTGATGATGCAGAGCATAGTTCTCTGCGAAACGTAAAGAATTTCACCTTATTTTCTTGACACGGCATAAGCCCAAAAGCCTATATCGCCTGTAAGTACAGGCCGTGAAAGCATCAATGGCAACAATAATTCTGATAATGATTCACCCGTTATACTCCATCCGTTACACTCTAGATAATCTTTGTCTCTTAATAGGAGAATCGATTTTTTTAAGTTCTCCGGTGACATATACATTTTCGTATAAAGCACATTAATATCCAAATAGTTGACCACGTATACACTTACTATAAGTGTCAGCATATCAGTTGATACCTGGTCCTCTAATTTAACAAAGAGAATACAATCTTCATTCCCAGATAAAATAAATAGCTTTATCATTTGTTATAACCTCATTTAAAAAAAACTCAATAGGTATAGTAACTGGGAAATGTACTAGGATAGGCACCAACACGGAGTTTTGGTCTTATCCGGAATAAAATAGCTCATCAAGTACACGGAAAACATCCCCTCTAATGACAAATTTATTCTCGAATATTTTAATGCACCCGAATGAATTATCTGTACCTAAGAAATCATCAGGACGAGTACACTTGATATAAATGTCAGTGAACCTGCTTTAATATGAATTACATCCAGGCACACAATAAGATCGACACGTCCTAATATACGGTATCAAATTAGTTTTTAAACCAAATTTTAATAAAAACATCACTACACTAACGTTTCCTAATCAAACCAACAGAAAGAACTAAACTGATGCTTCGTACATGCTCATGTTTACATTTGAACAAACCGAACGCGGCGCCACTTTAGCTAATATCGATAAGGTCTGATATGCAGTTGGTCTTGTCTTGGATCAACCCGCTGGTTCCTGAAGGGAAGACGCTTTGTTTCAGATAGAAAATGAAAGGATCGGAGGCGTGGAAAGTATGACGGTATTCTGATGCCAATCTGGGAGCTGCTGTAAACAACTTAATTCATCTGTAACGTACTTTCCTAATCTTGAATCTAGATGATATATTATAATTTCTATTAACTGATACACATTTAAATTTAAGAATAACTTACGTCAGAATTCTTTTCTTTATGTAAACAGTCCTATTTACAACTTCTTTTTTTTTTAGAAAATGAGCAATGCATAAACCTACTAATGTGATGGTCGGCGGCTGCTGATTGAGTGCATAAATAACATCAAATAAGCAACATTAAAAGGAAGAGTGGGTGCCTCTATTACTCTAAGAAAGGGCACCGACGAAATAAAGTGAAGACCATGAAAGGCAAGAAAATAGAATTAAGTGTCGTAAATCTGTAAATACCAATGATGAAAGAGAATAAGAAATGACCAAGGAATACCCGGACAGGAAAAATGAAAATGAGGAACCTGAAGAAAGTTAAGTGGAAGAAGAATCTTAGGCACATTGATCAATTTCCAAGTTCTTTGAAAACATTTTTAAAAATGCTAGGTAAACAGCTGATAGGGAATCTACCATCTGGATGACAGCCCTAAATGCAACTGGTGGGTTAGGATATATCTGAATCAGGATTAAGTTACACCAAGGAAGACGAGATTGTAACTAGGTCGTTGGTCCATGAACAAATAAAACTCCAAAACAGTGGGAGTCGCTGGCATCCCGACTAATTTAGCTACCCATCTCTAACAACGGCGATAGTAAAATGGCCGTGCGCACGCACACAGTCTACCCCGTTATGAAAGAAGACCAATTAGACGTTTCACATGAATTCACCGTCATAGTTTCGATGAATGTGTTACTCAGTATTCATTGCGACGTTTAACTGGCACCCACCATCTACAACCTCACACGAGACATCCAATATGATTTGACCATTCAATTTCATAGCATTTCCAACCAAACCGAAAATTTTGGATGGAAGATAAAGCAATGTTATACAGGTTCCATCACCACATAAAATTGCTTCCATGGAGAACGACTAAGGATGACTATCAACCAAAACAAAGAAGAAATCCATACCCTCAAAACACTACGTCAAGATACGGAAACAATAATCGTACCCGCACATAAAGGCAACGCTACGGTGATATTGACACGCACCGACTACACACTGATAATTGAACAATTAGGCCTACTCGCCGATTCTACGTACAGGAAAATAAGAAACCCTACCAACCGCATTAAGAACAAACTCCACAGACTAGTAAAAAAATTCCAGTATTCCAGCCGAAATACAGAAGAAACTGATTTCCTCGGACCCGATACCTCCTCAATAGTATGGCCTCCCAAAAATCCATAAAGAAGGCATACCTCTGCGACCTATCGTGAGAGCTACAAGATCTCCGACATTTTATCCAGCTCTTTAAAAATCAATCAATTGAAAGTACGGACTTATTAGTAAGTTTTGACGTCACGTCACTTTTCACCAAGGTGACGCCAACAGAAGCATTTCCGCTATTAGACCAGAAACTTCCAGAAGACCTGTGAACACTAGCTAAAGAATGCCTCAACGCCACTTATTTCTACTTTAACGGGGAGTTCTACGAGCAGACAGAAGGGGCCGCGAGGGGATCGCCGCTTTCTCCAATAACAGAAAACCTTACCACATCTACCCTGAAACCGAAATGTTTTCTCCGTTATGTGGATGACACGTTCGTGATCTGGCCTCACAGAAGCAATAACCTGCAGCCATATCTCGACCACCTCAACTCTATTCACGTAAATATTCAGTTCACCATGCAAATCGAAGTAAACGGAAAACTACCGTTCCTGGATGTCCCAGTAAAACGCAACATCAATGGGACTCTCGAGTCACGCAGTATACAGGAAACTCACACACACAGACAGGTACCTGCACGCCTCTTCTCATCACCACCTATCACAAAAAGCAGGCTGTTCTAACATCTCTGGTTAACAGGGCCATAGCGTTATCAGACGCAGAACACCTGGAAGAGGAGAAAGAACACCTCACGAGAACCTTCAGGAGAAATGGCTACTCACTCAAAAACATCCGACGGGTCTTTAAAAAATCAGAAAACAAAGAAAAGGCCGCCGTAGAAGAAAACAAGGTATTACTCCAACCCGGCTGACAACATATTTCTAATGTTATAAGTAAGTAGAAATTAATGAGACCTTACTTGGAGTGCGTCTCAGAGGAGAGACGTGTTCACTGCGATGTCCAAGAATCGACCATAATCCCGCCCCCAAAACTACATTTACTTTTATAACCTAATGAAGAGTATTACACGCCATTTTCATTTCTGAAGTAGCTACTTGCATTCCTATTGGCCAATGTAAAGTGGTACGTCATCTCGTTCCCGTCAATAATGTTAATCATAATCCGTTACCAACCCCAGCACAATAAAAGTCCTTCGCTCGTCACTATATCAATGTTCTTGTCCAGGTCCTATACTAACCGTCCGCACGGCAAGAACCAGTCCAGACCAATCTTTTTCCACACGAAACTAGAGGCCTAGGGCCGCTTCGCGGCTTCTAACATGGGGGCTTACGCCCCCAGACCCCCTTTCCTTGTCTCTATCTCACTGGTCTTGTCCAGGTCCTAACGTCCACACGGCAAGAACAACTCCTCACCAATCGTGTAACAATAATCACCACCAGCAGCTATCGAAGCACCACTCACTCATTAGTTCCTAAGTACAGAGATTAGCAGCACTGAGCATCGCTTGAAAACATCCTTCCCGAGAAGGCCGCGAGCGTGTAAACAAACGAAATCGTTCCGCGGGTGTGAAAGTCTTATCAGCCGGGCTGGAGTAATAATGAAAACAACGGGAAAGAAGAACTGACCCGCCCCAAAACAGCGATACTTCCATACATTAGAAACACTACAGACAGGATCGGCAAGATACTGGATAAATACGAAATAAAAACCATCTATAAACCACCCTGGAGCTAGCCCGTTATCTACCACCAGTAAAAGACACATTAGAACTACAGGCTCCTGGAGTATACATTGAATGCAGTTGCGGAACGTGCTATGTTAGTGAAACAAAACATCTGATCTCTACCCGCCTAAAAGAACACATCCGGCACACCACGAACCAAACCACAGATGTTTCAGCTGTAGCCAAGTATTCCTGCGAAACAAGACACGGAATATCTTTTGACAAGACCAAGATCCTAGCAGCTATCCCTTGGAATCTGGAAAGAAAAATCCGTGAGGCTATCGAAATCAAGAAACACCCGAACAATATGAATTTAGAAGAAGGATACAAAATCAGCAATTCTCGCATGCTTATCATACATAGATAGACATACAGACTACAACATAAACACGCAGGTCGAACCTCTAATTACATAACAGCGCGGCAAGTCCCACTACCTGGCTGTGACACATACTTTCCAGAATTCTCACGATACAGCCAGGGGGCTTACGTCAGCCAGAAAGGCACAAGTAGTGCGACTGCTGCCTGGGAGACTGATTACCTCGGATCGAGTAGGGGTATTTCAGTCGCCTTGACAAAGAGTGCTACAATGTATTCGAAACGTCCGTAAACTGCACGTAATGTACAGAAAACAACAACACAGTTCAACCCGGAAAAATAACTAAGAATATAGATAGTTCATGGAATCTGTCCGACTCGTTGGCTGAACGGTCAGCGTACTGGCCTTCGGTTCAGAGGGTCCCGGGTTCGATTCCCGGCCGGGTCGGAGATTTTAACCTTAATTGGTTAATTCCTACGGCACGGGGGCTGGGTGTATGTGTTGTCTTCATCATCATTTCATCCTCATCACGACGCGCAGGTCGCCTACGGGAACCCGTCCTGGGATATCCCGGCACTAAAAGCCATACGACATTTCATTTCATTTTAATTTCATGGAATCTCAGGAAACGAGTGGAGTGGCCGCACGTGTTCGCAAGCTACGGCTTTAAAGCGAAGCCCTACATCCGAGAGACTCGTAGGTTACATCCCCACCGTCGGATGTCCTGAGATTCTGTGGTTTCCCATTTTCACTTCTAGGTAAATGCCGGGACAGTTCAATTTCATAGACCGCAGCCAATTCCTTCACCTCCTTACACAATTTCATTCACCATCATTCATTTCATCTTCATGAACTCAACTGAGGTTGGCGTCGGGAAGGGCATCCGGCCGTAAACACATGCCATACAAATTCATCTCACCTCATCCCGAACCTCGTATCAAAAAAAAAAAAAATGGGTCTAAAGAGTAGACAAACACTGGAATCTCAGGAAGCTCTACTTGAAACAAAATGATACTGTGCAGCGACGGCGCATCAAGCCAGAGGCAGCTAAAACCCATAATGTGCCTCTTGTAGGCGTTAATCAAGGCATATAAAACGCATTTACACCGATTGAATTCGCAATTTCACTATCTGTTGGTTATTTTGTATGCGAACAACGAGAGAAATGAGAGTAACTGGACATTCATATCACTGTACTGACTGTAACAAGGATGGTTAGGGCTACCTACTTCAAAGAAATCATCAAAAATATTCACAAGAGAACAATAATAAAAAACAGTACTCACCCGACTTGTCTTGTACAACGGACGGACTAATTTTTGGAAGTGTAAATTCACTACTTTTCTCGAGAACCACCACAATAAACGAGGGATTAATCCAACATAATTTCATAACAAATACTTTCCTCTGATGAAGCTAACTGTAAACCTCCAAACATCCAACATATTTAGAGAGTGACTGATTAACGGGTTCATATTTAGTTGTAAGGATTAACGTCCAGGTCAACAGTTCTAATTCTCCACGATTCCGATAAACTTTCTACGAATACGTAGACGACAACACATTAAGTAACCTATTACAGAGAAGTAACAGATTTCAATTCTCCTGAAAAACCTTGTATGAAATGTGTCTGACAAAACTGAGGTAAATTTTCGATGGATTAGGTGCACAAAAAAGATGAGAATGGTGTTGGAAAACAAAAACAAACGCACAGAGAAGCACAAATCAATCGGTCAACATCAACGAGCTAGAAAGAGGACTATAGAGTGGCTAACATGGCTGCTACAGCGCTCTGGGTGGTGCCAAGGCGAAATAGGGACTCCATAGTTTAAGCGCCGTTCTTCCGCTTAAGATGCGTTACTTTTAATAGATTAGATCGAATAAATTATGCTCTCTACGTGTGTGGCAAGCAAATGCACAAATTGTAGAAAAAAACACGAAGAATATAATCATATTTCAAATAAGATTTTCTTACTAACGTACACAGTTATGGGCGATTAGCAGAATTACGTTGCCTGTGTAGCATAATCCAGCTCGTGTAGGGTAGGCCTACTTTTATTTTCTTGTAGGAACTGACCAGACAGCCAGGCACGATAAACTGTATCCTGCCTGGCTGAGTGACTCAGACGGTAGAGCGCTGGATTTCTGAGCTTAATTTGGCATATTTGGTATTTGAAGGTGCTCAGATACGTCACCCTTCTATCAATAGATTTACTGGCACGTAAGGGAACTCCGGCGGGACATATGTCCGCCACTTCAGCTTCTCCGAAAACCGTACAAGTACTTGGTAGGATGAAAAACTAATAACACTATTTATTATTACATTGTATCCTACAGTGCACATTTCCCCAGCATTTTGAAAAAAAAAATAAATGTGAACAAATACTTATTTTTCGTAAATTATTATTAGTTTTATGTCCTACTAACTACCTTTTCGGATAAGCCGAGGTGCCTGAATGTAGTCCCGCAGGAGTTCTTTTGCGTGCCAGTAAACCAACTGACACGAGGCTGAGGGATTTGAGCACCTTCAGATACCATCGTATTGAGCTAGGATCGAACCTGCCAAGTTGCCTGTGTCCGGCAACTGAGTGATCAGCGTGCTGGCCTTTAGTTCAGGGGGCCCCGGATTCGACCGAGTTGAGGATTTTTACCGGGTAGTTGACAGTTAATTCCTCTGGATCGGGGACTGGATAATCTTCGTCATCTACACACAACAGAACATACTACAAACCACCACAGAAACACGTAATAGTAAATACATCACTCCACCTAAGGTTGGCGTCGTCGTCAGGAAGGGCATCCGGTCGTAGAATTAGGCTAAATCCATACAAATGCCAAATCCAGGTAACTGGCAAAATACCAGGATTTATTATTATTATTATTAATGTTATCGGAGCCTCCGTGGCTCAGAAGGCAGCGCGTCGGCCTCTCACCGCTGGACACCGTGGTTCAAATCCCGGTCACACCATGTGAGATTTGTGTTGGACAAAGTGGAGGCGGGACAGATTTTTCTCCGGGTACTCCGGTTTTCCCTGTCATTTTTCATTCCAGCAACACTCTCCATTCTCATTTCATAGCATCCATCAGTCATTAATAAATCACTTTGGGAGTGGCGACCCCATCGCACTAACAGCCTATATCTGCTTCATTCATTACAACCCTGACCCGGTCAATGACTGGAAAACAGGTTGTAGGTTTTCATTTTCATTAAAGTTATATGAATTATTTCTCGATGTTGTTCTATTACTTTGTTCAAGGTTTTCTGTTCTATATTTTCATTCCCTGCATGTAGGTCTAAATTTGTTAAATGGCAATGTACTATTGTGATATGTATTGTTATTAGGGCCACCGTACTGTAAATGCACTAATTTTCTTTCTTTATACAATATGTAAGACCGAGCTCGATAGCTGCAGTCGCTTAAGTGCTGCCAGTATCCAGTAGTCGGGAGATAGTGGGTTCGAACCCTACTGTCGGCAGCCCTGAAGATGGTTTTCTGTGGTTTCCTCTTTTCACACCAGGCAAATGCTGGGGCTGTACTTTAATTAAGGCCACGGCCGATTCCTTCCCTTTCCTAGCCCTTTCCTGTCCCATCGTCGCCATAAGACTTATCTGTGTCGATGCGACGTAAGGCCAATAGCAAAAAAAATCAATATGTAAGTATGTAGTCTGTACCTTGCATTTTTAATGTCCTTTTAAACAGGCATTATGCATCTTTGACTGCTTCTCTAATAAAGAAAACTGTGAAACTGTATTTATTCCCGCAGCTTCTGTACTTGCTTCAACACACGCCCACTCGATTTGATCGCTTACAATATGGCGGGCGTGCCTTTCAAGTAGATTCAAATATGGCGGTCCAATAGCCACTCTATAGTCCTCTTTCTAGCTCGTTGGTCAACATAAAATTCCAAAGAGTATGATTCCCATAATCATAAACGGTTCCGGTAGTACTGTCAACTGAATGGAACTAAAATAACAGAATCGATAGTACTCTATTATCGATAGGAAATTTCCAAACCATTATCAAGACCTACTACAATTAGCAATTATTATATCAGACCTGAAGGCATGTATCAATATGTGATAAAATGGCCACGAGCTTTGGCCATACGCTACCAGGCTATCGGGTCTTGTTTACATTATGTTTTGTTTATGTTGCGAGTGTGTCCAAACGGAAGAGATAATCATGTAGCTTGAATTTGCAATTTCACTATCTGTCGGTATCTTATCTGTTCGATAAGGTTCCTTCTATAATATTTTTCAGACGATACAGCATTATTTCGTGATCCTTGACTTTAGAAACGTGGTTTATGTCGTATTTAACAATTCTTCTTTACGGAAATTATGAACGTCATCAGTGTTCGTTGTTTTATCTAGGTTTTTATCAATACATACAAACATGCTATTTAGGAAAAACTTTTCCAAAGGAACTTGCTAAGAACCTCCAGACCAAAAATGTGAAGATAGGTAGTCTAACCACCCACTGTGGTCTAACTGCAATAATGCATGTGAACTCCCAGGAGTAAAGGCAGGGGAACGCAAAATATTGAAACTTGGCAGCAAATTATTATTATTCTTAGAAAATATCGTGTCTGCTTAGTTATACTTGTTTAATCAATCTTCAGTGACGTCACTGAAAACGAACTGATGTTTTAAAATTATATTTGAAGCTGGCTACTGTACTTCGTAGTAAATGAGAATGGCTTTTATAGTACTGGGGACGGTGCTTTGCGTTTGTTCTTTTAAAAATATTTTACGCTATTATTTTTGTTACGGAGTTTCCGTGGAACAGAGAGAGAGGTGAAAGAAGGTGTGGGCTGGAATGGGTCTATCTGCGAGAGACAAAGATTCATTTAAAACTCAAAAATTTTAACAAAACTCTTCACTTGGTGAAATAAAGGCCTGTTTTCACATGTAGGACTGTGCTTCTGCTGTGCTTCGGCCGTGCTACGGAGGTGTCGCCTACTCTGTCTTTTCACATGTAGGACTGTGCTGCGACTGTGCTGTGGTCGTGTGGTCCTTGTTCATTGCATCTGTGCTCACAGGTTGGAGACATGGATCCGAACGAAGAAGACGTAATTATTGCCTGTGCAGCGTACATTGTTTTACAACAAAAGAAGAAGAAAAATAAAACGATGCTGGGTTCATAAATTGTTTACAACGAGAGAAGAAGAAGAAGGAGAGTTTCACACAATTTTCGGTCGGCTACGAAATGACCAAGAAAAATTCGTATACTATTTTCGAATGACTTACTCCAAGTTTGACAATTTGCTTCAACCACTGAAACCACATCTCACGAAAAAGAATTCAAAATGGAGGAAACCCATAAGTGCAGAAGAGAAACTAGCATTAACGTTATGGTAAATAATATTCATATATACTGAAGTATTTTGATCGTACATCAGTGTACGTTTGGTGTAAATTTGGCACTTGCATGTCCACTAGCATTATACGCATATATATGCAGTTAATTAACATTGAATTAACATTAAAATATTCACTGAGTAGATATTAATATTAATATTAATTTTTACACACTTTCCAAGTATCTCGCATCTGGAAATTCGCAGATCTCCATGAGTTTTACTTACAGAATTTCCCCGACAGCTGTTCACTCTATAATAGTCTCCACATGTGAGGCTATTTGGGACATTTTGTCTCCACAACCTACTGAGGAAATGTGGAAGAAAATATCCGAAGAATTCTATGATCTGTGGCGTTTTCCGAACTGTATAGGAGCTTTAGACGGAAAACACGATGTTATTCAAGCGCCCCCAAGCAGCGGGTTTCTCTTTCATAACTATAAACATACCTTCTCTATAGTTCTTTTGGCATTAGTGGACGCCAAAAACAGATTAATTGCTGTTGATGTAGGAGGTTATGGTAAGTCCAGTGACGGAGGACTATTCTCAAGATCAGTTTTAGGAAGATCTTTGGAAAACAAAAGGATAAATATAGCAGGTCCTAAACCGTTGCCAAATTGTAATGAGCCTGTGCCTTATGTAATACTTGGTGATGAAGCTTTCCGACTGAAAACGTATCTGATGCGTCCATACCCCGGATCAGTGATAAAAGGCAGGCGAATTATAATTTCCGGCAGTCGAGAACACGACGAGTATTGGAGAATGCTACCGAGTGCTACCGATTACCACCGAAATAAGACGGAAATTCGGCTTGGCGACACTAGGGCGACCGTTTCTAATTTTCACATGTGGTACTGTGCTGAGACCAGGCGACGACTGTGTGGGCCGTAATCGCTCTGCTTGGCAATCCATGGCAGCAGGATACCAACACGGTAGGGACACAGTCCTACATGTGAAAATACTCAACTGCTGTTCAATGCAAATGGATTGGTTTATACTGTTTGGCGACTGCGAGCGACACAGCACAGTCGCAGCACAGTCCTACATGTGAAAACAGGCCTTAACAAGTTTTCAGGGTACAATAGCAGTTTGATACAAGAATAGAAAACCCAAGGATTGGTAATTTACAAATTTTGAGCTTCGAGCTCCAAATTTACAAGTTTACAACGTCGCTGATGTTGGTTTAGTTAGATAAGGAGAGATATCTCCCAAGACACAATTTTCAAGAGCACTTTACTCCAACAGTTACAATTTACGGCCTCCCAAAGGCACCACCCATTATTACACAAATATCAGAAAAGAGCTTACATGCTCTCCAACTTCTACCAAGGAGGCTACGCTCCCAATTTCTTACAGCCTACTCAAGACAACTTTACACAATACCTTTCAATCTATGGCCTCTCCAGACACAACCTACAATTTACCATTTAGATTACACAGAGGTATCTAGTACCCATCCTACTGGGCCTTCGTGAAAAAGGAAGAACAGGTTAAATTACTGGCCCAAGCTCAATATGTATGGAGGGGTACACTTGCACTCCTTGACAACCAAGTTTAAAATCCCACTTGGGATCGCGGCCCGATGATGCAGAGGCTAATCCCGAACTACTGAGGTGACTAGGAGGACAAGTTAATAAATGATTTACAGGATGAAAATAGTTACAAAATCATAGTCACCTCAAGATAAATTGAAGGGGAATTCGAGAGGGTAACGCACTCGCTATCCCCGATTTACAGTTTAAGTGTTTATGAAATTTTACGTGAGAAAGAATAAAGTTGACATTTTAGAAACAACGGTTACATAGTTAAAGGTTAGAAACTTCCCCTCGGGTCAGTTTGCGGAGATAGCTACAGAGAGAGAAAACTGGTGGCCAATACCTTGGCTGATGTTCTGCCTGCCGAAGAATGAGGAACCCCGCCTGCTCTCTTAACGCACACACTCAGTAACACGACGATCAATAAGACAAGCTAACTTGAAAAGGCCGCAGCATTTATACCCGAGAGAAGGGTTCGAGAAGGCTCTGGACTAAATCCGGACACACCCTCTCATTTTATTGGATAATCAAAAGTTACAAGAAGCCTATGATTGGCTGAAAAATAAATACAGAAAATTTATTATTGGTAAAAAAACCAACGTTGGCGGGATGAGACGCATAGTGTTGCAAACCTTGGAGTATCAAAATAATAAAAGTCAATTCAGTTGAGAAAACCTAAAAAAAAAAACTTCTTTAAATCACTAATTATACCACCTTGCACCAGAGTGCAGGACCTCAGTTTTTTCGAGAGCCATCTATGGAGAAAAGCGCGAACTTCTAGTGATACACCAAAACAAAGCAAAGAAATCCAATCAGTTTAGGAAACTTTAGAATATTACTCTTTTGTTTAGTGGTGACATCTTCTGATCAATGTCCCAACTTCCTACACTAGCTGTTTCAAGATTTGTTCGATAGATAGCGGTCCTTAAGGCACTTAATGTGCGGAGTTGAGGTGTACCTCCGGGTACAATTTTGTTAGTAAAAGTTCGTGATTTTCAACTTTGCTGGTTGTTGGGTTATGTACTTGGTTCGAATAGATGTTCGTGTCTTAAATATTATTTTCAGGCGATAAATAATATTGTGTTGTGGTTTTTAATTTTGTAAACGCAGTTGATGTTGAATACAAAGGGCACTAGAAAAGTTTTGCAATGTGAGTGAATGCTTTAGACTTTTTCAAAATAATTTCCACCACACTCAATACACTTCTCCATACGTCGAAACCAGTCACTGAACCAACTCTGCCACTTTTCTTCGGTTACATTTTCACACTCTTGATCCCATGCTGCCAGAAGCTTCTTGTCGGATGCAAAACGCCGCCCTTTCAGCTTCATTTTCACTTCTGGGAAGAGTGCGAAATCACATGGGGCAAGATCAGAACTGTATGGAGGGTTATCAAGCACAGCCAACCTTGATCTGGCAAAAAAAAAATCCATTGTTACATTAGCACGATGTGCTGGAGCATTGTCGTGATGCAAGAGCCAAGTGATGAGCCGTGACCTTGGACGGAGCTGCTTGAGAGCCTGGATGACCTGAGGCAGACAAGTCTCACTGTACCACTTAGCAGTAACTGTCCTTTGTGTATCTAGCACAACCCGAGTCAGGATGTCCCGTTTAGTGAAGAATACTGCAATCATCCTTTTCTTCAATGACCTTGACTTTCGCACAGTCACAGGAGTACCCTCATCTCCAAACAGCCACACCTTGTTCTGGGATTTTGTTGGGACATCGCAATAATAAAGCCAAGTTTCGTCACCTATAACGATGCTATTGATGTTACGCGAAGTCCAATTTTCAAACTGGTTTAGCATTTTTCGGCACCATTTCACTCGTTGTACCCTTTGTTCCTCTGAAAATGAATGGGGCACCCAAAGGAAACAAACCTTTCTAACATGGAGATTGTCGTGTAGAATTGAATGAATATCTGGTGCCGGGATGTGGAGGGTCTCTTCTACCTGCCGATACGCCAACCGCCTCTCTTGCTGCAATATTTTCCTCACAGCTTCAGTGTTTTCCTCACTCACTGCTTCAGACGGTCGCCCAGAACGAGGATCGTCTTCAACCCCAAAATTTCCCGTCCGGAACTCTTTGTACCAGCGGAAAATTGTTGCCCGATGTGGACAGTCTTTCCCCAGCACAGGATTCATTTCCTCCAGGCACTGGTCAACAGTTAATCCACGAGCAAAATTGTAGCGGATAACTGCGCGATATTCACCTTTAGACCACACTGACATCTTAACTATCTTTCAATCCCACTGCTTGGTAACAACTGGTGTGAAGGTCGCGCCTTGCTGTCTTCTAGACCGATTTTCACCCCTCTTTTCATCCCTCACTATAACAGGGGTGCCCAGCCAACCGTTTTTGCGTATTGCGAAACCTTCCTAGTGCCCTTTGTATAATAGTTCTACTTTACGGAAATGATCAGCGTTAATTCTTTTATGTAGAATTTAACTCATCGTTTCCTCTTGTTTCACAGCATACAGCAGATCTACGCCGAGGGCAATTCCCAAAACAACCGCCATGTTGGATTCTGTATTACGGTCTGATAAAATATTGTAGTTGGTCTCGCGTTTATTCATATCACCATAACTGCGTCACACATATACATTGTCTCGTGACTTTTTTCTTTATTATTCATAATAATACAAATTAGAATAAAATAGTTATACTGGTCTGCCTCTTTTACCAGGGGTGCCTGGAGTTTCGTCA
Organism: Anabrus simplex; assembly: GCF_040414725.1. NCBI lineage: Eukaryota > Metazoa > Arthropoda > Insecta > Orthoptera > Tettigoniidae > Anabrus > Anabrus simplex. The sequence goes on along the minus strand of NC_090265.1, from coordinate 1,479,250,880 downwards.
GAGTGAGAAGCAGGAGAATATGTTTTACTCCTCTTAGTCGTGGAAAAAGGGTTTCCCGTAATGCAACAGCTTGTTCAATCGGCTTACTGACAGGAAAGAGCAACTGCTTATTATTTTCTTCTATATCACAGCTATCTGCTACATGTGCCATCCTACTTCGTGTGTTATATATATACAGACTGTCCGGCTCTATGGCTAAATGGTTAGCGTGCTGGCCTTTGGTCACAGGGGTCCCGGCTTCGATTCCCGGCGGGGTCAGGAATTTTAACCATAATTGGTTAATTTAGCTGGCACGCGGGCTGGGTGTAGCCTATGTGTCGTCTTCCTCATCATTTCATCCGTATCACGACGCTTAGGTCGCCTACGGGTGTCAAATCAAAAGACCTGCATCTGGCGAGCCGAACATGTCCTCGGACACTCCCGGCTCTAAGGCTGATTCTCCACGAGCAGGTAAAACGCCGCTGTTCGCCCGCCTGACCGCCCAAACTTTTAGCCTATTCTACACGAGCGGTTGAATTGACGCCTGTAAACAGCGCCAAAAACGCCAGCGACACGCGCAGCCATTCTCCACCAGCGATAAACCTGCCATACTATAATGATGGACGTCGTGCAAATAAGTCTTGTTGTCGGAGCTGTTCAACTACAGTTATTAGCAATATTGAAAAAGAAACCTTGTAAGAAAAGACGTTGGTGGACTCACTCTGCGTTATCGAATCGGCTCACCACTGGGCAATTTCATTTAACGTTTTGCGAACACATGAGCTATCCGGAAATGTTTTTTCAATATTATAGAAGTCAATTGCTTCATTCGATGAGCTGTTTGAACTTATTAAGGAGCGTATTACTAAACGAGTGAAATGCTAGTTTAGGGGAAGTGGTCTTATTGATAAATATTACGTAACTCAAGTTATATAGAATTAAATTTCCTATCATTTATGTCTCATACATGTTTACCGTATCGGCTATGATAACAGAGACATTCATGAATTTGTATTTTTGTTGCTTAGTCCATATCAACGCCGCACCACAGGAGAAAATGGGTTAACAGAATATAATGAAAATCGGTACATAGAGTCGGGGAATAAGAAACTACAGTCTAAGCTATAAACAATTTTATTCACCCTGGATAAAATTGCAGTTTAAGGAAAGGCTCCTAAAATTTATTTTAAATACCTACAATAAGTTATTGGTCCTATCGAAAAATACTGCATAACAAAAGTTAGAGAGAATACAATTTCTGATCATTTATGTTTTATTGCCAACGGCCGTAGCCATGTTGAAACACGGGATCCCGTGAGATCTCCGAAGGTAAGCAACATTGGGCGTGATCAAGATTTGGATGAGTTGCCACGCGCTGTTGGTGGGGGGTAAGGGAATGGAGAAGCAGAAAGGAACTGGCCACCCTACCGCACATAAACTCCGTCTGAGGCACACCTCTGCGGAGGTTCGGACCTGCCTTCGGGCAGAATACACCCTTACTTTTATGTTTTATTCAGTCTTACCTCACCAACTGCGATAAGAGTGGTATTTCAGAGTCGGAAGAAAACTAAATGTGAAGGCCTACTATATCGAAACCGCATAACATTAATCAACAATAATATTATATAGACCATTGTTTGTTGTGATGTTCTTTGTCTCTTATGCTGCCACTCAACTCCGATAGATGGGATTACTGCTGCGTACAGAGTATAACAGCCTGACTGAATATTGGCGGGAAACAGCTGGGGAGTTAGAAAACGTTCTTCTTTAGCATTCCATTCCTCTGGTTCATACATTTCCTGATACTGCTAGTACGTAACACACCGGTTCATCACAGTATTACCGGGCGAGTTGGCCGTGCGGTTAGGAGCGCGCAGCTGTGAGCTTGCATCCGGGAGATAGTGGGTTCGAATCCCACTGTCGGCAGCCCTGAAGATGGTTTTCCGTGGTTTCCCATTTTCACACCAGGCAAATGCTGGGGCTGTACCTCAACTGAGGCCACGGCCGCTTCCTTCCCATTCCTAGGCCTTTCCTATCCCATCGTCGCCATAAGACCTATCTGTGTCGGTGCGACGTAAAGCAAAATAGCATCATAGTATTCCAGCTATTCGATCCCTACTCTGACGCGCTCTTTTGAATTAGCAATCTTCACATTTAAGGCAGAGGCTCACTTTGTAGAAGTATCAATCAATCAATCAATCAATCAATCAATCAATACTGATCTGCATTTAGGGCAGTCGCCCAGGTGGCAGATTCATTATTTGTTGTTTTCCTAGCCTTTTCCTAAATGATTTCAAAGAAATTGGAAATTTATTGAACATCTCCCTTGGTAAGTTATTCCAGTCCCTCACTCCCCTTCCTATAAATGAATATTTGCCCCAGTTTGTCCTCTTGAATTCCAACTTTATCTTCATATTGTGATCATTCCTACTTTTATAAACGCCATTCAAACTTATTCGTCAACTAATGTCATTCCATGCTATCTCTCCGCTGACAGCTCGGAACATACCACTTAGTCGAGCAGCTCTTCTTTCTCTCAATTCTTCCCAACCCAAACATTGCAACATTTTTGTAACGCTACTCTTTTGTCGGAAATCACCCAGAACAAATCGAGCTGCTTTTCTTTGGATTTTTTCCAGTTCTTGAATCAGGTAATCCTGGTGAGGGTCCCATACACTGGAACCATACTCTAGTTGGGGTCTTACCAGAGACTTATATGCCCTCTCCTTTACATCCTTACTAGAACCCCTAAACACCCTCATAACCATGTGCAGAGATCGGTACCCTTTATTTACAATCCCATTTATGTGATTACCCCAATGAAGATCTTTCCTTATAGTCTATTAACACCTAGATACTTACAATGATCCCCAAAAGTAGTAATAGTAGTAGTGGTAGTAGTAGTAGGGCCTGGTCTAGAATTACAATTGAGGCTTACTCCAAATTATAGCACCACAATTCACTAAATAATTCAAAATTCAACCCTGAAAAGAGCCGTTTCTTAAGAAAAGCTTCTTCCGCTTCACTTTTATTAAATCTATATTTATTTTATTCCAAATTAGCAGTGAAGAGGGGCTTTCACCTCTGGCTTTGAGGAAGAATTTGCCTCCAAGTCAGATAGTTTCTTCCCCGCCAGTGTATTGAGTTGAGATTTTGCGATTCATCGTGTATTCCTAGGAAGCAGATTAGTAAAAAGACATAGTTTTTGCCCTGGGACTCAGGGGCGTAGCCAGGGGGGGGGGGGTTACTGGGGGTTAGAACCCCCCTCATTGAACTTTCACAAAAATAAAATAAATAGAAACTGACAGTAAACAATAAACTTCTTTTATGTGATCAAGATAAACTCCCTGCAATCTACTGCTTGTTGAGAGTGTTTGCCACCCTACCTGTCACCACTGCAGCCAGTGAGAGATCATTTTCAACATTAAGACGCCTTAAAACCTACCTCAGAAATACCACAAGTGAAAGTCGACTCAACGGGTTGGCTCCCTTGAACATTCACAGAGACACAGTTGTAAAACCAACAGATGTTGTTAAATTTATTTTCTAGGAAGCCTCGAAAATTAGATTTTAGATTGTAAACTGAACATACCGTTTGAGATAAAACTGCTGACCTCGATCATATTGTTCTTGTTCTGTATTTTAAAGTAAGAATTTTGTAGTGTATTGCAATCTGAGTATCACATACAGTAATTCACTCTTGTATCAGTATCCTTATGACAGTCATGCATGCGCGTACCAGACACGCACAAGCACAAGCACTTTCATTATGTTATATCTTAATTTTGTAACTGTAACCCCCCCATTGGCCGATCCTGGCTACGCTACTGCTGGGACTCTCCACTATTCGACCCCTCCTTCCCACCGAAAAAAGACGAAGAGTGTTCACGGATCACGGTTGTCTGCGGGTTGGTCATTCCAGCTCTGAAAATTTGGATTGTTTGATCGGAAGTGTATTACTGTTCGTTAAAATGCGTGGTTTTACATTTGATCGAGTATTTCATATGAAAACATTGCTTTTAATCGTGTCATTCCTACTGACATGATTGTAATGACCTATGTTCATTTCAGTTGGAAAAATGACTAAAACAGTCTTTCTGAGGATGTTAAAAGGCAGGTGGAGATTGAGTGTCTGCCATTATAATCTAAACTCCCCAACCTGATTGTGACCGATTGTAGGCAAGCGGGCCTATCGTTACAATGAATATTCCGTAACCCAGTCTTCATATGAGATAAGACTTTCGGTGACTTCCCCGTCGCGTTTCTAGGGTAACGTTAGGAGCTATGGAATTTAATACAATCTTGCTCACAACGTGTACACTACCTAACCTAGAATTCTGTACACGATGTAGAATTCCGGAGCGAAGCACGGGTACATCAGCTAGTAAAGAATATACTACACTTCAGGCAGTTCCTATCATGCGACAGAAGCGGGTGAACTGCTCACTGCCGCCTCGTGGAGTATGATTCGCTGTTCTACCGCTAGCGGGAATGACGCCTCTGCTGGCGTTAGACCCGCCTGCCCGCTCATGGACGCGTCCACCCGCGGCGTGCAAACCGCCCGTGTAGACAACTCTACAGTAGAGGTGGGCTAAACTGCTATTTGTGTGAAACAGTTTCAACTGTTCCTGTTTCGAGCTCGAAACAGTTTCAAAATAACTGTTTCGAATAGCAGTTTTGCTTCTTCCAAATACTAGTGTTATGGCACGATTACTACAGTGTTGTTGCACACTGCTATTCTAATAGCGACTTAAAATCTGCTGTACAGAAGGAATTAACATAAAAATAAATTAAACTAAACTGTTTTTGCCAGTGAAGTGATGCTTCAAGAGCTACAACTAATAATTAAACATGATTACTTTTTAATATATTGTTTAAATGCTCTCGTTAATGCTTTTACACAATTAAGTAAACATTGAGGTTAGATTATACTGGTGATTTTTACACTATAATTTGGCTTTTTTTCCTTGATACCAGTATAAAGACAAGCTAATACTGCTCATAAACAAATACCTTTCCAAACGGCTATTAGAAAATTTCCGGTCGTATGTTATAATATTGTCAAGGGGAACCTGAGTAACCGGGACTGTGCCTGTGTCCAATGACTTGTTATTAGCATGGTTGTGTTTTTACAGTTTATACAGAATAACTTTTCCCAATGCTACTAACATTTATTATATCCATTAATACCAAAAGGCCATAGACTTGTACAGAAGAACTGTATACAAAATTTTGGGGTGTGCCTTTACAAATTGAGCTCAGTGAATTAAGAGTACCAGTACTAATAACAGGACGAAATTTAGATACATTGGTGGATTATGCCTACAAAAGTAATATAAGCATTCATAATAGAAAACTAATTATCAGAAAATTGGGGAACATACAGTGTATGAATAGAAGATATCCTAGTTTAATGATGTACACAGACTTAAATGACAGACACACAATAAACTGAATTAAAGAAAAAACTATGATGTTAACAATGCCTCACTAGAAGGGGAGATATGTAACAGATTTAAACCATCTTAAATTCTGCTTGTATAATCTGTAGAGATAACTGTAAATATATATGAGCATGCTGAGAATATAGGTTAGGCCTACATGAGATTTTTTTAAAGAGTAAGCAACATTACATCTAATATTTTATGTTCAAATTAAGATTAAATAATATAAAACTAATTACCAGAACACTGGAGTACTTGTCTTAAGTTGATATGATTCATTGTATGAATAGAAGCTATCCTTGTTAAATGATCAACATAGATTTAACAGGTAGACACAATAAACTGAATTAACATTAAAACAATATTCACATAGCCTCACTAGAGTGAAATTTAAGTAACTTAAATTGTAAGTCGATCTGGGGAGATATTTACAAATATTACAAGCATGCTAAGGATGTACATAATTTAAGAGCAAGGTTACATTATCTTACAGCAATATTGCAGCTAATATTTTATGTACAAATTAAAATTAAATAATAGAAAACTAATTACCAGAAAACTGTATGTATGAACAGAAGATATCCTTGTTAAATGATCTACATAGATTTATCTGACAGACACAATAAACTGAATTAATGTAAAAACAATATTGATAGCCTCACTAGAGTGGAACATAAGTAACTTAAATTGTAAGTTGATAATCTGAGGAGATATTTACAAATATACACAAGCATGCCAAGAATGTACATGAACTTACAGCAACATTACATGTAATATTTTATATACAAATTAAAATCACAGGCTTAGTAATTGCACTGTATTTCACTGTCTTCACTATCTTACATACTCCAGTTACACTGCCTTTAATACTGTAACATGATACCCAGAAGCTATGATGCAGTCCACTGGCTATAATTGGCATTGAGGAACAATAACTGCCGCACATGTTGTGGACTTAGTCTAGTGCGTTTCTCATTGACAAACGCTCCAGCCTTCGAGAATATACGTTCGCAAGGAACTGATGATGCAACCATGCCAAATCTCTCTCGCACAACTTTTGACAGCAGTGGATAATTATGACTGTGTTTTTGCCACCACAACAAAGGATCCGCAGTCCTGGGATAGTATGCCTCCTGCAGGAACCGTTGTACTTCTACTATAGCCCCAGATGTGCCTGTTCCTGGAATAAAAATATTTAAAATAATTTTCTTGAAATGTAAATTAATAACCATCACATTAGTTTATTGAACCTTTTCCTTACCTTGTGGTTGAGTGTTGGCAATCATTCTGTCAAACTCCTCCCAGACTGACGAGCCACAGTTGGAAATTGCTTCTTGTGGTGTAGATGGCTGTGTTTCTGGCTGTTTTTCTTGTCTGAATACTTTTGTAGCCAGTTCTAGTGCATGTTTCTTTGCTGCTTCTGCAGCAGTTGTATCTACAAATCCAGGCTTCCTGTATCTGGGATCCAAGAATGTACACAGAGCTAGAGTTCCAGAATACTCAATATTATGGTATCTTGTGGCAATTTCCTGGTTTAAAATATCCAGTACCGACTTCACGGGGGCACAGATTTTTTGTCTCAGCATAGACTTGCAAACTGATGATAAAACACGTGTCAGAGGAATAGCATCGCTACCTGTGATATACTTTTCTCCACTAAGCTGCTTTGTGATTTCTTCAAATGGTTTCAGCACTGTGCAGAGATCTTTACAAATTTCCCATTCTTCTTCAGAGAGTACAGGTAAGTTGTTGCTGGTCAATGCTGTTGTTACCTTTATTGCATCTTTGAGCTCTACAAAGCGACTCAGCATATAAAATGTTGAGTTCCACCTAGTTGGTACACTCTGAATTAATTTTTTAGGGATAACATCACTGTGAGCTTTCTGGTAGTCCAATAGCTTTCTTGTTGCAGTTGTACTTCTTTTGAAGAAGGCAACAATACATTTGACCTTTTCTTGTAGTGGTTGTACTTTATCTAAAGCTTCCTGAACAACCAGGTTCAGGGTATGTGCATAACAACCAAAATGCTTCCAGCCTAGGTCATTCTTCACAGCATTTTTTATGTTACTTGCATTATCTGTGACAACCAATTGAACTTTCTCAGATAAATTAAATTTATCTGTTATGTTTCTTACATGTGTAGCCAAATTACTGCTAGTATGTGGCCCATCTACTGGTGTACAGTCCAGTAATGTTGTAATAAACTTGAAGTTTTCATCCAAGTAGTGGGCAGTGACAGCTATGTAAGAATCATTATTTTTAGAAGTCCAACAATCTGTAGTAAGGCAGACACTTTCAGTAGATAACAGCTGTTGTGAGACAGCATTGAAACATTGCTCATACGCTGCTGGTAGGTAACTAGAAGATAGGAGTTTCCTGTTGGGGAGTTCATATGAAGAATTTAATGCCTTCACAAATTCCCTAAACCCGCGGTCTTCCACTATAGAGAAAGGTTGAAAATCCAGCACAAACAGCTTCATTAAGTGGTGATTGAGCCTTTTCTGAACAGAATGACTGATTTTCTTTGTCAAAAAATTTGATATATGTGACTGGTGGGATGAACTGCTGGTGTTTGTTGCTGTAGTATTAAGCCCTGAAGAAGAGTTGACACTTGAAGTGGGTACTGAAGTTGAAGTAATGTGAAGATTTTGATTATGGGATAGGAAAGAAGACACAGGAGGTTGCTGAGGATTGCTTTGATTTTCTGAATTGTCAGGTAAGTGAGAAGGTGGCCCTGAAGCAGTACTTTTTGTTGAAATGGGAGCAGAAACTTGAGGATTATCCACATTGACTATTTCACTGTAAAAATTTTCACCTGATTTCGATATTATCACTGTAGGGTGTTTTCTCCTTAGATGTGTTTTTAAGTTTGTTATTGATGATTTATACGACAGCTTCTGGCTACAGATATCACATTGTGCCACATGGTCACTGTCCCTTACCTCTGTAAAAAATGACCATAATGGGCTGGTTTTATTCCTCTTCGCCCCCACATTCATTTTCAAATACTATAATTTATTAGTGCTAAACAAAATGCGTTCACGAATAAGTTAATGAACCAAAATAAAACACACTTAAAATTTACACTGCACTCACAAGTCAGCCATATCCTGATTTTCACTCTGTATAACACAAAATTACAGAAGCGTACACCTGCACGTGTTGCATACAGAATTCGCGGGAAGTCAATATCATGAATTTGCAATTTCAGCAAATTTTGAACTATATGGCGATTTCCCACATGATCAGGTAACAGAATATTATTTCTCTCTATTATTGCATTTCGATACAGAATTCGTTAATACTAGAACAAAGGTAACGATTAAGCGTATATAATTGCCAGTGGATTGTTTCCTTTTTGTTCTTTACTACTCTCAGGCGTCAATTAAATCGTATTAACTTCGAGTATTTAAAATTCGCGGTTTAAGGATTGTGAGCCTTTTAAATCGCTCTCGGCGCCGGGCTTGTGCATCTGTTTCATTGGTGTTCTGCCAGATGGCACTGACGATCTCGTTGGGCATGCAGACCGGCCATTAGTTATACCCATTAGCGAAGTAGCAACAGAGAACAGAACAGTTTCAGATTCAGTGGTCGTAACAGAGTGTTTTGTGAAACAGCTACATTCCGAAACGGTACCGGGTCACGCAGAGCGAGCGACGAATAGTTCGATTAGCGAGGTAGCAACAGAAGTTTCAGAAGCAGTGGTTGTAACAGGGTGTTTTGTGAAACAGCTACATTTCGAAACGGTTTCAATACCGAAACAGTTTCAAAATAGCTGTTGCGTTTAATCTGTCCCATCTCTACTCTACAGATACCCCATGGTTCTGTTCCGCAAGCGGGTTTGTAGCGGGCGAACAGCGGCGTTTTACCTGCTCGTGGAGAATCAGCCTGCAAGCCATACGCTATTTCCTTTTAATATAGACTTAACTGTTTTCTTGGACTTACCTCTTTATCTCTGCATATGTTTTCACGTTTAATCCTCCACTCCCTCCCGCTGAAATTAGACTGGTCGCCATATTTGATGCTCATCTGCTTCCTGCGCTATTGTCATACGCCATCAGCTCAGCTGTTTGTTATGCATTACACTTTCTAGAATGATCTCTCCGTGCATACATTCTCGCCACCCTGCCTATTTCGGCAGATGGAATCGAGACCGGAATGAGCACAGAACCTCGTCGAGGCTTCTCTGCCCATCACTTCGCTGCTGCTACCTTGAGGCGAGAGATATGGAGACCTTCCTATTTAAATCTTTAAGTCAACTTTTCTTTCCTACGGGCATCTAGGCGGGAGTTGGGGGACTGGTCTGCACTTTGTGGGCAATCAAGATAACTTTCGCTGAGAACTTACATTATTCATATTAAAACTTCAGTGGTGTTCACGCAACATTAGTACCATGGTTACCGCTTGCATCGCCAATATCTACGCGCGTTATGACTGTCCTATGTTTATTTCTCGAGACGACTCGCAGACGACGTGATCGAGCGAAGCACAACGCTACCAACCACTCTACTTATGAACTAGACCATCAGTGAGCAAAGGAGGTCTGGGGACATAAGCCCCCAGGTTACAGACGCGAAGCGACCTTGGGCCTCTAGTTACCTGAGGAAACACCATTGGTCTACACTGGTTAGGGTAGGACCTGGACAAGATCAATGGTCTGGATTGGTTAGGGTAGGAGCTGGATAAGATCACTGGTGTGGATAGGTTAGGGTAGGACCTGGACAAGACCATTGGTATGGATTGGTTAGGGTCGGAGTTGGGTAGGACCATTGGTCTGGATAGGTCAGGGTAGGGTCTGGCCAAAACCAGTGATATGAGGACAAGGAAAGGGAGTCTGGGGACGTAAGCTCTCAGGTTATAGCCGCGAAGCGGCCTTAGGCCTCTAATTACCTGAGAAAACACTACGGTATTGGTCTGTACTGGTTAGGGTAGGGCCTGGACAAAACCGTGCTTTTTTACTACGCGGGTTGGCAACGCTATGTGCTTCTAATCACTAATGGCAATGACGTAACAACGCATTTTACGACAGCCAATAGCAATGCGCGTAGCCATTCCAGCAATGGAAAATGGCGAGCGCTACTCTTCATTAGGTAATATTTGGGGTGGGGTGGGTCCCTGGCAATGGTAATGGACACATCTCGTCTCTAAAAGGAATTCCACGTAAGTTCTGCATGCTTTATTCTACATCACCTCCTTATAAAACTTGCGTGAATACGGATGAAGAAGTTTTACCTTATTCATGTCAAATTGCAATTAAGGAACTGGATGGCCGTCTACCATAACCTCTATTCGTCTGACGTACACTTCGCGTCCTGCTCTTTTGGTATCCTATTTCTCCCATCCTGACCCTTTATACCACAGGTTGTACTAGCTTTGTATCTTGTATAAGATTTTCCTTCATGTTTCACATTTTTACGCGTACTCGTATTATTATGGAACTTGTCACGATCACTTCAAATCCTAAGCATGTACGGTACTATTGTGATGTTTGGAACATCACAGCATGTGATAAATTATTGAACTGTCTAATTAATTGATAAGATGTATATATTTAATCACTGATAGGTCATTTTTAAATTTATATATATATATATATATATATATATATATATATGTAGGGTTTTAATCGTCCATTTCACATCATCATTTCATTTCTTTGTATCGCGGCTATAACGTATTCTGAACGAACCACATATTGGGTAAAGTATTTCAACATCATTCATATTAACAGCTTGCAGTAAATTTTCCAATAGCCGTTGTGAGGTGACCAGAGTCAGCAGGCTAATTTCAGCCCATTTCCAGGATAAGTACGTCATTAAGGTTACGAGAGACCTTACCCTCTCCACCTCATGAAGAAACAGTTGATACATTATGAACGCCCACTTTTCGAACTTCGCTACCTGACGCTTTATTTCAGCGGGAAAGTTCAGCCTATGTGAATGAACGTAATGAAGCAACGTGATGGATTCACAGCAATACATAGGAGAAGGGATGAGACCTCGAATATTACTGGACCATGTGATATGGCTGATGGAAGGAGACTTTTGAACCTATATACGTCGAAGACAAGAGCTGGAGAGGACATTCTTATTCTCACTCTTAGACACTGCGACATTCTTGGAAGACACTCTTACTACGATTCTACGTCTGCACATCGGAGAATATTTTAACTTAGTTCACTTCGCATCTGAGTAGTACCGTAGGATACTACACAAAAGTTACTCTCATTGGGACTTGTTATCTCAATGACGAGAGGTATAGTCAACGGGAGACCGGTTTTGACTAGTACAGGGAAGGAGAGTTTTTATTATGAATTTAGCTACGCTACTGTTCCGTAATACGGAAGAATACAAGTGTATTCTCTCCATGAACATAACCCATGGTGGTTTTGCATTTAAAATTAGGACTCATTACGACTTTATGTAAGGAGTACAGTAGGAAGTGTTAAAGGCAGGAAAAGCAGAAGTAGGACTGGAATCCAACAACAGATGACGGAGCCGGTACGAGAGATCCATCCATCATCAGCTTCAAGATAACAGAGTCTACATATGGTAAGCTAAAGGCATAAGTTACTGCAAGTCTTCGCGCAACAGTTCATTTTCTTAGAGTTAATTTCATTCAATTTTTCTTTTGTTTCCGTAAGTTCAGATTTCGTTGATATGCCGTTACGTCACGTTTTTCATCCTAATAAATAGCTGTTTTAATTTATATTTTATGAAATGATTATTAATGATCCTTAAATTCCAAGTTAGTGTACTTAATGGTTAGTATCCCGTCACCCTACCCCTGGGAGTTTTTTGAGTCTCATGACGTATTACTATTATTATCATCAACTATCGTTTTCAAGCCATAAGCTTGAAGGCTGGCGCTCAAGGGATATTGTTTATTGAGAAATAATGAAATATCATTTATTTATATTAGTACTATTAAAGTGACCCGCCACGTTATAATACTGTCACACATCTGTGGGCTGAGTGGGTACGTCACACTATGATCCCTTGGAACTAGTTTTCTATTAATGTTTAATATCTTAAGGCACTCTCATGTTATTATGGAACTTGTTACGATCATTATAAATTTTAAGCATGTGCTATGATCCCTCGGATCAAGTTTCTTCTTCACGTCTCACATCTTTATGTTAACGTATTTTTTTATAACCTATTTCTTCTAAATATGTACTTGGATTGCTTGTAATGTTTTTCGTGTATATCTCGTATTTACCCATCAGTGCATTTATCTAGCACATGTTTACCCTTAGCATTGCTGTTAGGTTTAATTTTATTGTATCTGGAAAACCTATTTTTCACCTATAAGCTTTAAATATATTAACTTTCTTCCAGTTGGTACTCCTCAGCAGTGTTTTGAGAATTAATATATATCCTAAATTTATTGATATCTATTTGTATATTCAAGACCGACTCCAATCCTCAGACCTTAATGCTACTCTCGATCGTTCAAAGATGGCGAATCGAGTATCTGGAATTTTTGGAATTCTGGGTATGTTTTGGTTTGTTGTTATCGTATGTAGTCTGTGTAATTTTATGAAAGTTACCATAAATGTTAGTTTCTTTGTAGAATATAAGTGTGCGAGTGCATTTATATGAGTCAGTGAACACATACGATCTGTAATTATACGCAGTAATGTGAGAATATGCTTGTTTTGATCGTGTTTTTACCCATTAAAGAACATGAGTGCACTAGGTGAACACGGTTTTAGTCTAACTATAGCAGTGCCTCTCATACAACTATTCTTAAGTTTCCGACGGAATAGAATATTAAGATAGAAATGGATTAGGAATATACATCGTGATTATTTTGAAATCCATGACAAAACTGCAGCGTGCATACATCATTTTGAGAATAAGTCTGAGGTTAAGGTAGGCATTTCTCTACTTCCAAACTATTCGTGTTTCTCAAAAAATGTAATTGATATTATGTTATTCCGTCAGTGTCTATGTGCTTCAAAGTGTCGAGTGATTTAGATACAAGTTTATTTTACAATAATCTGTGCTCTGCCTGCGAAAATGTTTGGCTGGATCTTGGAATATAACAAAACTTATAAGTGTGACAGTTGGAGCAATCTGTATACTGTTACACAGAGGAAATAGTAACTTAGAGGAATTAGCTGGGTTTGTAAAGTAGGGTTTTGCACTACCAACACCTTCCGATTCATGCTGTAGTTATCTGTTATCAAGCAGACTGCGCCGAACTGAAGATCGTACATGTGGTTAAATATCAATATTTAGTCAATAGAGTTTTTGCATTCATGTTCTTTAATGGGTAAAAACCTATTATATCTTTTGTGTCTGAACGTTTCATTACTAAGGTTACTATGCCATATGTTAACATTACCAGGGCCGTTCATTGGGTTAACATAATAATTTCGGGTGTACTCGGGCTGAGTGACTCAGACGGTTAAGGCACTGGCCTTCTGACCCCAAGTTGGCAGATTCGATCTTGGCTCACTCCGGTGGTATTTGAAGGTGCTTAAATACGTCAGCCTCGTGTCGGTAGATTTACTGGCATGTAAAAGAACTACTGTAGGACTAAGTTTCGGCACTTCGACGTCTCCGAAAACCGTAACAAATGTAGTTAGCGGGACGTAAAGCCAATAACATTATTATTTCGGGTGTACTTCCTATTCGTTGGGTGCTGAATTTAAGAAATTGTCCACCACTTCAAAACTAAGGCAACAAATTGTGTTTCACAATTCTCATGAGAGTGAATAAATCGAGGAATTTCGTACCTTAATTTATTTTGAAACATTCAAAATTATGTTAGAAGTGTCATTTTAACGGTTTTATCATGTATTTTCATCTATCCAGCGAAGTGAAATCTAAGAAAAGGCGTTATTTGACGAACTGAAATTTCTAAATAATCAGCTTGTTGTTCTCTTTTCTAGTAGAATATAGGCTATGTGGTTCTTGTTGGCGAAGCGTTTTCATACGTGTAAAAGTGGTTTTCCCTATGATGTTACATTTATCATGTTAATTTACCGCCGTTTATATCATATTGATATTTTCGTGTTATTTTCGTGTTGGCCAATACCAGCAATCCGGCTACTTCGGCCATGTTTTTTTTTTTTTTAAATATTTCGGTCTGAGGATTGGAGTCGGTCTTAGTATATTCCATTCTCTCTGTATAGTCTTTCAATTTGTAGTCAATTCTTCTTTAATTGATATACTCTAAATTAATTTATATCTATTTGTACATTCCATTTTCACCATTTGTACTCAAAAATCTTAGCAAATATTAATTGATATCTATTTGTACACTCCTTTTTTAGTGTACAGTCTTTCTATTTATATTAAAAATCTTGCTAAATTGTTTTTCTAGAGTATATATTGTTGTTTCCGATGGTTCGAAAAAGAATACATATACATACATGTTATTTGAAATCCCGTTATCTTGTTTTGCCCTTATATTCATCGATCCTGGCGGTCCTCTTTCTCTACCAATGACCCCCTCTTATTTTCATTCCACTGCGCACTAATATACATTTACTGGGACTTTACTGATAATTAGTCTTCGTTTACATTAGCGTTACCCCAAAGGTGACGTTACAAATTGGTAGCACAGAGTCACGTACAAAATTACGTAATATATTTATGCTATTATTTTTCTGCCCTCACTGTCCTATATAAAATTCAAGACTATTTAAGACGCAGACATGTCAATGTCCGACTCCCTGGCTGAATGGCCAGGGTTGAGGGCTTCGGTTCAGGGGGTCCAGGGTTCGATTCCCGGTCGGGTCGGAGATTTTAATCGCGTGTGATTAATTCTTCTGGCTGGCGGACTGGTTGTTTTGTGTTTGTCCCAATACTCTCCTTTCAATATTCAAAGCTCACACCACACTACAACCACCACAGAAATACGCAATAGTGATTACATCCTTCCACACGGGGTTGGCGTCAGGGAGGGCATCCAGCCGTAAAACAGTGTCAAATCCACATGAACGACATATTTCGCACCCGCGACCCCACAGGCGTAGGAAAATGCGGTAGAATAAAAACGTATGTATGTATGCATGTATGTATGTATGTATGTATGTATGTATGTATGTATGTATGTATGTATGTTCAGTCCGTCAGCGATGCCGCTGGTGGGATCCTCAACAGCTCTGTCATAGATGGCTTAGGCATCACTGAAGAGGCGTACTAGGGAAATGAGGAGTGAGGTAGTTTCCCGTTGCTTTCCTCACAGAGCCAGAGTTGCTCTTACATATCAGTCTGCCAAGCCCACTGAAATGCATACACCAACCGACGCTATGAGCAACATTTTCACACCCTTCATAGCAGGGACTGGCTGCATAAGGATCGGCATTACTAGCATCGCTCATATCTCAGTCACTTTCATATTGTCAAAGCCAAGGATAAGACAGAGACGGATTTATGAAAGTAACAAAATTGCTCAAGCCTATACCAAGACATAGTGCACTGTAAACACTAGGTCTTGCCAGCAAAGGCGGAGAATGAAAATGCAGACATGTTAATATTTGCTAAAAGGTATTGAAGGCAATATGAACGCACGCAAATATAAATATATTATTAAAGAAGTAGCCTTCTCATTTAAAAATTACATTTTACCTTCAGTGAACATAGGCCGATAACATAATGATTAGGCGGCCTTGGCTTTGGGCCAATCAATCACAAAACAGCACTCAAGAAACACATCGCTCCAAAATCAAGCCGATTCGATTCTTGAGGGAGGAGCGGAGCGACTGAAATATATAGGTTTGTTTGGCATCTCTCAGCTTCCTGTGTGAAGAGAAAGGAGTGATGAGTGCTGAACGAGGAGTAATCCACCCGGCATTTTCGTACCCTTACTGGTCAGCTGTACTTCGTAGACAGGAATAGTCGCTGTTTTGCTCCCCAAGCAGTTGAACAGTGCACCTTACATTCAAAATTCATCTACATTTAAATGAGAATTCAGTGTCTGGATTAAAATTAAATTCTAGAGCAGCTGACGATATTCGATAAGCACGGCGCAATATGGGATAAACCCCCAATGGCAAATAGTCATTCATTAATGTATGTGAATCGTCTTCTAAAATATATCGTATATACATTTGCGTTAACGGATCAATATTGAAGGTGAAAGCTAGCTACTTAATTTTCCTGCATAATTCTTGAATTCCTTCGAATTAATGATTTGCAACCACATTTCATTCCTACTGGTGCTAAAATTATTGTTCTTGGGGGAGATTTTATAAGGTTTTGCCACATGCTTATCACCAAAAAATTATTTAGTTATAATTGTATTATATAGTCTCCTCTTTGACCCTTTTTTCAAAACACGCCGCTTACACAAAATATGCACGCAAAATTACACAAAAATGGAATTCGCTGTTTTTTTTTTGCAAGGAATCCGTAACGGTGACTACCCCTCTGTAGATTGTGACGGATCAAACGTTAGTGTACAACAAGCCAGAATTTTTTTTTGCTATTTTCTTTACGTCGCACCGACACAGATAGGTCTTAAGGCGACGATGGGACAGGAAAGGCCTAGGAGCGGGAAGGAAGCGGCCGTGACCTTAATTAAGGTACAACCCCAGCATTTGCCTGGTGTGAAAATGGGAATCCACGGAAAACCATCGTCAGGGATGCCGACAGTGAGTTTCGAACCCACTATCTCCCGGATGCAAGCTCACAGCTGCGCGACCGTAACCGCACGGCCAACTCGCCCGGTCCAGAATTTTAGCACATGATGATATCGTGATTGAAATATATAACAAAACGTTCACTTCTTCGAGAGATGTCATCATTTTCTCGTAAGTTGCCATTCTTAATTAATTTTAAAATCATTGGTCTTATGCCCGATAGTTCAAAACCATATAGCCTATTTGCGTCAACAGATCAATATTGAAGGTGAAAGCTAGCTACTTCATTTTCCTGCATAATTCTTGAATTCCTTCGAATCAATGGTTTGCCACCACATATTATTCTAAAAATTGGAGGCACAGAAATGCTCCTTAGAAATTGTAACGTTTCCCAAAGGCTCCTAAAGGGAACCCGATTAGGGAGGAATCCTAAAAAGTATGTACGAAAATTGTTTTGATTTGGAAATAAGTGAAGATGAAGCTGGACAGATAACTCTAATCCCTCGAATTTACTTAACAACCGATAAAACACTTCCATCTTCTTTCAAGAGGCATAAGTTTTCAATTCGCTTGACATTTTGTATCACGATCAATAAATCTCTAGGGACGTGTAGATCTCTATTTACCTAAGCCAGTGTTCAGCCATGGCCAGTTATATGTTCCACAATGTCAAGAGAGTGATATTTTAAAGTTGCAATAGTGCCAAAAGATAACTGTAATAAACTTCATTCCTGTTCCGTATTAACTTCGAATATCTAAGACGAAATTCTACAAGAATTCAATTATATTAGGTCCACCTATTCAATACATTTCTGCCATTTATTAAATGGTCTATTTGAAAGTTACATAGTAGTTTAAAATACCTTGGACATGTTTCAACCTGACTTAGAGGTCATTATCAACAAAATAACAAAGAAGAAAGACATACGACATAGAACAGTGATACATAAAAATCCGAGATAAAGCACAGTCAACAAATGCAATGGGAGTTTACGTTAAAATGTACATATCTTCACTATAAAAATATATTCGACAAGTACAATGGAAAACTGTTAAAATGTGCATGGATACAAATGGATAAAATAAACTGATTGTGTGGGTTCGGAGAACAAAGTTAGATGACAGTAGATTCTCCTGGCATAAAAATAAAAATTTAAACACATTAGAAATAAACGATAGGAATTATATTGTCCGTGCAATTGTTCGCCTCTATAATAAGGTCAATAATGCACGGAATCACCAGAAATCCCGCGCACTTGCCTACGCACGATAATGGTGCTTGTCACATTGTCAGCAATGACAGTGGCAGCAGATGTAATTTACCACCAAGTAGCAGATAATCTGCCTGGTACTCCAGCAGATTTGAAGGATGTATTAGCAACACAGAGCTTTTACAACGTGTATAGATTAATTACAGTCTATTTATTTATTTATTTATTTATTTATTTATTTAATTTATTTATTTATTTATTCCGGGTATGAGGCCTACGGGTTTAAATGTGTTCCTAAATTAGTACCATATGAGAAAGTGAACCGAACAATGAACTGCTTCTGTGAACGTACACGAATGAACATAACTGATGAACGGCGAAGAGCGCAGAAAATATATTCCAGACTAGGAATACAACTTCTAAATGCTTTGAGTCGTACAGGTCCGCTACCATCGCAACTTGAAGCAGCTGCTTATAATCTCCTGAGTTCGGGCCAACTCACGGATAGAATTGCATGCTGCTGTTTATAGGGGACCTGTTGCTTAGTCACTTGAATTCTCCAGTAGTTACCTCATGTTTTATGAAATCATCAGTGTTGGCGAATATATACTGCACTAAGAGCAAGGCAGTATTCAAAGAAAGTATCTGGTGAGTTCAAATCCCGCGTCGTCAGCCTTGAAGATTGTTTTCCTTTCTGGTACGTTCACATTATGGAAATGCCGCTTCATTACGGCCATGACCGCTACTTTTCCAGTCTTCGAACTTTTCTATTCCATTGTCACCGAAAACTTGCGGGTTAGTGCGATATTTTAAAAGATTCGAACTATACAAATCAGTGCAAAAGAAGATATTATCTACAGATATTGCAACATACGAAGAATAAATTTGAAGTGTTTGTTTCAAAAATAAATAAATTAAAAGTCTAATGTCCTAATGCATTTCTGAAATTTGTATGTATTAGTTACCATGCGCAATAATTTACTATGTTCTACGGTTGACTGTCTCACTTCGAACGTGAAAGTACACAGCGATCGTGAATACATTGACTGTTTCGAGATATTTTAGAAAGGAAGTTATTTGGTCACACGCATTCAAAATCTTAGATCTGTACTGAAGTTTGAAAACATTTTGTTGCGACAAGTGGATCAAGTGACACGTTCAGCCATGGCTGCTGAAGGGCCTTAAAATATCATCACAAACAATCTGCTAGAACCTTAAGATAATAGTATCTGCATACAAATAATTCAACTAATTTTTCAATTCCCCCCCCCCCTTTTAAGTGGATCTCCGAAAATAAAAAATACGTATTTCTTTATTTTTAAAGGAGATTCCAAATACTAATTTTCACGTCTGTAACATCTTCAGTTTTTGAGATATCAGTATCCTAATAAAAAGAATTCAACCCCATTTTCAGTCATTTTTACTCCCCACAAATGGTTTTTATGAAAACAAAAAATACATGTTTCTTTATTTTAATAGAGATTAAAATACCACTTTTCGACGAATGTGGTAGAAGAAAATAGAAACTAATAACATAAAATCAACGAAAGACACCAACAGAGCTGAAAAATAGAATGTGGAGAAAACCAGAGGATGATGATGATGATGATGATGATGATGATGATGATGTGAGACGGTGCGAGAAGGCGGGGTGGGGGTGGGGGAGTCATAACACGTTATGAAAGTATAACATTAACACATAGCACATAGCTTGGAATGAACTAAATGGTGATGTCGAACGTACAAATTTGGAAAACACCGAAACGAAATATCAATATAGAAAGAACAGGGAAGAGAACTACGTACGTAAATCTTTAATGTCGTCGCCATAAGACCTATCTGTGTCGGTGCGACGTAAAGCAACTAGCAAAAAAAAAAAAAAAAAAAAAAAAAAAAAAAAAACTTTAATGGCTGGCAACCACGAATTACTTACTTGATAACCAGTGTCCTTGTTGAAATTGTTAGGATTTTTACGTATTTCCACAGATTCCCGCATAATCCTAGACCTGTAGTGTTTAGTGTGGGTAAGTGGGCAAGAGCTCGAACATCTTCGAACACAACAACATGACCCGACGATAGGGCGTGCTCAGCTATTGCTGACTTGTCTAGCTGGTTGAGACGGATATTTCTTTGGGGTTCCTTGATGCGGATCCCAATGGACCAGCATGTTTGGCCAATGTATTCCTTGCCGGAAGTACACGGAATTTTGTACACCCCAGGGTGTAATAGTGGGGACAATATGTCCTTGCTTTTACCTAAATTGTGAGCAATTTTAGTGACGGTGCCAAATATGGTTTTTATATTATACTTGCCGACCATGGCAATCTGTGTGTCGTGTTGTGAATGTAAGGCAGGTAAACAGTTCCTTTCCCTTTTTCTTTCTGTAAACTTTGATTAGTTGAACCTCTGGGATGTAAAGCTCTATGAATCTGTACATCATTGTAACCATAACCCTTGAACGTGACTGAGTGAGTCTATCTCCTCCTGGATATCTGATGGCTCACAAATTCGTGTCGCTCTCGTGGTGAGTGTTGTAAGAATGCCCTGTTTTTGTGCTGGATGGTGGTGAGAATCTGCATGAAAGTAGCGATTCGTATGAGTAGGCTTACGATAGACAGTATGTCCTAAGGAGCCGTCTTACAAAAACATCCAAGAAAGGAGGCATCCCTCCGACTCCATCTCCACAATGAATTTAATTGGAGGATGTTGCTGATTCAAGTAGCTTAAAAATACATGAAGTTTCTCAGAAACTTTTGTCCACACCACAAATGTGTCATTCACATAAGAAATTAGCCACTAACGGCGAGAGTGGACTTCCCATTGCCACCACATCCGTCTGTTCGTAAAATTGCCCACCCCACATGAAACAGCTTGAAGTCATGCATTGATGAAATGGCTTAGTAATGTCCTCAGTGAACAGATGTTCAATGAGAGATATGACCGAGTTAACATCTAATAACGTTTACTATAGCAATTTATATCGTTTATAATATGTTTCCACAAAACTTCCGCGTGTGTTGTAATGTTAGAATAAGAAACACGCGAAATCGCGATTTTTTTATTTTTGTTTACTTTTTTTTATTTTTACAATTTGCTTTACGTCTTACGGCGACGATGGGATAGGAAATGACTACAAGTGAGAATGAAAATAGGAAACTACAGAAACCCATCTTCGGGGCTGCCGACAGCGGGGTTTCGAAACCATTATCTCCCGAATGCAAGCTCACAGCTGCGCGACCCTAACCGCACAGCGAACTTGCTCGGCGAGATCACGATCAAACTCTATTATCAATTAATAAGTTAACTGGCCGTCAGAACAATGCGATGGTGTGACTTGTGATGTCCGAATAAGATTTTAGACTAACAAACTTCACATTTTTCCCCCCACGTATTTTCTGCAAAGGTGACCGTTTAGGAGGAGAAAAACGAAAATAACTAAAATGTATATGCCAGAAAAGTGTTTCCCACATCTGTTGGGTTTCCTTCAGGCTAGAAGTTTCCTTTGCGAGCATTTTATTTTCCTGCTTCTGAGTCAGGAATTGGTCTTTTGTTAATCGGCTGATACAGGTAAAGGTTTTACAAAATGCAGTTATCCTTAGGAAAATTCAAAATGATGAAATTGTTCAGTGATCACCACGAACTACTTAAAAATAATTAATATTTATATATAAGCATGAATGGGCCGACAACCATTCTAGATGAAATCTAGTAGGGCACTGGAAAATTTGAGACTAAAAACTGAATATTTTGTTAACAAAAACAAATTTATTCGAATCATTTGCTACAAATTATCGAACGTTTATTTATTTATTTATTTATTTATTTATTTATTTATTTATTTATTTATTTATTTATTTACAAGTTGCCTTACGTCGCACTGGCACAGGTAGGTCTTATGGCGACGATGGGGGTCGGAAGAGAGCTTGATGATGATGATGATGATGACGGCACTTGCAGCATACATCATTTATCAGGAAATGGTTTTTTTTCTTTCTCTTAGAAGCATATGCATGAAACACTTCAAATTTTCGTCGATATTAGTTCCAATAGAGACAAGCACGGTACCTGAATAGAACTTGTTGAAACTCGAGCTCGATAGCTGCAGTCGCTTAAGTGCGGCCATTATCCGGTATTCGGGGGATAGCGAGTTCGAACCCTACTGTCGGCAGCCCTGAAGATCGTTTTCCGTGGTTTCCCATTTTCACACCAGGCAAATGCTGGGGCTGTATCTTAATTAAGGCCACGGCTGCTTCCGCCCCACTCCTAGCCCTTCCCTGTCCCATCGTCGCCGTAAGACCTATCTGTGTCGGTGCGACGTAAAGCAACTTGTAAATAAAAAAAGAAACTTAAGGTGGATGAGGTAAGATTAGAAGATGATTTTCTCAAGTTTTTCAAAAGTCGATATATGCAAATATTCTGGTAAAATGGAACTTCACATTAATACTCTAACTGAATGATATGGAATTATTTACTTATTTTTGTTATTTTGTGAATATAATTTTTTTAATATTAAAAATTTATTGATTTTTGAGCTCCATCGTCATACATTTTATAATACAGGGTACTTGGTATTGTAAGATTACATAATATTATTAGATTCTAATATACTTAACATCAAGCAATGTAACATAAAACAAAATAATGCATTAACCTATATCATCAATCCTATTGTAATGAATGAACATATTAATAACACACAGGTTAAATTAAAGTTAAGTCTTACAAAATAAAGTCTACTCAATTAATATTTAAGAACTCATCAAAACATATAGCCATCAGAAGGCTGTTACTTGTCTTCTAACACGGCCCTGTAGAAATCCACAGCATCACCCGGTATTTCAAAAAACTTCAACAGAGCTTGAACATCCTCCTCCTTTTCTTTGCTCACCATATTTTTCTTTGGTAAAACAGAGAATTTTAGCAATGCTTCATGACTGGATTTCATTTTCATAACTTCAACTTCCACTGGGTATGCGAAGTAGGTATCCTGTACTGATACGGAGACTCTCTTATGTCTTATTATTTGTGATAACACGTTGACTATTCATTTTAAATGGCTACCTAGTTCGCAGTACCTTCTGTGAACTCTCTTCTAGATCTTTGATTTCCCAGTCCCTGCTCAGAATTTTAGGGGTGCCATGCTTCTCTAGATATCATAGTATTGTTTGGGAGACAGTATGTTTTCCCGTCTTCTGTAAGATTTCTCAATTCTACCGAACACACTGTCTGGAGCCATGTAGCTGTGTCCCCGAATAGTAAAGAAATGTAGAATATTCTTGAATAATGTGCTTTTCTCCAAGAAAGCAGTAACTGTGGCCAGAATGACACTGTTTTTGTTTTGGCTGCTACAAGAATCAGAGAATAAATGTATCGTGGTAGGGCCATCTTTGTTCAGTTTCTTTTCTAGGTTAAAAAGAAAGTCCAATTAAGCCGAAGCAACTTGGTTGCAACCTCTTGAGGATTCTGTTTCTAGCCAAGTACATAAAAATATGTCTTCCTTTCTCTGCTACTTTGAGTGAATCATCGTGCGGAGATTATCCACACCTGTCTAGCATAGAAAACTTCACTCACTGATAACTTCAGAAATGGTTGATTCTGTTGCATGTCAAAACATATCTTGATGGCACCTGGGTTTTCTTCTTTCATTATTTGATTAAACCGCTTTGCACGAAGTTTATGCAATCTATAACATGTCCTCAGTTCATTCTTCTTCTCTAGGCATGTTTCTTTCTTTATTTTCATGAGACTAAATTTACAAGTGGAGCAGGTATCAGTGTGAGGAGTTTTGAATGACAGATTGAAACACTTATAGAATATACACTTAAGAAAATGGAAATTGCAACACCATAAAGGCATTGGTCGTTTGTGTTGATTTTCAAGATATGGAACGATGCCATGTAGGTATGTAAACGATCAAAGTTTCAGATCCATTGGATTGTTGTACAGGTCTCCCCACGTGACTGGTCGCGGAGGAATCAACTCCAGTATACGGACTCTGGTGTAGCGTAGTTGACTTGCAGTCTGTGCAGTGAAGTGTTCCCCGTCAAACATGCCTCGACGAGAGAGAAGAACACGCTATCAACAACTGTAGCCGTTTGAGAGGGCTCGGATAATTGGGCTGTGTGAGGCTGGATTATCGCTAAGGACTGTCGCTGCACGTGTTGGCCGACAGGCATCTACGGTACAACGTGTATGACAGCAGTGGTCAAATGAAGGTACCCACACTAGTAGACCTGCCACAGGCCCAGCGCGACAGGCAACTGTGAGAGAGGATCGCCGCATCATTCGGATGGCCCGGATGGAACCCCATGCAACAGCAGCGAAAATTCGAGCAGCTGTGGCGCCCCACGTTACACAACAAACAGTTGGTAATCGCCTGCGTGCAGCTGGCTTACGAGCCCGTGTCCCTGCAGAAGGTGTTCCACTGACCCTACAACAGCGACGTGTAAGGCTGGCCTGGTGTCGAGAAAAACCGATGTGGGTCGACGAATGGCATAGGGTCGTCTTTAGTGATGAATCGCGCTTCTGTTTTGCCCGCAGTGATCGCCGGAATCGTGTGCGCCGACGCACCGGGGAGAGGGGCCGCCCAGATCTTATTGTCGAGAGGAACATAGGGTCAACACCAAGCATTATGGTCTGGAGAGCTATTGGCTTTAATGTGAAATCACAATTAGTGCTTGTTGAGGGTACTATGACTGCTCGACAGTACGTTGATAGGGTACTCAATCCAGTGGTTGTCCCTATGATGGCGAACATTGCTAATGGGATGTTTCAGCAGGACAATGCCCGGGTTCACACTGCACGCATATCCAGAGAAGCTCTCCATGACATCACAACCTTAGAATGGCCCGCCAGATCCCCGGACCCCAGTCCTATTGAGCATGTGTGGGACATGATGGGTCGACAACCGCCCAACCGTCCTCAGCCATCCACAACTCTGGAACAACTGACCCGTGCAGTGCAGCAAGCATAGGCCACAATTCCTCAGGAAGCGATCCAGGGCCTTATTGACTCCATGCCTCGACGAATTCATCAATGTATTGCAGCTCGTGGTGGGCACATCCTGTATTGATTGTTGTCCACACTTGCGGTCAGAGGGACCTGAAAGTGTAATCATCGAATCACAACCGAACACTCGTCCTGCATGTTCAATTGCAGCAATGTAGCACCACTCCTTCTGGGTGTTGCAATTTCCATTTTCTTCAGTGTATACTTGTATTTTGACAGCGAGCACAGTTTCAATCCCGAACTTTTCCTTTCTTCACACAATGTCTTCCACATCTTACTGACAGAGATCTGACGGTAAATATCCTTTCTTAGACTTTCCTCTGCCATGATGGCTCTCTCTGCATTTATACCTTTTGATGTGATTCTTAATGGCAACCGTTATGTCCTTGTGTTCCTTGCCTGTTCTGTCATCACCTCGATTTTTCTTAAGCCGCGTATACACCTGAGCATTCGCCCCGAATGAGCATGCGTTGCCGATGCGGGAGCGCACAAGCACGACCCGCATGCCAATCTGTTGAGCAAGTTTCCACTATGTTCGGACCTCGTGCGGATCCAGTCATGTTGCTTCTTTTCATTCTTGACTTTTCCTTCCGGTAGGAACCCTTGAGGCTTTCAATTGTCTTGCGGCACTCATCTTTTGGAAAGTGCACGAGGACAACAATTTCACTCCAAGCATCGTCCTTTTTTAAGGTATTGTAATAGAACTTGTCCTTGGGGTTCCACAGAACGGGATTCTTGTGGTCTTGTGGTAGTACCCCAGGAGGATAAAAGAATTATCCTGGGACAATTCCATTTCAACTTGAAATTATCTTTCACACTCTTCCTTCACTTACACGAGCGAGATCGCATATGCATAGCGGAAGCAGTCGGCTCATACTGTTCGGCTACTCCACTCGTCATCAACCGTCCACACTGAGATCGAACAGAGCACGTGCTCACTTTGAGGTACCGACAACATTCGGATCGGGCTGAGGCATGCGGATCCATTCGGTCCGCCCTGTACTCATCTGAGCAAAACTGGGTAAACGCATGCTCTTTCGGGGCGAATGCTCAAGTGCATACGCGGCTTTAGGTAACTTCCCAGTATGATGAAACCTACTAGCTAAATAAGATAATCTGTCCTTTGACATGCTAGAAATTCCTTGTAAAGTTGCAACACAGGCAGGAAGTATTTCACCAGTTTTCTTCCTAATGCTGTACTTCACAGAAATAGTTTTCTTCTTCCTACCACTTTCAATGTTCACTACCCTGCGCTGAAGTGTGGGAATGTGCATATACTTCAACAGAAACTTGTCTTGATCGATCTCGTTTAAAGAAGTCACATGATGATTGAATTCTGCGATATCTTCATAGCAGAGTTCAGCAGCTTTGCATTGTTTCATGCTTTTAGTTTCTGTACTTGTGGGCAAGTCTTTGAGTCCATGAATCCATTTATAATTTGCTTCGTTTTTAGTTCAGGCCAGCTTTCCAGGTACTCTCACCTTGTATCTAGACTTTCTTCCACCGACACATTCCTGAACCGGTACGCCAGTTTCAGAATCTTCAGATTCATTATTCATACTGTTGTAGAGTGAAAAAGTTCCTCACACAGTACCGTAACTTGCTTAAAACTTCTCAAGAAGTGAGTTTCACTTTGTCGACGACAATGAGGGCTAATCGCGGGAACATGTGGCATGCAGTTCCAAGAATATTCGTACATCCTTTCAATAAAGGAGTCCGGCGTTCCATTGTTCCACAGAATAACACTTCCGATTATCCATGAGAATGCCACGTGATTAATAGTTAACTGCATTTATCGAGTTTTGCTTTAACTTTCCGAGAGCATATATAAACTTTTGCAAAAACCTAGTGATTTCAACCACTTGTATATACGGCAAATATCGACTTATGCAAATGATTATTGCACAGGATGATGAGCAAGATCAAACTTATAACACTAGCATGCATAACCCAATTTAGAAAATTTTTGCATTTATCGAGTTTTGAAAAAACGCTCCTCAATTATCAGCGTACTGGCATAGGACCGCGTGTTCATTTCAAGGATGGGTCGAGGATATTAAACATGTTTGTTTAATTCTTCCAGCTTGGAGACAGAGTGTTTGTGATCATTCTAATACACCTTCTCCTACACACAACATATCACGCTACTAACCACCAGATAAACCTGCAACGATAAATAAATCCCCCCCCCCAACGTAGGGTTGGCATCAAGAAGGGCACCTGGCAGTCGTAAAACAGGGCTTAATCCACATTAGTGCCGATCCCAGACAACTGGGAAATGGCCAGAAAAGTAGAAAAATCTCGTAACTACCTATATCTGAAATATAATTCACATGAACTGATAATAAATGTGTCAAAAAGTAAAGAATATCGTACAATGCCAGGTATATAACCACTCAAAAATATACAGTAGGTATTTCAACATTTACAATATATTTAAAACATTAGGCTGATTTCTGTAACCGCGATTTTGAGAGAACGGTTGAACCGATTGACATCGTAAAGAATTCTGACGAAAGCTGTAGATTTGCATAGAGTCTTTAAAAGCATAACAATTCCAAATGTAGCATTGTGATACGCTAAAGCGCTCGCTAGTATTTCAAGGCCGCCGGGAACAGTAAGAACGCAGAGCAGGAGGCACGATATGGGAGGTGGAAGGGGGTAGGCAACGCATACGCAGTCAGACGTCTTTTCTGAACAGTGCATATTTCATTCAAAATTCCTCGAAATGAATTAAAATTAAATTCCAAATCACACGACGATATTCGATTAGCACGGTTCAATACGCGATAAACCCCTAATGGTAAATGTACGTTGGGTATTGAGCCCGAAGGCTGGTCTGTTGCTCCATAGCTCCACCAAAGGCTATCATAGACAGCCTAGGCGTCACTGAAGAGGTAAAAGTCATTCATTAATGTGTGTGAATCATTTTCCTTTCCTTATGGAGAGAAATATATTGTTCTTGGGGAAAAATTTCACATGCTTATCGCCAAACAATTATTTATTTAAATTGTATGAAATACTCTCGTCTTTTACCCTTCTCCAAAACACGTCGCTTACAAAAGAATACCATGGGTGTTACAAATGAAATGGAATTCGCTGATTTTTTGCAAGAAATCGGTAGCGACTACTACTCTCCAGGTTGTGACGGCTCAAATATTATGGAACTACCAGCCAGAATTTTAGCACAGGATAACGTTAACTTCTGCGAAAGATGTCATCATTTTCTCGAAAGTTGCGATTCTTAATATTAATTTGAAGGTCACTGGACGTATACCTGTTAGTTAAAAACCATTCACTAGCGCCAACAGATAAATACTGAAGATGAAAGCTAGCTACTCCAATTTCCTACATAATTCTTGAATTCCTTAGAATTAATGGTTTGCCTCTACATACTCTTATTCTAAAAACTGGAGCCATACTTACGCTCCTTAAAAAACGGAACGTTTCCCAACGGCTCCTAAACGAAATCAAATAAGGGCCTAATTCTAAGAAAGATGTACTGTACCCGACAGGGACATGAATTAAGGACTAGGGATCAAGTGGACGCGCATTTCTATGTCTGGGAGCGAGTTCGCGGGGTCTCGAAGCGTGGAACGCCAAGCGTGAGGCTAGGAAGTATTTCCCCCAAGCAGACCTAGGGAACCCCTGGATGGAAAGAACGGAGAAGTTATCCCCACCACAAGTCATTGGTGAGTAGGAGAGGTTCCCTGTTTAGCATTGTAATTTCGGAACCACCTTTAAAACAGCTTGGCCAACTTCGTTTTCTATATCGAAGGAATCAACGATTTTAATAATACTGCACTGTACAAGGATTCAATAGAACTGTTCCGACATCTGAATTTATTTATGGTTTGAGACGTCCTTTATGGTGATAAACAAAATCCGAGAGGGTTGACTCATAAAGAGTTGGAATGACATCATGCAAGGAAACATCTTGTGCAGCAAATCAAATCGCTGTCTAAATGTAACGACGTAGCCAGTGACCAGCAAGTTTTAGAACTTATGGAGGGAAGTCCATAAATAGCCGAAACATTCAGATACATTATGTTAAATACACTGTTAAAAACAATACCGTAATCGTAAAATGAAAATATGAGCATTGTTTTATAACACAGAAGCATTTTAAATTATATTGATCAACAAATATTGCCGATTTATGTGCTTATTAGGATAGATTTTCTTAAAATATGTATTTACATTTAAAAAATGTGAAAATATGTCTTTTTATGTGAAATAAGATTCAGTTTTTACACTTGGGGATGCACAATAGGAATAATGAACTTCGTAACTTGCGTTAAAACTTACGCAAAAAAAAAAATGTAATTACATAAAAATCCGCTCCCTAGTGACAATCTCCAGTTAAAAGAAGGAATATATGATTATATAACAGTGGAAAGTTACAGAGGCCATGTGTTAACCCTTTATAAGGCGGTGGGAATTATTTTCCCACCTCGGTTTTTTACCATTTCTCGGCGCTGGGAGTTTATTTCCCATGAATTGATGTGTGCTGCACTCTTGGGAATATCTGTAGAACTATTCTGATCTACTTGGAATCTTTAGCTTTTTTGGAAAACATCTGAAAAGCGATATTGTGCCAGCGCAACGCCTGATGTGAACAAGATTTATGAAGTAAAAATAGGGTAAAAATCAACATTTAAGTCTATATACTATTTACATGAATTTTCTTTGTTTATTGTGCATTTTTCTCATTTGGTCTGAGATTATTTACTTCCTTTTACCAACTGAAGAGTTCTGAGATATAAATTTCTTTCACACTGTATGTGGGAATATGCTTCCCCTAGACCGCATAGGTGTCCGAAATATTTTTGCTAAATTAAAAGTGAACTAACTGAACGGAAATTGTATCCGTAGGTGGGAAATATGTTCCCACTTCTGAATGGCAGACAGTAGGCGGTGGGAGGTATGTTCCCATCGTATTACTGACCTCCTGAGCACTGGATTGTTTTTTTTTCTCTCAAATTGTATTATTTAGCACTTATAGAGCCTGTAAATAAAGTTAGTTAGAAAGGAAAGTGTTTTATTGAGTACTGCCTTATAAAGGGTTAAATGTCTTGACACCCACTTAATAAGGGTAATCCCGTAAGTGAGTTGAAAAATGAAGACAGTTATTTATTCATTACTGGGGATTCTGCGATCAGATGTCGTCCGAGGGAGTCTTAGCTATATTATAAGATCACTGGTCACCTGATTATCGCACTATTGCGCCTGTAATACACCGAGAATATGGTGTATGGGAAATTTGAGAGGTGGAAACTTGTCAGCAAATTTAAGGTGTGGGAAGCGTCACCCCTAGGCAGTCTGCAACTTTTGCTCGTGAGAAACACATGTATGGCCGTCTCGAGTAACAGTTTCCTTTGCCCGTGAATTTTTATTTTAAAGTATAGTGGTCATGTCTTAAACAATTGGTGTATGAGAAGAAGTGATATCGGTGATATATGAGAGTGCCCGTTCGGGTTATTTTGTCGTTTTGATTCATTGTGGTTAGTGCATTTTATGTTGATTTGTCGATACTGGTTCCAATCCTGGGGTTGATTGTGTGTATGCTAGGTTCGATTCCGAACTAGAGCATTTCGTGTTGAAATATCCTGTGTGTTTAGTACGCGTTATTTTACATGGGTTTATTTTTTCTACAGGTTAGATGTAGGTTAGGATTCACTCAGTCTTGGGTGTAAGTTATGTAAATATACCCCAGTATTAATGGGGATAGTTTGAGTGATTTTATTTGCTTATTAGTCCATATATACGGGATGAAACATAAAAATGAAAATCCACAGCCTGTTTCCAGTCATTTGACCGGGTCAGGAATGGAATGAATGAAGCCCTCATCCAGCAGCGATAGGGAATGTGCCGGCTGCCTAAGCCTGTTGCACTCCTCTGGGGCAGTGATAAACGATTAAACGATGAGATGAAATGTTAATAGGGAGTGTTGCTGGAATAAAAGAGGACAGGAAACACTGGAGTACCCGGAGAGAAATCTGTCCCGCCTCCGATTTGTCCAGCACAAATCTCACATGGAGTGACCGGGATTTGAACCACGGTATGCAGCGGTGAGAGGCCGGCGCGCGGCCGCCTGAGCCACAAGGCTCTTATATGCGAGATCGTTATAAATATTGATCACGGATGTACTTTAGTTTCGTCCTCAATCTAAAGTGAAACAATCTTCAACATGTTAGCTGGGAAATTTGTAATCCTTCATGTATATTCGATATGGTCATTTTGCATCATCTCCCAGAATCATCACGAGTACAATAAACCCTTTGATTTTAAAATTTTAAATATTGTTCTGATTCGTTTTTAGTTATATGACACCCGTTTACTCATATGCATAAGTACATGCCCTATATTTCCAAATGCATATCTTAGATTTTCCGTGTTGTCTCCTGTTCGCGAGAAAAAAAAAGTTGACATAACTTATGACTCGACCCTCGTATTAATAATTTAAGTAGTCGTTTTGTCACATTTAAATGCAACTATTTACTTCTGTATATCTGCAGCCTAGCATTTATTGAAATTTCAGGCATACGCAGGTAGTATCTGAAAATATGTACGGCTACTACAGTTATTGCCACCTGCATAGAACACAGCTACATGTATGTGGACTGGATTACACATTCTGCATACTACGCTGTGTTTTCATTTCACCACGGGGATAACTCCTGTTTAGTCCACACATAAGAAAGACAAGCATGAGATGAAACGAAATACTATAGAAGGAATTGCATGTGTCATTCTCCTGGTGTGGGCTGTAACACGCGATTACAGCTAACTGCCGGATGAGTGTGTGAAAGCAACTCGGCCTACACAACAGAATGTTAATGGGTACAAAAGCCTTCTGCCATCAAAGACGCAGATGCTGATATTGCTATTTTGCTTAACGTCGCACCGACACAGATATGTCTTATGGCGACGATGGGATAGGAATGGTCTAGGAAGTGGAAGGAAGCGGCCGTGGCTTTAATTTAGGCACGCCCCGGCATTTGCCTTGTGTGAAAATAGGAAACCACGGAAAACCATCTTCAGGGCTGCCGGCAGTAGGGCTCAAACCCACTATCTCCCGATTACTGGATACTGGCCGCACTTAAGAGACTGGGATGCTGATATTTACATATCATAAAGACCATTTCATATGTTCAGATTTATATTTCACGATTTCTCAGTTAAATGCAGTTTGAAAGAAATACTTGTCTGCTTGTTGTCTACAGACAGTCCGGTTGCTCTCATACGAAGGAATTCAAAGCTTTCGAGATAATCTTGTAGGACACCGGGAGGAGAGAGATGCCATGATAATTGTTCACATCCATTCTGTTACCTTTCTTAAACACCGGGTGAATAAGAGGTGAAGTCCAGCAGCTTGGAAGTTTCTCAGTTTCCGGAATATTGCTTATGATTTCAGTTTAACAGTCGGCTTGTCACCAGCGTTGTTTCCACAATTCGGCAATAATCGAATCCTCACCTCGTGAGCGATTGGATGAGTAGAGCTGAATTTAGGTTGATTGGCTGAATGGTCACGTTGAGGCCATCGGTTCAAAGAGTCCTGGTTCGATTTCCGGTCAGGTCGGGGTTTTTAATCGCGTCTGATTAATTCTCCTCGCTCGGAGACTGGGTTCTTGTGTTTGTCCCAACTATCTCCTCGCTCGGAGACTGGGTTCTTGTATTTGTCCCAACTATCTCCTCGCTCGGAGACTGGGTTCTTGTGTTTGTCTCAACTATCTCCTCGCTCGGAGACTGGGTTCTTGTGTTTGTCCCAACTATCTCCTCGCTCGGAGACTGGGTTCTTGTGTTTGTCCCAACTATCTCCTCGCTCGGAGACTGGGTTCTTGTGTTTGTCCCAACTATCTCCTCGCTCGGAGACTGGGTTCTTGTGTTTGTCTCAACTATCTCCTCGCTCGGAGACTGGGTTCTTGTGTTTGTCCCAACTATCTCCTCGCTCGGAGACTGGGTTCTTGTGTTTGTCTCAACTATCTCCTCTTCGTATCCGTACAACACAGAAATACGCAATAATGATTACATCCCGCCACATAGGATTGTCTTCAGGAAGGGTATCCGACCGTAAAACAGGGTCAAATCCACATGTGCCACACAGTTCGCACCCGCGACCCTAAATGTGTGGAAAAAACTGTAGAAGAAAATAAGAAGCAGCTTAATTTGGGTTGACTTCTGCATTGTCTTCGAAAATGAAACTGTTCTTTGCCTTATCACTATCGCATTCACTAGTCCACCAATCATGTTTCTTCTGTTTCTGTAGAGAAGCAATCTCTCTAGCCGTTTCGTTAAGTGCTTCTTGAAGTTGTTCCAATGGATCAAGGGACTCAAATTTTTCTGTGAAATCTCTGTTGGATATCAGCTTTTAAATGTCAAATCTATTGATCTTTCTTAGCTAGTACCGGGCGAGTTGGCCGTGCGGTGAGGGGCGCGCAGCTGTGAGCTCGCGTCCGGTAGATAGTGGGTTCGAACCCCACTGTCGGCAGCCCTGAAGATGGTTTTCCGTGGTTTCCCATTTTCACACCAGGCAAATGCTGGGGCTGTACCATAATTAAGGCCACGGCCGCTTCCTTCCTACTCCTAGGCCTTTCATATCCCATCGTCACCATAAGACCCATCTGTATCGGTGCGACGTAAAGCACACTGTTAAAAATATTCTTAGCTGGAACTTTCTGGTGTTTCTCGGATTTATTATTATTATTATTATTATTATTATTATTATTATTATTATTATTATTATTATTATTATTATTAGTCTTAATAACAACAACGACCATCGTCATCCCTCTTAATACCACCTTCGTCCTTATAAACAAATCAAAGTATCTGTTCTGAAATTACATTTCTACTAACGGAAGAAATGTAATTCGTGTAAACCGATCACCTCAGCCACACTTCACGACAGGTCTACACTTAAATCTTCGTTTTATTTAGGGGTAATCAGCCTACGAAGTGAGTAGCTGATATGATATTTTACAGCCGAAAACAATGGTATTTTCCTAAAAACAAGTACTACTTGAAACGCAAATTTCTTTTAATTTTATATTTATTTTGAAAATCCACATGTTTCCTATTTAACTGATCTTAGAAAAGGACTTAAGAATTTTAACTTCGTACATGTAACTGGTAAATACTGCAGTTCTTCTTAAATATATGGAGAGTCACTGATAACATATTTATAATAATTCACTACGCTATTTTCTACGTTTTCTGTACGAAATTTCTATGAGAACAAGATTGAACTGAACGTCGGGTTGAGAATACAAAGCTGGAACAGGTAGATCATTTCAAGTATTTAGGATGTGTATTCTTCCAGGATGGCAATATAGTAAGTGAGATTGAATCAAGATGTAAAAAAGCTAATGCAGTGAGCTCGCATTTCCGCTCAACAGTATTCTGTAAGAAAGAAGTCAGCTACCACACAAAACTATCTTTACATCGGTCTGTTTTCAGACCAACTTTGCTTTACGAGAGTGAAAGCTGGCTGGACTCAGGATACCTTATTCATAAGTTACGAGTAACAGAAGGAAGTAGCGAGAATGAACGCTGGTAAGAACAGGTGGAACAACGGCAAGAGTGTATGAGGAGATACAGGCTGTTGGGAATGCACTCTTTTAATGAAGCTATGTGCGAAAACTTGCTTCGGTGATGTGTCATGTGAAGCAAATGGAGGAAGGTAGGTTACCTAGGAGAATAATGAACTCTGTCATGGAGGGTAAGAGGAGTAGACGGAGACCAAGACGACGATGACAGGACTCAGTTTCTTAAGACTTAAAGAGGTATAGAACTAAACGAGGCCACTGAGCTATATACAACTAGAGGATTGTGGCGGAGTTTAGTAAAATCACAGAGGCTTACAGACTGAGCGTTGAAAGGCATAACAGTCTATAATGAAGACATGTGCTATGGTGGGTTTTTTACGGGTAGCGGGAAGACGGCATGTTTTCGGACACAAGTTCCTATGCTAAACTTAAACGTCTTGGTCCCCACTGCAAGTCCTCGAAGTCTGTAATGGGAATATAGAAACACCCTGTATGTCCCATTCACAAGAAAGGAGACCCTAAAGGTGTGAACAACTATAGAGGAATGTCCGTACTATCTATCGTGTATAAGATCCTATCAAAAATTCTGTTAAACAGAGTGGAAGAACGGACAGCAGACCAAAATGATGAATACTAAGCAGGGTTTAGAAAGTGAAGATCATGTGTTGAACAAATTTACATTCTCAAATCCATTATAAAGATTAGAAAACTCCGAAGTAAACCAGCAATCATGGCATTTGTAGATTTTCATAAGGTGTACGATTCAGTCAATAGACAAACATTGTTCACATTGTTCAACATACTAGAGGAATTCGGCATTCATCACAAGACCAGATCACTAATCAAAGAAACACTCCGAGATTAAGGCAGAGTGATGGTCTTTCACCGATACTGTTTAACCTGGTCTTAGAGAAAATAACTTGAGTATGGAGAACAGAGTGTCAAAAGGAGGGCATGAGTGGTGAACAGCTAGGTTACAAGACAACCTGAACGTGGATTGTTTGGATTTTGCCGATGATATAGTGATCTTAAGCGGAACAGAAGATCAAGGTAAGAAGATGTTACACAAGCTCGAAGAAATTGCAAGAATGGTAGGACTAAAAATATCATATGATAAGACTCGAGTAATGAACACTGACACATTCATCGGATGAGTAACAACAGATTGACGAAGAGGATATAGGAGTACACTAGGAAATGCAAGAGCACCACAACCTGGACGAAAGAAGTTATCAAAGATCCTACTGAACTATGCCTAAACACCCAAAGCATA
Organism: Anabrus simplex; assembly: GCF_040414725.1. NCBI lineage: Eukaryota > Metazoa > Arthropoda > Insecta > Orthoptera > Tettigoniidae > Anabrus > Anabrus simplex. The sequence continues at coordinate 1,479,214,818 of NC_090265.1, read as the reverse complement.
TTGGACAGGAACAAATTCCGGAAAATAGTTGAAAGACCAGAGAAGCAACACCCAACATTGACAGACCGACACAGGGAGGCTAGAAGTCAAAATATGAAGAGGATTTGGGAGCAGAAGAGACAGGAAGCCGAGAAGCAGAAACATAAGCTAACCGTGGTCCAGAGAAGACCAAAACGAATGTAAAATAATAATACACAGTTTAAAAAAATTAGGGGAATATGTTTTTGAACGTATGCCATGCTCCGCAAAACAATACCTCACAACCAGGTATATTACCAACTAAACCAGTATTCTTTACCGTTGAAGTATACAAAAGAACATCGATGGATTCGCGTTCATTTTTAGAACACAAACGGAAATGTCCAAATAGGGGCGAAAGTGATAACAGTCCTCCAAGGTGGATTTTTATCACAGCTGGAGAGCTTCAGTATGGTGTATGTCCTCTACGAGCATTTATCACAGCTTGACACCTACGTGGCATGATCCGTATAAGCCGACAGAGGTCACGTTGCGGCATCAGGTCCCATTCTTCAATGAGAGCCTGTTCGAGGTGTTAGAGAGTCGGTGGTGGAACAGGACGCCCACGGACACTTCTGTCAAGCCTATCCTAAACATGTTCGATGGGATTAAGGTCAGGACTCACCGCTGGACATTCCATCTCTTGAATGTCCAATTCTCGCAAGACAGCTCTGATGATACGCGCTGCATGAACCCTGGCATTGTCGTGCATGAGTACAAATTCAGGGCCAATACCGCATGCAGCAACCAACGCATGCTGTAGCAGTATCTGCTCGATGTATCCCGCAGCGGCAAGATTACCACGGACGACGAAGAGATCCGTACGGCCATCAATACTGATGCCACCCCACACCATCACCAGAACCTTGTCCGAATCGGTCGCCTTCCTGGACAACATTTGGCATGTACTGCTCACTACAGCATCTCCATACTCGTTGACGTCCATCACGCTGTGTCAGAGGAAATCTGGACTCGCCTGTAGACAACACAGGTCTCCACTGGCGAAGTTGCCAGTTGACGTGGGTACGGGCAAACAGAAGGCGAGCTGCGCGATGTTGCTGGGTTGAACGGGGCACTCGAACAGGACGTCTGGGTCGTAAGGACACTTCTCTTAACCTGTTCCTTACTGTCTGGTCATACACCGTGACTCCAGTGACCCTTCTGAAGTCTTGTTGCAGTTTTCTGGCAGTTGCTTAACGACGCCGCAACGCACAGATGGTCAGATATCGGTCATCCTGTGGGGTTGTCATGCGTCCACGACCTTGTCCAACCCTCCTTGTGAACTGGTCTGTTTCACTGTAGCGATTCCACAAGCGTTGAATAACTGACGGAGAGACATTGAGATCCACAGCAACACGACTAAAAAAGTCCGTCCTTTCTGGATCGAAGTGACGGCCTTTGCGACTTGAACCTCGTTAAGATGTCTCATGATGTGTGCTGGTTGACGTACAACGTGCTCAAATGACCGCAGTAGTCTGTGAACCTCACAAAGAGACACGGACGCACCGCTATTCACTTTGATTTGAGGGGTCATCTGACAGTTTAATGCATGACTACGCCTACAGATGGAGTATAACTTCGATTTGACATACCCTGAGTAGCTAAGGCCTCAAGGTATGCTGTACGACCATTAGAACACCATCTACCACATTGACGTTCACACATCAACGTCACAAAACACGTTCCCCTATTTTTTTGAACTGTGTATTAATAATAATAATAAGAAGAAGAAGAAGAAGAAGAAGGTTCTCGCTATCTACCTGACGGTTTTCGGAGACGCCGAAGTGCCGAAATTCCCCCCCCCAGAAGTTTTTTTTTTTTGCTAGGGGCTTTACGTCGCGCCGACACAGATAGGTCTTATGGCGACGATGGGATAGGAAAGGCCTAGGAGTTGGAAGGAAGCGGCCGTGGCCTTAATTAAGGTACAGCCCCAGCATTTGCCTGGTGTGAAAATGGGAAACCACGGAAAACCATTTTCAGGGCTGCCGATAGTGGGATTCGAACCTACTATCTCCCGGATGCAAGCTCACAGCCGCGCGCCTCTACGCGCACGGCCAACTCGCCCGGTAGAAGTTATTTTACGTGACAGTAAATCTACACACGAGGCTGGCGTATTTGAGCACCTTGAAATACCACTCAACAGAACCGGGATCGAATCCACCAACATGAGCTCAGGAGACCAGCGCTCTACCACGTGAGCTACTCAGGCCGGCTTTAAGTAGTTCAGGAAATACACAGCTGAAAATGGGAAGGATCATAAAAATGTAAGTGTATTAACCTGTGTTACAGTTTTGCTGTTCTAGAGGATGTTTTTGAGTCGGCCCCGCAGTGTAGGGGTAGTGTGCCTGACTATTACCCGAAGGCCTCGGTTAATACCCGATCAGGTCTGTGTCTGAAGGCTGGTTCGAGGTACACTCAGCGCTACGTTATTATAATTGAGGAGCTATCTGACGGTGAGATAGCGGCCCCGGTATAGAAAGCCAAGAATAACGGCCAAGAGGATTCTTCGTACCGACCACACACCACCACCTAATCTGCAGCCCTTCAGAAATCCAAGAATAACGGCCAAGAGGATTCGTCGTAACGACCACACGACACCTTCTAATCTCCAGCCCTTTGGGCTGATCACCCGTCGACTTTCGAGGCTGTTGCGCCATGGGGATTGGTGGACGTTTTTGCAATAAACTGAGTCAGAAAAAGGAACGAAGGAGCTCCAGTCTTACAAGGGAGATATTACATTAATAGATGAACAAGAAATGAGGAAACCACCAGCTTCTTTACTCCAAGCTAATCGCCATATCGGTCAGCGCCTTAGCACGCTGAAGAAAAATACACTGAAGATGTCTGTGCTTTTTTTTAATATTAGTTTTTCGTCGCACCGACACGGATAGGTCTTAGAGCGACAACGGGATAAGAAAGGGTTAAGAGTGAGAAGAAAGCGACCGCGGCCTTAATTACGGTACAGCCTCAGCATTTGCCTGGTGTGAAAATAGGATGACGGCTGTCAGGAATGTCCCAAGACGATCAACAGCTGTAGCCGTTCGAAGAGCTTTTATTGCCTTTTATGATAGCGGATATTCGAAGAGATAGCGCTATGAATGTCACGCGTCTTTACGACTATGGAGCCATTCTGCATTCGGGAGATCAGTGAGTTCGAATCCCGCCATCGGTTGTCCTGATAATGGTTATCTGTGGTTTCCCATTTTCATTTCCAGGCAAATGCCGAGGCAGTTCCTATTTCTAGGCCACAGCCGATTACTTCGACATCCTTACCCAATTTCATTCGCTATTATTAATTTTATCTTCATTAGCTCAACTGAGATTGGCGAAAGCGAGAGCATCCGGCTGTAAAAGCATGCTATATAATTTTATATCTCCTCCTCCCCGACTCTGTATTACGAAACAGGACTAAGGGGTAGACACATATTCATCATATGAATGTCACAGAAACCCTTTCAACAATACATCTATGGTAGCGAAGGAGAACTAAAGGAACTCACATTCGCACACTGACAAGGAGAAAGTAAACAAAGAAAACCTCCCACTATATCGCACAGTGGTCTAAATGCCGATTCTAGCCGGCAAAAAATCGATAAAATCGATTGATAAAATCGCTGAAAAAAGTTTGGGAACTCGTTCTAGACACCCCAGGTACCTCATATCTGCCCTACATAATGTGCTTGGAGTATGTAAGTGGAGGGGAATGAAGTACAAACATGAAAATTTTAAAAACTTGAAAAAAACTAAACATTTATATCTTATTGGAACCAACCAGGATATTGACGAACCCCTTCTTGGAGGGTATTTGTTGAGTAAATTCACAAGGATAAATCCTTCTACACGCGCTAAAACGACCTTATCAACCAGTTAACTTCACCATATTTTAGACTTCACTGTACTCCGATTTTAGTGGGTTTTCAGGGCCGGAAACCGAAGTTATAGCTAGTTATGTGTTACTGATTGATTTAATAGATATTATACACTATACTAAAGATTTTCCACCAATAATCAACTGCCACTTCTTGCAACTTTTTGTTGCTGGTGGTATTTGCTTATAAGCAACCCGAAAAAATGTCAGCGCACTCCTTTTTCTCATCAGTGTCATTCCCACCGCCCACACTCTACCCGCAACGCAACACCCACTGTCTGTGACTCATGGCCTACCACTCTTCGAGACTTTCTATACCATGGATCTGACTATATTTCTTTACATTGAAATTTGTTGTTTAAAGGTAGTTTACGAAACATCACGGATGAACAAAAGCAAAATGTCAAAGATCGAAAATCCACTATTCAGGAGGCTTTGTGGAAAGAGCTGGGCCTGAAAGTTGACAGGGTTTTTTCAAGGGACTGGGACCTAGAACACCGGCAACATCACAAGAAGGTTCTATCGCAATCCGAAAAAGGCAGCGGAAGCAACCGGAGTCAGCGAAGAATTAATCATCAGATTTACTGTTATATTGCAGGTACAACAACAAAACCCAATTCAACTATATTTGAACTTAGTTCCTTCGCTTCACGATATTTATACTCTTCTCCGGGTTTTCGGTTTTGTCCAGTGGTCATCAGGTGGACGATGAGGCTTTCAGTGCGTATGCTTTAGACACTGCAAAATTGTACGTGTCCTTATATAATTGGTATCCTATGCCTCCGACCGTCCACGATGTCTTAATTCATGGTGCTCAGGCAATCAGATACGCCCTACTGCCAATCGGAAAGCTGTCCAAGGAGGCCCAAGAATCCCGAAACAAGGATTACAGGTTCTTTCGGGAGCACCAAACCCCGAAGACCTCCAGAAAGGACACAACAACTGATCTAATATACAATCTCCTGTTTTCGTCGGACGCAGTAGTTACAAGGCACCTCATCAAAGCCGAAATTCACTGAAACGAACTGTCCCCTGAAGTACACGCTTTGCTCGTGTTCGATGAGGAAACAGATGAAAAGGAGGCTTCGGATGAAGAGACTTCCAAAGCAGAAGAAGAGGACGTTGAAATGTAAAATACAGATAATGAACCCAAGGCATGACTCGTAAGTAGTCTTACTAATAAGTAGCATAGGGCCAAAAGATCCACATGGGTCGACGCCCCGAACAAGTAGCATTAAAAAAAGTAACATGGCGCTAAAAATCGAAACCTTTTAAATATATTCCTTTTCAGGTCACCTTCCTCGCTAAACTGGCCTAATTTTTACAATCGTTCATAAGTTTTACATCATGGATTTAGATGACCGATTCTTATGAAAATAAAATCATGACTTTGTCAAGGATTCCAAACGTTTTTCTTTCTAAACCCTGTTCATAATTTCATTAAAGAGTTAACGGGAGGGTAGCGCGCCATTTACCATGAATCCATTCGCGGAATACTAAATTTTGTCCGGCTACCTTAAGTTTTGCGAGTTAGCGGACGCGTAGTGGATCCGCTACTCCGTTAATCGAAAATCCATTAACGGATCTGTAATCAGAGACCTGGAAAACCCCCGAGTATGATTTTTCGTCTTTTGTGAACCCGGAAAGATGATACGATTTATTGCCGGCTAGAATCGGTGTTTAGACCACTGTGTATCGTTAGGAAGACATCTGAGAACTGTAATCAAATCGGCTCTCTAACTGTGGGACAGTACTTTATGATACCCAATATTAGTAAACGCATGCGTGATGAGGACGATTTAAGGCCCTGTGTCCTTGCTGGATGTTGCTCAGGGCGCAACATCAACAGGTAACCCAGACTTGACGTCATAACGAATCATACCAAGAGAATGAATAGCACAGTCATATTTTGCTATTTGCTTTACGTCGCACCGACAGAGATAGGTCTTATGACGACGATGAGATAGGAAAGGCCTAGGAATGGGAAGGAAGCGACCATGGCCTTAATTAAGGTACAGCCCTGGCATTTGCCCGAAATGGGAAACCACGGAAAACCATCTTCAGGGCTGCCGACAGTGGGATTCGAATCCACTATATCCGGGATGCAAGCTCACAGCTGCGAGCCCCTAGCCGCACGGCCAACTCGCCCGGTGCAGTAATATTTAGTTATGCAACGCGATCATTTCTCCTCTTCGCCTGTATAACTGTCCCAATCGTGTTCGCACACAATTACTTTACGTCGTACCAACACAGATAGTCCTTATGACGACGATGGGATAGGAAAGGGTTAGGGGTGGGAAGGAAGCGTCTACGGCCTTGATTAAAGTACAGCCCCAGCATTTGCCTGGTGTGAAAATGGAAAAACCATGGTCAGGGCTGCCGAGAGAGGGGCTCGAACCCACTATCTTCCGATTCTAAGCTGATAGCTACGTACCCAAACGCGTGGCTACTTGCTTCGTCAATCGTGTTCGAAGACGTACTCGAGATAAGAGGGAGCGGAGGAGTGTTATCAGAGGTCGTTGGTTTTTCTTCTTCCTTTCAGAAGGCACATAAGGCTAGAAGTAGTAATTGCAGTCTTGCAGTTCCCGGCTACGGTGAAAACTCAATAGGTGACTGACAATGGCTGCTCGATAAAACACCGAAAGTGTAATCAATTTAAAAGTTTAATGTACCGAGCTCGATAGCTGCAGTCGCTTAAGTGCGGCCAGTATCCAGTATTCGGGAGATAGTACGTTCGAACCCCACTGTCGCCAGCCCTGGAGATGGTTTTCCGTGGTTTCCCATTTTCACACCATGGCGACGATGGGATAGGAAAGGGCTAGAAGTGGGAAGGAAGCGACCGTGGCCTTAGTTAGGGTACAACCCCAGCATTTGCCTGTCGTGAAAATGGGAAACCACGGAAAACCATCGTAAGGCAGGTGGATAGTGGGGATCGAACCCACTATCTCCCGAATGCAAGCTGATAGCTGCGTGACTCAAACCGCGCAGCCACTTGCTCGGTGACACGGCTTAAAAGTTATTTACACGAACTCATAGGACGAAATTCATAGTTACTTAGCCTTCTGAGCTCAAGATGGCGGGCTCGATCCTCGCTCCGTCCGATTGTATTTAAAGGTGCTCAACTACACCAGCCTCGTGTCGGTAGATTTACCGGTACGTAAAAGGACTTCCACGGTCCGAAAACCATAAAGGGGTCACTGGGACATAAAACCAATATTATTATTATTATTATTATTATTATTATTATTATTATTATTATTATTATTATTATTATCCATCGTTATTTTGAAATAATTTAAATCAATGTATTCGGTTAACATATTTTCGAATGATAGGATAAAAGAGAAACACAGTTTTTTATATAAAACAAAACGGACACAGGCCATAATAGGTATGAAAATAAAAACAACTTTATTCTTCATTATCGAATAAGTTAAAACCTTTTTTTTACGTCGCAGTGACACAGATAGGTCTTTTTTTCTACAATTTGCTTTACGTCGCACCGACACAGATATATATTACGGCCAAGATGGGACAGGAAAGGGCTGTGGGAAGGACGAGGTCATGGCCTTAATTAAGGTACAGCTTCAGCATTTACCTAGTGTGAAAATAGGAAACCACGGAAACCCATCCTCAGGGCTGCCGACAGTGTTGTTGTTTCTTTTGCTTTACGTCGGACCGACACAGTAAGGTCATATGGCAACGATTGGGATAGGAAAGGCCTAGGAGTGGGAAGGAAGCAGCCGTGGCCTTAATTAAGGTACAGCCCTAGCATTTACCTGGAGTGAAAATGGGAAACCACGGAAACCATCTTGAGGGCTGCCGACAGTGGGGTTTGAACCCATTATCTCCCGAATGCAAGCTCAAAGCTGCCCGCCCCTAACCACACGGCCAACTCGCTCGGTAAAGTTTATTCAATATATCAATGCCCTCAAACATACGCATAAAGCAGGTCCTGATAAGCAACTTGAAAAACAAGACGCTTGAAACTAACGAAGGATGTCAATCACCTATCGAAAATAAAATGCATTTCCAGCATATGATCAAGTTGAATCAGTATGTTCAGGATAAACGAGAACTAGGCCTACGATTGCAGTGTTTATGTAAGGCTTTGTGTTCGTTTCCTCTTGATATCGGAAGTACATTCAACCGCACAAAAATTGGCCAGCAAAGAAATATTTAATTTCATTAATTCTCGAAACGCGAGGATATTCGTAAACTGGATAGCTGGTGGCCGAAGAGATGATACTTAGTATCCTACCACTTGCACAATATGTCATCCTATTTCAAGAGGATTTTGAAAGAAAATAATCTTCTGCGACGTCCAATTTTTGTGCGATTGAGTGTACATGAATAAAGATCGGTCATTTTAATTTGATCCTACCTACACTCAACATTTTCCCTCTCCCATATTTATGGAACGATTATATTGTAAGGCATCGTAATTCTTCCTGAAGCTGCATTTTATACACTGGGTATGATACGAGTAAAGAACTGGAATCAGATGTAAGGGTTTTTACAGATGCTGTTATTCCGTATCGAGTAATAAATTAAGTTACAAGATTGTGAGCAACTGCAAAATGACCTCGATAATGTGAGACGGACAGTAGGCAATAGTATGATGATGAACGGGGCTAAAAGTCAGGTTGTCAGTTTCACTAATAAGAAACGTCCTCTCAGTTTTAATTACAGCGTTCCTTTTGGGGATCATTGTAAGTACCTAAGGAAAAATCTTCACTGGGGTAATCATATAAACATGATTTTAAATAAAGGGTACAGATCTCTGCACATGATTATGTCGGTATTTATGGGTTGTAGTAAGGATGTAAAGGAGAGGGCATATAAGTCTCTGGTAAGACCCCAACTAGAGTATGGTTCCAGTGTATGGGATCCTCACCAGGATTGCTCGATTCGAGAACTGGAAAAAAAATCCGAAGAAAAGCAGCTCGATTTGTTCTGGGCGATTTCCGACAAACGAGTAGCGTTACGAAAATGTTGCATAGTTTGGACCGGGAAGACTTGGGAGAAAGGAGACGAGCTACTCGACTAAGTGGTATGTTCCGAGCTGTCAGCGGAGGGATGGCGTAGAATGACATTAGTAGACGAATCAGTTTGAGTGGTGTTTTTAAAAGTAGGAAAGATCACTTCATGAAGATAAAGTTGGAATTCGAGAGGACATATTGGGGAAAATATTCGTTTATAGGTAGGTGAGTTTGGGATTGGAATCATTTACTAAGGGAGATGTTCAATAAATTTCCAAATTCTTCGCAATCATTTAAGAAATTGCTAGGAAAACAACAAATAGAAAATCTGCCACCTGGGCGACTGCCCTAAATGCAGATCAATGTTGAATGATTGATTTAAGCCAGCCACCGCCCACCTCCGGACCACTTTATGGTTTTGCCTTGAATAACAATAATGACTAGAGACAAGCTATGCATACAAAAACTAGTCACTCACCTACAGGTATGAAGCCTCGCAAGTACTCGGGCGGTGGATTAGTGCCGTTGGCCCTGTACCTGGTTCCACCACGCCATACCAACTTGCCGAGGACTGTAAGAAGGCTCTCCCGTAAGGTGTTGGGCCTCCTACCAGCAGACAGCTGAGGCTCCGAACCCGCTGCATTACTCGCAGCATCACTCTCCGTTTCCAAACTCTTTCGGCTTTTTCGTCGCCGCCTCTTCCTCCGCTTGCGTCTTCCACTAGTCCCATCATCATCATCACCTTCACCCATATCACGCTCGAGCGCCTCAGTGCCGTCTTTTAGTTCGAACACTTCCAATTCGAGCGCATCCTCCATTTCAACCGTAAGGCGCACAGCCGTCTCTTCCTCAGCTTCACTGCATTGCATTGTTACGTTGAACAGTTATCGTTGTCTTCACAGTGTGATCACTTTATTCGTTTCACTTGACGGCATCGCCTAGGCCGTAAGGAATTAAACAACCACGATCAAAGCACGGACTAAAAACGCATCACTTCGTTTAACAATTGAAAGACCAGTTGAACCATTTGGTCACGTGTCCTCTCATACGAAGCACGGAAAGCATCAGCTGCACGTTATAGAATGTATACAAGACAGCGATTCAACTTTAATAAGCGAAGAAATGCGCGGTTGTATAGAATGGACAGAAAAGACTAATACAATATAAAATGGATGGAGTAGAATTCTTAAGCACAATTTCTTTCACAGGAATGAACTTAGAACCATAAATTTGTAGTAATGAAACATATGCAAGTGAACTTCACTCGGACAGCAAATATTAAATTTTGGACACGCACTTTTGGACACGCACTTCTGCACGACAGTGATATAATCAACGGTTCATCAAGTACGCCACATGCAGTAGCCAATATCAGACATTATCTTCATACAACCAAAAGAAGCAGCAATTACAATGGCTGTAATATGCCATGTTATATTTTAGTACATCGAAGTCGATGGAATGTCCAACTTATGTTCACACATTTTACCTAATAACGGATACTTTAAAATGATTGAATTATAATGTACGTCATTACTAAAACCCCAATATTCAACTTCCTAAACCTAATACTGATAACATGTTTTCAAATTTTCACCAATGGTGACACATACACGGCCGGTAACATTCATAATATATTAATATTAATGTTCTTAATTTAACTAGAAGGCAAGGAAATAATAGTATCAGGGGTCCTTTAACACTATAAAGATAGCGCAGGAAGTCAATCCCCCAAATCCATTTCTTTTTCCTTCACTGAAATTTTACGATTCTCTTAATATTGTACACTTCAACATTTCTGGAATAAAGAGAACTATTTAACATTATTCCTAAGCGACATTCACGCCTTCAGCGGAGGTTTTCACATGAGTTACACCCGCCATGGCGAAGGACATTTACTAACTACATGATAGAGAGAACATTTCTCGTCACCCATTGTGTAGCCTCTCCTATCGATTGCTGTCGCGAAGACAGTGCATTAACACGAAAACAGCAACAATTTCCACACGACACGCGACAGTTTATAAAGAAACTCCGCCAGATCATAAACTACCGTTTCCTAGACTAGGGAGTGAGTCGGTGATTAAAACTATGAGGCCATAAGTAAAACGTATAGTGCCGGCGACGAAATGGTTCGCCTTGCACACAAAACTACACGGATACATGTTTTCTTTTTTTGCTATACAACCTATTTAGAGGGGGTTTATTATAGAAACATTAAATGTAACATTTCCACCCATGACTATATCTATCTATATATTTACAGTGAATTAAACTATAGATGAGTCAGTTCTGCCCGAATTCATACGAAAAGCGTTTCTATACATTATTAGGTTTACGCAACGGACAGGCCTTTCAAAACATACAGGCTAGAGCCTACCCTTCCAAAATGCAAGCTAAATCAATACCGCTCGTATCCCAGCAGGGAACACACAAAGCTTTCCCCACGACTGTCACTGTTTACACTGTTTATCACTGTAACCACACGCACACACTACGAACTTCGGAGTTTTACGATCACTCACAAGCAACACTTCAATCTAATGAAGTAGTTAAAAACGTCAAAAAGCTGACACGCCTGTTTTCAGTGTGAAGGGTCGCGGCTGTAGCGAGCTATTTTAACACGATGGCCTGAGCAGCACTATTGCTTCCGTACTATACCGCATGAAAGCGCCAATGTACTCCGCCCAGTATCGGCACTAGAACGCGCGAGATTCGAAAACCTAGTGCATAATGTTGATTAGTAACAGGCCTAAAAATCACATAAGTGTATATCTAAAAGCTGTTGAATAAAAGAACCACATGAAAAAACAACAACAGAAAATCCTACTCAAAGTAATATTTGATAAAAGAGAAAACAGATTGCAGTGACACTGAAAATAAAATAAAACATAAAAGCCCATCAAAGCGTTCGCCGTTTCAACGAGCCAAGTGTCTATAGACTGAAAAGACATACGGGTTCTAATTCCATTCCTTCAAATTGTTTTCTTCTGTTTGTCAGGGCACGGTCGGTTCATTTCCTCATATAAGAGACATCACAGGAACAATTGTTATGAGACTAAATTCATTCCAGGAGAGCCCATCACGACGGTCAAGTCCGCAATATCACACGACAGCGGCGATGATCTATTATTATTATTATTATTATTATTATTATTATTTTCTTAGTGGTAGGCAATAAAGATAGTAACTCCAATCGATCACTACTGATCTTCGTTTGGGGCAGCCGCTCAGGTGGCAGATTCCTTATATGTTGTTTTCGTAGCCTTTTCTTGATGACTGCAAAGAAATTGGAAATTTATTAAACATCGCCCTAGGTAAGTTATTCCAATCGCGTTCCCTTCCTATAAACGAATATTTGCCCCAATTTGTCCTCTTGAATTCCAACTCTACTTTCATATTGTGATCTTTCCTACTTTTATTTAAAGACACCACTGAAACCTATTCGTCTACTAATGTCATTCCACGCCATCTCTCCACTGACAGCTCGGAACATACCACTTAGTCGAGCAGCTAGTCTCCTTTTTCTCAAGTCTTCCCAGCCCGAACTTCGCAACATTTTTGTAAAACTACTCCTTTGTTGGAAATCACACAGAACAAATCGAGCTGCTTTTCTTTGGATTTTTTTCCAGTTCTTGAATCTAGTAATCCTGGTGAGGGTCCCATACACTGGAACCATATCCTAGTTGGGGTCTTGGCAGAGACTTATATGCCCTCTCCTTTACATCCTTACCACAACCCCTAAAAACCCTCATAACCATGTGCAGAGATCTATACCCTATACCCATTTATGTGATTACCCTAATAAAGATCTTTCCTTATATCAACACCTATCCCTTAAAGGAACACCGGGCGAGTTGGCCGTGGGGTTAGGGGCGCGCAGCTGTGAGCTTGCATCCGGGAGATAGTGGGTTCGAACCCCACTGTCGGCAGCCATGAAGATGGCTTTCCGTAGTTTCCCATTTTCATACCAAGCAAATGCTGGGGCTGTACCTTAATTAAGGCCGCGGTCGCTTCCTTCCCACTCCCATAGCCCTATCCTATCCCATCGTCACCATAAGACCTATCTGTGTCGGTGCGACGTAAAACAAATTGAAAAAAAAAAAAGAAATCTCACCCCATCAACGCAGTAATTAAAACAGAGGACTTTTCTTATGTGTGAAACTCACAACCTGACTTTTATCCCCGTTCATCACCATAGCATTGCTTACTGTCCATCTCACAATATTATCGAGATCATTTTGCAGTTGTTTACAATCGTGTAATTTACTTATTACTCTATACGAAATAACATCATCCACAAAAAGCCTTATCTCTGATTCCACTTCTCTACTCATATCATGTATGTATATAAGATAACATAAAGGTCCAATAATACTGCCTTGAGGAATTTCCCTCTTAATTATTACAGGGTCAGATAAAGCTTCGCCTACTCTAATTCTCTCCGAGTTCTATTTTCTAGAAATTTAACCACCAATTCAATCACTCTTTTGTCTAGTCCAATTGCACTCATTTTTGCCAGTAGTCTCCCACAATCTATCTTATAAAATGCCTTACATAGGTCAATCGCGGTACAGTCCATTTGACCTCCTGAATCCAAGATATCTGCTATATCTTGCTGGGATCCTACAAGTTGAGCTTCCTAAACCCGAACTACCTTCTATCGATCCAGTTATTAATTTCGCAAATATGTCTAATATAATCAGAAAGAATGCTTTCCCGAAGCTTACTTGCAATGCATGTCAAACAGACTGGCCTCTAATTTTCAGCTTTATGTCTATCACCCTTTCCTTTATACACAGGGGCTACTATAGCAACCCTCCATCCATTTGGTATAGCTCATTCATGCAAACAATAATCAAATAAGTACTTCAGATATGGTACTATATCCCAACTCATTGTCTTTAGTATATCCCTAGAAATCTTATCAATTCCAGCTTTTAGAGTTTTCAACTTTTGTATCTTATTGCAAACGTCTTTTTTTATCATAGGTAAATTTTAATACTTCGTTAGTATTAGTCATCTCCTCTATCTGGAGATTATCCTTGTTACCAACAATCTTTACATACTGCTGACTGAATACTTCTGCATTTTGAAGATCCTCGTATACACACTCCCCTTGCTCATTAATGATTCTTGGAATGTCCTTCTTGTAACCTGTTTCTTCTTTGAAGTACCTACACATACCCTTTCAATTTTCACTAAAATTTTTATGACTGCTAATTATGCTTGCCGTCATGTTATCCTTAGCTGCCTTCTTTGATAGATTCAGTTTCCTAGTAAGTTCCTTCAATTTCTCCTTACTTCCACAGCCGTTCCTAACTCTTATTTCTTTCCAACCTGCACCTCCTCCGTAGTATCTTTACTTCTCTGTTATAATATAGTGGGTCTTTACCAGTCCTTACAACCTTTAAAGGTACAACCCTGTTTTCACATTCCTCAACAATTGCTTTAAACTCATCCGAGAGTATGTCCATTTTTATTTACAGTTTTCTACCGATCACAGTTACTTTTTAAAAACTCCCTCATGCCTGCTTTATCAGCCATATGGTACTGCCATACAGGCTTACAACACAAGTGGGGTATAAAACAAAAGTACTGTTAATTAGCTGCATGCATGCTCTTATGCAAGATAAAGGGGACATAGTCACTAGAAAAGAGTTTTTTAAATGATTTCTGGGAAATTATCATTTTGAGTAACCTCTATAAATTAAATTATTAATAGTAGTAAGAACAATGTGTAGTGGCGGTAGTGAGAGGAGCGTAAAACAGGATAAAGGGCATTCTGAAACCATCTCGAAAAATTACATTCTCAATGGTGAAGGGAATGTGGATAGTAAAGATGTCAACCCGCAGGTGATAATTCCCCAATTTTGCCATAGTATCGAGTTTTCATATACAATCATAGCCACTCTTTGAATCTTCATGTCAGATTACTCGTAATAATTTACATTTCATTAAAAATGAGGTGGTTTGTGCTCAGTGGGTTATTGAACATCCTTTCTCTGAATAGGAGAATGATATTTTGTATTTGGTTTGATTGTGTGTTTACTGCTTTTAGTTTCCTTGTGTAACTTGTACTTTTTCCTAGTTTTGTTTGGGTTTGTAGATGTTATTTTTCTCCGTGGTGATCGATTAGGTTAGAAAACTGTAAGATCTGGAGAAAAATAAATATACTATACTATTTACATTTCGTTACATTTATTAGTTACTTTACTCGACATTTAGTGACATGGCTTTTAAAGGTGGCGCGTGGACCTTTCTTCATGGATGTGCACTGAGGTGTGAATGGTTAAGTAGACAACTCGATCGTTTCGCAATTATTCATCAATTGAAATAAATTCCGTCACCGTTTTGTTAAACCACACGAATGATATCTGAATTGTTTACAGCCATCAATTCTTAATAACCAATTGTTCGGTTATTATTATTATTATTATTATTATTATTATTATTATTATTACTATTGTCAACGCGATCACCATTATTCAAAATTTATTTTATATAAATTATGATACACGGACATGAACAATGAAAAAATTGTATATATTTAATAAATGGAACTCTGGTACCAAGGGCACTATTACCATGTTTCTAAATCGGAATAAAAGTCATGTCGTAAACTTTCACAATAAATAATTAAACATATTTCAAGTGAACTGGAGAAATGGTCATGAGGTTTACTTGGTGAATGGATTCAGAATCATACTGTCACTTCCGGTAGAAAGAAAAACACACACACACAATCCTGCTGTAATTGAGATCTAAAAGAAAAAAGTAGGTAATAGTGTATTAGTGTCCTTCAAAATATGCTTCTTTTTTTAACCTAACATATCAACTCTAGGTTCCCACGTGCATGTAGAATTAACTCATAAGTACACAAACCTACCGGCAAAAATGTAAGATTGAATAACTGAAAGCGTAGCGAGGTTCTCTGTTAGGTTAACGTCACGGCGTTCACTTTCTTCACTCTCGACAGGACTCCTCCCGCTAATTGCACTGAAAGTGGATCCTATGATGTCGGTGCGAAAGTAAATTTAGTGAGGGCATTTTGGAAGCCTACTGTAAACCCCGAGCAACTACTGTGTGTTCAATCGCCGTAACCTCAGGACTGAGGTTGTACATAGGTGCAGGATTTCGACGCTTCTCTGGCCATTATTTGCACACAAAAAAAGAAGGGGAAAGAAGTCATGAAATATCACTGTTATGGTAAATATCTACTTAGTGGACTGCTGTCCACGTCGGGTAATTTGGAGACCAACACACACTGCACAATACTGTAGACTGCTCTAAAGACATATAGCAATTTAGTTTTAAAGCTGTAAGAACACAATGATGTACATCACCAATCTCCGGCTCCATGGCCTCTGGTCCAAGGAGCCCCGTGTTCAATTCCCGGTCGGGGATTTTAAACTTCACTGGTTAATTCGGATGGCTCGGGGACTGGGTCGGTGTGTGTGCGCCGTCTTTCAGCAACAGAATTCTTCACAGGAACGACCCCATCCTCAGAGACGTGCAGATCGCCTATAAGGCGTCAACTCGAAAGACCTGCACTAGGACTCTCTGGAGGTCACACGCTATTATTATTATTATTATTATTATTATTATTATTATTATTATTATTATTATTATTATTATTGCTGTTGTCAAAAATATAAATATTGCTTTTGAAACGAGTGGCAACCACAGAACAGAGGAGTGATAATCTGCGCAAGCCTGTGTCTAATACGGTATTTACTATATCTAATATTGCGCTACTTCTTAAGGCGATATCTGAAGAACTCGAATGCGGCATGCCGTTTAAGGTAAAATTAACGCTTTGAAAATTTTGCAATACAATCTGAACAAATAATTCGCATACTCCATCCACAACTAAAAATATAGTACTCTGAGTTATTCAGAGGCGCACTGATCAATACAAATGGAAAGAACGATTCCAAGTAACTGGCCCATCAATTAGAACATATGAACAAAATAAATTGAAATATATTTTTTTTTGCTAGGGGCTTTACGTCGTACCGACGCAGATAGGTCTTATGGCGACGATGGGATGGGAAGGTCCTAGGAGTTGGAAGGAAGCGGCCGTGGCCTTAATTAAGGTACAGCCCCAGCATTTGCCTGGTGTGAAAATGGGAAACCACGGAAAACCATCTTCAGGGCTGCCGATAGTGGGATTCGAACCTACTATCTCCCGGATGCAAATTGAAATATAAAAAATGTCCTTAAATAGATTAAAACTAACGCATGTCACCAGATAAATAACAAAAAGAATGTATAGTCACGTCCTAATTTGTATTGTCTACTATGGAGAACAACAACGAGTGGTTTAATAAGTAGTCCTCCGTACTCAAGAGGCTACGACTAAGCAATCTACGAATTAAGGAGTTAACACCTCGTTGAGATTGTATGTAAGCTCAGCAACATGCTTCACGGATATTAACTAAGCAAGTTCACAGTGTACTAGAATTCTCTCTGAATGGTCGTATAGTCACAGAATTCAAATCGAGAATCAAAGAGAATTAGTCGGCCGTTGTCATCAACAGTATTTTTGTGAACGAAGTGAGTTTGCATACTGAGACTGCCCCAAATGCAGATCAGTAGTGATCATTGAAGTTACTATCTTTACTGCCTATAATAATAATAATAATAATAATAATAATAATAATAATAATAATAATAATAATAATAATAATAATAATAAGAGCTCAGGAAGAAAAATTCGAATTAACCACGAAATGGAATTAATATCACACACCGTACTCAAATTCAAAACGATCCCTAACTTTTCAGTGGTTCTTCAAGTTGCAGTGACAGTAGCATATGTGATGCTGCAATTTTTTTTTAACAGACATTTTGTGATTGATATTCTTGTAAAGCACAAAATTCTAAATTTGGTACCACATTTTGCTTTGCAACAAATGGTCCCTTGTCATTTTCCGCATCACGTAGTCCCTACATTGAAATAAAAACAGGCCATAGAACAGTACAAACTTTCATTATACTAAAAATGCCCAGTCGTCGTCACATAATCCAGCCCCAATTAATGTTGATCATTTTACCAAACCACCTTCCAAGTCTTCAGTAGTCAGTAGAATGTCTCATTTCATACCTGACAGCTGTCAGTTTACTCCGTGCGGAGTTGTGGATTTAGGCCAAATGAGCGGATTTTCATGGTTATTGAAATTATACCAATAATAATACTAATGATAATGTTACTTGCTTTACGTCACACTACTACTTTTACAGTTTTCGTAGACGTCGAGGTACCGGAATTTAGCCCCGCAGGAGTTCTTTTACATGCCAGTAAATCTACCGACACAAGGCTGACGTGTTTGAGCACCTCCAAATACCACCGGACTGAGCCAGGATCGAACCTGCGAAGTTAGGGTCAGAAGGCCAGCCCCTCAACCGTCTGAGCCACTCCGCCCGGCGACTAGACGACTATTAAGGAACGTATCCTCAGGAGGGCAAGAGCTTCAAGCTCGTCTTAGTTTAGCAACAGCTACACTTCCGTTTCGTTTCAAGCACCACGACAATTTTACACTACTTTCCTCTTCCAACCAGGCAGCGTTCCATCATCTTTGAATTTCATTTTTTGAACATATGCGAGTTATGATATTAAACAATATTATTGTGTTCGAATTAAACACGATTGTTTAATACTGTATTGTATAATAATAATATTTTTATTGCAGCCAATGGCCAAAAGATATTTACATTAATACACAACATTAGTCATCTCTGCAGAAGGCTATCATCGATTCGCGCCGACAAGTACAGCTCATGGCATGATATCGTTCACAGCTCTTACCACAACGTTCACATACACAGTCCGTGTCTGGTTGATGGAATTTCTTGTATACGAATATCAACGAATCGCAAGGAGGAGTTAGAATTATTAACGAATTCGAATTAACCAAGTTCTACTGGAGTTCCTTCACGGAAAAAACTGAAAGATTAACTAAAATGTTTTAGTTCCATACAAACTTCTATCTCGCGAGGCAGTAGGCAGAGAGGCCTGTCGAATGCCGGCGCAAGAAAAGGCTGAGGCCCAATTAGCCTGTTCTCGGGTTCGCCTGCCGACTGCTCCCCTCCGCTACCTCCGTCCATCACACATTAATTTCTGCTCACTTATAAGCGAGGGAAAGGGACTGAGTGGCTTGGAGGCATCCCCACGACATATCAACAAATAAGTTCAATCTCATCTTCAGAACAAACAATTATTTTGCAATAATAGTGACTTCATATGGTCCGGCTTCTAGACTAGGTTCATAAAGCTCCGGATTTGATTCCCCGCCAAACCGGGAATCTTAATCACGTTTAATTCTCCGAAGTCTGAGGCTGGGTATTTGTGATCATCTTAATGCACATGTTCATTTACATACAACACATTACCGACCACCACAAAAGCACGAGATAGTGGATACATCCCTCCACACAGGAAGGGCATCCTGCTGTAAAACTGGGCTTACTCTACATTAGTGCCGATCCCAGATAATTGGGAGGAAGGCCAAGAAGCAAACCAAAAAGGAAGTGGTGTCACCAACTTTGAATACGTATATGGCAAAAAGTCCGCCTCTGTTGTGTAGTGGTTAGTGTGATTAGCTGCCAACCCCGGAGGCCCGGGTTCGATTCCCGGCTCTGCCACGAAATTTGAAAAGTGGTACGAGGGTTGGAACGGGGTCCACTCAGCCTCGGGAGGTCAACTCAGTAGAGGTGGGTTCGATTCCCACCTCAGCCATCCTGGAAGTGGTTTTCCGTGGTTTCCCCACTTCTCCTCCAGGCAAATGCCGGGATGGTATCTAACTTCAGGCCACGGCCGCTTCCTTCCCTCTTCCTTTTCTATCCCTTCCAATCTTCCATTCCCCGCAAGGCCCCTGTTCAGCATAGGTGAGGCCGCCTGGGCGAGGTACTGGTCATACTCCCCAGTTGTCTCCTATGACCCAGAGTCTGAAACTCCAGGACACTGCCCTTGAGGCGCTAGGGGTGGGATCCCTCGCCGAGTTCGAGGGAAAAACCTACCCTGGAGGGTAAACAGATAAAGAAGGAGAAGAAGAAGATATGGAAAAATGTTATGATACATTTAAGCATTGATAGAAGAACTACTTCAACATCATGGTAATAAAATAAATACATTGAATGTAGATATTTACCGAGAGTGGAACTGAACCAGAAATTAATCAAATTAATAAAAGCTCATGGTACCAACGAGTGTAACTGAGGCAAAAGAACAATCTGAGGAGAGATGAATCAGGGACCTTATTACTGGCCTATTTTCAATACCGTACGAGAAAAGAAGTGTTTATAAAACAGTCCTCCTTGTCTCGCAGGATACCTTAGTTTTCCTTATTATTCATACAGCCTGTACAATTGTGATAATGGAAAGAAGAAAATACACTTTACTAATGCTAGCCTTCGATCCAAGCGGCCCCAGGTTCGATTCCCGGTCGGTTCGAGAATATTAACTTTCAAAGATTCCTTTAGTCCGGTGACTGGGTGTGTGTGTCGTCTTCATCATTATAATTCGTCTTACTTACGGCCACATCCTCACAGACGCGCAGGTAAAGGGCGTCGATTTGAAAGAACTGCACCAAGCCTCTCCGGAGACTACTTGCCATTAATCAATTGGGTTCGAAATGGAAAAACAATCCAATGCAAAACATTCTAAATGGGTATAAATAACATCTAGCTTCACCGATAATATTACGAGTTTCTGCAGACATTAAAACTGAAAATGATAATGTAGTTTCCGAATAAACGGTGGGTGATGGAATTTTCAAGTTATGATCATTGAATTTGGTATGCCGAAATCTGTAATTCAAAAAAAAAAAAAACTTTTACGTTTGGGATTTTTTCCCACTGCAGGTCTGTTATTGGAGCCAAACTAGTACCTACGCTAAGTGTATTACTTGTAATTTAACTGTAAGGGGTCGAGTTTTGTCTACCTGTTTGTCCTACCCTTGTCCTACTCAGAAACCAATGGATGTATTTCAATTGCATTTTGTATACATGTCCTACTTACTTAATTATTAACCTATGTATAGTCATGCTGTGTCAGAATGGGAGCAAGCAGTAAAAAAAAAAAAAAAAACTGTACATCAGAGAAATTATGCACTCGGGCCCTTAAAAAAATAATACACTGTTTAAAAATACCTAGAAAGTAAAAGCCAACGGAAAAGATTTGTAGCTCTTTTAGATCTGCAAAGAAATCCATACATATAAACGTATCTTCAATAGATAGCTCATAATAGGTGTTTCACTCACGACTACTTTTAGCATTTATGGAATGACAAAATGTTTAGGTGAATATTGAGAAAACGCTACGATACCTTATAATAATGAACTGTACAGGACGCAATGTATACGGTTCAAAAATAAATTTGGTCACGTCTTTAGATTATTATTATTATTATTATTATTATTATTATTATTATTATTATTATTATTCATTTATTTATTTTCCACTAATTGTAGGTACAATTTATGGATGGTGAACGGAGAAAGGTCATAGCCCCACATACACGAAAGTGCCTCCATCACCACTTAAAATTACAATATTCAAATATACAATTGCATTCTACATAGTGTACTTATATACAGTTGCCGTATTTACAGGCATGTGTCCCTAACTACATTTTACGAATACACAGTGGGATGGGGATTGGACTATTATAGCAGTAACATGACCTGCTGTTTGGGAGACGTCGCTCAGTTGAAAGGTACGAGTGCCTCAATTTAAAGTGTGTGTGAAGACTGGTCTACGTGGAATGTACAATAGTGTCATGGCTTAATCGTGCGGACTGAGATAGGCAACAGGGGACGCAGCTGCCACTCGTGCACATAACACTACTCCAGTAAGGCTACTCACAAAGGTACCTTGCCAGAATGCTAGGGGTTGCTCTGAATACGATTTGGAACCTGCGGAAACGTTTCCAGGAGACTGTAAGTGTTGCCAGGCGCCCCCAAACAACTCCAAGGCAGGATCGTTTAGTGCGTTTACAAGGTCTCCGACACAAAGTTACAGCACGAGCACTACAGCAGGGTTCTCGAGTACGAGTTAGTGACCAAACAATTAGAAACAGGCTTGGAGAAGCCAATGTAAGATCCTGACGACCTGCTCAAGTACCTGCACTGGACAGACGACATTGTGGCACGAGACTGCAATCTGCTAGATCATTTGTATTTGCAGCTAAGACACTGGCGTCCTGTGATTTTTTTGGATGAATACCTTTTCACCTTACGCCGTTCATGGTCGTCTGCGAGTCTGGAGAAGACGTGGGGAAGACATTTCATCCGTCAGCTGTACAATCTACCGCTGCTTATGGAGGTAGATATGTTATGGTGTGGGCAAGCGAAAGTCTTGACACGAAAACCGATCTCCTGATCATTTGCAATGGATCTTTAACTGCTTGACGGTAGCTTACATTGACGAAATCTTAGTGCCACACGAGTTACTCACGCGAGGTAACTGGGAAAAAAGGCAGTGTCGATAATTCCATTGCACAGAGTGCGTTCATTGTCGACCCATAGGGGTGATGGCCTAGAGAACGGCCAAAGAAACGGTGGATAGACATGTTAAGAGAGAACATGAATAAAGTCGAGGGTATTTTCACATCAGACATCAATATCTAAGCCAGAATATACCTTACCAGGTGTTTCGAGGTGGAGTGAAAACCTAATATTGATTTACTGTGTAATTCGGTGCTAGCCTAACTAATGAAACTACAATATTCTTCCATATCTCCCCGATATTTGCGATCACTGCGGCGGGCGCTGAACGATCCCCTGCCAGTTGGAAAAAGGCGCTCAATACTGGGTACTCCTCTCCATACTTTGATGTTATCTAGCCATGAGGCTCTTTTCCTCTCGACATCTCTTCGACATTGTATTTTGTCCGGTAAAATTCGTTGTAAGGTAATGGTACGATCATTAATCATGATATGGCCAAGGTAAGGGATTTTACTACATTTTATGCATCAGCTGAGCTCTCGACCGACATTACCCAATATATTCAGTATGCACATCGTGCAATCATCTTAAACGGAAGAGTCAAAAATTCCTCGGCTCGATGCACGGTTATAACTATGCATTTCCATTACATCCTTACGAGCTAATGAAATATTGGCAGAATATTTTACGCTTACATTTCAAGTACAAGAACAGGTCTAAAATCGCATTAGTCCATTACCCCCGAAGATAAAATGGAATGATTTTATAAGTTCAGAAAAGCGCGAGAACAAAAGTAGAGAATCTAGCAGGAGATCGTTCAGCGTTCGCCGCAGTGATTGCAAATATCAGAGAGACTTGGAAGAAGAACAGATAGATGAATTTTTACGTCAAAAACTCAAAAACAATACTTCAAACTGTAATGAGCGCAATAAAATGTTGTCATCAATGGCCATAGGTCAGCGATTGAGGTTAGAGGGCGGTGCAATTTATCTGTCCAACACCTACGAAAAGAAAAGCTTCAGCGGATGTCCGCAGAACTTCTTTGCGTAAGTGGCGCACACAATGTCTTTTTAAAAAGCTCTCTAAATTATATGAGCAATTTATAATTGTTTTAATAGTACAATAAAATGCCATACTGAATCAATTCTCGTATTCAATGTGCATTTAAAATGATCACGATCCTTAAGCTTGTTGTTTAAAAGGGCCCAGCATCTAGGTCATCGCCCCCTAGATTTAAAATGAAGTAGGCTAAGTTTCTATGTACTCACGTGTTGCTAAGATAGCTTTGATAATATATGATGGCATAGTTTAAGAGTCCGCTAAAAAGTTGCTAATACGATAATCATTTTCTTCTTCCGGCTGTTATCAGTCGTCCGAAAAGCATCTACTTCAGACAGCATGTACTAAAAGCGCCATTAATTAAACGTCCCTTCAACTTCTGTATATTTTAGGAGACGACGAGCAGCCAGAATCATTTTCCGCGCGAGTTCTTCAGCGTGCCAGAAACCTACGACTTTTTTATTATTATTATTATTTGATTTACGAAGCACTGACATAGATAGGTCTTATGACGATGGCCTTAATTAAGGTACAGCCGAAGCATTTGCCTGGTGTGAAAATGGGAAACCAAAGAAAACCATCTTCAGGAATGCCGACAGTGGGGTTCGAACCCACTATCTCCCGGATGCAAGCTCACAGCTGCGCGCCCCTAACCGCACGGCCAACTCGCCCGGTGGACTGAGACTACCAGCTGCAAAGAATATTAGTGAAACTCAACGATCATACAGTGTGGCCTCAACGTAGGAAAGTCTTTCCTGAGGGGAAGCGTTACGGCGAAAGAGGGGCCCCAATGCCTTTAGTACAGTTGCGTACTGTCATTTAGAAATAAAGTAAAGGATCTCAGGTAACTGTTTAATTGCGATGGAATACATAAGAATAAATAAATATGAAGTTAAAATATGCCAGAAATCATAATACTTGGAATTATTGTTAAAAATGGAAATGTCCTGTTTTTATCTGCCTTCAGTAATAGACCTATAACTTCTGACCTATTTAATCCGTAGGGACGCACACTCGGCATTGTAATATATGAGCTGATCGCAGAGTACTAGTATGGCATAAAAGTCCAAACAAAGCCTTAATTTCCTATTTACTGGTTTTTGAGGCGTCTCTTTCTTTCTTTCTTTCTTTCTTTCTTTCTTTCTTTCTCTCTCTCTCCCTCTACCGTAAATGAACTACACTGTACTACCAGACTAACATCTGAACTACACTTGTTTTTTTACATCCTCTGCTCCACAACGTGATACATTGAGCTTAGCGACTCTAAGACTGGCGCTGTTTTACTCCTTTTAATCATTTCATACCTTACCTCGTAATCGGAGATTTTCATAGTTAAGCAACATAGGCCTAAGATCCTCATAGATGGGTAACCGCTACATTTCACGGGAGCTAAATAGCTCTCACAAACACATGGGATCGGTGTGAGCGATCTAACCACATTACACCACATCTTAGGTGTGCGAGAATGCTACTCCACAGCTAAACTAGCCTGTCCCCTGCGAACTGCAAACGTAAATCAAAGAGAAAATTAACTTACTGTTACATGCCAGCCCTATGGTAGCCCCTTTCGGTACTTCCTGGAAGGGGCTTGAGTCAGACGACCGACGATTTCCCAGCCTGCCTGGAGGACGAGTATGTTCTGTCTCTAACCACATCGCGAACATTCTGGTACATATCACTCGAGCTATAAAAAGGGAGGCTAGCCGCAAACAGTCGGTCAGTTTTGGACTCCGTGGTGGAGTCAGTGTGAGAATCAGTGTGTTGACGTTCGGTGGCTGGGCTGAGAGCGACAGAGGTGTTGGCTGACGCTAGTATCCCAGCGAGGTCTGAACGAGGAGTCGTGGTGGTTGCGTCGGAGTGTCCAGCTAGTAGCCAGACTGAAGACGGCGTACTGCCTTGTGTGTGTGTGTGTGTGTGTGTGTGTGTGTGTGTGTGTGTGAGAGAGAGAGAGAGAGAGTGAGTGTGTGTACTCCTGTGAACTGAGCACCGCCGTGAGTGAGCGAATCAAGCAGACATCGTGAGTGTAATTGGAGCTGTGTTAATTAGCAGCTGCTGTATTATCCTGCTGATGAATAATGTTGAGCTGTTGCTGTTTAGTTGTTCACTGTGAATTACTGGACTGTCTCTGGAGTCTAACCAAGGAACAGTTATCGTGTGTTGTGTAGCTAGTAGCACTGTGTTCAAATCTAGCTGTCTGCATGCAGTTGCTGTGTAGGGTGACTGGACTTGGAAAAGTGAAAGAGAGGCGAGCTTGTGAATAGGATGAAAGCCCTCTCAGGTAGTAACGAACAGGACCGCCTGCTGTTTCAGAAGAGTAGACTTGTAAATAGAAAGCAATTATTAAGTGTGCCTATTCATAGTTAAATAAAATTGTGTGTGCGTACATATGTGAGTGTACATGTATTGGGTCATCCTGAAATAAGAGTAATAAAACACATGCTGTTCCATTCGTAATAATCCGTTAGCACGCGCGCTGGTTAGAAATTACCCAAGATTGGCATCAACACACACAAATGTTACCAGCTCGAAAAACATCAATGCTAGTAAAATATCGAGCAATAACGACTGTTTGAGCGCGAGTCCATTAGGAAAGTAGCAAGGGTTTGAAGGGAAAATACCCGTTCGATTAAGAATTATTAATAATTCATTTTGCAATGGGTAAAATATACCCACGCACCTCCTAACGGGTTATCAAATAAGATTGAAATTTGTCAGTTTTATAACATGTTAGCCCAAAGGTAGGAAAATGTAGGTAACGATCTAAAAAGCAGTCTCTTTTTTGCGCGGAAAAAATATGAAATTTAAAAGATGTCAATGGTTTGCTAAAATGTAGCAAATATATACTATCAATTTCGTTAAGTGTTCACATTGTAACTAAATTTCAATACATTTTTTCACTTGCATCCCGTTAGTCGCTGACTCATTTACTTAGGAGCAGCTTGTAGATGGCTCACTGTCAGAAGAGATCACGATGGGGGAAAGAAGATGCTTGCACATGTGCGATCCAGACACCTTCCTACCTTGAGGACACTGTACAGCAGTTTTTAACCACCTCTCACTCGCGCCAAGGTGAGGTTGGTTATAATTTCCTAATATTCCACTGACACGGGCGAAGAAAACTTATGCAGAATAAGGAAGTGCACTCTAATTATACTCTTACAGGTCGAAGACCAGACAGCGTACAACCATCTGCACTAATTCCATGAAGTATATCTGCTCCTTAGTCCCACTTCTTGATACGGGGTCGGAGACTAATTTCATCAAGTGTCCTATTAATATCTGGCGGAGACAACTGCCTTGAGGTATGGTTGCCGTAATATTGGGTGATTTGTTCTATATCATGCAAATAATGCTAATCCGGACCGCATGCCTCAGGGAGACAGCAGGGAGTGGCTTGTCTGTGCTTGCACACCGGACTTAACATCCTGAGATCGGCACGCGCATTGTAACTAGACTACCGTCTCTCTTACCTCTTCCAGAACTGAAGAATATGCTTATGCAGATGCTTCTCCGCCCTCAATAAACTCTTCAATCTGTTCGTTCAACCCAAGCTGATATTATGACAGCCACTTGCGGGTATGATAACTAAGTTTTGTAAGGATATTTTTTGAGAATCTCTGCAACTCTGTAACTTCAGATATATCTTAACAGGATGAGACCATAAACATGAAGTGTGTGCTTACCTTGCATGAAGAACACAATACTGTCCTCCAACTGAACACTTAAACATAAGGTCCACGATAATGAAGACGATGTTTCAGAAGAAGAATACCATTTTTCAGGAGGAACTTTATATACATGGGTACTTCGTAACAAAAGTTATAACATTCTCCTCCGAATATGTTTCAAGTAATCACGGTTATTCAATTCCAAGAATGGTCTTTTGGATTATAAGAAAATAAGACACTTACTGAGAGATCAGGAATTCCAAAAATGGTGTCAGCTTCCTCAAAAGTGAAAAGGTGTTATCTTATTTAAAGAAACAGTTGGATAACACACCATTTTGCAGCGACTGACGTGATGCTCTAAGGATGACCGCTAATGCTTGCAGCCGTTCGAGCAGTGCCAGGCAGGTCCCAGGACAATAACCGCTGTAGGCATTGCCACAACGAGATAGAAACCCTTTCTCATGTCCTGGGATACTGTATCTACGGTGAAAACCTGCGACTTAGACACCGCGCAATACGAAGCTCCATCGCCCAGTAATTAAAATACGCTGGTTACACAGCGCACGAAGAGGTCCATGGGTTGTCAGAGAACGGCAGTACCCGTAGGATTGATATAATATCCTTCAAAAACATCAATGGATATATTCTTGATCCTACGGTTCGGTTTGAATCGCACGCCCATTGAAGTACAAGAGGAAAATAGCATTTACGAGCCAACTATCCCCTTCTACCGACATGAATATGGACTGGATTACATCGAGGTGATAAGCATCATGTTCGGTACAAGAGGAACAACTCCTAGGTTCTTTGAAGAATTTCGCTCATGATTAAAATTACCAGAATCGTTGACGAAGAATGTAGTCCTCAGAGCCTTGAAAGGTTCACCATCAATACTGAAACATCGTTTATTTAGTCATTAATGTATTTAGTACACTCTGTCCTCATGGGCAACCTCCGTATGGGTGAAATGTTTATTCTCTGAATAAATGTACATACGCATATATATATATTAAAAATACATTATTTGAACCTCTTAGATCAGTAGACAAGCATGTTCCTTCTCCGTTAAAGTACCGGAAATGTATGTTTGTACCTGTTAGGCGAATACTCCATTATCCGGCAGTTCAATTATTTGCATGCCCCGTAAAAACAAGAAATAATAATATTAGTACAAGTTTGACACATGACGTAACCGAAATGTTGTCAGCAGACAGAGAAAATAAAGCAAGGTAAACATTTCTGATACAGTTTTCAACGATAGGAAAGGTTAAGATTCAGGGTCACATTTTCAACTCGTTGGCGATACCATCTTTAGACACACGAGGAAAACAAAACTGTGGCAGTTCGGTACGTTTTACGACCTTGGAATGTACTCGATTCTTCAAATCATAATTCCAGAACCTTGGTTAAAATAAGACTTCCTCTAAACATCACATTTCGTTAACAAAGAAAATGAATTCTGCAAAACTACTGAACGGATTTTCACAGGTGATTATTAAATGAAAACCATGAGTTTCAATATCAATTGAAGAGTTTTTAAATTTATTTTACGGAAGCACCACAGGTCGTGTCAAATGGGAAGCTGTTTCCGTTGTGGTCCCTTTTATAAAATAAACATATTTTGGTTTGACGCAAAGAGATTTTAACGCAGTAAAATTTTCTTCGGAGCACAACGCTTTAAGTGGGTGCGATAACGCGACAACAAAGCAGTCGCTTGGTTGGACAATTTTGGGTAGCCTCTCGAGGCCAAAACGCTTCCCATTTGACACAGACTATAGGTGGTATTCGTATATGAATTAAAGCTGCTTCAAATTTTCATTTCAATGGCTGGGCGGAGGACTTGATAACGTCTTTGCTTAATGGTTAGCGAGTTCGAATCAAGGCCAGACTGTTATGAAAATTGGAATATATCAGCTTAAGACCATTTATTCACACGTGTATATGGCTTTTAGTAAGGTGAAGACTCCAAGAGATGTACAAGCAGTCATTAAGGGAACGAGTGAGCAATGCCAAATAATAATAATAATAATAATAATAATAATAATAATAATAATAATAATAATAATAATAATAATAATAATAATAATAATAATCGTGTGGCAAATGGTAATACGGTAAACACAAAGAACATTGTATACACAGAAATACTACCACAAGCTGCTCGAAAAACGCGTCTTAAAAACTGGCTTCCATAAATGAAATGGCGTATGGCTTTTAGTGCCGGGAGTGTCCGAGGATAAGTTCAGCTTGCCAGATGCAGGTCTTTTGATTCGACTCCCGTAGGCGACCTGCGCGTCGTGATGAGGATGAAATTATGATGAAGATGACACATCAACTAGTGCCGATCTTGTCATCCGCTTTATGTGCGACAGTAGATTAATCAAGGGTATGTAAATTTCAAGCGTTCGGTTACTCAGGGAACTCGCGTTCCCTTTTGATTCGTTAGTGCCAGTGAAATATGTTTTTAAACGTTATCAATAACTAATCCGTTAGTTACACTATTAAGTTCGACTATGCTCATTATGTAGCACCTTACCTTGAGTACGTGGAGTATGGCTGGAGGCCATGGCGGCTGCAGGAGAGAATGGTGACTGTGAAGGTGGTGGCGGTGGCGGTGGTGGGTGCAGGGAGGATGCCGACAGCTCCAGCGTCCGGCCATGTGATCGCAATTGCCAATCACCACTCAGCTGAAACAAATAATTTAACATTATATCCACAGCAAATAAAATAGTGTACCTCAATGTAGCAATATTTTGTACAAACACGTACTAAAAGAGTAAACCCCTTAGTTTTCCATTTTTACGTCTAAATTATCCGATGATTCGAAGATGTATGTTTCAGCATTACCTAGCCGCAGCCACGTCAAATACCACTTCTAAACGTGTAAACGTGAGTTTTATTTCTCACCGATAGAGAGGATGTAGGAGAAATGGAGTCCATTAATAACAAGCTGTGACAAAAAGTGATCAGGAGAAATGAAAATAAGTGTACGAACCTACCATCTACATTCAAAAGGGGCAAGTACAGTTACACAATGTTGCTCGACGAGAGCGGTTCAGATGCCTCGAAAGGAGCAAACCCCCCCCCCCCCCTGTCTTAAATCACAGTTATGTCGCGAAACTCACGTTTTTAGTGTCTAGAGTTCATGAAACGCCAAGATCCGTCAAAAATAGAATACCAATTATTTTTCAAAAATACAATGCAACATAGTAGAACCTTTCATATCCGTCATTAATGGGATTGGGAGACGGTCGGTACTCGAGAAAAGGGTCAGATAACCGGACGAACAAATAAAAATATTTGTAATAAAACATAAAGGGATCTAAAATATTCTTCTTCGTCTTCTTGGCCTTAATCCAAATTTATTGAGGTCGACATTTGATAGGGATTCGACCTAGTTTTACGGCCGGATACCCTTCCTGATGCCAGCCGTATGTAGAAGGATGTATTCTCTATGGCATGTTTCTGTAGTGATTTTGTAGTGTAGTTGGTGCATATATGAAAAGCAGTGTACCGGGACAAGCACCCAGTGCCCGAACCAGAGGAATTAATAATTTCTTTCTCTAGTGTACAGTCCTAAGACTTTTCAGTTGTCATGAATGCTTCTCAAGTTTTACGAACTTCAATATTTCGCCTCACAGTCACAAGCTGTCCGCACCAATATCTTTCAAGACCTGATTCATGAGAGAGTTTCGAGGTCTTCCATGCGGACATTTCCCTTCGATGAGGCCTTCCGCTATCGTCTGCACGGACTGTTAATAACAGAGATCTTATTTGCTCAACTTTATTACCTTCTTTCTTTTTTCTTCCTCCGCTTTTCCCAAGCCTGTGGGTTGCGGGTGGGAATTGCGTTGCACATGTGGATTTGGCCCTTTATGAGGCCAACCCTATATGGAGGAATGTAATCACTACTGCGTGCTTTTGTGGTGGTTGGTAGTTTGGTGTGTTGTCTGAATATGAAGAGAAGAGTGTTGGGACAAACACAAAAACCCAGTCCTCGAGCTAGAAGAATTAATCAGAAGAGATTACAATCCCCGACCCAGCCAAAAATCGAACCCGGGACCTTGTGAAATGAAGGGCAGTACACTGCCCATTCAGCCAAGGAGTCGGATCTACCAACATTTTTCATTTCACATCGCACTAACACATCGAATATTTTCGGGGACGCAAGGATGGGAAAGCGCTAGAATTGGGAAGGCAGCGGCCTTGGGCTTAATTAAGGCACAACCCCATCATTTACCTGGTGTGAAAATGGGAAACCACGGAAAAATCTTCAGGGCTGCTGACGCTAGGATTCCAACCCACGATCTCCCGAATGCAAGCTCACAGCAGCACGACCCTAACCACATGGCCAGCTCTTACAGTGAGTGGCTTGAAACATGGTGAGAGGGAGGCGGCATGAAACGCGCAATTCGGTACATAATTACGATTATTATTCAAACAATTGTATTTCAAAGAATTAGTATTCTTTTTATTGAAATGAAATGTCGTATGGCTTTTAGTGCCGGGATATCCCAAGGACGGGTTCGGCTCGCCAGGTGCAGGTCTTTCTATTTGACTCCCGTAGGCGACCTGCGCGTCGTGATGAGGATGAAATGATGATAAAGACAACACATACACCCAGCCCCCGTGCCATTGGAATTAACCAATTAAGGTTAAAATCCCCGACCCGGCCGGGAATCGAACCTGGGACCCTCTGAACCGAAGGCCAGTACGCTGACCGTTCAGCCAACGAGTCGTACTTCTTTCCATTTAATAACAGTAAATACAGCTCCTAACATACTGTAAACATAATTACGATTATTATTTAAAAAGTGTATTTTAGAGAATGTTATTCATTCCATTTGATAACAGTAAGTACAGCGCCTAAAACATCTATATGTATAATAAGACTTTTGTCTGTACATTGCTCAGAATTTAAAAAGAATTATATTTCTGTATCGGACATGTCCACAATAACAAGGAAATGCACTTTTTACGTTTCCGTAATTTATGTCTGTCTGTCTGTCTGTCTGTCTGTCTGTCTGTCTGTCTGTCTGTCTGTATGCGCATCACGAGAAAACAGCTGGAGAAAATTTAATGAAGATTCGGTATGTAAAATCGAGGAATGAGCCACTAAAATCTAGGCTATAAATGACTTTATTCACGCTGAGTGAAATGGTAGTTTAGGGAAAGACCTAAAATTTAATTCTCAAATATTTGTGTTATTAGTGATCCTATCGATAAATACTACATAGCGAAAGTTATATAGAATTACATTTCCGATCATTTATGTCATACATTTTTACCGTACCGAGTACGATAACACAGATATTCATGACTTTGTATTTTTGTTGCTAAGTCCACATCAATGCCGAGCCACGAGGAAATGGGCGAACAGAATATAATGAAAATCGGTATATAGAGTCGGGAAATAAGAAACTACAGTCTAAGCCAGGGCCTCTCAGGGTGCATGCACTGTGCACGGTGCAAAAGACGACTTCGCTTGGTTGACCAGAGTGCAGACCCCCCACTCCTCGATTTGGAGCAATAGCGCTGTCTCTCTCTTTCCCCACGCCTGTCTCGCTCGCTCCCCCTGTCTCTCTCTTCGTCACTTGCTGCGTAGCGCTCCAAATCCGAGCCGAATTGAGCCGAGCTTAGCCGAGTAGCCCAGAGACGAAGCGTTGGTCCGAGCCGTGCCGAGCGGGAGCGATGCACAGTGCACGGAGCTCTTGCGCCTTGATTTGCACGCGTGAGATTTTGGGCGTTTGAGAGGCCCTGGTCTAAGCTATAAACAATTTTATTCATCTTGGATGAATGGTAGTTTAGGAGAAGGCGCCTAAAATTTAATGTTTAAATACCTATGTTATTGGTCCTATCGAAAAGTACTACATAACAAAAGTTACAAAGAATGAAATTTCTGATTCTTTAGATTTTATTAAGTTTTACCGTACTGACTATGATAAGAGTGGTATTTCAGAATCGGAAGTAAACTAAAAGTGAAGGCCTACAATACAGAAAGCTCATAAAATTGATCAAGAATATCATTACACTGACCATTGTTTGTTGTGATATTCTTTGTCTCTTATGCTGCCACTCATCTCCGACAGATGGGATTACTGCTGCGTACCGAGTATAACACCCTGCCTGAATATTGGCGGGAAATCGCTGGGGAGTTAGACAGCATTCTTCTTTAGTATGCCATATCTCTGGTTCATACATTTTCTGATACTGCTGCTACGTAACACTGGTTCATCACAGTATTCCAGCTATTCGATCCCTACTCTGACGCGCTGACTCGAATGATCAGTGTGCACACTTAACGGAATAATGGCAGAGGCAGAGTGGGCTTCAGGTGGTCCGACGGCTCTGCACTCCGACCGACCAACAAAGCAGACGAGGGGTGGATACGCTTCTACGCCTCTGAATTCGGAAGACGGAGAGGGGCTGATCCCCACCGTCGGCTGTTCTAAGAAAGGTTTTCCGTGCTTTTCCATTCTACTGCACCAAGGCGAATGCCGGGACAGTTCCTAGTACAAGCCACGGCCGCCAACCCTCTCATCTTCTCCGCATATCTCCTTCACCGTAACAAAATCTCCCGGCCTGAGAGACGGCGTCACAGTGTAGGAGGCCCGCCTCCCCCCTTCAGGGGAGGAATGAAAACATTTTAGTAGTAGTACAGGCTTACTAATGACCAGGTCTAGAATTACAATTTCAGCCTATTCCAAATTATAGCACCACAATTCACTAAATAAGTCAAACTCCAACCCTGAAAAGAGACGTTTCGTAAGAAAAGCTTCTTCATCTTCACTTTTATTAAATTCTACTAATTTCATTTTATTCCAAATTAGCAGCGAAGAGGCGGTTTCTCCTCTGGCTTGGAGGAAAAAATTGGTTCCAAGTCAGATAGTTTTTCCCCGCCGGTGTAGTGAATTGAGATTTTCTGACTAATCGGTTACTCCTAGTAAACAGATGAGTCTGGATCTTTGGACTGTAAGATCGGCAGTGTAGTACTGTTCGTTAAAAGTGAGAAAATGTGTGGTTTTTCATTTAATCGAGTATTTCATAATTATGATGGCATTGCTTTTAATTGCGACATTGCTACTGGCGTCATTGTAATGACCTATGTCCATTTCAGTTGGGAAAACCAGTCTTTCTGAAGATGTAAAAAGCCAGGCGAAGAGTGAGTGAGTGCCACTATAATGAAAACTCCCCATCTTGATTGTGACTGATGGTAATCGAGAGGGCCTAACATTACAATGAAAATTTCCTAACCCAGTCATTTTTTGCTAATGGTTTTACGTCGACACAGACAGGTCTCATGGCGACGATGGGATAGGAAAAGGCTAGGAGAGATAAGGAAGCGCGCGCCCCTAACCGCAGCACAGCCAACTCGCCCGGTACTTGTACGTTTTATATGCCGGACAGGTGTGTAGGTTGGGGGTGTAAATCCAATTACGACAGCACAAAGAGTGAAGGATATGTGACACATTTCCTATTCCAATTAATGAGGAACTACGTAAAGTGTGGCTTCAAGCAATACCTCCAGAAAACTGGGCACCATCTAGGGGCGTAACGAATGTGATAAGGGCACACCTGCCAAAATAAAGATTCGGGCCTTCTCAAATGAAATGTAAAACCAACGAGTAACTATACTAGCAAGATACCCGTGCTTCGCTACGGTTTTAAACTGAAAGTTATTATTAAAAGTTTTATATTTTGGAGAGTCCATTGTCACCGAGCTCGATAGCTGCAGTCGCTTAAGTGCGGCCAGTATCCAGTAATCGGGAGATAGCGGGTTCGAGCCCCACTGTCGGCAGCCCTGAAGATGGATTTCCGTGGTTTCCCATTTTCCCACCAGGCAAATGCCGGGGCTGTACCTTAATTAAGGCACGGCCGCTTCCTTCCAATTTCTAGGCCTTTCCTATCCCATCGTCGCCATAAGACATATCTGTATCGGTGCGACGTAAAGCAAATAGCAAAGAATAGAGTCCACTGTCAGCCGAGCCTGCAAAATACGCCCTCATTTCGTACGTCAAACGGTTTTAGGGAAATGATTAGTGTATTTATTTTCTGATCTACCACTCATTTGAACCCCATAAGGAAGAATCTGAATGTTTTAAACCGTATCTTATTTAACCTGTAGGGTGTAAAAGCGACCAACCTGTGAAATTTTGATTGTACGTCGAACAGTAATGGAGGAATGAATATTTTTAAGGGGTGAATGTTTTTAAATATTTATTAACATCTAGAAAATAGCAGACCACCCTTCATTTAAAAAAAATGTCGTGCCTGAAACAGTTTCGGAAGAATGGCTATTGTGTTTTTGAAAGTCAACCACCATCTGAACCCCTGAGGGGAGAAATATTATGAAGTATACGATAGTTTACACCTAGGACATAAAGGAATGCCCTTCTCGTAAAATTACAAATGGATGAATACTTTCCTTTACGGAGCTAAGCTCATTTAACGTTAGAAAATATTTCCTATTTCTCCCCCAGTATTTAAAATATATACCGCTATTTGGAATTTTGTCTTCGTACGTTAAACCGTTTCGGAGGAAGGAATTAATATATTTGTTTTCGGATCTTAACCCCCATTTAACTCTCTGAGCGGTTAAATTTGTTTCAGACCTTCTATTATTTAACACCTAAGATATCATCTGAAATTTTACTGTCATAACTCAAACGGTTTCAGATAATTGCATAATATTTTTTTTCGTCATCATTCCTCACACACACCCCCACAGTCAAAACACCTTTCGGAGTGTACTGTTTTAAGTCCACTTCTTATTTATCATCGTAAAAAATCAATTGCCTTTACACCCGCCTTGATTCCACCGCCCCCCCCCCAACCACCACACCCTCCATAAAATACGCGCGTGTCTATTTTTACAGGAGATTCCAAATACCAATTATCTCGTCTGTAACATCCTTCGTTTTCGAGATATAAGCATCGTAAAACAAAGAATTAAACTCATTTTTCAATTAATTTATCCCCCTTATTTGGATTTTCCGAAAACAAAAGAATGCATGTATCTTTATTTTTAAAAAATTCCAAACACAAATTTTCATGTCTATGATATGTTCAGTTTTTGAGACATAAGTAACCACATAAAAATAATTCAACCCCTTTTTCAGTCCTTTTTACAACCCCCACCCCTTAACCGTTTTTCCGAAACAAAAAATACGTGTTTCTTTATTTTTTAAATATACTGTAAATATGCTCACTTTAAAATTTCACCCCCCTTTAACACTTCCCCTAAGTGGGTTTTCAGAAAACAAATATGCGTGTTCCTTTACTTTTACAGTTGATTCCAAATACCAATTTTCATGTCTGTAATATGATAGGTTTTTGAGATATATTGTAGATATTCATTTTATCACCCCCGTTTAACCCCTCTTAAGTATTTTTCAAAAAAAGAATACGTGTTTCGTTTTTACAGTAGATTCCAAATACCAATGTTCACGTCTGTAATATCTCAGTTTTGGAGATACCAGTATCCTAATAAAAATAATTCAACCACCTTTTACAGTCATTTTACCCCCCCCCCACCCGAAAACAAAAAATACGTGTTACTTTATTTGTAGAAAAGATTCAAAACACAAATTTTCACGTCTGTAATATGTTACGTTTTTGAGACATACTGTAGATATGCTCACGTTCACCCCCTTAAACACTTCCCCTGAAGTGGATTTTCAGAAAACAAATTACAAATTACGCGTGTTCCTTTACTTTTACAGGAGATTCCAAATACCAATTATCACGTCTGTAACATGGTACGTTTTTGAGATATATTGTAGATATAAGATACACTCATTTTAAAATTCATCCCCACTGTCACTCCTGTTAACTCTCCTCTTAAATAGATTTTCCAAAAACAAAAACTACGCGTTTCTTTTTTATTATTAAAGGAGATTCCAAATACCAATTCTCATGACTCTAACATCTTCAGTTGTTGAGATATAAGATCCTCATAAAACGTATTCCACCCCTCTTTGACCTTTTTTCACTACCCTGAAGAGGATTTTACGGAAACAAAACACGTGTTTTTTTATTTAAAGAAGATTCCAAATACCAATTTTTCACGTCTTCAAACTGTGAAGTTTTTGAAATACAGATACACTCATTTTAAAAATTCACTCCCTCTTAACCCCCTTATCGACGGAATATCCAAAAATCCTACCTTAGTGAACACTTACATTGCAATACAAATGTATCATCAAAATATCTAGTCAGTCAGTCAGTCAGTCAGTCAGTCAGTCAGTCAGTCAGTCAGTCAGTCAGTCAGTCAGTCAGTCAGTCAGTCAGTCAGTCAGTCAGTCAGTCAGTCAGTCAGTCAGTCAGTCAGTCAGTCAGTCAGTCAGTCAGTCAGTCAGTCAGTCAGTCAGTCAGTCAGTCAGTCAGTCAGTCAGTCAGTCAGTCAGTCAGTCAGTCAGTCAGTCAGTCAGTCAGTCAGTCAGTCAGTCAGTCAGTCAGTCAGTCAGTCAGTCAGTCAGTCAGTCAGTCAGTCAGTCAGTCAGTCAGTCAGTCAGTCAGTCAGTCAGTCAGTCAGTCAGTCAGTCAGTCAGTCAGTCAGTCAGTCAGTCAGTCAGTCAGTCAGTCAGTCAGTCAGTCAGTCAGTCAGTCAGTCAGTCAGTCAGTCAGTCAGTCAGTCAGTCAGTCAGTCAGTCAGTCAGTCAGTCAGTCAGTCAGTCAGTCAGTCAGTCAGTCAGTCAGTCAGTCAGTCAGTCAGTCAGTCAGTCAGTCAGTCAGTCAGTCAGTCAGTCAGTCAGTCAGTCAGTCAGTCAGTCAGTCAGTCAGTCAGTCAGTCAGTCAGTCAGTCAGTCAGTCAGTCAGTCAGTCAGTCAGTCAGTCAGTCAGTCAGTCAGTCAGTCAGTCAGTCAGTCAGTCAGTCAGTCAGTCAGTCAGTCAGTCAGTCAGTCAGTCAGTCAGTCAGTCAGTCAGTCAGTCAGTCAGTCAGTCAGTCAGTCAGTCAGTCAGTCAGTCAGTCAGTCAGTCAGTCAGTCAGTCAGTCAGTCAGTCAGTCAGTCAGTCAGTCAGTCAGTCAGTCAGTCAGTCAGTCAGTCAGTCAGTCAGTCAGTCAGTCAGTCAGTCAGTCAGTCAGTCAGTCAGTCAGTCAGTCAGTCAGTCAGTCAGTCAGTCAGTCAGTCAGTCAGTCAGTCAGTCAGTCAGTCAGTCAGTCAGTCAGTCAGTCAGTCAGTCAGTCAGTCAGTCAGTCAGTCAGTCAGTCAGTCAGTCAGTCAGTCAGTCAGTCAGTCAGTCAGTCAGTCAGTCAGTCAGTCAGTCAGTCAGTCAGTCAGTCAGTCAGTCAGTCAGTCAGTCAGTCAGTCAGTCAGTCAGTCAGTCAGTCAGTCAGTCAGTCAGTCAGTCAGTCAGTCAGTCAGTCAGTCAGTCAGTCAGTCAGTCAGTCAGTCAGTCAGTC
Organism: Anabrus simplex; assembly: GCF_040414725.1. Classification (NCBI taxonomy): domain Eukaryota; kingdom Metazoa; phylum Arthropoda; class Insecta; order Orthoptera; family Tettigoniidae; genus Anabrus; species Anabrus simplex. The sequence goes on along the minus strand of NC_090265.1, from coordinate 1,479,176,370 downwards.
AGTCAGTCAGTCAGTCAGTCAGTCAGTCAGTCAGTCAGTCAGTCAGTCAGTCAGTCAGTCAGTCAGTCAGTCAGTCAGTCAGTCAGTCAGTCAGTCAGTCAGTCAGTCAGTCAGTCAGTCAGTCAGTCAGTCAGTCAGTCAGTCAGTCAGTCAGTCAGTCAGTCAGTCAGTCAGTCAGTCAGTCAGTCAGTCAGTCAGTCAGTCAGTCAGTCAGTCAGTCAGTCAGTCAGTCAGTCAGTCAGTCAGTCAGTCAGTCAGTCAGTCAGTCAGTCAGTCAGTCAGTCAGTCAGTCAGTCAGTCAGTCAGTCAGTCAGTCAGTCAGTCAGTCAGTCAGTCAGTCAGTCAGTCAGTCAGTCAGTCAGTCAGTCAGTCAGTCAGTCAGTCAGTCAGTCAGTCAGTCAGTCAGTCAGTCAGTCAGTCAGTCAGTCAGTCAGTCAGTCAGTCAGTCAGTCAGTCAGTCAGTCAGTCAGTCAGTCAGTCAGTCAGTCAGTCAGTCAGTCAGTCAGTCAGTCAGTCAGTCAGTCAGTCAGTCAGTCAGTCAGTCAGTCAGTCAGTCAGTCAGTCAGTCAGTCAGTCAGTCAGTCAGTCAGTCAGTCAGTCAGTCAGTCAGTCAGTCAGTCAGTCAGTCAGTCAGTCAGTCAGTCAGTCAGTCAGTCAGTCAGTCAGTCAGTCAGTCAGTCAGTCAGTCAGTCAGTCAGTCAGTCAGTCAGTCAGTCAGTCAGTCAGTCAGTCAGTCAGTCAGTCAGTCAGTCAGTCAGTCAGTCAGTCAGTCAGTCAGTCAGTCAGTCAGTCAGTCAGTCAGTCAGTCAGTCAGTCAGTCAGTCAGTCAGTCAGTCAGTCAGTCAGTCAGTCAGTCAGTCAGTCAGGTCAGGTCAGGTCAGTCAGTCCATATTATATATAGATTGTAAGAGTATCTACATAAAAAAATCGTAACGACCGTGTGTCTGTGCATTGACTCTTTTGGCGAAATTTCCGTACAGTTGTCCGTTTCAGGTGATATAATGACCATCTGCATATTTTTTACCTTTGATGTCTGTCTTTTTGTTGGTGTCTGTTTGTCTATAATTTGAAAACTACTGGATATATTTCTACAAAACTTCATATTTAGAATCCACCTGTCCTTGAGTAGGTTTTAGGGACGAAATTGTTTCCAAATCCCTGAACTGACTGGGTTTTTTTACGAAACCGAAACAGTGATTTTGCAGTCCCAAAAAATATACACAACCAAACTTAATGGAAATATACCTGCCTTAATGGAAATCAATTTATAAACTTTTTCTCATGTGCATCATTTCGATACGAGGATTAATAAGGGAGATATCATTAACGGACCGTTTATCAGTACAAGTCCCACCGGACTTAACTCAAGGGCGTGTGCGTGTAAAGCGTATTTCTTATAATATGAAACTACTGAAGACATTTCAACCAAACTTTATATTTAGCATCCACCTGTCCAAAGGTAGGTTTTAATGTCCATACCATTTCAAATTCCCGGATTGGACTGGGGGTTGATAGGGAACCAAAACAATAATTTTACTCTCCCACAATATATACAAGACCAACCTGACTGAAAATCGACCAACCTTAATGGAAATCCATTTCTAAACCTCTTTTTTCATGTACATTTTTTGACAGGATGAATAACGGAGATATCACGAACGGTCAGACATAGCCCAAAATGCTGTACGTGGAGCAATTCCTTATCTATCTCTATAAATAAAATCGTAACGACCATATGGTTGTGCATTGACTATTTTGGCGAAATTTTCGTACAGCTTTCCCTTTAAGGGGCAATATAACTATCTGCATATTTTTTAGCTATAGTTTTTTGAAATTCCTAAATATTACCCCCCTCGCCCAAAATCAAGATTGCGGCACAATCTGCCATACGAGCCAGAATATTGAAATTATGCAAAATTATACGTTTTAGCCTGTAAACGACGGAAAACTTCCAAGATCTTTGCATTTTTCACTTTTTATCCCCAAAGGATTTCGAAGTATGGAGGCAATTTTAATGACGCTTCAGACCTTCGTTTCGAGGTGTTTCGCGGCTAAACGGTAAGTCGTATCACAAAACGGATGGCACAATCTCAGTTCAATTTGGAGTGACCTACAACTTTCGTCCTATGACGTTTCGTCGTATCTCTGTTTCTTATATGTTAGATTTATCTGTATTTCTCTATTATACATACATTTTGCTCTTTGTACACGTAAAATTCGTAGTTCGAATCACTTATATGAAAGATAGAATCATCTAATTCTACACGAACACTGGCGCACACAGTATCCATACGTGAGCCGAATTCTATGTTTGTAGCTGTCACATACGTACCAAAAGTAATGCACTGTGAGAAAACTTTACCCAAATTTAACCCTTTTTGAACGTTTCTAACTCAATCATACCCACAAATAGATGAGACAGGAGAAAATATCTTAAGACCAGCCATTTAGAATGCTAAATGAGGCGTCTTATGGTACAATCCGTTTGTCGACATGATACATCGTTTAGCAGCAGTTAATCTGTAAATGAAGGTTTGCAATATATATATAAAATAAGAGTTTTGTCTGTACATTGCTCAGAATTTGAAAAGAATGGTATTTCTGTATCGGTCATGTCCACAGTAACAAGAAAATGCATTTTTTTTTACTTTTCCGTAATTTCTGTCTGTCTGTCTGTCTGTCTGTCTGTCTGTCTGTCTGTCTGTCTGTCTGTCTGTCTGTCTGTCTGTCTGTCTGTCTGTCTGTACACGCATCACGAGAAAACGGCTGAAGAGAATTTAATGAAAATCGGAATGTAAAGTCGGGTGATGAACCGCTACAATCTAGGCTATAAATTATTTTAATCACGCTGAGTGAAATGGTAGTTTAGGGGAAGGCCTGAAATTTAATTCTCAAATATTTCTGTTATCAGTGGTCGTGTCTTAATGAAAATCGCTAGACAAAGATGGGAAATAATTCGCTACAATATAGGCTATACACGCTGAGAAAAATGGTAGTACCATTATTTATTAGTGGTCGTATCTTCACGAAAATTGGTATGCAAAGTCGGGGAATAGGTCGCTATAATCGAGGCTGTCAATAATGTTATTCGCACTGAGTGAAATGGTAGTTTAGGGGAAGGCCTGAAATGTAATCTATATATAAAATAAGTGTTTTGCCTGTGCGTTGCTCAGAATTTGAAATGAATGATATTTCCGTATCTGTCATGTCAACAGTAACAAGGAAATGCATTTTTTACTTTTCCGTAATTTCTGTCTGTCTGTCTGTATGTATGTATGTATGTATGTATGTATGTATGTATGTATGTATGTATGTATGTATGTATGTATGTATGTACACGCTTCAATAGAAAACGGCTGAAGAGAATGAAAATCGGTATGTAATGTCGGGTGATGAACCACTGCAATCTAGGCTACACGTTCACGTTGAGTGAAATGGTAGTTTAGGGGAAGGCTTGAAATGTAATTATCAAATAAGTTATTTATCGATAAATACTACATAACTAACATAACTTTAGTTATGTCGTAAGTTAGTAGTAGTTATGTAAGAAATTAAATTTCCGATCACTTATGTCTTATACATTGTTACCATACCGCATATTACCAGAGATATTCATGAATTTGGATTTTTGTTACCAAGTTCATATCAGCGCCGAGTCACGAGAAAATGGGTAAACAGAATTTAGTAAAAATCGGTATGTAAAGTCTGAGAATAAGGAACTACAGTCTACGATATAAATAATTTTGTAAGACACCCTAATATCACAGAATCGGAAGAAAACTAATGTGAAGACCTGCAATATAGAAAGCTCATAAACTTTATCAACAATAACATTACATTGACCATTGTTTGTTGTGATGTGCTTTTTGTCTTCTGTTTCCTCTCATCCCCGATAGATAGGATTACTGCAGCGTCGCGATGTTTTTTAATTTGCTTGACGTCGCACCGACACAGGTAGGTCTTATGGCGACGATGGGATAGGAAATGAATAGTGGTGTGAAGGAAGCGGCCTTGGCTTTAAGGTACAGCCTGGTGTGACTGGTGTGAAAATGGGAAACCACGGAATACCATCTTCAGGGTTGCCGGCAGTGGGGTTCGAATCCACTATCTCCCGGATGCAAGCTCACAGCTGCGCGCCCCTATCCACACGGGCAACTCGCCTGGTCGTACCGACTGTAACAGCCTGCCTGTATATTGGCGGGAAGTAGCTGGGGAGTAAGATAACTTTCTTCTTTAGCATGCCATTCCTCTGGTTCATGCATTTTCTGATATATCTGGTACGTAACACACTGGTTCATCACAGTATTCGAGCTATTCAATCCCTACTCTGAGGCACTGATTGGAATGAGTAGTGTGCATATTTAACGGAATAATGACAGAGGAGTGTTCACGGCAGTCTGCGACCTGGTTATTCCAGCTCTGGAACTTTGGACTCTTAGATCGGCACTGTAGTACTGTTCGTTGAAAGTGAGAAAGTGTGCGGTTTTTCATTTGATCGAGTATTTTATATGATAACATTGCTTTCAATCGCTACATTCCTACTGACGTTTTTGTAATGACCTATGTTGAATTCAGTTAGGAAAACCACCAAGTCAGTCTTTCTGAGAATCCCGTAGCGAAGCACGGGTACATCAGCTAGTTGTCAATATGAATATACTTCGTATGTCCATCTATATATTCATTGAATTCGATCTGTGGCGATGTAGAAAGGGTGTGTTTGCCATTATAATTAATATTTTACACCGATAGTGACTCTCAGCAGGAGGGCGTCTGCTATTGCAATCATTATTCTCCACATTGACTTTGACTAGCAGTAGGAATGGGATCCTTATCCAACTCCTTTGTAACTAGCATTAGTAAGGAGGGACTACCATTGTCTATATATATAAAATAGGAGTTTTGTCTGTACATTGCTCAGAATTTGAAAAGAATAGTATTTCTGCATCGATGCAGTTTTTACTTTTCCGTAATTTCTGTCTGTCTGTCTGTCTGTCTGTCTGTCTGTCTGTCTGTCTGTCTGTCTGTCTGTCTGTCTGTATGTATGTATGTATGTACACGCATCACTAGAAAACGGCTGAAGAGAATTTAATAAAAATCGGTATGTGAAGTTGGGGGGGTGAGCCGCTACAATCTAGGCTATAAATCATTTTATTCACGCTGAGTGAAATGGTAGTTTAGGGGAAGGCCTAAAATTCAATTCTCAAATATTTATATTATTAGTGGTCATATCGATAAATACTACATAACTAAAGTTATATAGAATTAAATTTCTGATCATTTACGTCTTATGCATTTTTACCGTACCGGCTATGATAACACAGATATTCATAAATTTGGATTTTTGTTGCTAAGTCCATATCAACGCCGAGCCCCGACAACATGGGTAAACAGAATTCAATGAAAATCGGTATATAGAGTCGGGGAATAAGAAACTACAGTTTAAGCTATAAACAATGTTATTCACCCTGGGCCAAATGGTAGTTTAGGGGAAGGAACCTAAAATTTAATTTTTAATACGTATGTTCTTGGTCCTATGGAAAAGTACTGCATAACAAAAGTTATAGAGAATACAGTTTCCGATCGTTTATGTTTTATTCAGTTTTACCGTACCCACTATGATAAGAGTGGTATTTCAGAACCGGAAGACAACTAATAATGTGAAGGCCTACAATATCGAAAGCGCGTAACATTGATCAACAATAACATTACACTGGCCGTTGTTTGTTGTAATGTTCTTTGTCTCTTATGCTGACATTCAATTCCGATAGATGGGATTACTGCTGTGTACCGAGTATAACAGCCTAACTGATTATTGTCGGAAAATAGCTGAGGAGTTAGATAACTTTCTTCTTTAGCATACCATTCCTCTGGTTCATACATTTTCTGATACTGCTGGTACGTAACACACTGGTTCATCATAGTATGCCAGCTATTGGATACCTACTCTGACGCGCTGTTTTGAATGAGCAGTGTGCGCACGAATGTAAGAGGCTCAGTTAGTAGTAGTAGTAGTAGTAGTAGTAGTAGTGTAGTAGTAGTAGTATGACCTGGTCTAGAATTACAATTTAGGCCTATTCCAAATTATAGTACCACAATTCACTAAATAACTCAAAATTCAACCCTGAAAAGAGCCGTTTCTTAAGAAATGCTTCTTCCTCTTCACTTTTATTAAATCTACATTAATTTTATTCCAAATTAGCAGCGAAGGTGTGGTTTCTTCTCTGGCTTGGAGGAAAAATTGCCTCTACGTCAGATAGTTCTTTCCCCCGCCAGTGTAGTAAGTTGAGATTTTCTGACTCATCGGGTATTCCCAGGAAACAGATAAGTAAACGGGCACTTTTTTTCCCTGGGACTATCCACTATTCGAACCTCCCCCCCCCCCCGCTGAAAAAAGGAGGAAGATCGTTCACGGATCACGGATGTCTGCGTCTTGGTCATTCCAGCTCTGTAGCTTTGGACTGTTAGTTCGGCAGCATAGTACTGTTCGTTGAAACTGAGAAAATGTGTGGTTTCTCATTTGATCGAGTATTCCATATGAAAGCATTGCTTTTAATCGCGCCATTCCTACTGACGTCACTGTAATGACCCATGTTCATTTCAGTTGGGAAAACACTAAGAGAGACTTTCTGAGAATCTATAAAGGCAGGCGGAGAGTGAGTGTCTGCCATTATAATGAAAACTCCCCAACCTGATCGTGACTGACGGTAGGCAAGTTGGCCTACCATTAAAATGAAAATTCCCTAACCCAGACTTCATATGAGAAAAGACGTTGGTGACTTCCCCGTCGTGTTTCTAGGGCAACGTTAAGAGCTATGTAACTTAATACAATCTTGCTCACAACGTTTACACTACCTAACCTAGAATTCTGCATAAAATTTAGAATTCCGTAGCGAAGCACGGGTACATCAGCTAGTAATTAATAATTCCCTTCTCGATATGACTGGCAGAAGTCAAGGGAGCATGCAATTTTGTTCAAAAATCCCCTAACCGATAGTGTTTGGGAGTAGGCAAGTGTGCCCGCCATTATAAACAAACATACCCATCTAAATGTGACTGGCATTAGGCATAGTGGCCTTTCTATTATAATGGAAACTCACCAACTCGTTGTGACAGTCATTAAGAAAAGGGGCCTGTCATTATAATAACAGCACAACTCACTTTTGACTAGCAGTAGGGAAGGGCGCCTGGCATTGCAACGAAAACTCTCCAAATCGATTATGACCGCGCAAGAGGTAATGGGGGCTCCCATTATAATGAAAACTTACCTACTCGATTGTGAATGGCAGTAGGCAAGTGAGCCTGCCGTTACCATCGCAACTCCGCAACTCGCATTTTACATTGGAAACAACGTATGGGAACCACCCCCTGCTGTTTCTGGATAACGCCAAGAGACATGCAATTTAAAAAATCTTACTGTATGTACAGTAATTTACTTCGATATCCGTATACAATATAGAGTACCGTAGCGAAGCATAAGTAAATTTGTTAGTATATATATAAGAACAGAAGGGGCTGCCTCGCCGAGGCAGTAAAGGCGTGCTCGGTTCAAAGGAAGGACGCGGGTTCGATTCCCCGTAAGGAAGTCGAAAAATTTAAGAAACGAGATTTCCACTTCCGGAGGTGCATATGGCCCTGAGGTTCACTCAGCCTACACCAAAAATGAGCATCAGGTTAATTCCTAGGTGAAAAGGCGGCCGGGCGTAGAGCTAACCAGTCTACCCCTTCAAGTGCCGAGGTTACGGATAGTGGGAGCCTTTACCTTCCACCCCTCCCACGGCCTTCATGGCCTGTACGGAGATGACTTTGACTTTGCTTTTTTAAAATATAAAATAGACATGTGTGTCCGTATATTTCACCTTGCATCCAAAACTACCCGTCGCAGATAGCTGGTGTTCGTGTGTGGTAGTAGCCTCGAAACTTCCATCGTGCACTATGGTGGTTTCGTGTCGATAGCGATGGGGGTGTAGCTGCGTGACGGTATCTGTAGTGGTGTGGTAGGTGTGGGGATTGAAAGTAGCCGACTATGTAACAAAATAGACGCATGTACCTATATATTTCAACTAGAAGCCCAAAATACCCACCACAGACAACTGGTGTTTGTGTGTGGTAGTACCCTCGAGTCTCCCGTCGTCCTCTATAGCGATTGTGTGTATGTAGCTGTGGTGGTGTGGCAGATATGGGGGTTGAAATTGGCCGACTATATAGAAAAATAGACGTGTGTGATCGTACATTTCACCATGCAACCACAACTACCCATTTCAGACAGCTAGTGATTGCGTTTGGTAGTAGCCTCGAGTCTCCCTTCGTGCACTATAGTGACTGCGTGTCGGTAGGTGGTGCTGGTGGTGTGGGAGATGTGGGGGTTCAAAGTGGCCGACTATATGTAACAATAGACGCATGTGTCGGTGTATTTCACCTTGGAGCCACAAATACCCACCGCAAACCACTGATGTTTGTGTGTGGTAGTAGCCTCGAGTCTCCCATCGTGCACTATAGTGATTGTGTGTACATAGCAGTTTTGGAGTGGCAGATAGGCTATGTGGATTGATTAAAAATAGACGTGTGTGTTCGTATATGTCACCTTGCAACCACAACTATCCATCGCAGACCACTGGTGTCTGTGTGTAGTAGTAGCTGCGAGTCTTCCATCGTGCGCTATGGTGATTGCTTGTCAGTAGCTGTGGAGGTATGGTAAATGTGGGGTTAAAAGTAGCCGATTATATATAAAAATAGACGCGTCTACCCCTATATTTCACCTTGGATCATTAAATACCCACCGCAGACCACTGGTGATTGTGTGTGGTAATAGCCTCAAGCCTCCGTTCGTGCGATATAGTGATTGCGTGTCGGTATCAGTAGTGGTGTGGGAGACTGAAAGTGACTGACTATATGTCAAAACAGACGTGTGTATTTCACCTTGCAGCCATAAATACGCACCGTAGACCACTGATTCTTCTGTGTGGTAGTAACCTCTCGTCTCCCATCGTGCGCTATGGTGGTTGTGTGTCGGTAGCTGCGGTGGTGTGGGAGATGTGTGGGGTTGAAACGGCCGACTATATACAAAAATAGACGCCTGTGTCCGTATACTTCGCCTTGCAGCCACAACTACACATCGCAGATCACAGATGATTGTGTGTGGTAGTAGCCTGCAGTCTCCCATTGTGCACTGGAGTGGTTCTGTGTCGGTAGGTGTGGTGGTGTGGGAAATTTGGGGGTTCAAATTGGCTGACTAGACATATAAATGCACATGCGAGTGGTGTGTGTCCGTATATTTCGCCTTGCAGCCACAACCATCTACTGCAGGACAATGGTGTTTGTGTGTGGTATTAGCCTCTATTCTCCCATCGTACACTATAGTGGTTGCGTGTCTGTAGCTGTGGTGGTGTGGGAGATGTGGGGCTTGAAATTGGCTAACTTCGTCACTGAATGTATTAAAACGAGTGAGAATGTACCGGAAAGATCGGAGTGAGAATGTACTCTAGAAGGCTTGGTTTTACGTACCATCTTCAATTCATCTCGCAGGAGTATGGTGATCTCAGAACCATAACAGTTTCCTGCTTGAGTACATCTGTGAGTATTTTCTATAATTCTTGAATATAAAGCAGATATTTACTGAAAAAGTTCCTTTACAATATCATCGAGGCAGTAATCCTAACCGGCCAGGAAAAAGGAAAATCGGTTTTCATACCAAGAATTCCATTGATCTCAAATGATTTGTCATTTTGTTTCAAATTATTACAATGTACAGTGAGATTAGCTTATAGCACGACTGTCAATAAGGCACAGGGCGTAACGTTCCAGAATTGCGGAGTTAATTTAAAGGATTCCTGTTTAACACATGGTGAGCTCTATGTTGCTATTTTCCGTGTCGGACAATTAGAAAATCGGTTTGTGCGTACGCCAGACAACAAGACATCAATGTAGTGTATAAGAATGTCTTTTATGAAAGGACTTAGAATATAAGATATTTATGCAGCCCGAAAAAAGAATAAAATAAAAGAAGAAACAGAAGAAAGTGATCTTTTAACGGTCTTCTGTATTATACAGAGAAAACCGCACGGGTGTACAATAACACTCAGCGAAGCGGGTTATCTTCAGCTAGTTGAAAAATAATGTTTTAATTGGTTTTATTTGACTATCTCCGTGGTTTAACGGCTAAGCTGCTGAACTGCCAACGCAACCGTACACCACTTAAATATCCATGCTGAAAATTGGTTTCACTTTCTTAGTAACTACAGAACTATACTACTCTGTAACCGATAATGAGGTCGTAGTTATCATAATGTATTCAATTACCACCCAGAGAAATATATGGATAAAATTAAATTTAAAAAACTGTTAAAAAGTTTGAAAAATATCAAACTGCACAACTGATAAACTTGGTGCAAGTACACCAAGGAGACAAGGAGAGGTCGCCATGTGGTTGTCTAGAAAACTGTTCAAATTTTGAGGATTTGCCTTCATTAAAAAAATAGTTTAGCCCTCTTCGAGCGTTTTGGCCAACGATACTTATTTTGTTCGAACTTCATTCTCAAGTATAAGATCGACTGATTTCGAGGCCTATGGCCAGATTTTGTTCCGATTTGCTGCGAGTACGTTGTCGCGTCAAAGTAATTCATTCACATTCCGAAATGTAAGTTTATTTCTATAAGGATTCGATACTAGACTTCTTGTATTTCCTTTGTACAGTTTGTGGCGAATTTCATTGGGGATTTCGGTCCGCATTCTACGTTTTGGACGAATAAATCCAGATGTACGCTGTTCAACATCCAATAATGAAGGTACAGGCAGTTTTAAATCTAAATAATAAGAATAAGAAGGAAGTCTGATGTAGATTTTTCGAGTTGTATTCTAATGTTGAAGATGGTACACACATACATAAACACACACAGAGACAGTTTCCGAGCCGGGAATCGAACCCGGAACCCCTTGGACGAAAGGCCAGCACACTAACCATTTAGCCATGGAGACGGGCGCCCAGACTGATGCTTCAAATATTGAGGAAATTTATGAGTAAGATACTCGTATTTTGAGTCCACCAACGTTTCACTCCCGTATAGCAGAGTCGGTCTGAAAACAGACTTATGCACGGATTTTCGTCCGAGTACACACTTCCTTCACACAGAATACTGCTGATGACAACTGCGATCTCACAGCATTTGTTTTGCTGCACCTTCCTGGGAGATCACACATCCTAAATACCTGATATGATCCACCTGTTCCAGTGACACTGCATCCCTGCATCTTCCATACCTATATCAGTTTAGTTTTACATTCTCGGCATAGTCCAAATTGCTTACTACATTTCCACCCAACCGAATCCCTCCCTGCCATTTTATACCTTCAGTAAATGATCTATGTATACTATGAACAATATGGGGATACTATAGGAAAGGGCTAGGAGTGGAAAGGAAGCGGCCGTGGCCTTAAGGTAGAGCCCCATGTTTTCCCAGTGTGCCTTATCTAACGCCTGTAACTTACTTGAACCAAGAAATTATTCTACCATCAATTCTCACTATGGCCCGATTGTCTTCATAGATGATGCCTTTGATTGGTTGTAATAAAATAACTTACCCCTAATCCCATAATCCCTCACAACAACCAACATCTTATCTCTTAGTACTCCATCATACGCCTTCTCTAGATCTACGAAACATTAGCAGTATCAATTTCTCTTGTAACATTTTTCAATTACTTGGCGCATACTGAAAATCTGGTCCTGACAGCCCCTTTGTTTCTTTGTTGTTGTTGTTGTTGATTTTTTACAACTTGCTTTACGTCGCACTGACACAGATAGGTCTTACGGGGACGACGGGATAGGAAACGGCTAGGAGTGGGAAGAATGTGACCGTGGCCTTAAGGTAGTGCCCCAGTATTTGCCTGGAGAGAAAATGGGAAAAAATCGAAAACCATCTTCAGAGCTGCCGACAGCGGGGTCTGAACCCACTATCTCCGGAATTCAAGCTTACAGCTGCGCGCCCTTAACCGCACGGCCAACTCGCTCTGTCAGCCCCTCTGTGATCTAAAACCACAGTGGTTTCAATCTAATTTACTCTCTACCACTGATCACACCCTCATTTCTAAATTATATTATTATTATTATTATTATTATTATTATTATTATTATTATTATTATTATTATTATTATTATTATTAATAGTAGTAGTAATAGTAGTAGTAGTAGTAGTAGTATTTACTGTTGAAACAATAGAAGCTGATATTCGTGGTGTCAAGGGGTTACAAATCAAACAGTCGAAGTACGATTTCTTCGCATACCAGAATTATTCTGTAAAATTAATTCTTGTCCACTCGACCCACTAATCTGCGTTGCTAAACATTGGAGATAGGCTATACTGCTTCCAATAGCGAGCGAGGATATTTTAATGCAGCGCCTGGTTTCCATACGCTAATTAATCTCTCATGATTCAATTTACGGTTAATTGGGCCTGCAGTGGAATGAGTCTGTTGTGATGTGATCGGCCAGTATGAACATTAACAATAGTTCACTAGGTTCTGCGCTGTATTAATGATTTGTATATAAACTACGGACTAGTATGACGAAAATGAAATACGAGCTTCGTTTCATGAACTTAAAAGCCGATAAATGGTCAAATAAAATGTTTGACCATCTTAGCTCAGAGGAGGGGATATCATGTTTATGACACAGATCAACGCACAGATAGTAAGACGCAAGTGGCACTAAACTGTACTAAACAACATAACGTACATTATTTTGAGTCCAACAAACTAAACGTAACATGAATACATACATACATACATACATACATACATACATACATACATACATACATACATACATACATTTGTGCTCATAAATAAAGGAAAATGCTGAGCAGTGTACAAATAAAACTTTGATGTGCCTGTTGCGGCTGTAAGTCACGACCGGGTACCAACCATAGCTGTGACTATGATTTTGTCAGGTACGTGGGGGCGCTATAAGCAGACCAATGACTCAAATGTGCGAATCTGCTGTCCAGAATTCGATACCGAGAGAAATTGTTCAGTTGTTTTCGAGCGTGCTAATGGTGACTGCGTGTTGGCAATGGCTCAACGAACACATATTGATGTTATGAGATGCAGGATAATAGGGCTACTAGAGGTTGGCCAAACACGGCAAGGCGTGTCACGGGAACTGTATGCGCCAAAAAGTGTCATTTCATGATTATGATAACGATTTAACCCGATTATGGTAACGATTTAACCTAACAGGAAACTAGTCCTGGCACAATAGCAGCGGACGTCCACATCACATTGTAATAACACTACGAGAAGACAGGCATCTTACCGTAAGCGCCCACAGATGCAGCCGGAGCACTGCAGGGGCCTTGCCGCTGCCACTGGATCAGTTGTTGCGAGACACACTGTGTACAGACGACTCGACAAGTATGGTTTATTCACCTGGAGGCCTGCGATTTACATTCCACTGACCAATGCCCACATAAGCCCGTAACGCCAGGTGCAGAGAACGCAGCACATGGGTAATGCAACAGTGGTTCCAGGTTCTTTGCCCTGACGAGTCCAAGTATACTCTTAACAGTGATATTCGTCGTATAATGATCAGGCGTGAACCTGAAACTAGTTACTTACCCGCTAATATCCCTGAAAGGGATCAATATGGAGGTGGTGGTGTTAAAGAGTGGTGAGGCATTATCTGAGTTCGCGTACACCCCTGAATGTCTTCAACAGAGGAACTGTAACGGGTCAGATGTACCAGCATGTCATTCTACAAGAATACGTCTGCCTTTTCAGGGGTGCAGTGAGTTTCACGTTCCTACGGATGGAATACGACAATGCACGATCACAGCGCGCTGTTATCGTGAAGGAGTACCGTAAAACGTGAGATATCATGTGAATTGAGTGCCCTGCCTCTTCGCCTGACCTAAACCTAATGAGCACTCCTGGAATGCTCTCGGTCGTCGTGTCGGTGCACATCTTTCACCTAGGACTCTTTAGGAGCTCTACGGGCACTGTTACAAGAATGAGAGACCGTACGCCGACAGCTGCTCCACAACTTGATCCAGAGTATAAGCCAACCCATTGCACTGCATGCGCTAATGTCTTAGTCAGCACGTATGATACTGAACGCTATGTGCATGCTCAAAAAACAGTGGGACATCAACTCCAGTTTCCCTGGCGTTGTATCACATGTGTACTTTTCCCCCGCACGTTTCCTGCATAAACGTTGTTTGTGGATGTGTTTCTTATGTGTTCAATATGTGCCTATCAGCACTAGTTCGGTACAATGTTGCGTCGTGTGGCACCAAAAGCTCCAATTATCCTTAATTTATGAACACGAGTCTACGTATAAACACGCTGTACAATGCCATTATCTTCTGTACCTTGTTACTCAATCTGTTGCTTATGTACTGAGCGAGTTGGCTATGCGGCTTGGGTCATGTAGCTGTTAGTTGCATCTGGGAGATGGGGGGTTCGAAACCCACTCTCGACAGTCCTGAAGATTATTTTCAATGTTTTCCCATTATCACACCAGGCACATGTTGGGGGTGTAGCTTAATTAAGGCCACGGTCGCTTCCTTCCCGGTTCCAGCCAACGCCACCTAGGATACAAGGCCGCTACACTAACGAGATCTCAGCTGCTGACGTCACAGCATTGCGGCCTAACCCAGTGCTAGTATCCACGTTCTTTTTGGAGGTGTATGAATGTTATCTTCGTACCGAAACACTTGGGTCTAGTACTTTTTGTTGTTGTTATTTGCTTTACGTCGCACCGACATAGGCCTTATGGCGATGATGGGACAGGAAAGGCATAGGAGTGGGAAGGAAGCGGCTGTGGCCTGGTCTAGTACTGTTACTGTGAAATATTGATCAGATTAAGAAGAATGTCTCGTAGCTAAATGTTGCGTCCCTGCCTGTAAGGGCAATTATTCAGCCGCACCAAAAGTGAGTGATGAAGACCTCAAAGAGAAATGGATTAAAGCTATTCACCGGGATGAATTTGTGCCCTCCAAACAATCTGCGGTGAGTTAAAAATTTTCTAGTTTAATTTTCAGAGTGTTATTTGAATGTTTTACACTCTGTTGTTAATATACAGAGGAACTTAAATACATGAAATGACCAAATGATGAGGTATAGAACTAACTACAGCTTCTAACTTCACCGACTTGAACTTATGATATTTTAATTTTAAGTTACCGTACTTGACTTTTCAAATAAGATATTTTGCAAATATTGTGTGCATAATATGGAAATTATTCCTGCTTTTCAGGTCTGTGAATTACAATTCCAGCCGACTGATATAGAGAGAGGTACTTCGATGTACGAAGAGAAAGTTATTAACAACTCCCAGCGACAAACCTCGTCTCAAGAAAGGTGGGTTACGTGTTCTACAGTAGTCTAGATGTGAATATAGTTGAATACCTATGATAATAGCAGAATTTGTACTATCATAGACCTTAGTGCTGTACGTACATTATTATTATTATTATTATTATTATTATTATTATTATTATTATTATTATTATTATTATTTCAGATGCAATTCCATCACTCCTGCCATCCATCCAGACCTTTAACATAAAGAGGAGATCCTGAGAACCGCAGAGAACGACTCTAAAATGCTTTTCTGAAGACCAGCATCGAGGAAAGCCTTATTGTCCAAGAATAACACATGAAAAGGATTTTGTTTCATAACCTCGACGAACTTCAGCCAAACATTAAATTACAGCCTGAGTGGGTGTGACAGTGAAAAAGGATTTGCATGTATGTCTTATGCTGATATGTGATGTTTCGTTTCCTAAGAATGTGTGTTACATTGTAATCAATGAGGAATTATTTATATCAGTGTTTACTGAGGGTGCACCGATGAATCAGGTAGGCAGTACGAAACTTCCAGTAATTGTAAGTAACACCAACAAATTATATTCTATACTTGAAGAAGTGTTCATTCAATTTAATGACTTAACCAATTCAGCAGGTGATACAGGACATGTTGAGTAGTTTACTTCCTTGCATGCATGATAAAGCAGATGGGATTCGATTTTCGTGGAACGTAGCTTAGATTCCAAGTATTTAGATGTAGCCCATATTCTGCCAGTAAAACACTTTAAGACAGAGAGGATTTGCATTCATTTTGTAAGGCAGTGATTTTGAGGTTAGAGGGGGTACGACTTAAGGTATTTGGTGTTGTTGCTGATAATAATTCAGTCAATAAAAAGGCTATTTCCTTCTTTAGTGATCCTCCTGAACTGAAAATTAAATATGACCATGCCAAACAAAGTGTGACAGTGAGACCTCTGTATTTTATTTTTGATAGTGTGCATATTTTTAAACGTGTAAGAAATAATTGGCTTAATCAGAAGGGAAAAGTAACGAGATCTCAACAGTTTAGTGACAATATTCCAGAAGGAATAGCTACTCTGCATTTTGAATGATGTTGTTGGGGATGATGACGTAGATGATCAGAACGAAAAGGTACTTCGTGTGTTATTCTACAAAGGAGGTTACTGTTCTTATAGAATTATTAAGGAATTTAAGTGTGGCTATTGTAAGGTGTTCTATCTGCTGATGATAATGAAATTCAAGATGACGGAAATAGCGTCATTAACCAGACAAGTAGTGCTGGCTTATGTTTCCTAAGCTCAGATGTAGTAACATATGTATCCCATGTCCTTGCTGAAACAAAAAACATCCTAGATGACAAGGAAGAGTTGTTCTTGAATCAAACAAGTAAGCCCAAAAAATTTTGTAACAAGTATCACTTTCAAATATCTGTTTTTTTTCTACCCATAATTGTATTACTGGTCATAATGTCCATGATATTGTACATTCCTTTGTATATATATCTGTAAATATCTTGTTAAATAATGATACAACAAAATTTAGTGACTGTACAGGGGAAAAATTGTCACCAATTACAAGAGATTTAAGTTTTCCTAAAACTGTGTGTAATTTTTCTTAGAACCACCACTGTTTATCAGAGTAGTCATTTCCTCCTCCTCCTCCTCACTTCCTGATTTTATTTCTTCCTTCATGATTAGCTCTATAATTCCAATATAATTATAACAACGATTATGATGAAGGACCACTGGTTAACCCTCAAAAAATTATGATAAAATAGTCCTTGTTGACTCGTACGGTGCGTGTTGTATGTTATGACTCATAATATTTTTGAAGAAAGGTCATGTATATAACTTTTTAAAATATAATTCTGAAAATGACTATTTGTTTTCAACGTTAGCGCGAGTTCGACCGTGTATTGAATGCTACACGACGCCGTACTCCTCGGTACTCATGTAGGCCGCACAGTGATGTCACATTTCGAGTGTAGCAGCCTTGTATCCTAGGTGGCGTTTATCCAGCCCTGACCTATCTCATAGTCGTCATAAGACTTTTCTGTGTCGGTGCAACGTAAAATAAATACACTGACTGACAGAGCAAATGCAACATCAAGAAGGAGTGGTCAGAACTTTATGCCAATTGCAGGGTAGACTGAGTCACTGAGGTATGCTCATGATGTGAAATGCGCCGCTGTGCTGCGCACGTAGCGAACGATAAATGGGACACGGCGTTGGCGAATGGCCCACTTCGTACCGTGATTTCTCAGCCGACAGTCATTGTAGAACGTGTTGTCGTGTGCCACAGGACACGTGTATAGCTAAGAATGCCAGGCCACCGTCAACGGAGGCATTTCCAGCAGACAGACGACTTTACGAGGGGTATGGTGATCGGGCTGAGAAGGGCAGGTTGGTCGCTTCGTCAAATCGCAGCCGATACCCATAGGGATGTGTCCACGGTGCAGCGCCTGTGGCGAAGATGGTTGGCGCAGGGACATGTGGCACGTGCGAGGGGTCCAGGCGCAGCCCGAGTGACGTCAGCATGCGAGGATCGGCGCATCCGCCGCCAAGCGGTGGCAGCCCCGCACGCCACGTCAACCGCCATTCTTCAGCATGTGCAAGACACCCTGGCTGTTCCAATATCGACCAGAACAATTTCCCGTCGATTGGTTGAAGGAAGCCTGCACTCCCGGCGTCCGCTCAGAAGACTACCATTGACTCCACAGCATAGACGTGCACGCCTGGCATGGTGAAGGGCTAGAACGACTTGGATGAGGGAATGGCGGAACGTCGTGTTCTCCGATGAGTCACGCTTCTGTTCTGTCAGTGATAGTCACCGCAGACGAGTGTGGCGTCGGCGTGGAGAAAGGTCAAATCCGGCAGTAACTGTGGAGCGCCCTACCGCTAGACAACGCGGCATCATGGTTTGGGGCGCTATTGCGTATGATTCCACGTCACCTCTAGTGCGTATTCAAGGCACGTTAAATGCCCACCGCTACGTGCAGCATGTGCTGCGGCCGGTGGCACTCCCGTACCTTCAGGGGCTGCCCAATGCTCTGTTTCAGCAGGATAATGCCCGCCCACACACTGCTCGCATCTCCCAACAGGCTCTACGAGGTGTACAGATGCTTCCGTGGCCAGCGTACTCTCCGGATCTCTCACCAATCGAACACGTGTGGGATCTCATTGGACGCCGTTTGCAAACTCTGCCCCAGCCTCGTACGGACGACCAACTGTGGCAAATGGTTGACAGAGAATGGAGAACCATCCCTCAGGACACCATCCACACTCTTATTGACTCTGTACCTCGACGTGTTTCTGCGTGCATCGCCGCTCGCGGTGGTCCTACATCCTACTGAGTCGATGCCGTGCGCATTGTGTAACCTGCATATCGGTTTGAAATAAACATCAATTATTCGTCCGTGCCGTCCCTGTTTTTTCCCCAACTTTCATCCCATTCGAACCACTCCTTCTTGGTGTTGCATTTGCTCTGTCAGTCAGTGTACAATAATTATATGCTTGCGTATGATGAACTAAGACCATCTATAACACATTTCGCAACCAGAAGTATGGATGCTTTCCTTCTACAGTCAATAACTTAAAATAATCACACTCCGTGCCTAAGCATCGTCTTTAACAACCCTGTGCTTCTCTTACTCTCTCAGCCGAGACATTTAGTCTCCTCTATCCTCTTGCACTTGCCTCACAATGCATTCAAGGAGCCGGATCATAGGTACACGGACTGAGCAAATGGCATGGGATAGCGTAGCACTGATGCGCTGGTGTATTGTCTGCGCACCACACGCCTCCTGTGCCAGCGGCAGTTGTATAGGAGACCTTGTGAGCAGTGGCTGTGCGTGTGACAGGTGTAACATGAAACGTCGTCGTGAGCGGACACCGTTCGAACGGGGTATGGTGGTCGGTGCCCGAGGGATGGGAAGTGCGATTTCGGAAGTGGTGCGGGGAATTCGGCTTCACACGATCAACCATATCCAGGGTGTATCGTGAATGGTTGAATGCGGGTGTCACCGTCTACAACAGACGAACGACCGGGTCAGGAATGGAATGATTTTTTTTCTAGTTGCTTTACGTAGCGCCGACACAGATAGGTCTTATGGCGACGATGGGACAGGGAAGGGCTGGGAGTGGGAAGGAAGCGGCCGTGGCCTTAATTAAGGTACAGCCCCAGCATTTGCCTGGTGTGAAAATGGGAAACCACGGAAAAACATTTTAGGGCTGCCGACAGTAGGATTCGAACCTACTATCTCCCGAATACTGGATACTGGCCGCACTTAAGCGACTGCAGCTATCGAGCTCGGTATGGAATGAATGAAGCCTCCATGTAGTCGAACAAAGAGACGAAACCCACACTGAGATTCAGGAAGTACCTCTCAGAGACTGTATGGAGACGATTCAACAGAATTCTAGCAAATAGTTTACTAGCTACGGAGAGCAGGGATATGCAACGTTAATTGTCACGGATGCTTCGGTCGCCTGTTTTTGAAGGTGGCAGTGGTGGACTTCTCCATGTCAGCAGGGACCTCTTGTGTTTCCTGTATTAGAAGGATCAGGGATAACTGCGTGGTTTTCAGCGGTAAGACTTCACTTTGATTGAGGTCAACGGGAATGTTGTGGATCCAGGTGCCATTTCTGTTTCAATCTAGGTACTTGGTGTACCATTGCAGAAGATCGTACTCGCTAGCGCACAGCCACTTCAGCTGTTGCTGCATAATTTGAAGGCGAACGTCGCAGACAGGAAGAAGAGAAGCGCCATAGAAGTTCTCCACCTTCCATTACGTTTAGTCAATATGGCTGCATGTTTCATGCCACGATTCCTATGCTAAACCGTCAAAGACAACCGCATAGAGCATGCAGGAAAGATCAATGTTTGTGCTACTCAAGATGTTTGGGTTTTTTTTTTATCCTTTAGAGGGGCACCGCGAGGTCTCCAACCTATACCAAGTTCACTATAATGGGTTTGTCGAGGAAGTCTGTCATCCCTCAAGCGCTAGACATAACCAATCCATCCGAGTTAGTGACCAACGATGGTAGCCTCTATTCTGTTCAGCAGTGTCCTCTCAAAAACTGTTGAGCTCCGTATGTAGTTACCCATTTGATAAGAAGTAAAGTAATTGATTGAGTGACTCCACCTTTACAATACAATATTCTCTTTTTATTTTATTTTAAGAAAAGGGACATGTTTCGTCGTTCGTCTGTTGTAGACGGTGACACCCGCATTCAACCATTCACGATACACCCTAGATACAGTACCTGTCCAATCATATCGTCATGGAGTGCTTGTAGAAGGCGAGGATAGGAACTGTGCCGGCTGCCGAAGCCTGTCACACTCTTCTGGGGCAATGATTAATGACTGACAGATGAAATGAAATGGTTTTCGAGTGTGTTTCTGCAATGAAATATGACAGGGAAAACCAGAGTACCCGGAGAAAAACTTGTCCAGCCTCCGCTTTGTCCAGCACAAATCTTACATGGAGTGACCGGGATTTGCATCTTGCCAGAAAACTGTCATGTACAACTGTGTTAAATAAGTACGATGGTCCAGATGGTTGAGTTCATTACCAGGTGAGCGTCAGTGAATGCTGCCAGTTACTGTGACACACTGAAGCGTCTGCAGTTAGCAATTCGCAGAATGACTGGAAATAGGCTGTGGATTTTCATATTAATATTGTTGAACCAAATAGACAGAAAAGGTAGTGTTCATTTGTCTAAATAGGCATGCCTATGAGTTACTGTATACGTGTGTCTGCTGCCGCTTACTTTTTAGTTTTATTGACATCCTACAAACATCGGGTCTGCTTGGTGAATGGTGCTGTGTACACTCTAGTGGCCTGAAGGCATCATGCCATGTACAGTGGAATAATACTACTCATGTATGGACGTGATAACCCACCACTGCCGAAAACGAAATGTTTGCCGATGACCGGCCGTCCAGCCACCCTCGATGACCGCGACCGGCAACATCTGAGACGGACTGTCAATAGTGACAGACGGGCAACCGTGCAACAAATCACGCCTAAATTCAACACAGGCCGTGCTAGACACGTCTCCCAGTGGACAATCCGTAGGAAGATGGGTTCCATGGAGTATGGGAGCCGACGTCGCACACGGGTGCCACTGTTAACCCAACGTCATCGGGCACAACGACGCGAATTTGTCGCCAGTCACCAGGGATGGACACTGGAACAATGGCGTAACGTGATATGGTTGGACGAATCACGATTTCAACTGCGCCATGCTGATGGGAGGCACCGTGTATGGCGGAGACCACATGAAGCGATGGATCCCGCCTGCCTCGAAGGTGTGGTCCAGGGCGCTGGTGTCTCTGTTATGGTCTGGTGTGCATTTTCCTGGTATAGAATGGATGTCAGACCTGGACTCTTATATTGCCGTGATATCAAGGAACTAGAAGGCTTCTTCCAATAGGAGCTCAGATCCATTATGAACATCAAATGTTCAGATGTCTCACAATAGAAGAGACGACCGGCCGTCCAACGACCCTCGATGACCGTGACCGGCGACATCTGAGACGGATTGTCACCCGAAGAATTCCCCATCACTAATGGGCTTAAACAAGGTTGTTCTGGAAGAGACTTTGAATGGTACGCGGTGGTATGTTGAGCTGCTCGGAGACCATCTCCACCCATTTTTGGCCTTCCAGCGCCCAGACGGTTCTGCGGTGTTTCAAGATGATAACGCGCCGCCACATCGCTCCCACGTCGCCCGGGAATGTTTCCAGGAACATGCAGCGGAGGTCCAACGACTGCCATGGCCACCCAGGAGCCCCGATACGAACCCTATCGAGCATATCTGGGATGTCCTGGAACGCAGGCTCCGTGCCATGGATCCTGCACCCACGAACAGACCAACATTGGCGGCCGCTCTGCAAACGATTTGGTGTTAGCTGCGCAGTGTTGCCAACTTATATTTTCAAAATCCGCTAAATACTACCGAAAATCCGCTAAAATTCCGCCAAGAAATTCGATCTCAAATAATAAGCAATAAAAATGAGCAATAATAATAATAATAATAATAATAATAATAATAATAATAATAATAATAGTAACCCGTGTGGGGATTTACCGGTTACCTCCATCGGGCGCGTCCCATTGGAATTGGGGAAGCTCGCTGGCTCTGCCGCCAGCAGAGTCAGAGGGTAGTAGGGAAATAAAATACCACCGTGAAAAAAAACTGGTCCCTTGCCAGGGTTACGGCGAAGACTGGTAAATGACCAGAAGCCAGAAAACATCTTGAGGCAACCTCTAGGGCTAACAACCCTAGTTGTAAAAGGATGGGTACCCGTCCAAAGCAAAGTCAAGTCAAAAAGCATGATGGCACAACATTTCAAGAAACATACTCCAGGGAGTAAATCTTCGGATAAATCCCTCGTCGTGAACATCACGGCGCACGAGTCTCGTTCGGATTCTGGGGGAGACTCGACATCATGCAAGAGACGAGTCGGAGCGTCTCGGTGTACCCCAAAGAGTCAAAAACTCAGGCCAAAATCTAAAACCTTTCTAGCAACTTTCAACATAAATTCACTTACACAAACTGGCAAGCTGAAAACCCTCACCAAAGATCTTCACGAAAATCAGATATCCATAATGGCCCTACAGGAAACAAGGTACCCAGATGAAGAGATTTTTGAATCCGAAGGCTACCGATTTTTCAAGAGCAAAGCGCAAAGAGGAATCCTCAACGGAGCTGTGATGCTTGGACGCGCGTTTGCTGTTAGGACCAAGATACTTAAATCGGTTGCAAATTTCGAACCTGTAATGACAGATTGTCTATACTCACAATTAAATGCGCGAACAAAACCTACGCCCTAGTTAACGCACATGCTCCTACAAACGATAAGAACAAGTCTGATCCAGACGAAGTTGATAATTTCTGGGACCAACTGGATGAAAAATTAAACAAAATCCCCAAACACCATGTTAAGCTTCTTTTGGGTGACTTCAATGCCCAACTAGGTCGTGAACAGAAGTAGAACAAAGTTATAGGAAATTACCCTGCTCACAAAAGGACCAATCCCAACGGCAAAAGACTGGTGTCCATTTGCGAAAATCACAACCTGCAGGTCATGTCGACCCACTTTCGCCATCTACCCAGAAAGCAAATGACTTGGCGTTCTCCCGTCCAAGCTCTCGGAGAGTTCCAAATTGATCATGTTGCAATCTCCAGGAAAAACAGCCCTGAGATTATGAATGTCAAGGTAAAGAAAGGCATCAATGTGGCCTCAGATCATTATATGTCTTTTATCAAATTCAAACCAATTCCCGCAAACACAAGGAAGACAACCAAACAGATCACACGCTTCGACAATGATAAACTTCGGCAAAGGGTCGAGGAGTTCCAGGAGAAGGCTAGACCAAATGACTTTGACTTTAACAACGCCAAGAGTCTCCTTGTTGAGGCCGCGAAAGACGTTGAAGAAATCAAGAGAAGCAAAACGCATGCCTGGTGGAATGGTACCTGCGAATCAGTCCTCAAGAAAGACTCAATGCGTGGAAACAGTACTACTCTACGAAATCAGAAAATGATTGGGAAACCTACAAAACCCAACGTGTCCAAGCAGCTAGGGTGTTCAGAACTGAGAAACGTAAATACGAAAAATCCCTCATTGAAAAGATAGAACAAAACTTTAGGAAGAATGAAAGCAGAGAGTACTACAGAGCCTTCAAACGCAAACTCGCTGGCTATAAACCACCATCTCTATGCTTTGAGTGAAAGGACGGCACACTGGCGACGTCAAATGAAGAAAATTGCAGCATTCTGGCAGATTACTTCAAGAATTTACTTAATTGCTCTAAACCGCAAAGCGCCATTGAGACCAAGGAATCTTTACTCAGGTACCCAGATTCCAGACCACCCGACAGAGATGAAATCAAGCGCCACATTGCCCGTCTCAAAAATAACAAAGCGCCGGGGGAAGACTCAGTAGTAGCAGAACTATGAAAATATGCCCCAGAGGAATCACTTGATATCTTGCAAAAGCAAACAGAAGAAATTTGGAACAAGGAGACCCTACCCGAAGATTGGAAAATAGCTTTGATCCATCCATTACACAAAAAAGGCAGCATGAAGAACAACAACTACAGAGGGATATCTTTGCTACCCGTGACTTACAAAATTCTATCACTTGCCATCCTGGAGCGTTTGGAAGCACAAGTCGAACATCAAATAGGTGAATACCAAGGAGGGTTCAGAAAAGGTCGCTCAACAGCTGAACAGATCCAAAATCTCAAAACGATCATCAGATATAGTACACTAAGGTCCAAGAAGTATGTGTCTGTCTTTGTGGACTTTAAGAAAGCGTACGACTCCATTGACCGGGAAGTCCTGCTAAACATCTTAAATGAATTTGGAGTTGATTTGAAACTGCTGGCATTAATTAGAGCCACCCTGACCGATACAAAATCCAAGGTGAAGTTCCACGGATGTCTCTCGCATTCCTTTGACATCAAAACAGGAGTCCGACAAGGTGATGGGCTATCCCCGATACTCTTCAACTGTGTTCTTGAAAAGATCATCACAACCTGGCGGGTGAGATTACAGGAAACCAACTACAGTCCATTGAGAATAGGAACCAAATCTAAGGGGATCGCAACAGACTGCTTAGCATTTGCCGATGATATTGCTGTTCTCTCAAACGACATAGAAACCGCTAGAGTTCAAGTTGAAATTTTAAAGGAAATTGCCGAACAAACTGGTTTGCAGATATCGTTTGAGAAAACAGAAGTAATGACTAACAACAAAGAGGCTCCACCAAAACTCCATACAAAATACGGGGACATCACCCGAGTAGACAAATTCAAGTACCTGGGTGAGATCATCATGAAAAATGGACTGGACAAAGAAGCACTTCAGGAGCGAGTACGCAAACTGGAAATAGCCTACCAAACATCCCGCACAATCTACAACAAAAAATGCCTTTCCCAAAACACCAAGATACGTCACTATGAAACTGTTCTGAAGCCAGTAGTTCTATATACAGCCGAAACCCTGTCTCTAAATGCCAACAAAGGACTCCTTGAAGAACTGGAGAAAAGAGAACGCAAAATTGTGAGAGGAATCTTGGGATCAAAGTACAGAAATGGAATCCATCAAAAGAGATCCAACAAGGAAGTCTACAGCAAAATAGAGAAAATTACCGACACAATCAGAAAAAGACGGGCACGATTTTACGGTCATCTGAAAAGAATGGACGGAAGAAAGTTAACTAAAGAAATCTTTCACTTTTTTTATTCAAACCCCAAAACCACTATTCCCTGGTTTAGAAATACTAAAGAAGACCTGCAAATGCTCCATATCTCAGCTGAAGACACCCTTAACAGAGATCTCTTCCGCAAGAAAATAATGACGAACGGGCTAAACCGAGACGATCAACCGAAGAGAAGACACGGTGCCCCTTGGACAGAGGAGCGTAAGCAGGCCCACTCACAAAGAATGATGGAAATTTGGGCTCTAAAGAAGGCCAAGTTCAGTGTCAAATGCAACAAGACTTAACGTCGTCCTTGATGGCCCCAGCGAATTATATAATAATAATAATAATAATAATAATAATAATAATAATAATAATAATAATAATCTGCACTCACCTGATCTGTGAGTTTCACTGCGAGCCGGCGAGCTAAAACTTGTAGGCGTTTTAGTGCCGGGTGCAAACTAGGTGAATCCCCAACTCAAGGGACACACACAGAACAGGCCAGTTTATTAAACGGTCTTCGTTCATAGCATAAATATAAATGCTACTCTCTCACAGTTTCATTATCTGTCGTCATTCGTCAACTAAGAGGTAAGTAACCTTCCCCGCGTATTACAAATTTATGATACAATGATCTCATAACATCAAATTCAAATAACATGTTTTCCTCATGTGACTGCTAGCTCCTGACAAGAAATACGGAATAGCTCGGATATTGATGGTCAGGCCAAATCGTCCATATGCCCTACTGAAGCAGTTAACTGACAGTTGCAGCCCATTATGTGTATGAGATGATGAACCCGTCAGAATAATGGTCAAACTGTTAGTCTTACCAGCAAAAATTCTAGATTTATTATAGCGGAATTTAGTGTTTTATCCATTTTACGTTTTTAAAAAAATTGTACTCCAGTCTGTGTGAATGTGCATTAGGTCCACATACAGCGTACTGGATAAACTAACCTCCATCGACTAAGCACCGCGTGCACGGTTACCTCAGTCGGAACGGGCACGGACCATGTGAGCTGTTAACTCACCTGGATGCTGGTTCAAATACCAAGTAGGAATGCTTTGCGTTGTTACTTTTCTGTCTCATCTAATGTCGTGGAGTTATTTTATTTATTCATTTATTAATTCATTCATTCGTTCATTAAGGCCATCAGACCTTCTCTTCCATTATAACATAAATGTAATACAACTACAAAAATAAATTTAAAAATGATGTCTCGCACATGTTTATTCCGTGAATGGGTGCTTATGTGGCCCTGAATAGCGACATTTAATATGGAGGGCTGGACGAGGATAGAATGGTCATGTAATTTGAATCCGGGTAACTGAACACCAGTTTGATTCGGGCTCGCTGGAGCATGGCAGGTGTTACAGATCTGTAGGCTGCCATAAGGAGATTTCGAAGGCTCTTAGGATCATCTTGCTGCCGAGCAAACACTAGTTGTTTCAAATAGCTCCACAGGAAGAAGTCCAGTGGCGTTAAACTGGGCGAACTGGCAAGTCATGCGACATGTCCTCCCCTTCCTATCCAACGACCAGGATATGTAGCATTCAGGTGGTTGCGAACAACTACTGACGTATGGTAGAGCTCCGTCAAAGTGACACTTCACGGTTATACGCTAGCCTCGGAGCACATCCTCTAAAGCAGTGGTAGTTGATCGCGGAGAAACTATAGGTAGCAGGTTTCTATCAAATGGCTCACAAAGAAATGTGTGCCAATTAGGACCCAATATAGGCCTACTTTGCCCGACATTTACTCCCCACCATGCCTCAAATGCTTCTCCCTTACCCGGTGGGGATTGTCAACACTCCACTAGTGTATGTTATGACGATTCACAATGCTATTATTATGAAATAACGATTCATCCCAAAATAAGATTTTCGTTATGAACGTGCGATCGTTTGCCACTTGCCTCAGTATCCAAGCACAGAAATCAACCCGAGCTTCGAATTATCGCCCGTGAAGCTCCTGGTGTAGGTAGGTGATAGGGGTGAAAGCGATCGCCATGTAAGATCCGTACAAATAGACGACTAGCTGAGGTTAGCCTATTGTGCTACTGCCCGCATACTCTCGTGATAATTCCCCCGAATAGCGCCCATACAATCTCAGCATTATCAGCAGACGCAAGGTGACCAAACGTCCTTTTCTCGACCATGTTCTACAATGTAGCCTTCTCTCCGGCGTTCGGAAGGAATGTTCAATAATTCCAAAACATCCTTCATTTGTGATAATAGCAATTTAAATCGCCATGTTGCTGACTTGCTTTCAAAGCAATCTTGTATTTAGAAACTCCACCATAAAATGGCATTTGAGTAAATTCTATAAGTATATTCTAAGAAAACAAAGTGTTTTTAAAAAGATAAAACAGTTAAGCGCATTATGACTATGTCAACTTGTGACGTACCCACTTGGCCCACAGATGTATGACAAAATTATAACGTGGCGGGTCACTTTAATATTAAAATAAATAAATAAATGATATGTCATTGTTTCTCCATAAACAGTATTCCAAGGGCGCCAGTCTTCAAGCTTATGGCTTGAAAACAAAAGTACATAATTAATAATAATAATAATACGTAATGAGACTCAAAAAAACTCCCAGGGGTGAGGTGAACGGAACACAAACCATTAAGTACACTAACTTGGAATTTAAGGATCATTAATAATCATTTCCTAAAATACAAATTAAAACAGCTATTTATTAAGATGAAAAACGTGACGTAACGGCGTTTTAACGACATCTGAACTTACGGAAGCAAAAGAAAAGTTGAATGAAATTAATTTTTAAAATGAACTGTTGCGCGAAGACTTGCAGTAACTTATGCCATAAGCTCACCATATGTAGACTCTGTTGTCTTGAAGCTGATGATGTGTGGATCTCGTACCGGCTGCCTTCTCTGTTGTTGGATTCCAGTCCTACTTCTACATTTCCTGTCCTTAACACTTCCTACTGTACTCCTTACATAAAGTCGTAATGAGTCCTAATTTTAAATGCAAAACCACCATGGGTTATGTTCATGGAGAGAATACACTTGTATTCTTCCGTATTACGGAACAGTAGCGTAGCTAAATTCATAATAAAAGCTCTCCCCCCCCCCTATACTAGTCAGAACCGGTCTCCCGTTGACTACCTCTCGTCATTGAGATAACAAGTCCCAATGAGAGTAACTTTTGAGTAGAATATACTCAGATGCGAAGTGAACTAAGTTAAAATCTTCTCCGATGTGTAGACGTAGAATCGTAGTAAGAGTCTCTTCCAAGAGTGAGAATCAGAATGTCCAATAAGAATGTCCTCTCCAGCTCTTGTCGGTGGTATATATCGGTTCAAAAGTCTCCTTCCATCAGCCATATCACATGGTCCAGTAAGATTCGAGGTCTCATCCCTTCTCCGATGTATTGCTGTGAATCCATCACGTTGCTTCATTACGTTCATTCACATAGGCTGAACTTTCCCGCTGAAATAAAGCGTCCCGAAGCGGAGTTTGAAAAGTGGGTGTTAATAATGTATCAACTGTCTCTTCATGAGGTAGAGAGGGTAAGGTCTCTCGTAACCTAGATGACGTACTTTTCCTGGAATTGGGCTGAAATTAGCCTGCTGACTCTGGTCACCTCACAACGGCTATTGGAAAATTTACTGCAAGTTATAAATATGCATGATGTTGAAATACTTTACCCAATAATTTGTTCGTTCAGAATACGTTATAGCCGCGATACAAAGAAATGAAATGATGATTGAAATGGATGATAAAATCCTATATATACATACACATATTAATTTAAAAATGACCTATCAGTGATTAAATATATACATCTTATCAATTAATTACATAGTTCAATAATTAAAAACATGCAGTGATGTCCCAAACATCACAAACTAGTGTTGGCTACTGAATGCATGATTCGAAGCAGTGTATCGATTCATTCAAGTGTCCGAGTGAAACGATTCACAGGAACGGCGAGCTCACGGCACACGGTTCAGTTTACTCCCGACAGTGCTGAGTAGCGCTGTTAACGGAGCGGTTGTTTACGGAGTGGAGGCTCCGGGCGCTTTCAATCGGTGCCTCCGGAGAACCTCCGATTGAATTACAAGCGCGTAGTTTAAACTTGGTACGGGAGAAATGAAAGAGCATTTGTACGGGAATTTATAACTTGTCGCTACTATTGTGCGAAACTAGGCCCCTCAGTTAATACCTTAATTATTTGGCGATAGCATTCTTACGTACAAACGTAATATGTCTCATAACCTTCGATTGAATGTCAAGCGCGTAGTGTGAACTTGGTACGGGAGAAATGAACGAGCATTTTCACAGGAATTTATAACTTGTCGCTATAATTGCGCGAAACTACACTACTTCTTTAACTTTTTTAAATGTTATTTGTTCGGGAAGTCGACCTATGAAGTTATTTTGCCCCTACTTGCACCATATGTGACGAAACCTGCGTGTATTATGTAAATGGCAGTAGTGTAAAGTGTTGAATGTGAGGAAAGGAACTAATTTATAATTAAAAAAACCCTGACCCGACCGGGAATCGAACCCGGGGCCGCCGGGTGACAGGCGGACGCGTTGCCACCTACACCGCGGAGCCGCAGTTTAGGAGCCATTTGTGCCATGTTTTACAGCGCAGCACTTACAGACTTGAACCGCTTGAACTCCTCCGTCCGCTCGTAAATAATTATCCCATACTTCTGCAAGTCTTTCGCGTTTTTTACATATGTCCAGAAATTAAAAGCGAATTCAAATTTAACTTGAAACAACTGTATTCTAGCGCCAATATAATGGGAATGTTTCCATAATAATGATAATAATAATAATGAACGAAGTGTACTGTGTAACTTCTGCACAGGTAGGGCCTACACTTTTCTGAGAAACAACTGAACCTAGATATATTGCTTGTTGTATCTACAGGGTTTATACCTACAGGTATATGGTTTATGTATTATATGTCGATATAATTACATTTTCTTGATAACAAATGAGAGGATGCATTAATCTCTGAATGACTATACGTTCATTGTTAAGGGCTATTGTATGGAATATCGGTGATATAGATCAATTTTTGTGTACCTAGGTAACGATTTTTATGGGGCGCCTATATTCATGGACGTAAGTTTGAAATTACAGCCCACTACCTCCTTACACTCGGAGCTACTGTTGCGAATAGGAGGCGGCCCTCCGGTTAACCTCCGGAGCTCCGTAACTGCTTTGCCTCCGTCGGTAGTACCGGAGATCACCGGAGGAGCGCTGTAATCGTATTAATCCGCCTCCTCTTTACAGCGCTAGTGCTGAGTCGCGCACTCACTGGACGTTGACGGGGAGCCGAGCTTCCGCTGCAGCGGGACAGTGAATCATGGCACATCGAAAGAATCGTGAACGAGCACGGCTCAGTGAGACACAAGATACACACGGCTCCTTATCGGCACACTGGACACTGGCGGAGAGCCGAGCTTCCGCTGCAGCGAGACATACAGTGAGCCATCGTACACTGAAAGAATCGTATGCTATAATGGACTCTCGAGCTCAGCTCATTTGAAAATAATACCCACTTTCATTCACTGTCCTCTTCTTACAGGGAGGTTTAAATAATAGATGGATTTATTTGCAGTGTGAAAAAGGTAGTCAAAACATAATTCTGAAGAAGCTAGTAAGTAGGTAGGCTATTAGGTTATACTATTTTTTAGTGTAATGAATCTTAGTATTATAACTTAGTTGACGTTTGACAATTAATTAAACTCGACTCTAGCCTGCCCTATGACTATGAGTCATGCTCATGACCACTCAAAAGTACCTGTTTTATATTGGGAAGAACGGCTCACTATTCTCTCAGTTCGTATGTCACATCGTTCCACAAAACTTCAATCATATGTGGACAGTAAGTGAGCGGACCGACGCAATAACTTAACCAACAGTATGTTGAAACGGAAAACCAGCGGGCTACCGTAGCCTATACAAAATATGACGATTTTAAAAAAATCCTCAGCTGATAGAAAAATACATATTTTCAAAAATAACTGAGCGAGTTGGACTTGCGGTTAGTATCGCGTAGCTATGCGCTTGCATTCGGGGGATGGTGGGTTCGAATCCCACCGTCGGCAGCCGTTAAGATGGTTTTCCGTAGTTTCCCTATTTTCACACCAGGAAATGCTGGGACTGTACCTACCTTAATTAAGGTCATGGCTGCTATATTCCTAATCCTAGCCCTTTCCCATCCTACGTCGCCGGAAACCTTCGCTGTATTAGAGTGATTAGCATTTTTTTCTAAGAAAGGAGTTCATAGTATGAAGACCAAATGGCAGCTGCGAGTACTGAATGCTGTTGCTGCTGTCTTACCAGTACATACTACACAGATGCAGTAGGAGCGATGACTAATGTGCCTTGAATCGGATCACTGTATCGATTCAGTAACGTGAACAGAATCAAATGAATTGATTCAGTAAAATGAATCGAATGTCCCATCACTAGTGTCTACTAAATCTCCTGTTAACTGTCTTTTCTATTAAAATGAATTATCATGTTTAATAAAATGTAATATGTAGAACACGAAATTAAATATTATGTATATGAAATAAAATCAATATACAAGTGTTTTTAACGTTTATTCTGTAATGCTCTACATTTTTCTTTTAATGTCCAACATTTTAGGGCACCACGTCCTCTTTTCTGTTTATGACATCTGGTCACCCTGACCGCACGCCACTGGCGCCTCTTTAATGGGAAGTATTTGGGAAAATGACGCTGTTGCACGCAAACGTTGCTCCACACTCCTAAACATATTCAGGTTGGTTGCCTCTGTGCGGAAATCTCTCGTGGCATAGGCGTTGTGCTTCTTGTGCGTTTGCTCTTGCTTCACTGTATATGAGAAGCATGTCGACATACTCGTTTGTTGAATATACAGCGAAGGAATGACCAACACTACTGCGACCACACAATGACTGAGGTAGCGCAGCAAACGCACTTACTGACGAAAGCTGTGTACTATTCATCCAATGTGGCCAGAGCAGTCTTGCGTTTGATCCTCGAAGCTCCGGATGAGAATAAAAATAACTGACTGGTGGTATTCGATTCCCCCTCCATCCTACTCAATGAATGGTTAATGTGCCAGCACGTTCGCACTTTTTCCACGGCCTCACGCTAACAACTTTTATAGGTATTCCAAAAACCATTACAATGTACTGTACATCTACTCCCGTTTCAACAACTCCGTTCTACACTCATGCTGAGAAATTAAGGATAATGCTGACACATGGTGAAACAATGCTATGGTGGGCGGTTTGCGGTTTTAAATCACCTCGGGGTATAACCATGTGGTGCATTTCACCTGCGGTCGTCGCACGGTGGCGCTGGCAGCAGTCCAAATACGCAGAGGTGTGTTGGTGCATGTCAGAGTACGGTGTAGCGAGTAAGTGTGCAGATGTTTTCAGACGTGCTAATGGTGACTGTGTGGTGAGAATGGCTCAACGAACACATATTGATGACGTTATGAGGGGTAGAATAGTAGGGCGACTGGAGGCTGGTCAAACACAGCAGGTCATAGCACGGGCCCTTCGTGTTCCACAAAGTGTGATCTCAAGATTATGGCAATTCCAGCAGACAGGAAACGTGTCCAGGCGCTACAGTACGGGACGTCCGCAGTGTACAACACTACAAGAAGACCGATATCTCACCATCAGTACTGCAGGTAGCCTTGCTCGGGACCTTGTTACAGCCACTGGAACACTGGTCTCCAGACACACAGTCTACAGACGACTGAACAGACATGGTCTATTCGCCCGGAGACCTGCAACGTGCATTCCACTGACCCCTGTTCACAGGAGAGCCCGTTAAGCCTGGTGTCAAGAACACAGTACATGGTCATCGGAACAGTGGTCCCAGGCTATGTTCACGGACGAGTCCAGGTATAGTCTGAACAGTGATTCTTGCCGGGTTCTCATCTGGAGTGAACCAGGAACCAGATACCAAACCCGTAATGTCCTTGAAAGGGACCTGTATGGAGGTAGTGGTTTGATGGGGTGGGGTGGGATTGTGATTGGTGCACGTACACCCCTGCATGTCTTTGGCAGAGGAACTGTAACAGGTCAGGTGTATCGGGACGTCATTTTGCACCAGTATGTCCGCCTTTTCAGGGGTGCAGTGGGTCCCACCTTCCTCCTGATGGATGATAACGCACGGCCCCACCGAGGTGCCATGGTGGAGGAGTACCGTGAAACAGAAGATATCAGCCAAATGGAGTGGCCTGCCTGTTCTACAGACCTAAACCTCATCGAGCACGTCTGGGATGCTCTGAGTCGACGCATCGCTGCACGTCTTCAAACCCCTAGGACACTTCAGGAGCTCCGACAGGCACTGATGCAAGAATGGGAGGCTATACCCCAGCAGCTGCTCGACTACCTGATTTAAAGTATGCCAACCCGTTGTGCGGCCTGTGTACGTGTGCATGGTGATCATATCCCACATTGATGTTGGTGTACATGCGCAGGAAACAGTGGCGTTTTGTAGCACATGTGTTTTGGGACGATTTTCTCAACTTATCACCAATACCGTGTTCCGTTTGTGTTCACTGTGTGGCTATGCTATTAGCGCCAGTTTTGTGTAGTGCCACGTTGTGTGGCACCACAATATGCAATTATCCTTAATTTATGAGCATGAGTGTATGTATCATCGTTTCCAGCGTAAATTTCAAATCCTAATCAAGCTGATCGCTTGGCACGAACTATTTACCTCAGCGTACGACAGATCGATGCAGTAACATACCTGATGCACACATGTTTTTATTTTTAGAACGGACTTACTATGTTGCAACGTCCTATCGTTGCCTGGAGGAACAGACCATTTGGTTCTGCAAGGCACACTCAACCGCACAAATACTGACCGGCAAATAAATACAATTTTATACATTCTCAAAATGCGTGGATATCGTAAACTGTGAACTATGGATATTCGGTGGCCGAAGAGATATACTTGGAATCCTATCACCTGCACAATATGTTCATCCTACTTTAAACAAGAGGATTTTAAAAGAAAGTCATCTTCTGTGACGGCTTATTTTTGCGCGATTGCGTGTACTTCTACAATGCCTTGGAACATCAGACTTAGGCAAAGTACTATCGACCTCCGAGCCTCGCGGTCTCAAGCCTCGCCGGGCGGTGGTCACTGCGTGAAGGGACCACTATACTTATTATAACCCTTACTTATAACGGTAGATTAGATTTACTCACAGGGCCAACGGCTCTCCGGTAGTGTGTTGACCGTTGGCCACCTGATTTCAATTTCTATATGGTTTACTTAGGCTATTATTATTATTATTATTATTATTATGGATTTGAACTCTGTATTGGGTGAATTCCTATTTGGTTCAATAAATCATCTATCTATCTATCTATCTATCTATCTATCTATCTATCTATCTATCTATATATCTATCTATCCATCTTCTATCGACCTCCATGTTCTTGGCGTTAGAAGTGTGGCCTAACGTCGAGAAATATAAGGGGTAGAAGACTCGACCGTTGTATCGCGTATCAGTATTGCTAGCCACCATCACTTTCCCAGTGGGGTGTCATGTGGAACACTTTTCTAGGTTGGTTTACACCATATTACATTGTTTTAGCGCTCCGAGAAGCTACTCGGCTGTTCGATCTCGATATAATGAACGTGCGGAGTGAAACGAGGAGGAAGCTCGGGAAGGAGATGGTAAACCTTAATGTAGAAGGCTATAAGCTTCCAATACTTCCTCTGAATTCAATGAAGTTCACAGCCTATAGCTGCCGCCAATCAAGAGTTCGTTTCTCTCTACCACAGACAGGACGGCTGGCGTCGCTTGGCGTCGTCGCAATATTTAACGGCGGGAGCATCGCTGTTCTCAATTCACTTACGGAGAGAAGCGCAAACGACACACACACACACACAGACCCACAACACACACACGGTGGTGGAAGGGGGGAGGTGCGAGGCTCATCGTTACTGAATCCTACTCGTACAAAGTGTGCTCAGCGAGGAAACAAAGATGGGAAATCCTGCATAAAGAAAATATATACTGCAAAGTTCATTAATGTGCTTCGAGTGCCATCATTATTTACTCCACCAGGCGAGTTGGCCGTGCGGTTAGGGGCGCGCAGCTGTGAGCTTGCATTCGGGAGATAGCAGGTTCGAACCCCATTCCCGGCAGCTCTGAAGATGGCTTTCCTCAGTTTCCCATTTTCACACCAGACCAATGCTGGTGTTGTACCTTATTTAAGGCCACGGCCGCTTCCTTCCCGTTGCAAGACTTTTACTATTCCATCGTCGCCATAATACCTATCTGTATCGGTGCGACGTAAAGCAAATAGTATTTTTTTTAAACCACTGTAGTTAAGAATCAACTTCTTACAACAGATGACCATGACGATGAGTAAGGGACCAGTATGTAAATATTATTTTACACTATCGCATTTTGCGTATTCCTTGTGTTGTTTATGTGGATTTTCAAATTAATCTTCACGTAAGTTATGATTTTTGAAATGTACGCCCGTGTGGTGGGATTTCGGGTAAAAAGTGGCTATGATCACATCAACAGTAACGTAAAACGCTATTAGCTTGTAATACTTACTCTGAATTCATTTCGTATTGTGCTGTTTATATTTTCACATTAGGGTCTATATGTTTTCTGCTACATAAGAGTAACACAATTTAAAATCGAGACAAACTAAGAGTCAGATATTGTACGCGTTTTCTCAGGTAAATGTGTCTATTTCCAGCCCCTGTAAATCATAAGTCTTAATATTCACATTCCGTGTTTGATTGCATACCGTACATTTTATTTCTCCCACCCTCAGCCTACTTTCCGACTGCTGTCTCAGAATCTACGGGAGGTTGTAAAATGTAGTACTTAATACAATGTACTTCGGACTCAGTGCCTAGCATTCCAGCAAATAGGAATTTAATAATGAGAAGTTAGTTCTTGTATCATACTACTACTACTACTACTTGTTTAACACTAATCATAGAAGGAAAAATAGAAGGGAAACGTGGAGTGGGCGAAGAAGCTTATCATGGGCGCGGAATCTCCAATGAACTTGCGTAGTTCTATTATGCTAGGAAAGTGACAAGCAGCGTTAGCAATTTGTAGTGAATGTTATCATTGAAACTCGTTCAGACGGCATAAAAGTGCATACCTTTACTGGTTAAGTGTAGACTCACTTCTGTGAGGAGACAGCACCAGAAGATTAAGAAATATCTGTTTAACGTATGTTCTAACAACTAACAGTTCGGCATTAGAATTTTGTCCCGAAGGAGCTCTTTCACATGTTGGAAGCCAACGATACGGCCACTCCGATATGGGGAACAAAATACGAAAAATGACTCTTATGGTCGCCATACTTCTGTGAGGAGATAGCACCAGAAGATTAAGAAATATCTGTTTATCGTCTGTTCTAACAACTAACAGTTCGGTATCAGAATTTTGTCCCGAAGGAGCTCCTTCACATGTTCGAAGCCAACGATACGGACACGTCCTTGCCAACCCTAGCCCTACTTAATTATAAATACAAGTCGAGATACCATAGCTATACAGGTTATCAGATTTCAATAGTAAAATATACATTTTCCGCGAAGCTGAGGTACTCGGGCGGTAGAAGTGCTGGCCTTCTGAGCCCAAGTTGGCGGGTTCGATCCCGATTCAGTCCAGTAGTATTTGAAGACACTCAGATATGCCAGCCTCGTGTCAGTAGATTTACCGGCACGTAAAATAACTCCTGTGGGACAAAATTCCAGAACCTCGCCGTTTCCAAAACCGCAGTAGTTGAGAGTGACGTAAAATCAATAACCCATTATTATTATTATTATTATTATTATTATTATTATTATTATTATTATTATTATTATTATTATTATTATTATTAAGTCCTTCTCCGTGGCTAAATGGTTAGCATGCTGGCCTTTGGTCCAGAGGGTCCCGGCAGTGTCAGGGATTTTAACCTTCATTGGTTAATTCCGATGGCTCGGGGGCTGGGTGTGTTTGCCGTCTTCGTTAATAGAATTCATCCTAGGTAGGGCCCCATCCTCATAGACGCGCAGGTCGCCTATACGGCGTCAACTCGAAAGATCTGCACCAGGCCTCTTCGGAGGCCACACAACATTATTATTATTATTATTATTATTATTATTATTATACATTTCTTGACACTAAGACTGAGCAGACTCTCGTACAGAAGACGTAATGTCAATTTCTGAATTTCTCGTCACATGCCATGGTGCATCGTAACAAAACATTTGTTTCGTTCTCTAATACACATTTACCTTTACTGGGTAAGTGTAGATAAAGCACTGTTTATAAACTAGTCAAGAAATATCTACGACAATGTGTTCCTTCTTTTCGGTCGTGCTTCTATTCGGGAACTTAAAGAAAAATACATTTTATGAGAAGAAATGTACAAAGGGCTCTCGTCCATAAAGTCTCAAGCCCATAAAATTAAGGAATATCACCAACCATGGAAATGGCATATGCACGTCAACAGTCGAGCTCCTACAATTGCGACCTATTTCACCTCTTAAATCCTTATGACATCAACATCTATACAGTTTTTATGTAGGTCTTACTCCCGGACACATCACCTTTAACCTGTTGTCACATTTACCCGATCGATCACGACTACTCTGAACACACGCAAAGGAAATCAAACGATATGTATAAAGTGAGGACAGGCTTTGTCGCATTCTCAGTATAGTCTACTGGACGTTGTTAACCCTATTTCTATCAAAGTTGATGATGAAACATTATTTTACCGGCCTCTACATTAATAAATACAACTATTAAAGGTATCGGTTTGAAATGTTTTATACACACTGAACGTCCTCATTACAATAGCTTGCCCAACTTTGAATTACGAAAGATTCACTTACCAGTAATTGGGAGATGAAATGAAATATAATGAATTGCCGGAATCACTTATTGAGTGTATCCAGATAACTTTTATGATAAGCGAAATATGAGTGATATTTTTAAAGAAAATTAGATATGTATTTGCTAGTTACTGGTTTACAGCATACCACATCGTTTTTACTATTAATGTTGTTATAACTAAATTTATCTTTATTTATACTGACATTCTGTACATTCTACAAGTAGCGAGTTTTAAGTATTACTGGAGCCAATGACCTTCGACGTTAGGCCCCTTAAAACAACAAACATTTTAATTATTACTATCTTCATATTTGCTATTAGTACAACTATTATATTCGAAGTCTCAAAAGCACAGCCACTAGAGGTTGAGAAGGAGGAGAAAGGTATTTATTAATCCACAAGATCATACTCTTTGGATAAATGTAACTTACGTAGCACCAGAGTAATTGAGCTTCTCGTTGGTTCACGAGGCATTTCCAACCCTCGTCCCATTTCTCTACGGGGCCGAGTATGAAGTGAGATGAATCATCTTAGCGAATTGTTATGACTGGATGCCCTTCCTGCTGCTTGCTTGTTGTTTTAAGGGGCCTAACATCGAAGGTCATCGGCCCCGGATGCCCTTCCTGATGTCAACCTCATCAGAGGAATTAATGAGAGGAAATGAATGATGTGATATATGATAGTAGGAAGGGAGAGGGTGAAGCTCGGTGCCGGCACATAGCCTACTCCTGTCGACTAGCATCACGGTGTCTCCATCCGACGGACGAGTCACCATCAAGAGCGTCATATGCCCTCACTCCATATGCGCACTGCGGAGAGGTTTGGAACTGAATCGAGGCTTTCGGCACGCAATCTAGTGATTACAAATTGTATACCACCATTTCTGCTACCCCGCCGGCCAACATTCTGAAGGTGAAGTATTTTCGATCAACGGGACTCACACCGGCTAACCACGATGTCAGACCATATAGACTTCACGCCTTAACGATCATGGTTACCAGGCGGGCTGGTTCACGAGGTACCATCCCAAAAATTTTGTGTCCTGAGGACGACGCTACAAACTGGCAAGCAAATTGCACGATAACATCGTAATCAGCATCATAAAGGATTAAGTAGCTATAGTGAGAAATCATTTATACGGCTTACAAGCCAACTAGAAGCAACAACAAAATTTCCTGTAATAAATTGAAAATCTAAAATCCTGTTATCTTGAGACTCAATGTTACGTCCACCTTGCGCCAGATTAGTAAATATACAGATACCCCCATAAATATTCGGTCACCGGGCGAGTTGGCCGTGCGTGTAGAGGCGCGCGGCTGTGAGCTTGCATCCGGGAGATAGTAGGTTCGAATCCCACTATCGGCAGCCCTGAAAATGGTTTTCCGTGGTTTCCCATTTTCACACCAGGCAAATGCTGGGGTTGTACCTTAATTAAGGCCACGGCCGCTTCCTTCCAACTCCTAGGCCTTTCCTATCCCATCGCCGTCATAAGACCTATCTGTGTCGGCGCGACGTAAAGCCCCTAGCAAAAAAAAAAAAATATTCGGTCACTCTGATTTTTTGCACACTTTTATTGGGTAGTTAATCTTACGCTACGATGATAAAGTATTATATAACGAAACATGTAGGAAAATATAACAACACGTTCTACAAACATTGTGATGTAAGTCAAACTCTTCTGACAGTCATTAGTACGCCATCTGTCGTACATTAAATAAAAGCAATAATTCCAATGCCGCCTCAAAATTATCCGGCCACTATACACAAAGCAATATAAACTCGAATAATTCATAACCCTATTACACATTCAGTACTTTGTAGGTCCACCTTGATGTTTTATGACCTCTTCCATTCGATTCGACATTCTGACGATAACTTTCTTGATATAATCAGGGCTTAATGCCTCCCATTCTTGTAGCAGTCTCCTCTTCAAGTCTATGAAGGAACTTGGTGGTCGAAATTGCAGAGCTGCCTTAATTTGACTCCACACATTCTCGATGGGGTTCAGGTCGGGTGATTGTGGTGGAGTCTCCAAAACCTTCGGGCAGTTATACAGTAGCCACTCCCTGACAAGTTAAGACTTGTGCTTGGGGTTGTTATCTTAGTAGCACTTGAAGGTACGTGTGTACCAAGTTGTTCCACAGAGTGTCGCAAATTGTTTTTGGAGATAGCCAAATAGCCCTCTTTCGTCAAAATATGTTCAGTGAAACTCAGTGCACTAAACCAAGGCCGCACTAGATAGACAGGCCACAAGGCTCGGACCGTGACGTCACGCCAGTGGCTGGCGTTCAGCATGGTAGTATACGGCCCGCTCTCACTGTCTCCATGATATTATTAATTTATTGAACCTTAACGATATAACTGAACACGCCTTCAATTGTGGTTTTATTTAGAGTTGTGCACTACATGAGTTTTATGCGGGGGGAAAACTAGCGGAACAGTTTATGTACATTTATTTACGTAAAATTAAGCAGACATCTGTCATTTGCAACGGAACACGGTTTCATGCAAAAGATTAAAACCCATGATACGTATAAAATAGTTTTAATGTTACTATGCAAATACATGATAGCAATTCACAACAATAGTCTGGAACCTTTCTTAGAAATTAGGCTTCAACCTAAAACTTATCTAACAATTCTTAAGGTTTCAGTTTATCAATTTTCCTTTTCTTTGCCGATTTACGGCTATCCTTACTTGATGATTTCTTCTTCTTAGCCACGAGTTTGTCTGCGATAACTTTTCTATAGTTATTCAATAATATATTACAAAAGATGTATATACATTTGTCAACGTAATCTTTAAAACTACTTCTACAATCACTGCATGTTTCAAACATGACGTTTTCATTTTCCAGAACTTTGTTAACAAGCAAAATCAGAATGTTTCTTTGAGAATCACCATGTAAAAACCTCGGTTCAAATTTATCTCTTATAAGTACACTAAATAATTTAAACTGTGTGATCAAAATATTAACAATAAAATCTGATGGATATTTCAAAGCTCCCCTGTCAATTATATTGAAATAAAAATTGTCCTCTGGCTTTAACACATCTGACGTTACATTATCATTATTTCACAATAAAACATCTTGACAGTTTATACATGTACAATTTTTCATAATTATTTTACAAATATATCCACCAATATAAACTAGACCTAACAAAATGTTTTCAGATACATTAACATCATTTAACTCAACTACCACATTTTCAAAATGTGAAATGTCTGTTGGTTTGAAGCTTTTACAATATGAGCTCTTGCAATCCACATACTTAATGAAATATCACTAATAGGGATGACCGCATGTTTAGCAGAGAATGCATTTATTACCGTCAGAGCTTTCAATTTTCGTTCTGACTCAAGGATTTGCTTCACTGAAATATGGTAGCAGGCACCACTCATTTCCCTGTACTGCCCAAATCTTGCTTCCAATTCGTCAGTTTGAAATTTCCCTAACAATACATACTTAAATCTTAAACGTGTTTTCAAGAAATTTATTAACTCTAAAATAGTTTTTGTAGTGTGAACTAAGGCTGTTTGAGTTTCATTAGTAAGTTTTCCATGACGACTCTGTTTTTTGTGTAATCTCCCCTTGAACAGACAGATTATCCCATCTAATTAACCATGTTAGAAACTTTTTTTTTTTTGCTAGGAGCTTTACGTCGCACCGACACAGATAGGTCTTATGGCGACGATGGGATAGGAAAGGCCTAGGAGTTGAAAGGAAGCGGCCGTGGCCTTATTTAAGGTACAGCCCCAGCATTTGCCTGGTGTGAAAATGGGAAACCACGGAAAACCATCTTCAGGGCTGCTGATAGTGGGATTCGAACCTACAATCTCCCGGATGCAACCTCACAGCCGCGCGCCTCTACGCGCACGGCCAACTCGCCCGGTATGTTAGAAACTTGCGCAGAAATAAAACATTGTCGTCATGAATTGAAAATATTGCGTTACAATGAGGGTCGTTCAATCTGTCGCCTTTGAAAGCATGCTTAACATTAACAATCTTCCACCACTGAAGAATTATTTCTAAGAATACAGCTGTGCTTTTAAAACCATCTCCATTTTTTATTTTATCAAAGTGTTTTAAAGCGGCGACATTTTTCTCATCGAAGAGCTTAGAACAAAGGTTTACATTTTGTTGCTCTAAAGAAGTTGGGTACAACACTTTTTGGTCCAGGGCAGGAGCAAGCTTAACTACATCATTCTCGTCTCCTCTGTGGAGCTGTTTAAGGTGACCAACATTAGCAAAACATGTTTTGTCTGACTCAGGGTTGTCAAAGTCAGGAAACACGAAAGTTTGTAAGTTATCGGCTTGATTAAGCCAGTTATTTCTTAAGCTTTTAAGTAAATTAACAGTATCGAACATTACAAAAATCTTTTGTTTCGTCAAATGGATTTTGGGAAGTGGTTTGTAAATTGCTTTTGCACAGCTTTTCAAACATTTTTCTATTAACACTGTTATTGTCAGAAATTATGCATACTACCTTATAACCTATATCTGTTAATACCTTAAGGACTTGCAAAGTTAGTTCTTCTAAGAAATGTGACGTTAGGTTCTTACATGGAAACAAACCAACAACGTCTTTATTTTTTAAAAGAATGGATGACAACATAAAGGTTTGTACAGTTGTAGCTAATGTTGCGTTATTTTCTCCACTTTTACTACTAAAAGCAACGCCCTCTACCTTTCCTCCTTTACAGTTAAGCTCAGGTTTTACATAGACTTCATCCAACAACAAGTTACAAAATCGTTCATGTTCATTTAACAATGTTACTTTCTTTTTCAAGTAATTCCAATGTGAATCATCTATACCCGAATTTCCCGTGCCTAGTTTTGAGGTAAAAGACTGCAAATACACAGGGTGAGGCATTGTAAGGAACCTTGACTGTCTTATCC
Source organism: Anabrus simplex (assembly GCF_040414725.1). Taxonomy (NCBI): domain Eukaryota; kingdom Metazoa; phylum Arthropoda; class Insecta; order Orthoptera; family Tettigoniidae; genus Anabrus; species Anabrus simplex. The sequence continues at coordinate 1,479,133,045 of NC_090265.1, read as the reverse complement.
TCTTATACGCCCCAGGAAATGCGAAAAATATTGAAGCGAACCATGTTATTAGTATACAGGAGTAAGAAACTTTCTTTGCAAAGGCTAAATTTAACAGTTCCTTGCAAAATTCTAATTTATCAGTAATGATACCGTCATCAACTTCACTTTCAATTTCATCGATTATTTTGTTCACAGTTTCTATTTTGTCGTGGACAGTCACATTTGAGTCACAAGCAAGACTAAACAGGAAGTTACAGATACTTTCCAAATTTGACAATTTTAATATCTTGCCCCCGTTACCTAATGCACGTATATCAGGGTTATCATTCATGAAAATACCATGTTTTATGGCTTTAAAATCAAGAGCCTCGTTTAATGTTAAAGAAGTACCAATTTTCGGAATATTTTCCTCAGTCATATAAATTTTGAAAATACATAGACTTTGGCTGTCGAAATTGACAAAAAACTTTGTCAAAATATAATTTGCATTTAGTAGTGAAATTACCTTTAACGTCATCGAAGTCCTTGATCCTCTCATCTTCTTCCTCAGCTTTCTTTCTTTCTTTCTTTCTTTCTTTCTTCTTCCCGTTTTTCAATTTCTTCTTGTCTTTGAATAGGAGTTTTCCTCGGTCTTGGAAGATTTTTAGACAGATGGGCAGGCACATTTTCAAACTTAGTAGGAATAGCGTCGTTTGAGAGTTTTAAACGGTTACGTTTTACTGTTAAAATAGACCCATCAGGTCTTTTAACAGTATCCTTCCTAATTACGAAACGTTCGTCGAAGTGTTTTATGCACACAACTGAGCTTGCTGAAGGGACAAATTCTGTTCGATGGATGGTTAAGATCCACTTTTGTTTCCGAACCAAGTCAGTAGGAAATTTAAAATTTGAAATATTGGGCTCTTTTGAACTATAGTTGCTTCTACAACCAGGTACACAAGACGACGTGGGCATAATTCACAATGTTCACACAAGTTTAAGTCATTCAACACCATTGATAACCTTACTGCTGCGAGGTTCATATCAACCTATAAGTCACTGGCGAAAAAATGAAGCGGATGGCTATTCGTGTGACATAGCGCCGGAAGTGGAGGGGGAGCCTTATGGCCTGTATATCTAGTTGGCCTTGACTCTAGCCACTTCTTTTTATTGACCGCACTAATGTATGGTTTCCCCCTACCTCTTCTCTCAAAGAACTCATTCCTTCGCAGTGCTCTTCGCATGGTTTCCCTACCCACTTTCCTCCCACACTCCTCTAAAACAGCTGCTGCCATTTTCGGGGCACTAATTTTCGGATTTCATTTCACATTCCAAAGCACAAACCGCTCCTCTCATTCTGACAGCCTTCTTGGTCTGCCTGTCTGGGGAACTGAATCAATTCTGTCTTCATTTTTGAATCGTCTTATTATATCTCCAACTGTTCTTCTGCTTATGCTAAGCATTTGCGATATCTTTCTAAGCGATTTACCTCGAGCATGATGTAATATTACGAGCTGGCGTTCTTCAAATGTGGTATTGTGTTGAGTTCTGCATCCAATTTGATACCAGTCCGCAACACTGCAGCAAATGACTTCGGCACGACGTGTCTTGCGACAACGCACTCCTGAACCGAACGTTTTGCAACGCTATCTGCCCTCTCGCCGTCAATGAACATAGCGGCAATCCTGGCTTTTCGGGCTGACCGAATATATTTAAGGCGTGTCATTTCAGCCATAAGCGCAATGTCCTTTATTTTACAGCATACTGTACATCAATGCTTCGTGATTCCTCTTCGGCATAAGCAACCACATGTAGTTCCGTTACTTGAACACATTTGGTTTAACATTCTTCTCATGGTTGCGTTATTGTTTTAACTTTTTCGCGGATTTTATCAGTGGCCGAATATTTATGGGAGTGACTGTATATAATTATCTCATGGTTTGTTGTTATTGTTATTCATTCTATTATCTGTACAATTTTAATGTTGTACAATTTGAATTAAGAACTTCGCCATGAATATTCCAAGATGAAGACACTTCACAAATTGTGAGTGACCACGAGGATCCCGAATTCAAAATGAAAAACAAATTATAAGAAAGCTACAAACTATTCCGTAGAATACAACGATCCACAACAAGATTGTTAATAGCACACATCATAATCTGTAAAGTGCCGTGACCTATGTGTAATAGAGATGGTGTTTCGTGTGTTGACTGACGAGTAACTATTTAAGGATATTTACTATGTTCTCTAACGATGAGAAGACAGTCAAATTGTTCCCGATGCCTGTATTAACCTGCTGGGGTTCCTGGCTCGATTCAGCTGTCTACACACAGGGGATATCTCTGTGATCTGGTTGAGTACTTCAAGGAGTTAAATTATCTCAGTGACGTTGTCAAATATTTCAAGGATCTAAGCAGTATTGAGCAGAAGGTTATATTGTGTGAAGCTACCTGTGCTAAGGAACATTAGACCTCTGTATCTCAGTTTGTAACAGTACTAGAAGGACCACAATATCCAACTGCCCACAAACTCACTTCTAAATTAGACATTATACTTGGAGGATTTGATGCAGTCAGAAACTTAGTTTTAGGAGAAGAGACAACTATTGCCTTGAACCAGCTTTGCTTGTTGTTTGCTTGTTGTTTAAAGGGGCCTAACATCGAAGTCATCCGCCCGTATCAGCTTTCAGGAGAAAGGAAATGTACACAAGAAAGAAAAATGAAAATTCTGATAAGAAATTCACAGAAAAGCTGAAAACTATGATCGAAAAGGACCCAGCTAGGAAAATATTTCGAGCAACTGCGGCACTATTTTATCTTCCGAACGTGCTCAGGAATGAAGTGAACTCGGCTCTCGTGGGCGGTGTGAAGAGCATTCCTATTCTTGTCAGCATATCCATGAACAGTTTAATTAATTAATTAATGCTATTTGCTTTAAGTCCCACTAACTACTATTTTACGGTCTTCGGAGACGCCGAGGTGCCAGAATTTAGTCCCGCAGGAGTTCTTCTACGTGCCAGTAAATCTACCGACACGAGGCTGTCGTATTTGAGCACCTTCAAATACCACCGGACTGAGCCAGGATCGAACCTGCCAAGTTGAGGTTAGAAGGCCAGCGCCTTAACCGTCTGAGCCACTCAGCCCGGCCATGAACAGTTTCTTCCAGGGCTATATGGGTTTGCGAAATGCAATGAATGCAAATCTGGGAGAGGAGAAAAAAGAACACATTTTTAGTGAAGATTCAGGTGGTTTGATAGAAGACCACAGCGAATTTACATCCAAGTGTTTGCAAGCATTATGGTTTCCGACGCCTATGTAGACAGCGAAAGGGGCTCATCTGCTTACACAAAGATACTTTATGATTGTCGTACAACTCTGCGTGTTGATAATGTTGAAACCATGGTTAGTTTGTACTTTGGAGACTAGTAATTCAAAAAGGCTACGGTATGTATAGATTCATATTACACGGCATATCACCTGATTTCATTTCGAGGGACCGAGCTCGATAGCTACAGTCGCTTGAATGCGGCCAGTATCCAGTATTCGGGAGGTAGGGGGTTCGAACCCCACTGTCGGCAGCCTGAAGATGGTTTTCCGTGGTTTCCCATTTTCACACCAGGCAAATGCTGGGGCTGTACCTTAATTAAGACCACCGCCGCTTCCTTCCTATTCCTAGCCATAAAAAACTTTTCCATCGTTGCCATAAGACATATCTGTGTCGGTGCAACGTAAACCAACTTGTAAAATAAAATCATTTCAAGGTATCCGTGATTTATATATTTTATAACACTGTATATTTGGCTGCTCTAAGATGTAATAACAAGGACGCCTTATAAGAGTTCTCTTTAAAACCCCTTATCACAAAATTAGTTATATTTACCCCATACTATAACGAATATTTCACAAGAAACATCGATCTGTATGACAATTTATTTCACGAAAAACATACCGAAATAGTGTCCGTTTTAACAGCGAAATCAACAGTTTTATTTCACCAAAAATAAGGTCCTTATGCCTATATGGAAACTGGCTCGTGAAAATATTTCGAAAGTACAATTTGGCCCCCTCGTTTGTCTAAGCGCTAGAAGGAATATTATGTTCTGTCCTTGTTTGTATATTTTCAAACTTAACTGAGAACAGCAAAGGGAAATGTAACCGCCTGACAATGATGTTATAAGAAACCATTCGTGTAGAGAAGGCGCTAAGTTACCTTCCAGATACAACAATGACAAGCGTAATATGAAACCCACAAGATGAGAAACAGCTCAGCAACGGATAGAACACGATGGAACAAAGTTAACCACTCAGAGATTGAAGTTCAAACACCGGTGATGACAGTGGCTATCCTGCGTGTGACATCCTCAGATGTTTGGAAGCCCTGAGGCACCTTGCCAATCACAGACACCAATAGTTACAGTTGCCACACAGCTCCAGAAGACATAACAACACATGTTAACACATTGACGACCGGCCCCGGAGATCGTAGTACTGCAGCCAGCGGTTGTTGACGGGCCCCGGAGATGTCATGTCATGGATTAGAGGGATCGTAGATTTTAGTGTCGATGTACTATTTTTAATTGTACGGTCTTTGTAGCCATGGAAACTTCGTATATACACGGGTGTTCTTACGCGCCAAGAATCATTGTACAAGATGGCGCGCCCATGGCAACGTGCCCTATGTGATGACAAAATATTCCAACATTTATATGCCGACTAACTGTCTGATGTGCCACATGGGTGCCGAACCCTGAGAATTCTCGTAGTTTCTCATCTGACAGTAGGTGACAGCCGACAGTAGGTGACGGGCTACGAGAATTCTCGCTTTTATGCACCTCGTATTTTCTTGATTATTGATGATATTGCGGGCGAGATTAGGAGTTCCATACAGTGTAATCATGGAATATAAACTATCGATGGATCTCGGCACTCAAGGCCTTTCATAGGTCCTTTTACCAACGAGAACAGTCTGAAATTTATGAACGCCACAGCTAGTCAAAGGGACAACGATACTTATAAAACGAGGTCGCATATGATGCAAAGTTGGTTGGATATTTCAACTTGACATCATATACGATCTCATTTAATCAGCATCGTTGCACCTTTGAATAGCTGTGGCGTTCATAAATTTCAGACTGTTGTCGCTGGTAAAAGGACCTGTGAAAGACCCTGAGTGCCGAGACCCATGCCTCCGACTGTAAGGGTGCATAACACTTATAGTTTATATGTGGCGCCCCACGCTGAAATTCTCCACGACCCCATCAGCTGGCTAACATTTCCAGCCTTTGTATAACACGTAGGCAACAGCCACTGCCTTCGTAATGTCCAGGCCGTACTGTACCTCTGATGACGTCACGCTTTGGGGAGGAATTGAAGGCGATACGCATACGCTCCGCTTGAATAACACACTCGTTTAAATTACTTAAAGAACTGTTAACACCTTATAAAACCAAAACCTATCCTCAAACATTTGTTAATTCTGACATACAATGCATATCCTTCTCCGTAACGTTCTTTTTCTCACATAGATACGTTCGTTTGCGTGAGTACAGCCTAACACTTTGATACATGTTCTTGCGATTTTATCCATTTTCTGGTCAACTGGAACATTCACATCATACACACTGACAGAAAACATACAGCCAATTACCATTACTATTTATTTATTACAAATATAAATTATTTCTGTACCTCACTGTTTCCACTCCATGAACATTGCAGCTTTCCTGGACCTCTTGCAGGAAGTTACACCAGTATGGAGTAGGTCTGCACTCTTTGAAGCACTTTGTTGAATACACAAGTCGGTGTGAATTTTGGAAAAGTTATTTAAAAATATATTCACCCAAATATATGTAGGCCTACACTGTCCGGCCAGGTCTTCCAATTTTTTCCCGCAGCCACAAATGACTAGGGAATCTGCCAACTGCATTGACTCCAAAGCCAAGGATTTTGTGACACACTTAGAACTGTCTGATTTTAGAAATACCATCTTATATGTATCTGACACTAACACAAAATACTCTGTACACCTCAATTCCAAGTTCTGTTGACATGTCTGATGGATACTTTAAGCCCCCTCGATTTAGCAAATTCAGATATCTTACTTCTGGAGGTAATTCATAAATAAGATCTGAATCTGTCAGAAGATAAGATTTACGTAAATCACACTGCTGTTTGATACTCACAAATTATTATTATTATTATTATTATTATTATTATTATTATTATTTTGTTATTTGCTTTTCGTCGCACCGACACAGATAGGTCTTACGGCGACAATGGGACAGGAAAGGTCTAGGAATGGCAAGCGGCCGTGACCTTAATTAAGGTACACCCCCAGCATTTGCGTGGCGTGAAAATGAGAAATCACGGAAAACCATCTTCAGGGCTGCCGACAGTGGGTTTCGAACCCACTGTCTCCCGAATACTGGATACTGGCCGCACTTAGGCGACTGCAGTTATCGAGCTCGGTGATATTCATAAATATGACTTGCATGTTCAAATACACCGAATTCAGATAAGCCGTAGGTCTGATTACATAAAAATATAGGGCCTACCTAATGTTACCCATGTTTATGACATAATAAAAAAAATTAACTCACCATCTGGACGGGACACTTATTTCTCTCAGGATGCGATTTTCAGGAAAGTGCTTGATACACACAACTGTGTTGTGATTAACTATTAAATTCTCCCTGGGAATAGCCTTCTTCCATAACTTAACTCGTTCTTCATCAGAAGGAAACAGAAATACCGGAGTGTACTCTCCTTGTTTATAATTGGCTTTGCAGCCAGGCACACAGCAATTTCCCTCACTGATCATCTTAATTCAAGTATATACAAATGAAAATGAAAACCTACAACCTGTTTTCCAGTCATTGACCGGGTCAGGGATGTAATGAATGAAGCAGATATAGGTTGTTAGTACGATGGGGTCGCCACTCCCAAAGTGATTTATTAATGAATGATAGATGCTATGAAATGAGAATGGAGAGTGTTGCAGGAATGAATGATGACAGGGAAAACCGGAGTACCCGGAGAAAAACCTGTCCCGCCTCCGCTTTGTCCAGCACAAATCTCACATGGAGTGACCGGGATTTGAACCACGGTATCCAGCGTTGAGAGGCCGACGCACTGCCGTCTGAGCCACGGAGGCTCTATATACAATTAGTGGTTAATAATGAAACACAGAATGCACTAACTCAATTAATTTTACACTATAAATATAACTTTATGTTACACAAATAAACTACAAAATTAAAACACTGAAGAACGATCCTCTTAACCTATGGCTTCACATAAATACACGCTCACACTAAGTTTTCTTCAATAATTAACGGCTTTCCACTTAATAATGCAGTCGATGACGACTCATTCTCACATATATCTGAGTGAACATGCGGCCACTGGTAAAAATGTCAATAAAACTGCGAAAATCTATGTTTAACTCTACTAAATCATGTGCTAAACTTCCCCCCCCCCCCCCCCTAACGATCAGCTGATTGCTTTCCCGCGCTCGTTACAGTTACGGCCTGGACATCACGAAGGCAGTGCAACAGCTATTCCCTGAAGCTCCAGTGCGGATGCCAAGGGCGCGGCGTATTCAGTTTCCAACGGCTACCGATAATATTGCGATTATGTACAGACCGGTTATAATAGGTACCGAGTGACAGTGAATTAGATATTTCTAATGATTAACTGCTAACACTAAACGGGGAACAGGCGTAAAGAGAAATCCTTACGTACTTGAAAACAATGAGTACACGGATGGCACAAACAGGGCATTCATACCAAATACTTGAATACACCAATACCGGACAGCTCTATCTCAACATCATTGAGTGGAGTGCGAACAGGGACGATGGTGACATCTAGCGTGTTGGTGTGAACTGCATAGTTGTCTATGCTACAGTTGAGAGGAATGCATCTACACTCATTGGAAATATTTTTGTTAAAATAATTGAACAGTCATAATAATTAAGGATTAAATTTTAAAATATGAAATGCCTCCTTCATAAACCTCCAAACGAGCATTATGTTAGCCGTGCTTTTCGCTATGATTTAAAAATTAAAAGCAGAATTTGTTTGAGGATACACCCAGCCTCTGAGAGGAATATTTAAAAACTACTCTCTCGGCTTCTTTCTAGCCTTTTCCCAATTACCTAGCGCAACACTTTGTATGGACTTAGCCTCGTTTTGCGGCCGCATTCCTTTCCTAACACCAGTCATATGTGTAGGGATATACTCACTATTGCGTATGTCTCGTGTGATGTGTTGTACATATTTGAAGATGCGTATGAATACAGACACAAACCCGTTGGAATTAACAGACGCGATTAAAATGTTCTACTTCGTCGACAATCGTACCAGGGCCCTCTGAACCGAGGACCGTACGCTGGCCATTCCGTGATGGTGTTTTTAAGAGGAAGTGCAACTGGCCAACCATCCTCATTTAGCACTAATCAGAAGGAAAATGGGAAAGGTCCAACACTCCGAAGAATGAAGGTTTCATCAAAAGAAAAGAGAAGGGCCACGAAGCGCTAATCATTCAGTCAAAGTGGCAGAGAGAGAGATAATTTAATATTCATGATTTATTAAGATTTCGGGAAAGGGAAGCTGTAATTAAGGAACAGGAGTTTTGGTCCATTATTTTGACTTCTTCGGTACGGCCGATCTTCCCGAACTATACAGAGGAACTCACCTCACGCTGCTATCTCGCTTTTGCTGAACTTTGAATTTTCTTTTTTACCTCTGAAGACAAATACATCATATTATATATAATACAAATTGTGGTTACGTGAGTGAACTACGATGTTCTTGACAAGGAAGAAGCGTTCAGAATTTCCTGAAGTCTCTTTCACAAATTTATGCATGAAGAATTACCATGCATACCGGTACGTATAAAATTAGTTGGACTGGTGCTCAAGCCTATGCCAATAATACACTGAAATCATTTTCTTACGCCGGGCTGAGTGGCTCAGACGGTTGAGGCGCCGGCCTTCTGATTCGAATTTGGCAGGTTCGATCCTGGCTCAGTCCGGTGGTATTTGAAGGTGCTCAAATACGTCAGCCTCGTGTCGGTAGATCTATTGGCATGTAAAAGAATTCCTGCGGGACAAAATTCCGGCAACTCGGTGTCTCCGAAAGTAGTTAGTAGGACGTAAAGAAAATTATTATTATTATTATTATTATTATTATTATTATTATTATTATTATTATTATTAGACTATTATTATTATTATTATTATTATTATCATCTTACAGTAAACAAAAGCTGACCGGATTCGAAACTCATGGCTTTCAATTTTCAATTTTCAATTTCAAGACTAGCGCGATAACCATTACGCTACAGGCCCACAAGTTTTCACTGGGGAATTTTATGGTACTATTTAACAATGTGGACACTGAAGTTTGAGTGTACTAGAGTTCCATATTTGTTAATGTTATTGGTTTTACGTCCCACTAACATTTCAGTAGAGTATTTTATTGATTTCTTAATATAAGGGGCATAGAATGTAACCTCAACACAGATGCGCCGTCGTTACTTTTTTTAAAAACTTGCGGTCCTTATCAGTTCTCATGCCATTATGTTGCTGGGTAATTTGTTCATAACATAACACTTTTCTTGGAATATAACTGCAATGTATAAATGTTTGTCACTGAATAATCTTACATCATAAACAACACGCCAGTGCGCCAAGAATCATACAGATGGCAATATGTTATTGCACGACCGACTTGATGCGTCGCTCTCAGTAGCTCCTTACCGGCCTTGACAATCGGGTCCACGCACTGTAATCGGAGTAGTTACACAGCTCGACACATGGCGCTGGCGGCCGACCTATTTGCGGTAGAAATGCATTCTTCTTTATGGAAAATGTATTGATGTTGATTGCCGATTTATCGTAATTTAGAGTTATGGAGAATGTTACATAGGTTAATACTGTTAAAATTATTAATCCTAAGGGTTACTTTCGTTGATATTTGCCAAAATGATGTGAAATGAAACTGCGGGGAGAGGACTTAGTCCAGCTGACGTTCTGATATTGACTCTGATTGCCGATGTATCTTAATTTAGGGAATAAAATAATATGTTACATTGACTAATATTGTTAAAATGATTGATCCTAAAGGCTACTGTCATTGATATGTGCCAACATAACGTCGTGAAATAAAACCGCGGAGGATAGAGTAGTCCAACTGACGTTCCTTAATTGTGAGGAATAATAGTAATCGTTTTTATTATCATGGCATTTAGATACGTAGCGGAACTTACCGCAATACTTTTGTCTCCTGGTGTTAATATTGAGATTAAGAGTCATTGTTCAATTACAGTTTTAAAATTGTTCAGGCGCTGCGCTCAGGAAGGGGGCTGGACAAAACATAAAAGTCTTAGTTTTTCCATATTCGTTGTATGCATACCATATATATTTTGACTCAAACATGTTTAAATTTTATTTTCAATATATATAGTTTCAGATTACATTTCATTCATACCTTTCACTAGAATATTAAATACCGGGCAAGTTGGCCGTGCTAAATTCAGACAATAATTTTTACTTGAAATGCAGTAGGGTGGAACAAGTTGGCCGCGCGGCGTGCAGCTGTGAGCTTGAATTCGGGAGATAGTGGGTTCGAACCCCACTGTCGGCAGCCCTGGAGATGGTTTTCCGTGGTTTCCCATTTTCACATCAGGCTGTACCTTAATTAAGGCCACGGCCGGTTCCTTCCCACTGCTAGCCCTTTCCTATTCCACCGGCGTCATAAGACCTACCTGTGTCGGTGCGACGTAAAACAAATAGCAGAAAAGGAAGAAGAAGAATTTTAAATAAAAATTCAGTGAGAGAAAAGTATTTTGAGTAAATACATTGTAAACTGTTCTCTGCTCGATGATGACGCTTGTTGTCTAAAGGGGCCTAACATCTAGGTCATCGGCCCCATTGCTCAGGTAACAGCACTTCATACGATGGCCTTGCCGTCATAGCAGTAGTGATTCTTACTTGCCAATGTTTAAATGTTAAAGTTCAGATTATCTTGGATAAAAATGTGTTGTGTTGCTCTCATATGGCAAATACGACATCGCCTAAAGGATTATTCTATGAAAGAAAATTGATGGGTAAAAATACCTGATTAGCGTGATTAGCTGCCACTCCCGGAGGCCCGGGTTCGATTCCTGGCCCTGCCACGAAATTTAAAAAGTGGTACGAAGGCTGGAACGGGGTCCACTCAGCCTTGGGAGGTCAACTGTGTACAGGGGGTATCGATTCCCACTCAGAAACCTCGAAGTGGTTTTCCATAGTTTCCCACTTCTCCTCCAAGAAAATGCCGGTATGGTAACTAACTTAAGGCCACGGCTGCTTCCTTCCCTCTTCCTTGTCTATGCCTTCCAATCTTCCCATCCCCAACACAAGGCCCCTGTTCAGCATAGAAGTTGCGGCCGCCTGGGCGAGGTACTGGTCATCCTTCCCAGTTGTATCCCCCGACCCGCAGTCTCACGCTCCAGGGCACTACCCTTGAGGTGGGATCCCTCACTGAGTCCGAGAGAAAAGCCAACCCTGGAGGGGTACACAGAGTAAGAAAGAAGGAAAGAAAGAAAGAAAGAAAGAAAGAAAGAAAGAAAGAAAGAACGAAGGTAAATACCCGAAATAGAAACGGAAAACTAAGATGAGAGTAATTCCTGCTCTTAGCCACTCCGTAGTTTTGTCCTGGTCTACAGAGAATTCGTGAAATTATAGTGTCCCTTTGCTCTTTTTTTCCTGTTCGTAATACAAAAAAGGCACACAGCAATACATATTCGAATATTTCCTAACACAGTTAAAGAAAAGCAAATCACCACATCATTAAAAAACGAATTAGCGCATAAATTAAAATTCTTGTTCAGGACGAAGTTACAGCGAGAAATCACTTTGTTCTTGTTTCCATAACATTTCTGCTCAAAGTACGACAAGGTGCACAAGAATGTCACAAATTCCAAGATTTGTAAACACAATTTAAAAAATATAATCCCCACACTACACAATAAAAAATAAACTCCCTAGCGCATAACTATCAGATCTCAATATTAGGCCAACAAGAACCTCATTGCGAACCCATTGCCAACATTTACGACAGCAAAACCATATAAATAAAACTGGAAATGCGGTAATTTGCGGTATACAGCTTCCTGTCAGTGGGTAGTAGGCCAGCGCTCCAGCGGCATTACGGTGAAACTTTCCAATCACAGCTTTATGCTGGGCTTCCCAAGCGATTGTCAAGGCCGGTATAAGGAGCGCAGCGAGGGATCCAGTCGGCCGTGGTTATTGAAGAGTTGGCCACACCAAGCCATGTAGGTAGCAGCACTATCGACTTTCTCGCTGAAAACAGCAAGCTGTCCGGTATTGGTGTATTCAAGTATTTGTTCATACTATAGGCCTACTGTGCTTATAAAGGAGATTAAATGGAGCCACAAATGGTACTGCTTTGAAAGGTAGCACAACGTACAGACTATTGAGCAACCTAGTGAGCACGTGTTGCAAGTTTGAGGTCGGTATCTTGAATAATTTTCGAGTTACAGTAGTTTGAATGCAGCAGTGTAATTTCTTTCTTAGAGACTTGAACTATCCGGTCTATATGCGGTAGGAGCCTCCGTTCGGGGCCCGTCGTCAATGTGTTAAGTTCCTTAACACTACGGGGCTGATGACCAAAGAAGTACCTCACTGCTGAAATTAATTTTCATCCACGTGCAACTTTATACCGAGTGATGATTAGAAGCGTTCTGCAAAGGATGTCGTAACAATGCGGCCGTGAATGTTAAATATTCACTGAATTGGCCCACAACGGGGCGACAAGCGCGTACTCTACAGTTGTGCTAGACCTGTAGCTCAGATCATTTCCAACAGAACAAATATGACCTAGGCCACCACAGCTCAATAGTAGAGCATCCGACACGAAATTGGAAGTTTATTCCGAGTATAACGCTGTCATGAAAATTAAATATTCAATAATACCAACAACGCTAGCACAACACCCACAGTTTACATTAACAATGGACAGGCAATATAAATCAATCGAGTGACATTTGATACAGCGATCGAAGCCACAGGGCCGTGACTTTTCCTTTACATTTTCATAAACACTGACCGGGACAGGAATCGCAGCCACCTGAATGAGAACCAGTGACGACGTCACTCGGCTATCACACCCCTTTCAACCTATTAAACTTTGAGTGCGGTACTCAAGATGAATCTACACGATTGAATTAAACTCCGCCCACCCCCCAAACCAGATACGAAACAAAGTAAACCTCACTTTTGTAACCAATAATACGTAATCTACCGAAACATCAACGGAACTATTCTAAATAAAATAAACATCACTGATCTTGATTACTACAAACATTAAAACACCATCATTTATTGCATTAAATGGATCACACACACAACTAACCAACTTTACCTCTAGGATAAGACAGAGGACTTTCAACAGCCAACCGTCCACCAGCGCGTCTAACAATGCAGAGGTGATCCGATACCCATTCTTGTCAATATTCGATACCAATGTTGTATAGGCCTATGATTTTGTCTTGATAGTCGATACCCCGATAATTTCGGCCGTAATTTCCAGAAAGTGGAGCGCGGAGATATAAAGAGTTTGCAGACCACTGACTGGTCTGGACCAATGCAGTCCAACTGGCAGCCCACGGGACACATCTAGCTCGTGTACTTTAATATGCACTCAGAGAAATGTATACTTATTATATCAAATAACCTGCAATTCACATAGAATAAACACTCTTGTGTTAACTGAAGGTCCATATGATTCAGCGTCTGATTTCAATTCTCCTTGTTGATGCATACCTTATTATTACCGTGAGCTCCGGGAAGGAATTACACTAACCGAATTTTTTTTTACTTATCTTTCCGTAAACCAAATGTTAAAAAGGTACTCGACACTATTAACGTCCGACTCGTTGGCCGAATGGTCAGCGTACTGCCCTTCGGTTCAGAGGGTTCCGGATTCGATTCCCGGCCGGGTCTGGGATTTTAATCACTTCTGATTAATTCTACTGGCTCAGGGACTGGGTGTTTGTGCCTGTCCCAACACTCTCCTCTTTATATTCAGACAACACACCACCACAGAAACACACAATATAGATTACATCCCTCCAAATCGGATTGGCGTCAGGATAGGCATTCGACCGTAAAACAGGACCAAATCCTATTGTGCTATGCAGTTCACACCCGTGATCCTACTGGTGTGGGAAAAGTGGTCAAAGAAGAAGAAGAAGAACTTGACACTATTAACAAACAATTAAGAGAGGGTCCCGCAGGGCGGTATTATAGACCTTTATGTTTTCTTACGTATATAAGTGATATGAGTAAAGATCTGGAATCACAGGTAAGGATTTTTGCAGATGATGTTATACTGTATACTGTAGTAAATAAGTCACAGTATTGTGAGCGGTTGCAAAAAGACCTCGACAATGTTGAGAGATGGACAGCAAGAGGTAAAGTCCTCTCAGTTTTAATAACTGTATTTATGGAGAGAAAGTATCTCATGGGGATCACTGCAAGAACTAAAGGGTTAATATAAGGAAAGTCTTCATTGGAGAAATCACATAAACGAGATTGTAAATAAAGGTTACAGATCTCTTCATATAGTATACGAGTATTCAGGGTGTGTAATAAGGATGTGAAGGACTCTAGTATGTTGAGTACTCAGCCCGAGGGTTTTGATCGTTAACAGCTCCACCGTGGCTTAGGCATCATTGAAGATGCATACTAGGGAAATGAGGAGTGATGCAGTTTTTCGTTATTCTCACCGAGCCAGAAATTGCTATTACATATCAGTCTATCAATCACACTGAAATGCATGCACCAACCATCCTCAGGAGCGAAGTTTTCACACCATTCATAACACGGACTGGCTGCATAAGGAAGAGCATTACTAGCATCGCTCATATTTTAACAACCTAAACCTCGAAGGGCTGCCTAGAAGCTTAGCTAGAAGCGAGTGTGGGATGGGGAGAGGTGGAAGAGGAGTTGTCAGTTTTCTTTCTGCAGTGCAGCTAATAACATCAGCCATGCTCTCAAGCGAACTAGCACTAAAGTATTTGCTAGCACAATGTGGAACAAGACATGATATTGCAAGCCAGTGCATTACTCCACGCAGACTTGACAAGAAACCGTCATCCAGCATTTTAAGGTTTTCACTGAATACTGCAGGACTCCCACTGGTGCGGCTTGAGTCAAAGAATATTTCCCGGTTGTGTTCCATTTGCGTTCACTCCCATTACAGAGGAAAAAAAGAATGCGAAGAAAGACCAGTTCGTGTCCCATTTGCGATCACTGTAAAATTATCAGTAGCTTATCAGGGTTTTCCAACGTTTTTGCCGCAGGGGAGTGGGGGCTGCTAATTAGGGCCAACTCCAGATAACCGTGATACGGCTACGCTCAGCGATTCTCCCAACCCGTTCCCTCTCTCTTGAACATTTTTGAGGTAATATTAGTCTATAGTTTTCAACATACGTATTCCAGCTGTAGACATCCATCCTTGATGCAGCTTTTGTTATTTGCGCGCTTACTTACAACATGGAGTCAATTGAGACGAATCGAGCCAAGCCTTGTGCTTTATATAACAGACATTTACAGGGAAAGTCAAAGACGATTGGTGACATGGGTATGTTTAAAACAGAACTCCCAGTGTAAAGGAAGACTATGTGTCTAAACGATAAGAGGTGAAAATGATCGATCATCAGCACGTTCCTGATGAGGCGAATTCTGACGTAAAGAAATGTATATTTCGAGCGAAGAAGCGATCACGCGACGGCAACAGTTTCTTAGGTATTTGACGAAGACATTTGACGAAGAAATTTACTAAACAAGGGTTGCGAATTCATTACAAGAACGCCGCAGTTCTACAATTTAACAAGTGCGCTGTACCGAAACAGAAGTCATGCTCAAGGAGTATAAAAAGAGCCAAGGAGTTCCGAGGAGGTTGTTTTTCATGAAGAAATCCTAAGAATGTCTGACGAGGAGTATTTTCTCCTGGCCGATGATGGTGTAAAAGATAGGCTGTTGGTGTTCGGCGGAGGCAAAGGAAAGATATGTCTCTCTTCATGGACGGGACAATCAAAAGCTCCGGTAATTAGTTGAATCAAATCTATTCCATACATGTCGACGTTTGAAGCACAGAAGACGAAACAAACGTTGTACCAGTCATCTTTGTTCTTCTTCCTGACAGAAAGAAACTTATGTATGAATGCTACGATTGCTTCTACGAGAATTACCTGATTAGCAGCCTGAAATGGTATATACCGAGTGTGAAATGTTGGCTAACTCAGCCTTCAAGGATGTATATCTCTCAGTTAATACCCGCAGATGTTCGTTTTCTTCTTCTTTTTTGCGCAATGTCTCCCGAGGAGGGTTCAGCATATTGAAGCACACTACACTAAACTATACAAGGAAAATGAGGATGTCAGACTGGGCACGAATGCGTGCTGCCCTTGCTCTTCTCAAGCCTGAAAAATGTTGAAGAAGGCTGACGGGCGGGCAAGCACCAGAAGCTCGTCGAATTCCTTAACTACTTCGTGGACTAATAGCTACAAACTCTTGAAGTGCCACCTGAAATATGGAGCTGCTGCCGAGGACGTCACAGGATGAATAATTCAGTAGAAGGGTGAAATCACATACTGAAAACATAAACTGAACCTTCTGACTGGAAGACAACACCCCAGAGTGAACGACCTCATCATGTACTTAAAATCTGAAACTGCGAAATCTAGTCATAAGATTCCGAGGACGGACTTGAATTTAGAAGGAGTGAAAAGAAAAAAGCTGAATAGGGAGTTGAATGGAAGAATAGCAAGGATAATGTGTCAGTTTGAGTATTTAAACAGTTTAAGCATTATCTAAGCATTGATTTAATAGTGTCCCCTATTGTATACTGGAGAAAAGAAAGTGTACATTTATTGTTAAGTTGGAGATGTGCTACAATTGCTTCAATAAGAGTAGCACTGTCGAGGAAGCAGTACTTCACAGCAAAAACATCTGTTTTGAATTTGAAAAGTACAAAATTGAACCGTTTCAATACGCCCTCCTTCTGTCCTGCTTTTCAAAAATAATTTGGTCGTCTTTACACCCAAAACTATCTGGTAATACTAAATAAAAGGTATATTTTAAACCCATTTTGTCTCTCTTTGTCTGTCCAGATATTAACACATCAGAATCAAACGGTAAACATAAGTAATTTAATGAGTTTCAACATCAGAATCCTAGCACGTAGTTTTCGCCAATTACTTGAGGGCTGTCTCCCTGTACCAGTCCTTCAGTAGGAAATTCCCTCACTGCAACCTGAGTGTTCGTAAGTCATTATGTTATCACTGATAAGAGTGATCTCAAATGGGACAATGCTTAATACGTCAAAATTAAATTAGTCTAACATTCTACCCGAGTGATCGCAAAGGGGACGAGACCTATTTCCCCCTGTACTCCGCACTGTCTTACTTCTAAATTGAAGTTTCGCAAAACAAATGAGCATCGCCTTCCCTCTGTTGCCAGCGCGCTACGCCTGCGAGAACAGCTGATGCAATATGACCGCGGTAAACAGCCCTTTTAAATTGTAATACATACTCAGAAAAACGCATGAATATGGATTGAAAACAAATTCACAAGAACTATACTTTCTAACAATATGTGGCACTAAAAGAGAATATATTATTAACAATAAAAGAGAATGAGGAAATAATACATCACTAACGGCTAATGGCTGGCACAGAAAGGAGGTTATGGCCTACAAAGGGAACACTCTACTGATCTCAGAGTCACTGGAACCCTCCAACAATATGAAAAACACACTAAATATTGAAGGAAAATGCAAAAGATCGCGAACCGTACCGAATACCACACACGCTGAGCGAGATAGGTTAACCACGTGGCGAATGTAAATATTAGAGTTGGCAACTGGGTTTCGAGATCATGCTCTGCCGATATAAATCGATATGAATGGCAGCTTGGGATTGGTTGGATGCCTATGCTTCCGCGCATAACCACCAGACAGAGCCAAAATCTGCTAAAACGTCAATTTAGAAGCAGAGCCGTACGGAGTATAGTCTACTGAAGCTGTCACTGGCGCGGCACAAGGCAAGGGACATCAAAGCCGCGCGGCACGGTAACGTTTAGAGAAGCACAATACATCAAGTAGCTTTAATATCGTCAGAGCCAAAGATGAGATTGAGACAGGTCAATGAAAATAACATATCTGATCTAAGTCCATACCAGAAGATACTAGGTCTCGTTAGCAAAGGCATGTCCCTTGTTAAAGTTTGGTGAAATGCAATAATCTTTCTCTTGCAGAAGTGGGCACGTAATAAAACAAAGGCACCTGTGGTAAAAGTTCGTTGGCACAATTCTCATTTTCATAACCATGGATATTAAGATTACATCGATATTGTTCTGTGATGTTATCTATTAAAAAGAACTAACTTAAAAGTCACTTTTAGAATTTGTTTTACGTTGCACCGACACAGATAGGTCTTATGGAGACGATGGGATAGGAAAGGCCTAGGAGTGGAAAGGAAGTGGCCGTAGCCTTAATCAAGGTACAGCCCCAGCATTTCCCTGGTATGAAAATGGGAAACCACACCAAACCATCTTCACGGCTGCCGACATTGGGGTTCGAACCCACTATCTCCCGGGTGCAGGCTCACAGCTGTGCGCGCCTAACCGAACGGCCAACCTCGCCTGGTACTTAAAAGTAAGTAAGAAACGATAATCAACGATAGTACCAAATCGTGGTAGATTTCAACTTGTAATAAAACGATGGTACCTGTGATAAAAGTTCGCAGGCATAATTTCCATTAATATTACGATGCCATCTATTACATCGATCTGGTTGTGTGGCACTAACAGAACCAACTTACTAGTAAGGAGAAAAAGACGGCCAATGATAGTACCAAATCGTGGCAGATATTGCTACGATTGCACTTAATCTGCATTTCGTTGAAGCCGGATATTTTATGCATACGTCCATAACACGAGCAGACCAATAGAGTTAATTCACTTTGGTAACTTATACCGGTCATAAAACTACAACACTGCATATATAATGTTTACAAACAACAGAAAACAACTATGTATGCTGGTAGAAGAGCACATTCAGTTTATTTTTCTACTCGCAAGCGAAATAGTGAGTAACGCAAACATGTCAATTATTTTTAAAGAAAGCTAATGTTAAACTTCCAGAAAACCTGAATGGGACGAACAATGCATGTCGTGACGAAAATCAGACTATATTCTCATGCTGTCCTGCGGTCTTTAATTACCATCAAAAGTACCAATCAGTTAATCATTCCTTCCTTCCTTCCTTCCTTCCTTCCTTCCTTCCTTCCTTCCTTCCTTCCTTTCAATATTTTACCGAGAATGTGGGTTAATATGGGTATTAAGTGACATAGGAAGGTTGTTAGCATCTGCCATTATGTTTAATTACCTGCCAAACGAAACCAATAAACCTGCAGGCGTCTTCTAATCAAAAAGGACACAACAGAGAACTATAACGAACACCTTAGAATAGTGTTAGCTTCTTAAAACCTTGGATTTTCACTTGCAGGGCAATACGAGTGCTTTAGGAATGGAAGCTTAAAGTCGTTTATATTTTAAATAATATTCGGTTATAGCACACGGTCGTCCGGCCGAATGATCAACGTGATGGCCAGGCCCGAGGGATCGATTCCCGGCCGGGTTGGGCTTTTTGGCCATGTCTATTCAATTCCTCTAGTTCGGGGCTTGGGTGTTTAAATGTTTAAATAAAAACATACGTTACAAATTGCCCTAAACGCCATTTGTCCTTCTGAAACAATAGAATTACGCAAGTTTATTAGCAACTTGCGTATTAAAAGGCAAGAAATATTTCATTACGGCGGACCATGTGAGGCATACAATGGTTGATGCTGATTCTTTCTTACAAAATCCGCTCAGCTTTTGTACCAAGAAGTCTACTCTAAAAAGGTCAGCGTTCCAGCTGTACAAAGGAATCGAGCCCGCAAACTTGGAATCATGAGTTCCTTTTACGTTAACCGTCATCGGAGAACTATAAATGAAATACAGGAGCAAACTGAAGTGTAATAATATAGACGAAAGGGGTACGGGTGGGCGGGGAATACAGTGTTAACGTTTATTGTGAGAGAAAGTAATAAGTTTGTATAGGAGCTATTGAAAGTGTAATGAAGTAGTACGTGAGGATTTTTCAATCACAAAAAGTACTCGTATATTTTTCTCCCCTACACGGAAAATCAAGGTAAGGACGTAGATGATATGGTTCCGGAACAAGAAGAAGCTGTTGATACTGATGGAATGGGTGACCCAATTTTGTGGTCAGAATTCGAAAAAGCTTTGAGAGACCTAAATAGGAACAGAGCACCTGGAAATGATGACATTCCCTCTGAATTACTGACTGCTTTAGAAGAAACCAGCATGGCGAGGTTATTCCCTTTACTGTAGTGTGCAAAATGTATGAGACAGGAGAAGTGCCATCCGATTTTCGACAGAATGTTGTTATACTTATTCCCAAAAAAGCCGTTGATGACAAGTGTGAAAACTACAGCACCATTAGTTTAGTATCTCACGCCTGCAAAATTCTAACACATATTATTTACGGAAGAATGGAAAGACGCGTTTAAACTGAGTTGAGAGAAGATCAATCTGGTTTCACAAGAAATGTAGGAACACGTGAAGCAATCCTGACTTTACGTCTGATCTTAGGGGATCGAATTAAGAAGGGCAAGCCCACATACATGGCGTTCGTAAACCTAGAAAAGGCATTTGGTAATGTTGATTGGACAAAGCTATTTGAGATTCTGAAGGTGATCGAGATCAGGTACCAAGAAAGAAGAATGATCTACAATCTTACAAAAAACAGTCTGCAGTGATAAGAATCGACGGCTATGAAAAAAAGCAGCAATCCAGAAAGGGGTGAGGCAAGATTGCAGTTTGTCCCCCCTTCGTTTCAATGTTTATACAGAGTGTACCAAAACTCGACGGCAAAAATTTACGAATGGGTTCCTCACATAGAGAGAAGAAAAAAAGTTTATGACAACATGGGTCCGTAGACGTATACTTACAGATTTATTCAAACTTTTGTACATTTACACCGTACGTCTGTAACGGCAGCTGAAACACTTTGAGCATGTATCAGAGGAAATGTTCAGCTTGAATATAAGCCTCCGAGTTACGTACGCGATCAAAAATGCCTGGTGTAGTGGGTACTGCCGGAGAGGTTGTCACAATGCGCTCATATAAAGTTGCTTCATCAGGAACAGGAGTCGCATACACGAGAGATTTAACGTGTCCCCACAGGTAAAAGTCCAGGGGATTCAAGTCAGGAGAGCGTGGTGGTAGCCAAGCAATCGGTCCTCCTCAACCTACGGGCAACAGACTGAAATGTGCGGGAGCACTATCATGCATGAAAAACATTTGTCGACGGGATGCAAGTGACATGTTTCCAAGTAATCAGGCAATGCAGTACGCAAAAAAATCCCGTAGTTCTGTCCAGTAAGCCTGTTCGGAAGAACGTAGGGTTTCAACAAGGAATCACCAACAATGCCTGCCCAGATGTTAATGGCGAACCTCTGTTGATGTGACGATTGGATGACTGCCGGAGGACATGTAAATTATTACTAAAATTACTTTGTGTCAAAAAGTTTGAATAAATCTGTAAGTATACGTTTCCGGACCCATGTTGTCATAACCTCTTTTTCTTCTCTCTATGTGAGCAATTCATTCCTAAAGTTTTGCCGTCGAGTTTTGGTACACCCTGTATAGAACAGGCAGTACAGGAAATCAAAGAAGAATTTGGAAAGGGGGTCACAATCCATGGAGAGGAAATCAAAACCCTGAGATTTTCTGATGATATCGTTATTTTATCTGAGACTGCAGAAGATCTCGAGAAGTTGCTCAATGGTATGTACGGAGTCTTGGGTTAGGAGTACAAGATGAAAATAAATAAGTCCAAAACAAAAGTAATGGAGTGCAGTCGTACGAAGTCAGGCGATGCAGGAAAGATTAGGAAATGAGGTCTTAAAGGAAGTGGATGAATATTGTTACTTGGGTAGTAAAATAACTAACGATGGCAGAAGTAATGAGAACATAAAATGTAGACTAGCACAAGCGAAGGAAGCCTTTCTTAAGAAAAGAAATTTGCTCACTCGAACATTGAGATAGGAATTAGAAAGATGTTTTTGAAGACTTTTGTATGGAAGTGAAACATGAAGGATAACTCGCTCAGAGAGAAAAAAAAGAAAAAGATAATACATGTTTTTGAAATCAATCAATCAATCAATCAATCAATCAATCAATCAATCAATCAATCAATCAATCAATCAATCAATCAATCAATCAATCCTGATCTGCATTTAGGGCAGTCGCCCAGGTGGCAGATTCCCTATCTGTTGCTTTCCTAGCCTTTTCCGAAATGATTTCAAAGAAATTGGAAATTTATTGAACATCTCCCTTGGTAAGTTATTCCAATCCCTAACTCCCCTTCCTATAAATGAATATTTGCCCCAGTTTGTCCTCTTGAAGTCCAACTTTATCTTCATATTGTGATCTTTCCTACTTTTATAAACGCCATTCAAACTTATTCGTCTACTAATGTCATTCCACGCCATCTCTCCGCTGACAGCTCGGAACATACCACTTAGTCGAGCAGCTCTTCTTCTTTCTCTCAATTCTTCCCAACCCAAACATTGCAACATTTTTGTAACGCTACTCTTTTGTCGGAAATCACTCAGAACAAATCGAGCTGCTTTTCTTTGGATTTTTTCCAGTTCTTGAATCAGGTAATCCTGGTGAGGGTCCCACACACTGGAACCATACTCTAGTTGGGGTCTTACCATAGACTTATATGCCCTCTCCTTTACATCTTTACTACAACCCCTAAACACCCTCATAACCATGTGCAGAGATCGGTGCCCTTTATTCACCAAATGTGGTGTTATAGAAGATTGCTGAAGGTGAGATGGATAAATCGAACCACGAATGAAGAGATACTGAATCGAATTGGTGAGAAGAGATCGTTGTGGCTAAATTTGACGAGAAGAGGAGGTAGAATGATAGGGTACATCTTAAGACACACAGGACTTCTGCAGTTTGTTTTAGAGGGAAGTGTATGGGGTAAGAACGGTAGGGGTAGACCAAGGTATGAATATGAAAAGCAGATCAGAGCAGATGTAGGATGCAGCAGTTATGCAGAAATGAATAGGTTAACACAGGATAGGATGGCGCGGACGCTGCATCAAACCAGTATATGGACTGATGACTCGAACAAAAACATACACACACGGAAAATCAATCAATCATGGATATGTTTTTGGTAGAATGGGTGGGTAACAGCTCTTTTTCTTTTTTTAACAATTGGCGTTACATCGCACCGACACAGAGAGGTCTTATGGCGACGAAGGGATAGGAAAGGACTAGGAGTGTGAAGGAAGTGGCCGTGGCCTTAATTAAGATGCAGCCCCAGCATTTGCCTCGTGTAAAAATGGGAAATCACGGAAAACCACCTTCAGGGCTGCCGACAGTGCGGTTCGAACCCACTATCTCCCGAATGCAAACTCACAGATGCACGTCCCTAACCGCACGGCCAACTCGCTCGGTGGTAACAGTTTTCATTCCGTAATCCGTATCCGCAGAGGGTACAGCGGGCCTAGTAACACTGTCTCTCAGGCCAAGGAGATTAGTGGCAGTGGTGTGAATTTTCGGAGAACGTAGGGTGGATGCGGCCGTGGCTTGGAACAGGAATAGTCCCGGCATTCGCTTAATTGCAGGAAAATCACGGTAAACCATTTCCAGGACAGCCGACGGTGGGAACCAACCCCTCCGCCCCCCGCATTTAGAGCTGCAAAGCTAGCCAAAGCTAACCGCTGTTACGCAGAAGCATACTCTCTACACGGTATGGTTTTGGGCTTAGAAGTCTAAAGAGCGAGTTATTAACATGTACCGAAGAGCTTGCGTTCTTATATCAATGAATTGATGACGCTACTGACCTAGTAAACATAGATGAATACTGGTTGCCATGGTTACAATGGTGTCGGGAAATTGATGATGCTAATTAATTCCAGACAGACCAGCAGCCCAAAAACATATCCCTGTTAAAATGAATTCTGAGTCTCGTTTCCTCCTCCTCGGTACAGAAGAACTCGAGCTCCCCTGTACGAGGCGACTGGAACCCTCACTTGAATTCAGTACACGAGCCCTAGTAATAGCTGTGTGTTCAGTCGACTCCTGTAGTATGTACTATTAATGTAGTTGCAATTTATTTTATGGACTTTGGTTATTAACCCTGAGTACCAGTACGTGTAGCAACCGTCTTCTAAAGCGTGTCCTATAGAACCCTCCCTGTTCCTGAAATTATAAGAACTCCCTCACATTTTCCAGGAGTACGAACTGAGGACAAACTTTGAGTTAACTAACACGAACATTCGTTCCTTCACGACGTTTCAGACTGTCAGTCAAATAGCGTTCTTGTTATCTATAGCCTATATGCCACATTTGGTGAAGGTGTTAATGGCACCATGAAAATGCGCCAGACTCGGAGATTTTCTTGGTAAATTTCTAGTGTGGTAACGAACTTCAAGCAATTAGGAAAATACGGTAAGAGAAAGAGAGCTGGTTAGCGCCAAAATACGCCGCCTTAATCGCGCTTCATAAGCCTACTAAGAGGAGTCCTCATGTAATCGCTCCATACGTTAAGCACTCTCCAATATACTCTGCACTTGAGCTCTCGTGTTAACGTATAACGTGTGCTGGAAATTAGAACACATGGTATCCTCGGGCACGCTGCGAGCTCTCAGCTGTATGTCCTCACATGTACACAGTGCATACGATCTACGTCCCTATCTGGCCCGAACTAAGCGCTCTCCCTCGTACTAGGTACACAAACTGACGCTACCCCATCTTCACAGTGCCCCGCCTCCCTTCCCTCCTCGCCCTCCACCTCCCTCATGCACTGTTCAATTCAATACCTTTAGTCGAATTCAAACGAGGCCTTTAAACTCTCGAACACCAATTGCCTACAGGGATCTCGTGATCAGAATGGTAGGAAGAAGATTAAGAATGCTAACTCCAAGAACTGTATTGTCCGGTTAAAATCGAACGAATCTATTAATTTCTCCCAAACCTGGCCAGAGTGTAAACAAGAGAGTATGCTGCGTGTGCACCCAATTGCAAGACTTCCTTACAATCATGAAATAATCTGCCTCGTATTTTATCGAAGAGGACGTTCAAACTGTTCTTCAAATTAATATTTTCAAAGATCCTTACTTAGTTTATTGTTCGTTAACGCCGTGCGTAACAAAAAAGAGAATCCTAACCTTCTCATCTATGTACACATCATACGTATCGAGTTTTAAATCACTTATACCTTAAAGGAAATATGTCTGTATTTAGACACTTTCCTAGAATTTCGTGTTTGACAAGATGATTACAAACCAAACAGAAAGAATAACTACAACATAAAAGATGGACACATCAAAACAAAACAAAAACGAGAACGGACATGGTTCAACCCACACCTCCAGACCATGTCCATGAATAACTTGAAAATTCCTTTGAGATATGTTAAAATTTGAAAGGAAAAAAAAAAATAACTCACATCTACACGAGGTTTGGATTAAAGACAAAGGCCGATCAATCTTCAGATTCTCATGAGAGCTGGAAATGAAGAGGTTAAGAAATACTCTACTGGAGAGTCAAGGAATTACAAACAGAAAGGTAGTATCGATCAGTATAGCTTGCAATACAAGTGCTGCCACCTAACGACACCATAGGAGTTTCTATTGCCATCTACAGGCCAGTATTTACACTACTGCGATACAGCTCGACATGAAGAGAGATCTATCGGCTACTACTAAAAACACTACACAGTAAACCGAACATGTTCCATGCTGATGGGCATCTATTTTTAATCAAAGTGCTGTCACGAAGCTTTCGCCCCTGACAGCGAAACCGGGGTATGGGAAAGCCTTATCTGCCGTTCAACATCAGACAGTTTCCTATTACTTAGCTTGACAGAGGGAAGTGTAACCAGTAGGGGAGATATGCCACGCTCTTACCTTTATTATTATTATTATTATTATTATTATTATTATTATTAAAGAAAAATACCTGTAGTATATTGAAACTAAATGGTAAATGTATCCATGTTAAAATTCAAACAAAATTTGTTATTTCTCGATGGTTACAATATGTTGGCTGCTGAAATATGGGTGGTACTGACTACTGACATTCAGAGCACGGCTAATGCGTCTGGATGTTCTGAAAAATACAATGTATAAGGTTAGTCGAGTTTCAGTAGCATTTTCCATCCTGGTGAGGAAAGCAATGGTCAGCTATCTCACTTCTCATTATATTTTGCATGCCTCATGGCGCCACCATCTGCTTTTTGTTAGTGGCGTTATCAAAGGATCCAACCAGCCTCTGGGCTGAAGACTTACCAGACAATCGACTATAATTAAAATGCAACTTCTTATTTCATTATTTTACTTTAGTTAAGCTGTTTCTATCTGCCCGTTATCAGCCTGACCGCAATATTGTATTTGTGAAGAAAAAAACTGTTCTTACGAACCAATGACATATTTTTATACTATAGTGTGTCAAAATCATGACAGGTGCTTTCTGAAACATATATTAATTGAAATACACTCTAAGGAAATAAAAAATGACGGAACTACCGGTAACAATTCTGTCCCAAACAAAACTCAAGTGATGCTTCGACATCCGTAAGCTATTCGACTTCGATTAATAGAATTATCGTAATTTCTACAGGATAACGATAATCTTCCGTCAAAGCAGCCAAACATGAAACATTTTCGTTGTTTGTTGTCTTTCTTATACACATTTACAAGGTCCAAATACTGTATTATAAATTTATTTTTAAATTTTTTAATTTTAATTTAATTTACTTTTAATTTTTTTAAATTATATTTATTCGTCTTGATTCCAGATGAAGGGATGTATACAGCACTAGTCCACTGCATCGCATAAAGTGTTGATGATTATGATGATGATTATTATTATTATTATTATTATTATTATTATTATTATTATTATTGTTGTTGTTTAAAGGGGCCTAACATCTAGGTCATCCGCCCCTAATGGTACGAAATGAGACGAAATGTAATGACAATTTAAAAGTCCAAAAAAAAAAAAAAAAAACCGGGCGAGTTGGCCGTGCGCGTAGAGGCGCGCGGCTGTGAGCTTGCATCCGGGAGATAGTAGGTTCGAATCCCACTATCGGCAGCCCTGAAAATGGTTTTCCGTGGTTTCCCATTTTCACACCAGGCAAATGCTGGGGCTGTACCTTAATTAAGGCCACGGCCGCTTCCTTCCAACTCCTAAACCTTTCCTATCCCATTGTCGCCATAAGACCTATCTGTGTCGGTGCGACGTAAAGCCCCTAGCAAAAAAAAAAAAAAAAAAAAAAAAAAAGTCCAAAATTCATCCACTGACTAGAATTCAAAACGTGATGATGGAGAATGCATTAATGAATATTATTTTAAAATAATCAGAGGATCCAACTCAAAAATACTAAAAGTTAAAATGTTTAAAAAAAATCCAAAATCGAGCCTTCCTAGAAACTATCTTAAAACAATAGTATTACTGACCAAGGGACTGGTTTCAAAGCACAATCCTGAATCGATGATGCATGTTGTCTAAAGGGGTCCAAAATCCATGTCAACGGCCCCTCAATGGTACTTATAGCTAGTAAAGTAGAACCATGGTATTTCTCACGTATTGGTACTAATCAAAAGTAACGTAGACTCACGGTGTTCCACACATTTATGGTACTACTCACAAGTGTTTCTCACAAGTAACGTACGTCACACAGGTAACGCAGACCTATGGCGCTTCTCACATAATGGCACCACTCATAGGCAACGCAAACCCGTGGTGTTCCTCACAGAGGTGTACTAATCACAGGGACTGTCCGGCCCCGCAGTGTAGGGGGCAACGCGTCCGCCTGTCACCCGGTTCGATTCCCGGCCGGGCCAGGGGTTTTTAATTGTAAATGGTTAATATCCCTGGTCTGGGGACTGGGTGTTTGTGTCATCCTTAACGTTCCTTTCCTCACATTCAACACTTCACACTTCCGCCATTTCCAAATACACGCAGGTTCATAACATATAGTGCAAAAGTAAGGGCAAAAGATCTTCTTAGGTCGACGCCCCAAATAAATAGCATTTTTTTTTTTATCACAGGGACTCGTACTATTCCGCGGTGTTTCTCACATAATGGTACTCATCATAAGTAACGTGAGCCCGTGGTGTTCTGCATACAGTGGTACTAATCACAAGTACTGTAAACCCACACTGAACCACTCTCTCCTGCTACTAATCACAAACGTATTGAGCACCTAACATACCGGTACTTGGTCGCCCCTTGTAGTTGCCTCTCAAGATAGGCAGGGGATACCATGGGTATATTCTTCCTCTGCGGCCCCACCCACATTGCAGTATTCATTGTCAAGGCGACTGACATACCCCTACTCGATCCACGGTAATCAGTCTCCCCAGACAGCTCCAATCAACTACAAGGTAAATAAAACAACAACACGGTTCAACCTGGAAGAACTAAATGAGAGCGAGAATTTATTGCACGAGTAAGATGCTAAGAATAGTATTTGCACTAGTTGAACTAAAAGAGTTCGTTCAATATTACCCACAACTCTGACGAGAGAATACAAACCTCTTCCTCGCCACATACTGCGAATAACAGAACGCAAACAGTTCACAGCAAACAATGTAAATTGTGTGTAATGGAATTAATTCACAGCCTGACAAATATCTGAAACAAATTCCTCATTAGTTGGTATGGCTGAAGAAGATAAAACGTATTTTCTAGTAGATATTATTGATACTTTTGGAATATTTTGAGACAGTAACTGCAGATACCACAACGGAACAAAATCAAATGCGAGATCGACGCTTTACTACATACAAAACAGCAAGCTTCATTGACATAACTTCTGCTGGATAATAATACAAAAGTATTTAAATACAGCCGATAAATTCACTTTTTAAATCTACTAGTAAAATATTTGCCAAACTTTAACTCAGCGGTTCCTAACCTTTTCAGTCTTCTTATCCCTATAACCTATCAGGGAAACTGATTCCCCACCCGTAAAATGTTACTGAAGAAAACAACACATGCATACAAACAGACTTTATTAATCATAAAATCGCACAAAAATGAATGTAATTACATTTTCAATGTACTTCCTTAATTTATTAATGACAGTTAATGTTAAGGTTGGAATTGTTTTGCAAAGTTGAGAAACCACTCTCACATCTATAAGTGGTAACAGAAGTACTATCATTCTTACAGCTCTGTCAGCTTTAATAGGATATTCACCACCTACATTTCGCCAAAATGTACCGAGGTCATAATTTTGAAATTCCACTTTGAAAGTGCTATCCTTGCGTAGTCCGAGAAATTCTGTTTTATCTGACATATCTTCGTCTTTATAAAAAAATCATCATCAGTAGGAAATGGTCTTAATATCCAAGGAATGGACTGACGATTTTCCGTCTTCGGGAAATATTGCTTCAGTGAGTCAGATAAATGGTGAATTACGGAATTTCCAAACGCGATTTTTTCAGATTCGTCATTTACCCATTGCTCACACAGTTGCGCAAACATCGACAAATAGCCAACTTGAACTCTGCGGTGGTAAAGTTTCAATTTACACAGAAAACTTGCAACTTTATCCTGTGCTGTCAAGATATTCATCGTATTTCCATGTAATGAGATATTCAGACTGTTAATTTCCCTGAAGAAATCAGCAAGATACGCCAGCATTTCGACAAATGCTGTATCTTTTATTTCTGAATACAACTCTATTTCTTTTTGTGTTGTCTGGTTTTCGAGAAACAATCCTATTTCTTCACAGAGCTCATAAACCCTGTTTAATAGTTTCCCTCTCGATAACAAGCGTACCTCTGTGTGGTACAGAAGACCATTACATTTGGCACTAACTTCATCGCACAAAACCTTCAATAAACTGGAATTCATAATAATAATAATAATAATAATAATAATAATAATAATAATAATAATAATAATAATAATGTTATTTGTTTTTCGTCCCACTAACTAGTTTTTAAGGTCTTCGGAGACGCCGAGTACCGGAATTTAGTCCCGCAGGAGTTCTTTCACGTGCCAGTAAATATACCGACACGGGGCTGTCGTATTTGAGCACCTTTATATACCACCGGACTGAGCCAGGATCGAACCTGCCAAGTTGGGGTTAGAAGGCCAGCGCCTTAACCGTCTGAGCCACTCGGCCCGGCAAACTGGAATTCATAGTGCTGCCACTAATATGATTCACAATATTTACTACAACACTCAACGAGCTCGGTAAATCTGAAGGGAGCGTCTTAACAGTCAAAGCGTAATGGTGCATCAAGTAGTGATGATGAAATAAAACTTCATGGGCAACTTGTTTCACGAGTGCTTGAAATCTAGAACGAATACCCATCATGGAAGGCGCCAGTTAGCTTCGACCAGTCCAGTCCTTCCTCAATAGATTGTTTTAGTGTTTTGAATACGTCTTTACCGGGCGAGTTGGCCGTGCGCGTAGAGGCGCGCGGCTGTGAGCTTGCATCCGGGAGATAGTAGGTTCGAATCCCACTATCGGCAGCCCTGAAAATGGTTTTCCGTGGTTTCCCATTTTCACACCAGGCAAATGCTGGGGCTGTACCTTAATTTAGGCCACGGCCGCTTCCTTCCAACTCCTAGGCCTTTCCTATCCCATCATCGCCATAAGACCTATCTGTGTCGGCGCGACGTAAAGCCCCTAGCAAAAAAAAAAAAGTCTTTGCCGCGAGTAGTGGTGGGCAAAGACTTGGAGAACAAGTATCCTCTTTTACACGGTCATCTTTAATGTACCAAGTAAATACCAGTAATTGCCAACACGAAGCTACATCGATTGACTCTTCCGATTGCAGCGCAAACATAGATCTTTCTTTAATTTCAGAAATAACGGTTACCAAAATGTCGTTATTCGACTCTAAAATTCGACTTTGAACTATTGTATTGGAGAGTGATATTTGAATAATCTCAGCTACGTGTTGCTTACCAATAACGAGCGACACTGCATCAGATTAATTGACTGATTGATTGATTGATTGATTGATTGATTGATTGATTGATTGATTGATTGATTGATTGATTGATTGACCCAAACAAAGTTTGATGAGTTCCTTTCCTACAGACTGCGTTTTTTTTGTTCATAGCAATGCGATAAGCAATTTGATATGAAGTTTCAAGACACGATTCAGTTGCTTTTTCTCTTTAAAAAAATCAATGTCTTTACCTGTCAACTCCTTGTGAACTTTCTCGAAACGTTCTTTTAATTTTGCTCGATTTCATGCTCTCTGCACTCAGAACTTTATTACATACTAGCAAATGTACCCGTGCTTCGCAACGGTATTCTACATTGTATACGGATATCGACGTAAATACTGTGCGTGCAGTAATTGAGATTGTTTTAAAATTGCATGTCTCTTAGCCTTATCCGAAAAATATCATGGGGAGGTCCCCATACGTTGTTTCCAATGTAAAGTGAGGGTTGCGGAGTTGTGATGATAACGGCAGGCTCACTTGCCTACTGCCATTCACAATCGAGTTGGCAAGTTTACATTATAATTGCAGGTCCCATTGCCTACTGTGCGGTCACAATCGATTTGGGGAGTTTTAGTTACAATGGCAGACCCATTTCCTACTTTCAGACAGATTACAGTTGAGGATTGTAATGGCGGGCACCCTGGCCTAGAGCCAAACACAATAGGGTAGGGAACTTTCGAACAAATCTGCATGATCCCTTGCCTTCTGCGAGACAAATCGAGGAGTGAATTATTCATTAAAATGGCAGGCCCTCCTTACTAATGCCAGTTACACAGGAGTTGGAGAAGGACCCCATCCCTACTGCCAGCAGTCAAAGTCGGTGTAGGGAGTACTGATTACAATAGTAGACACACCCTTTCTCGGTCGCTACAAATCGACATCAATGAATATATATAGATGGGCATAAGGAAGTATATGCATGTTTACAATATTGCAGAGCTTCATTTACAGATTAACTGCTGCTAAACGGTACGTCATATTGACAAAGTATTGTACCGTAAGGCGCAGTATTTAGCGATCTAAATGGCTGGTCCTATGATATTTTCTCGCATCTCATCTATTCATGGGTCAGATTGAGTCAGAAACGCTGAATAGGTTGAAATTTGTGCAAGATTATCTTACATTGCATTACTTTTCGGATGATTACGTAACATAACATTTGGCTCACATATGGGTACTGGGTGGGCCAATGTTCGTGTAGAGTTTGATCATACTATCTTTCCTGTAAGTGATTGAAAGTATGAATTATATAGGTAAAGAGTCCAAATTTACTTAAAATCGAGAAATAGAGACGAATCTAACGTATAAGCGATACAGATACGACAAAAAGTCATAAGACCAAGGTTGAAGATCACTCCTAATTCAAAGAAGATTGTGCCATCTGTTATGTGATAGGACTTCCCGTTTATCCCACGAAATACCTCGAAACGAAGGTCTGCACCATCATTAAAATTGATTCAATATTTCGATATTCTTCGGGGATAAAAAATGAAAAAAATAAAGATCTGTGAAGTTTATCGTTCGTTACAGGCTGAAACGTATCATTTTTCCAAATTTCAATTTTCTTGCTTGTCTGGCAGATTATGCTGCAATCTGGATTTTGGGTGAGGGGGTAAAAATTATGACTTTCAGGAAATTAAACCAAAAAAATATGCAGACGATCATTATTACCCCTCAAACGGGTATCTGTACGAAAATTTTCTCCAAAATAGTCACTGTACAGGCACACACAGTCGTTACGATTTTATTTATATAGATAGATAAGGAATCTGCTCCACGTACAACACATTTTGGCTACGTCCGCTGGACGTAACCTGCAAAACCAACCGTTCATGATATCTCACTTATTAATCCTCCTGTCGAAAAATTCACATGAGAACAAAAGTTTTAGAAATGGATTTCCAATAAGGATTTTAGATTTCGATTAATTTCGGATGTGCATATTTTGAGGAAGTGCAATATCATGGTTCCGGTTTCGGATAAACCCCCAGTAAATTTAGGTATTCAGAAATAATATTGGCCCTAAAACCTACACAAGGACAGATGGATTCTAAATATCAAGTTTGGTATAAATATATTCAGTACTTTTCAAGTTATAAAAACACATAGAATCAAACCGACAAACAGACACCGAAGTTAAGAAATATGCAGAGGGTCATTATTACAACTGAAGCGGATAACTGTACGGAAATTCCGCCAAAATAGCCAATGTATAGACAGACGGTCGTTGAGATTATATTTATATGGATGACAGATAAGCATGGGCATGTTTGAAAGTGCAAACCTTCATTTCGAGATTTACTGCTCCTAATCGTTACATCATGCCAACAAACGGTTTGCACCCTCAGACGTCCCTTTTATCGCTCTACATGTTTGGTGTTAAAACATTTTCTCGTATCTCACATATTTATGGGTTCGATTGAGTTACGATATTTGAATGGGGTGAAATTTGGGTACATTATCATCATTTTACATTATTTTCACATACTTATGTGGAAGCTAGAATCATGAAATTGGGTTCGCATATAGCCATTGGTCGTGTCAATGTGCGTGCCAAATTCCATGACTCTACCTTTCCTATAAGTGTGTCAAACTAAGCAATACACGTGTAAAAAGCACAAAATTTACGAACCATCGAAATATACAGCCAAATCTACCCTATAAGGGAGAGAGAGAGATACGACAAGATATCACAGGACCAAAGTTGTAGATCACTCGAAATTGAACGGAGATCGTTTTGTGATAGGACTTACCGTTTAGCCGCGAAATACATCGAAACGAAGGTCTGCACCGTCATTAAATTGCCTATTTCGATATTATTCGGCATAAAAAGTGAAATATTTAAAGATCTTGGAAGTTTTCCGTAGGTTACCGGCTAAAACGTATAAATTTGCTTAATTTCAATTTTTCAGCTCGTGTGGCAGATTGTGAGGCAATCTTGATTTTAGACGAGGGGGGGGGGGGGATACAATTTAGGACTTCCAGGAAACTATAGCAAAAAAAATATGCAGGTGGTCATTATTACCCCTTAAACGGAAAGCTGTACGAAACTTTCGCCAAAATAGTCAATGCACAGACACACGGTCGTTACGATATGATTTATCTAGATAGATAAGGAATCTGCTCCACGTATAACACCTTTTGGGCTATGTCCGCTAGACTTAGCCTGAAAACCGACCTTTCATGTTATCTCCCTTTTTAATCCTCCCGTTCAAAAATGCACACGAGAAAAAGAAATTAGAATTGGATTTCCAAACAGTTTGATCGATTTCCAGTCAGGTTGGTTTTGTACTTTATATATTGTGGGAGAGTAAACATCACTATTTCGGTCCCCTATAAAACCCCAGTCCATTCCGGGAATTTGAAATAGTATAAACCTTAAAACCTACCCTTGGAGGGGTGGATGCTAAATATTAAGTTTGGTTCAAATATCTCAGTAGTTTTCAAGTTGTAAGAAGTACGCTGTACGCGCACCCGCTCTTGCGTTAAGTCCGGTGGGACTTGTACCGAAAAACGGTCCGTTAATGATATCTCCGTTATTAATCCTGGTATCGAAATGATGCACATGAGAAAAAAAGGTTTAGAAATTAATTTCCATTAAGGCAGGTAGATTTCCATTAAGTTTGGTTGTGTATATTTTGAGGGAGTGCAAAATCACGATTTCGGTTTCGTATAAACCCCCAATTAGTTCAGGGATTTAGAAACAATATTTGCCCTAAAACCTACCCAAGGATAGGTGGATTCTAAATATCAAGTTTGGTGGAAATGTATCCAGTAGTTTTCAAGTTATAGAAAGACAAACAGACCAACAGACAAACAAACAAAGAAACAAACAAACTAACAGACACCAAAGAAACCTACCTTTGAACAGATGGATGCTATATATAAAGTTTGGTTCAAATATCTTCAGTAGTTTTCAAGTTGTAAGAAATACGCTTTACACGCACCCGCTCTTGAGTTAAGTCCGCTGGGATTTGTACCGAAAAACGGTCCGTTAATGATATCTCCCTTATTAAATCCTGTTATCGAAATGATGCACATGAGAAAAAAAAGGTTTAGAAATTAATTTTCATTAAGGCAGATAGATTTCCATTAAGTTCGGTTGTGTATACTTTGAGGGAGTGCAAAATCACGGTTTCGGTTTCGTAAAAATCCCCACTCAGTTCAGGGATTTAGAAACAATATTTGCGCTAAAACCTAGCCAAGGACAGGTGGATTCTAAATATGAAGTTTGGTGGAAATATATCCAGTAGTTTTCAAGTTATAGAAGGACAGACAAACAGACAAACAAACAGACACCAAAGCTAAAAATGATGCAGATGGTCATTATTACACCTGAAACGGATAACTGTACGGACATTTCGCCAAAATAATCAATGTACAGACACACGGTCGTTACGATTTTATTTATATAGATTAACACACTAAGGCTTTTCTGTATTCCTGTCAACAAGATTCGTGAAACTCCATTGTAGAAATGCTTCTTTATACGAGCGCCTTTTTTCCGGATGTAGAAGCCATGTCACATAATACAATCGTTAAACACTGTTACGAAATGAACGAACAATAGAAAAAATACATGAACTATTTACTACTGGGTAACGACTTTTATTCCATCGTTCATTATGTTACATGAAAATAACCTCTCATGACGCAAAATAATTAGTTTACTAATAACAATATCGAAAAAAAATGTCAAAATAAGTGAAAGTTATTATTGTTGGTACTTACTACAAATAATACAGTATATAGATATTTTAGAACGAAGCATAGGATCTTTTAGAAAAGTATGTACACTTGTACTGCTAGATACTAACAAGGGGGCATTTGAATAACACTGTATTAATGAAATCTGGGCTTAAACGTTCCAAAATATTTTTAAAAATAGATTGATTTCTAGTTTTCTCATATTTCATTCCACCAGTGCAGGGTGAAAACGTGTTTTGATTTTTAAAATGTGTGTGATATAATGTTAGCGAACTTAGTACAATATAGGTATATATTCACAAGTGTTTGATAAGTGAATCAAGGACAGTAGACTTTGAATAACTGCGATACATGCATATTCAGGAAATTATTATGAAAATAAGAATAAAGAATTTAATTAACAAAATTGTATCAAAGGAATTGCCGTTTTGATTTATAATTTATTTGAAAATGGCCATATTTAAATTAATCATTTTCTGGTCATATTTCGTCACTTTTGATGTCACGTTTGCTTGCTTATTTGGGCGAGTTGGTCGTGCGGTTAGGGGTGCGCGGCTGTGAGCTTGCATCCGGGAGATAGTGGGTTCGAATCCCACTGTCGGCAGCCCTGAAGATATTTTCCGTGGTTTCCCATTTTCACACCAGGCAAACCTTAATAACTGCTGTATCTTAATTAATGCCACGGCCGCTTCCTTCCAACTCCTAGGCCTTTCCTATCATATCGTCGCCATAAGACGGTGTGTCGGTGCGACGTAAAGCCACTAGCAAAAAAAAGGAATAGCGTAATGTATAAATTTGAATATATTAATAATACGGTTTATGAAAGACTTGTTAAAGCCATTTAATTTTGCAATAGTACGGATGGTGTTTAATTCATTATTTAAATCTTTTTTTAGACATTGGAGTGTGAAGTGCACGAAAAAATAGGCTGTTATAGGAAGCTAGTTTATGTGCTTGTGGGTATGTAAAATCTTGCCGGATAGAGGTTGCTGTCTGGGTTGGTTTTCTGAGAATTTTGTAAGTTAAAGAAGAAGGATGTCTGGTAACAGTCAAGTCAAGAAAATTAAGGGTTTTGTTATGTTCAGATTCAAGGGTAAATATGATGTTAGGGTCAATGTTGTTAAGAAGAAGAAGTGTGGAATCAGCACTGGATGATCGACATTCATCGACATATCTAGCCCAATTCAAACACCGCTCCAAAACCACATTAACAAAAGATAAAACCAAACCCACTGCATTTTTCACCTTTACTTTCCCTCCAAACGCTTATAAAATCACCAACATTCTTAAAAAACACAGCATGAAAATATATTTTAGAAACAATAACAGAAATCTTGATTTTTATACAACTCTAACTCAATTAATAAATCTAATGTTTTTTTCTAAATCTGGAGTATATAGATTCCAATTCAATAACTGTAGCTCGTCGTACATCAAACAGATAGGACGTAACATTGGTATCGGGTACTCTATACTACAACGCCATAAAATACAACAGATTATCTGCAATTGGACATCATATACAAGACTGTAATCATAATTTCACCAGTATTGATAAAGACATAAAAATACTTAAAGTGATTAACTATTCAAGGCCTTATATAGTTCCTACCGACATTTTCCACTTGCTATAACCCGTCCACCTGTCTAAACATTACTGAAAATTGTTTTATTCATCTTGACCAATACTTCAACCCCAATTTCAATTTAAATTACATTTCTGAAAACCTAATTTTATTCGACTTCCTTATCCGCTTTTTCAAAAATGCTAAATTTACAAACCCAAATTCACTATTCAAGGCCTTATATAGTTCCTACCGACATTTTCCACTTGCTATAACCCGTCCACCTGTCCACCTTAAACTACTACACCTAATTTATCTCCCTATTTTTTTCCTTTATTTTAATAATTATTTTTCTACTTCAACTTTTTCTTTCCTTTTTTCCCCTCTACTAATTGAATTATATTTTCTAACATCTCTGATGATTTAGACCACTCTAACTTTCAAATTTATACATTACGCCATTCTAAGATCGACCTCAACTCTTACCTTCAAGATATAAGACGCTATGTCCTTACGCTTCTCAACTGTTCCAATTTTTGCGCTTTTTGGTAATTTTTTATCTTCACAATTGTTTTTTCTATGTCAAATGTTTCAATAACTTCAAAAATCTAACATACGATTTTTTTTCCACCTGGATATATTTCTTTCGACAAATAATATACAACTATATTGTACTATTTCACTCATATCAGCATTTAAAGGCATGATACTTGAACTTTTCAATTTTTTTCATCGGATTTCCCCGAGCTTTTAGAAGCACAGTGCCGTTTGGCACATATATCTTGCTACTTTCAAGAATTTGCTCCGTACTACACTGACGTATTTGATCTACGACTTCTTCATGTTCTTTGGAACTATCGACACGCAGTGCTAATCCCTAAAATTATACAGTGCCTCATGAACTGCAACTGAAAAAATACGTATTTGATTCTACACTTCTTCATAACATTGAAATTTCAACATACAGTGCTCCCTAAAGGGTTATAGTGCTTCAAAAACAGCATCTGACAGAATTATTTAAACTTCACATTTTGTTTACCTGTGTTTACTTTATTTGTGATCAGCTGATGAAGACCAAGAATAGTGGTCGAAACCGGTATCAATTATTAAGTAGGAATGTAAAACTTGCATTTCTTATTTTAATAGTACTGAAAGGTTGAACCATCACATACCGGTATCTTCTTTCAACTTAATAATGATCTCACTTCAATACGAAACACTGAATTCAAATCTGCAAAGAACGGAAGTCACACACTTCATAGTCCAAAACAAAATAGAACAAGAAAGTAAACTAGTATATGGGCACGCCAAATCAGTAAAACCTACCGAACGAGTTCGCCGTGCGGTTAGGGTCGATTAACTGTGAGCTTGCATTCGGAAAATAGTGGGTTCGAACCCCACTGTCGGCAGCCCTAAAGATGGTTTTCCGTGGTTTCCCATTCACACCAGGCAAACGCTGGGGCTGTACCTTAATTAAGGCCATGGCCGCTTCCTTCCCACTCCTAACCCTTTCCTATCTCATCCTCGCCATAAAACCTATCTGTGTCGGAGCGACGTAAAGCAAATTGTAAAAAAATCAGGAAAACCGAATTTGATTCTTTTCCAGCACTTTTTTGATTTCCTGTCTGAAAATGAAGAAATACTGCAGGACAGTGCAGATGATGTAATGGTGAAACACTTAGGACTGCTAGGATCCACAGTCAGATATTATTTTCCGCTTCTGGTTCAGAAAATCTCGTGGATCAGAAATCCTTTCTTGGAAACTGTGCAAGAACTGCCCTCCCTTCAGGAATAGCAAGTAGGTGAAGTATCCTGTGACTCTGCTTTGAAGACCCCGTATCAAAACTTCACGTCTCCATGACGTCTGCAACTTCTACAAGGGAAATACTGCAATTGATGCCTTTCATGACAACTTACCTATGCGAGTATACCTTTTCTGCTCTAACACAAATAAAAAATAAAGTACAAAAACAGAGCTAATGAAGAGGCTGAACTTCGGCTTCGAGTGACTAAGCTTGTAAAACAGCAGCACCATCCGTTCCATTGAAACAACAACTGTACCAAGCGGGTTTCCTCAAGTAAGTTTCCAGATCCAGACTGTTGTAAGTATAAGCCAAATGTCACATTGTTTTATATTTTTATGCAGCTGGATAGTATGTTTATATAACTGAAGTTAAACTAAGCTTTAAAGGGAAAAAAAAATTAGTCCTAAACTATACAAATAAAATAACACATCGTCACATTAAAATATTATGTTCTTTTGTTTTCTAAATTCATTATTATGTCCTTGGACATGTATGCGATATGCTGAGGGGGCCTCAGACACAAAAAGTTTGGGAAACCGTGGTATATAGAGTGAGAGTAGGAAAACCCTTTAGGAGATCCAATTCATAACATCGCGGCCCCAACTAGCTTGACGACCATCAACAATTAGGTGCCAGCAAACCGAGATACTAGCTTCTTTTCTTGAAAATCCCTTGGCTACGGACCTGTACCTTACACACAGCACTAAAGTCCACAGAAGTAACCAGCAGTTTTCTACACACGGCAGATGCCACCCATTCTCATCGGAGGATCTGCCTTACAAGGGCTACACAAGGCCAATAATAGTCATACGAAATTATTATTATTTCCAATGGAACCCCCTTAGAGTGGCAGCGGTAGAATAAAACTGTATCTCCTGCCTGTCGTAAGAAACGATTGAAACGGGAAACGGGATGGTGGTTTGGCGACCATTGGCACTCCTTGATGATTATGGAATTACTTCCATTTGTGCTAGGCTCCTCACTTTCATCTCTCCTATTCAACCTTCCTTGGTCAACTCTTGGTTACTTCCCACTTCAGCGGTATCACGTTTTCGAGACCTTTCAGTTCCAAGCTCCTGGTTGTCTTTACCTTCATTCTTCTTTCCTATTTTTCCACTTAGGATGGTTTCTCAGGTTTAGTTGCTGTTAAAACAAACTCCACTACCACTACTGATCTAGAGAACAAAGTACATGCGGTAGTTGAAACTGACACGTTAGTCGCCTATTATTATTAGTAGTATTAGTATTATTATCGGCAGCATGTAGCCAACACGTCATTCTACAGCGCCAAGAACCCGAGATAGTATAAGATCAGCTCTATTCCACACTGATATAGAGCTTACACTGGTCCTAAATCTTAAAGACTTCATGTGCTACCTAAATGTGGTAAGTTATAAAACAAGCGATGGTACTGCCGATAACTTCAGTAGTAAAATATTGTTACATAATTTAACTGCCGCAGCCACAGACATATACTGTAGTAAATAAGCAGAGCTCTCTCTAGTAGCAGTGATGCTAGTGAAGCCGGACGTTTTGGCTCGCCGGCATCTTACGTCATTACTCATTACAGATTCACTGTAGCATGTAAGTTCCTGTGCTAAGTGAAGATTTGGTTTCTGTTGTTTTATGCACATTTCGAATTACGTTTCTTTAACGAAGTGGCAGAATGGCGAATACCTGCATAGTGTTTAACAGTAGCTTTTTCTATTTGCAAAGAAAGAAGGAATAGGAGTTTCAATACACCGATGAGTGGCTTAAAACATGTGCTCGTTAACACTAACTTGTGGATCATTTACCTATATTAATAATGATGTCTAATTAAGAACAAGGCAGAGACCACTTACTTCCGACTTATTTGTTCATATGTGCGAATTTACTGACAAGGACCTTCAGGTAGACAGTTCACGGATTATTTTCTGTACTTATACTGTAGTACGTGCAGGTGTCCCCTCGAGCATGAATGTCCCAGAGCTATTGGGCTAGATATCCAGGTATTCTCGTGAAAATCGACATTGATAAATTTCAAGTAAATATCAAGTGGAACGCTGAGGGGGCAGCAAGCCAGCGCGTAGCTCAGTGGGTAGCGCCAGAGTCTAAGCATCGAGGGATCAATGGTTCAAGTCCAGCTGCATGCACAGGTTTCTTTTTATTTCTTGTCCTTCTTTCATTCTGTCTATATTCTTCTTCTTCTTCTTCTTTTTAACTGTTTACCCTCCAGGGTTGGTTTTTCCCTCGGACTCAGCGGGGGATCCCACCTCTACCGCCTCCAAGGGCAGTGTCCTGGAGCTTCAGACATTGGGTCGGGGATACAACTGAGGAGGATGACCAGTAACTCAACCAGGCGGCTTCACCTACTATGCTGAACTGGGGCCTTGCGGGGGGGGGTAATAATGAGAAGATTGGAAGGGATAGACAAGGAAGAGGGAAGGAAGCGGCCGTGGCCTTAAGTTAGGTACTATCCTGGCATTTGCCTGGAGAAGTGGTAAACCAAGGAAAACCACTTCCGAGGATGGGTGAGGTGGGAATCGAACCCACCTCTACTCAGTTGACCTCCCGAGGCTGAATGGACCCCGTTCCAGCTCTCATACCACTTGTCAAATTTCGTGGCAGAGCCGAGAATCGAACCCGGGCCTCCAGAGAGTAGCAGGTAATCACACTAACCACTACACCATAGAGGCGGACCTGTCTATATTTTAAGTAGGAATATTTGTAACGGTTCAAAAGTAGAGTAAAAAATGAAAAAGTTTGGGTAGGAAATTAAATATTTAATTTTGCTTTGATATGGAAAATACGAGTATGTTCAACTCTCTACCTGAGATTTTTCATTTTCGTGGCCAACTTTTTACCCATTATAAATATTCTTACCTACAATGTACGTAGAATGTAACATAACGGGAAAGAAAAGGAAATCATGCACGCAGCGGAATCTGAACTAGCTATTTTGCTTTACGTCGCACCGACACAGATAGGTCTTATGGCGACAATGGGATAGGAAAGGCTTTGAAATGGGAAGGAAGCGGCCGTGGCCTTAATTAAGGTACAGCCTGGTGTGAAAAGAGGAAACCAAGGAGAACCATCATCAGGGCTGCCAACGGTGGGATTCGAACCCACTATCTCCTGGATGCAAGCTCACAGCTGCGCGCTCCTAACCGCACGGCCAACTCACCAGAAATTTGAACTAGCAATGACATTACAAGACTCGGGAGCTGCCCACCGACCTGCGTGTTCGCTTGTCACTTCGCTCAGGTTTTGAACCATTATAAATATTCTTACCTGGAATATAATACGTAGAATGAAAAAGACACTAGAAATTGTTCAAAGTCGATTTCCTGGAGAATACCTGCCTATCTGGCCCAATGAATTTGGGACATTTAAACTCGAGAAATCACTTTCACGTAGGCCTTCTATAAGCATAAGAAATGTATGTTAACCCTTGACCTGAATGTACGCTTGTGAGCTGCATTTTAGAGCGAATACGTAGTTTCAGAGCAGGAATGAAACATAACATATATACTAAAGTCACAGCACAACAGTGTGAAATAGATACCGGTATGTGTGGTTTTCTTCTTTTTTTTTTCAATTCCTTTCAATCATGCTGTAAGAAAGATGAAACAGATTTCATCAGAGATCGTCGGTCAACAGGCATTCTAAGCCTTTTTTTGTTCATTGATCTATCAGAGTCACTTTTCCTAAACATTAAAGAAAGCCATACTAGGTCTAAATAAACTACTGTATTACGCATTTTTTATTATTTCCTGT
Source organism: Anabrus simplex (assembly GCF_040414725.1). Lineage (NCBI taxonomy): Eukaryota > Metazoa > Arthropoda > Insecta > Orthoptera > Tettigoniidae > Anabrus > Anabrus simplex. Next base: position 1,479,090,095 of record NC_090265.1, on the reverse strand, counting down.
CCAATATCCGCATTTTTGTTATAATATTACATTTATGCATTGAAACAGTGTAGTAACAAGATAGCGGCGGCCGCAAGCTTCCGGCTTCAGCTCTAGTTGCTCATTCCCAGTCTATTTATTAATGTCTGTGGCCTCAGCGGATGTTCTCTTAGAAACGTGGTTCGCGATACGACATGCTGGCATTGATCAGCAGGAGAGCGGTTGCCAGGTCACCCAATATTGACTTAAATATGGCGTAGCGTCACGTCGCGTGCTAGAGACCCGAGCTCTTCATTCATAATAGAAGACAATTATTACCTTCAGAGCAATAGTACTCTACTTCAATAAATCGCGCGTGCTATACACGAAATTTAATGGATTTTAGCCATTTCCGCAGAGGGCTCCTTAACGGACTACCAGCAGGCACAGCATGACTCAACAGTTCAGTACTTCGTCTACCTCGCACTGTGGAGAAAAACGGAAACTTAACATAAACAATAATATTTATTTTCAGCCAGACGGCAGAGCCGAAGTTGTCGGGTTCGAACCCGGCTCACTCCGGTGGGATTAGAAGGTACCGATAGATTTCCAGTACGTAAAGGAACTCCCCTGGAACAAAATTCCAGCAACTCGACGTCCCCAATAACCGTAAAAGTAGTTTGTAGTATTTTGAACCGTAAACATTCCTTAACAGAGTAAGTAAAGTAACTTAGTTGTTTATGGGCTAGGGCCGTGAACGTTACCTCTGTGGGTGTGGGCGGTAGAATAACATCCATGGTGACTGAAACGGGCCCCAGGAACTTTTAAGTAGAGAGGATGAGTTGGCGACCACGGGGCCCTTAGCTGAGTCTTGGCATTATTTATTTTTTCACTTACTCGTCCCAGGATCCTCACTTTCATCTATCCTATCCGACCTCCCTTGGTCAAATCTTGTTCTTTTACGACCCCAACGGTATTAGAGCATTCGAGCCTTTCATTTTCACGCCCTTCGCGGCCCTGTCTTTCTTTGGCCGATGTCTTACTTTTTCGAAGTGTCGGACCCTTTCAATTTTTCTCTCTGAACAATGTTAATACAAGATGGTTGCCTAGTTGAACTTCCTCGAAAAATAATAACCACCACCACTGTGAACATTACCGAGCTAGCCCGTTATAACACATCCATAAACGTTCCCATAGTAACTAAGCATGACGTTTTTCATCTTATATATTAACTAGAATTTCTGAATAACTACTCTAAGAACGTGCAAAATAAAATTCATTTTGAGAAAGAATACGTCTGTAGTTTCGGAATCGTACTCTGACAATAGGATGTAAAACCAATAGCATTATTTATTCACATTCCGGAGAAACACTCCTTCTTTAGGTCGGCTAGGTAGACAGCTGGTTAGACGTTCACCACCTAAGCTGGTGTTGAATTCAAGCTCAATCGGTTAATATCTAAGAATACTTGAATGCGTGAGAAACTTGATCGCTATGTTAAATAATGCCTTTCCAGACAGAGTTGCCAGGTCCAAAACTAATATTTCGGATGATTTAATTTAAATTTTCGAAAATACTGAGAAATATGTCATAATTTTGATGAACTTGCTGAACATTATATAATTACCCAGTTTTACTTTATCTAAACACAATAACCACCATCAACAGAAGTGATCAATTAATCATTAATCTAGGCCTCTTCCTCTGAGTCTTCACGAATTCCATGATCACAAATAATCTCAGGAAAGACGTGAACTCTCAAAGTTCTCATTAAAACAGAGAGAGTGGGTGCGCGGTTTGCGTCACGTAGCTGTCAGCTTGCATTCGGGAGACAGTGGGTTCGAACCCCACTATCGACAGCCCTGAATATGGTGTTCCGTGCTTTCTCATTTGCAGAACATGCTGTACCTTAATTACGCCCATGGCCGCTTCCTTCCCACTCCTAGCCCATTCCTATCCCACCGTCGCCATAAGACGTAAAATAAAAAACTTGTCGACTGTCACAAGACTAAATTCATGTCAGTAGGTACGAAATTCAACAGAACTGAATGACAGATTGGTGATACAAAGCTGGAACAGGTAGATAACTTTAAGTATTTAGGTTGTGTGTTCTCCCAGGATGGTAATATAGTAATATAGTATAGTAATAATACAGATTGAATCAAGGTGTAGTAAAGCTAATGCAATGAGCTCGCAGTTGCGATTAACAGTATTCTGTAAGAAGGAAGTCAGCACTCGGAGGAAACTATCTTTACATCGGTCTGTTTTTAGGCCAACTTTGCTTTTCAGGAACGAAAGCTGGGTGGACTCGGGCTATCTTAATCATAAGTTAGAAGTAACAGACATGAAAGTAGCGAGAATGATTGCTGGTACAAATCGGTGGGAACAATGGCAGAAGGGTACTAAGAATGAGGAGATTAAAGGCTAGGTTAGGAATGAACTCGATGGATGAAGCTGTACTCATAAACCGGCTTCGGTGTTGGGGTCATGTGAGGCGAATGGAGGGGGATAGGTTACATAGGAGAATAATGGACTCTGTTATGGAGGGTAAGAGAAGTAGAGGGAGATCAAGACGACGATGGTTAGACTCAGTTTCTAACGATTTAAAGATAAGAGGTATAGAACTAAATGAGGCCAAAGCACTAGTTGCAGATAGAGGATTGTGGCGACGTTTAGTAAATTCACATAGGCTTGCAGACTGAACGCTGAAAGGCATAACGGTCTATAATGGTAATGTACGTATGTATTTTTGGCTGAATGGGCACAGTCTGGAAGTCAAGTAAAATAATATTTAAAAAACGTTGCAAAGTGCCCGCCATTCAATACTTGACCGATTTTTTCCCGTTAAACATCACAGAATACTTGTTACAGTGATTAAAAGGATTTTTGCGCTCCAGCATTTAACACAATAAGCCACATCAGCTACGGCTTTAGTGATAATTTGTCCTAAGACTGAAGATCAGGTGGGCGTAGCTAGCTGTGAAGACAATAACGGACTACCTTTGTCTGTATGAAGGGCAGATACTCCTCTGAATGGAGAGCAATTACGTGTGGTTTCAGGTAGTGAGGTCATATGAGAGAAACAGATGACGCGATAGAGTTAAATAGGAGTACAGGCCGCAGATTAACCTAAAGGGATGAATTCAGAAGTGGTGAGGTCACTTTCAGAAAACATGTCTTTCTAGGACGAACTTTAATGTTCGCTGAAAAAATATGTATGGCCTCTGAGAGTACCCTTGTTATATCTTATCCTACTAAATCAGATGTTTTCTATATGAAAACAAATATATTTCTAATACTAACTTGGGCTTTCCGAAGGGCCAAAGCGTGAAGAAATGACTATTTTCTTTAGGTGATAGACTAAATTAAAATGTAATATTCACCCCTTGGATAGAAATATGAAATAAAGGGGACTGCTTAAGTAAATGGAAAGATAAATTGGAAGGTATAAGAGAGCGAGAGAGATAAAATAACACAAATGATAAGCGCCTAGAAGAACAAAACATTACGTTAAAGGGGAGAGTGAAATAAATATCACCGGGCGAGTTGGCCGTGCGCGTAGAGGCGCGCGGCTGTGAGCTTGCATCCCACTATCGGCAGCCCTGAAGATGGTTTTCCGTGGTTTCCCATTTTCACACCAGGCAAATGCTGGGGCTGTACCTTAATTAAGGCCACGGCCGCTTCCTTCCAACTCCTAGGTCTTTCCTATCCCATCGTCGCCATAAGACCTATCTGTGTCGGTGCGACGTAAAGACCCTAGCAAAAAAAAAAAAAAAAAAACAACCCTAAATATTTCAATGGTCACGTAATCATCTTCATATCCAGGGAAGTTACGAGTACTTCCAATATTGGCCATAAAATCACCCGTCAAACTGTTCGTGTACAATTTCATCACTTCTAACTAAAGTAATTAACTTCAACTTGTTGAACGTAAATGGGTAATAATAATAATAATAATAATAATAAGAAGAAGAAGAAGAAGAAGAAGAAGAAGAAGAAGAAGATGCTGAATGCCACATGTCGCTGGAAATTCAAGAGATAACAAGTGACACAACAATGGAAATTGTACATATCAGCAAGATACAGTAGTACGTAAGAACTATACGGATTTAGAGGATAAGCATTACCAGACAATCTGATGACGCTTTCAAGAAGGGGTTGTTCTCGAAGTTATACGGATTCTCGCCTATCTCAAGTAGCAATTGCTTCCAAGAAAGTCCAAGAACGAAATCAGAAAGTGAATCTCGAGACCAATTTGACAAAAATATACACCCGACAGTATTAACACAATGCTGCTTCGTTCAGAAGTAAATAGGACCTCTCACGAATGACCACCATTAATTCATAAGGGATTATTGGTTAGTTTACGTTTAATTGTTCTTAACTGATTTTTTCATTTGCTAACAGGAGAACGATGACGCCGAGACACTAATGAACACATCTCTGAGTATGCAAATTTACCACTTGTTTACACTGATTTCCTTTACATTGAACGACAAAGCACTAACGGGTTTTTGAGACTGAGGATGCACTGAAACTAAGACATATACACGAATACTGAAAAAGAAGATATAGTGTGGTGGACTGATGGCTCAAAGACTGGGGATGGCACAGGAGGAGGGATCAACGGGGGAAGACCTGAGAGATCAATCCAGATGAGCCTGGGCAAACACACTGCAGTCTTTCAAGCGTAAGTGATTGCTATCACAACATGTCTTGAAGAAAATCTGAAAATGAACTATTGGAATAAGAACGTTTTCATTTTTACGGACAGCCAAGCAGCCATTAAGGCACTAGAAGCAGTCCGGATAATATCCAGAATTGTCTGGTATTGCCATTCACTTCTCCTGATGCTCTCAAAGTACATCATTGTCAAAATAATATCGGTACTAGGGCATGCAGGTATAGAAAGAACTGAAAAGGCAGATAAACTCGCCACGAAAGGGGCAGAAACCCATTTTGTAGGCCCAGAACCTGTATGCGGGATTTCCTATGGAAAAGCCCGACACTACATAAGATAATGGGTACAAAAGAAACAAATGGAGAACTGGAAAAATACTCCAGGATGGAGGCTTGCAAAGGAAGTAATAAAAGGACCAAACAAGAAGCATACTAAAGAACTGTTGAAACTCAGCAGAGAAAATATGAGTAGTAGGACTGTTGACAGGACACTGCCATCTGAAAAAAACAACTACATAGAATTGGAGTAATAAGAGACAATATATGTAGGAAATGCAATGAAGCAGAGGAATCAGCTGAACACATACTTTTTGAATGTGAGGCGCTGGGTAGAATCAGACTCTCCACTCTAGGACTGCCAGGTGAAGACAGAAAAAAAATCCAAGACGACCCAATAAGAACAACCTGCAGCTTTGTGAAGGGAGCAGGAATATCTAGGTGGGAATGAAGGTAAAACATCGTAGCAAAAGATCTTAGAGGTCGACGCTAATTTGGAACTAATATTTAAAGGCCCCATGAACAAAAGAAGAAGAAGAAGAAGACATACACTGCCAATACTTTATTTCATCACTGTTCATCTTGAGGATGCACTGAATTGACATTGCAGGCACTGTTTCATCCTTGCTCAATTCAAGCGACATGAGCAGTAGACGTAAATCTGACTTATGGATGAGAAGAGTGAAGTTCGTTCGTAGAGTTGACTTCCTATTGCTTATTGGATACTTTTTTTTTTTTTTTTTTTTTTTCAGTTTAGTCTTAGGCTTCGTTGAGCTTCGTATAAGACTTAAGTCTGCGACTAAGGTGTAATCCTAATCAAAATATGACAAAAATCAAGGTCTACGCCACTACTATTACTACTAAAACGTTTTCATTCCTTCCCTGAAGGGGGAGGAGGGTTTCTTAGTCGGTAACGCCGTCTCTCAGGCAGGGAGATTTGTTACGGAGGAGATGCACGGAGGTTAGGGGGTAGGCGGCAGTGGCCTATACCAGGAACTGTTCCGGCATTCGCCTTAGTGTAAGGGAATGGAAAACCACGGAAAACCATCCTCAGGACAGCGACGGTTGGGGCCAGCCGTGAGGTCCAGCCCTGTCTCGTCTCCCGAATGCTCTCCCACGGGAGAACCGTGGCCACCCCTCCACCGCTCGGAAGGCCCGTCAGAGTGCAGAGCTGCTGGACCACGAACCACTCCGTATATATTATGCTTTTCTAAAATAGAACTTCAAAACAATGCTTTAATGAAGGGTAATAATATTGTTTCAGTGTTTTACACAGTTTAATTTTGTTACTCAACTTTTTAAAAATAAGAATTATTTAATTATTCGGCAAAATACAGGGTTATACTAAATTAATTACCTGAAAGTATTATTCAATGATTTCGAAACTACTGATCGAAATTTATTCAGATGTTTGTCAAACTTCATGCCATATCATTAAGTTTTAAGCCGAGCCGACAGACTTCGCTTCATGTAGTCTCCTCACTCTTCTGGCGGGAAACGCGACGCAGTAGCCATGGAGGTATACAACGGTGCGCTGCGCGCGCCATGTTGTCTGTGGTTTCATGAAACGAAATCGCAAATTGCCGTACAAAGACGTTTCAGAACAGAGCATCCGAAAGCTCCGCGACAGGTGAAAAGTAACAACGCATGGTATGATCGATTCGTGGAAACAGACTGTGTTGCCTGTCGGCTAGGTCTAAAACTTGATATGACATAAGGTTTGACAAACATCTTAAGAAAATCCGATCAGTAGTTTCGAAATTACTCATTGATACTTCCAGGTAATTAATTTAGAATAACACCGTATACTGCTATATCAGACTAATGATCAAAGGATGAAAAAAAAAAAAAAAAATGCCAGCAGAATACGAACAAATACAACAGGATATTTCTAGCGAGAGGTCAATCAATCAATCAATCAATCAATCAATCAATCAATCAATCAATCAATCAATCAATCAATCAATCAATCAATCAATCAATCAATCAATCAATCAATCACTACTGATCTGCATTTAGGGCAGTCGCCCAGGTGGCAGATTTCCTATCTGTTGTTTTCCTAGCCTTTTCTTAAATGATCGCAAGGAAATAGGAAAATTATTGAACATCTCCCTTGGTAAGTTATTCCAATCCCTAATTCCCCTTCCTATAAATGAATATTTGCCCCAATTTGTCCTCTTGAATTCCAATTTTATCTTCATATTGTGATCTTTCCTGCTTTTAAAGACACCACTCAAACGTATTCGTCTACTGATGTCCTCCCACGCCATCTCTCCACTGACAGCTCGGAACATACTACTTAATCGAGCAGCTCGTCTCCTTTCTCCCAAGTCTTCCCAGTCCAAACTTTGCAACATTTTTGTAACGCTACTCTTTTGTCGGAAATCACCCAGAACAAATCGAGCTGTTTTTCTTTGGATTTTTTTCCAGTTCTTGAATCAAGTAATCCTGGTGAGGGTTCCATACACTGGAACCATACTCTAGTTGGGGTCTTACCAGAGACGTATATGCCCTCTCCTTTACATCCTTACTACAACCCCTAAATACCCTCATAACCATGTGCAGAGATCTGAACCCTTTATTAACAATCATATTTATGTGATTACCCCAATGAAGGTCTTTTCTTATATTAACACCTAGGTACTTACAATGATCCCCAAAAGGAACTTTCACCCCATCAACGCAGTAATTAAAACTGAGAGGACTTTTCCTATTTGTGAAGCTCACAACCTTACTTTTAACCCCGTTTATCATCACACCATTGCCCACCGTCCATCTCACAACACTATCGAGGTCACCCTGGAGCCGCTCACAATCTTGTAATTTATTACTCTGTACAGAATACATCATCTGCAAATAGCCTTATCTCTGATTCCACTTCTTTACACATTTCATTTATATATACAGGGTGTTAGGTGTATACCTGCAGATATTTCTTCTAGCAATAGAGAACGATGTGACGAACCACTATATATCAAACTTTTAGTAATTCTCGGAAGTTATTTTCGAGAGCAAAGAGATACGATGTTTTTAGAATAGGTAGTATGCCTTGTTCTTGTGAATGAATAGCTTCCCTTTGAGAACAGGCGAGTCACGCGCCATGCGTGCCAAACTGGTTTCTGTTTATGTTTACGTACAACAGCTGAACGCTACCACGAGATGTTACGTAACATCCTTGTCAAACTGGTTTTATGTTTAAGAGCAACTGAGCTACGATAACAGCTGAAGGTGGCTACTACAGTAGCGTATGCCTTGTTACGTTACATTCTCGCCAGACTGGTTTCGTAGTTGTCAGTATTCAGTTTCCGTCTTAGGGGCTTCAGACAACCCTGGTCATCGGTTTCGGACCCTGGATGTACCGAATTCTCAGTGTTAATACTGGTTCATTTGCTGTTATGTCCTTTAAGGGATTGGAATACGTGTGGTCATCAGCCCCGTGGTCTAGTGAGTATGGAAATGACCTGAAAACCTGAATCGGTGAGGGACCTGTACGAGCGTGTGATATAATTATTGGTTGGTATAGGCGCGCCGGGACGTGAAATACAGTAGATCCCCGTTGTGCATTGCGTAAAGGTACAAGAAAGATGGCAGGTCCTTACGCCAACGAAAGCAGTTATGGGATGCCCAAATGAGTAGGATCGGAATTGAATTATCGAAACACATCGAACGTTTAGTTTCAAAGGAATATTGGACATGTTATACAACTAAATAAATTAAACGTACCTACATTTCGTGCCTCCTTCTGGGCTGAGTTGCTCAGACGGTTGAGGTGCAGGCCTTTTGATTCCAACTTTACAGTTTCGGACCTGGCCCAGTCCGGTGGTATTTGAAGGTGCTCAAATACTGTAGGTCAGCCTCGTGTCGGCAGATTTTCTGGTACATAAAAAGAACTCGTGCGAGACTAAATTCGGGCACCTCAGCGTCTCAGAAAACCGTAGAAGTAGTTAGTGGGACGTAAAGCACTTAACGTTATTATTATTATTATTATTATTATTATTATTATTATTATTATTATTATTATTATTATTATTAGGTCATTAAAAGCTGAAATACGTGGAAGAAAATAGTAAAATATGCGTGGTTTAAGAGGAAACAAGATGAAATGTATGTCACGTGAGTTAGCATCGTTCGCAGTAGTTACCTACAGATTACTATGCGTAAAACGAGAACCAGGTCAAGCTCGTGGGGATGAGTCAGCTGTAATCTCGTATTGTGTATAAACATCAAACATACACATCAATAAATATAAGAAACATAAACAAGGTTACACGTTAGAGACATGTAGCTATTAACCTGAACGCCAGGCCGACGGTCGCTTTCATGAGTACAGATGAGTTATCAAATTATACACAATCTACAGATGTCGAACTTATCTAAGAAGATTCCGCCACAACTATATTACATTTTACTATGATGGTGCTAATAACAAATCGCAGCAGCTATTGGCTTTACGTCGCACCTACACAGATAGGCCTTATGGCGACGATGGGACTGGAACGGGCTAGGACAGGGAAGGAAGCGGCCGTGGCCTTAATTAAGGTACAGCACCAGCATTTGCCTGATGTGAGAATGGGAAACCACGGAAAAACATCTTTTGGGCTGCCGAGAGTGGGGTTCGAACCCACTATGTCCCGAATAATGGATACTGGCCACACTGAAATGAAATGTCGTATGGCTTTTAGTGCCGGGAGTGTCCGAGGATAAGTTCGACTCGCCAGATGCAGGTCTTTTGATTTGACTCCCGTAGGCGACCTGCGCGTCGTGATGAGGATGAAATGATGATGAAGATGGCACATACACCCAGTTCCCGTGCCAGGAAATTTAACCAATTAAGGTTAAATTTCCGACCCTCCCGGGAATCGAACACGGTACCCCTGTGACCAAAGGCCAGCACGCTAACCATTTAGCCATGGAGCCGGACTTAAGCGACTGCAGCTATCGAGCTCGGTAAATCGCAGCAGATTACGCTACAGCGTGTTGAGATGATGTCGGTAGAATACAGTATACCTGTTAAGACATAAGGCTGCAGTAGAAGAAGAGGAAGAAGAAGGTAACGAGAGTCACATAGTCAAGCAGCACACAGCTGAACAAAGTGCACATTAGTGACACAAAGAGTGGCGTGGTCGCGGGAACTACAGTCGCATTCGTAACACTCTGTTGTAGAAAAATAATGAACTAATATACAGTACGGGCTCCGTAATTCCAGGTGGACGGTAACAAGACTATCTCGAATAGAAAAGTACGGATTTACGAACGTACACGAAAACGCCTGTGAACAACATAATGTACCTATGTTAAACATTACAGTACAACAGTTTAAAAAACAAAAACATACAGATTGCATTAAAAGAAATGTTAAACTTTCTTTTGTAAATTAACAAAACACTCTAGGCAATCTTCTTAAGTTAAATGTTAACTTAGAGTTCCTATTTCAGTAATGATGAATATAAAACGATTATTTTATTGAATATTTATACGTGACGACGACGACGACGATGATGATGATGATGATTGCTGCCTTAATGTCATCGGCCCTTAAAACGCAAAGTGTCCTCTGTTTTAACTCGTAGGGAATAAGAAATATAATATAAATTGCTGGAAGCCTTTCCCGATAGATTCATGAAGGGCGACCCGTGTTCTGTTCTGCCACACGATACACTAGCAGCATATAATGGTATTCGTGGTATTCATACACTGGCATTATTCAAATACTACTACTGATGCTACTTCTACGAAGTAACTCGCGTACTAGTTCGGACGATAATTCGCATCTCTGACAGCTGTTATTCAGGTCAAGGTCAGACAGACCGGTTTCATGTAGGGGTGGGGAACCCGTCCAGCGATATCCCCGTCGCTAAGAACAGCAGACAACCTGCATGTGACAGGTCTAGTGCTTTTGTCGAACTGCTTACGTGGAATATTCTCCCACAATGCGATTTCAATATCGTGGTCTTTTGGGAGTCCAACTCGCCGTATGCAGAAACAACCCGTGTTGACGTGTACGTAAATAAAGTTTATTACGTCAACGAAAGAATGCATGGGATAGAATTTCAAAGTGAGTAGTATCGGAATTGAAATGTCAAAACACATCGAACGTTTTACTTCATAAAGTAAGGGACATGTTATAAACATAAATTAAACGTACCTTCCTTTCGTGCTTCCAACCGAAGAGAACATGTTTAAATGTACATGAGAACCTTCTAGCTTACTGCTGATTTTGCAGTGCCTATTCAACGTATCAAAATAAACGTTGCCAGGCTGAGTGGCTCAGACGGTTCAAGCACTGGTTTCATGAACTTAGCAGGCTCGATCCTGGCTCAGTCCGCTGGTATTTGAAGGTGCTCAAATACGACCGCTTCTGATCGGTAGATTTACGGGCACGTTAAAGAATACCAGTGGGCAAAATTCCGACACCGCGCGTCTCCATTGGCACGTGAAGATTTATTATTATTATTATTATTATTATTATTATTATTATTATTATTATTGGGCGAGTTGGCCGTGCGATTAGCTTGCATCCGTCGAAAAGCAACTAACAATATTATTATACAAACTGTGTTAGTCTATTATTACTGACTATTATGAAAATAAAAGTTAATCGCCCCACTCAAACTTCGTAGCTCGTAATCTGTCAGAAAACACTAAAGAAAATTGTGAACTTTTAACAGGTCCGAATTATTATTAATAATATAATTGCAGACATGTCTCAGAAATTACCGAAGCATGTACTTACAAATTGTTTTACGTCGCACCGACACAAATAGGTCTTACGGCGACAGTGGGAGAGAAAAGGGATACAAGTGGGAAGGAAGCGTTCGAAGTCTAATAAAGGTACAGTTCCAGCATTTCCCTGATGTGAAAATGGGAAACTACGGAAAACCATCTTCCCGGGTACCGACTGTGGAGTTCGAACCCACTATCACCAGAATACAAGCTCACAGCTGCGCGCCCCTAACCGCACGATCAACTTACTATAAGCCCCATTGCCGGTCTGCGTAGCTCGGACGATAGAGCGCTGGTCTTCTGATTCCACCTTGGCAGGTTCGAAGGCGGCTCAGTTCGGTGGTATTTGAAGGTGCTGAAATACGCCAGTCTCGTGTCTGTGAATATACTTGCATTTAAAAAAGTACTGCTTTACAAAATTCTGGCACTTCAGCGTCTTCGAAAACCGTGAAAATTAGTTAGTGGAACGTAAAGATAGTAGTAGTAGTAGTAGTAGTAGTAGTAGTAGTAGGAACATTATTTTTACGGACGTTTTAATTAAACGGGTCCGTTACATTACCTATCGGCACTTACTGTCCGGTAATTAGCCTTCTGTCCACCTCTGTGGTATAGTGGTTAGTGTGATTAGCTGCCAACCCCCGTAGGCCCGTGTTCCATTCCCAGCTCCGCCACGAAATTTGAAAAGTGGTACGAGGGCTGGAACGGGGTCCACTAAGCCTCGGGAGGTCAAATGGGTAGAGATGGTTCGATTCCCACCTCAGCCATCCTGAAAGTGGTTTCCCGTGGTTTCGCACTTCTCCAGGCAAATGCCGGGATGGTACCTAACTTAAGGCCACGGCCGCTTCCTTCCCTCTTCCTTGTCTATCCCTTCCAATCTCCCCATTCCCCCGCAAGGCCTACACAAGACCCCTGTTCAGCATAGAAGGTGAGGCCGCCTGGGCGTGGTACTGGTCATTCACCCCAGTTGTATCCCCCGACCCAATGTCTCACGCTCCAGGACACTGCCCTTCAGGCGGTAGAGGTGGGATCCCTCGCTGAGTCCGAGGGAAAACCAACCCTGGAAGGTAAACAGATTAGGAAAAAGAAGAATAAGCCTTCTATTAGAAATGCCCGGCGGCAATTCCATAGTAGACCGAGCTCGATAGCTGCAGTTGCTTAACTGCGGCCAGTATCCAGTATTCGGGAGATAGCAGGTTCGAACCCCACTGTCGGCGGCCCTGAAGATGATTTTCCGTGTTTTCCCATTTTCACACCAGGCAAATGCTGGGGCTGTACCTTAACTAAGGCCACGGCCGCTTCCTTCCCACTCCTAGCCCTCTCCTGTCCCATCGTCGCCATAAGACCTATTTGTGTCGGTGCGACGTAAAGCATCTAGCAAAAGAAATCCACAGTAGCTATTGTTCCTTCGAGCAATGTTCACGCATGGTTGCAACTACGGTTTTTGAAATCTGTCTCATTAATAACAATATGACGGAATACTTACAGCCTTTTCTTTCAGTGTCCACCGTCCTTTCATTGACCTGAAAAGTTTATGAATAAGCATAGACAACTCGCATTGTCTATTGTCAGAAATTCATCGTAGACTGTCGCAATACGCTCATTTTTCATTTACTTATTAACTATTTCCTTTCATTTTGTCAGGTTGGATCACTGAGTAATGCCATTGACGTCTTATAAATCACACACAACTACACAATACTTTATTCGCACGTATGTGCTGGTGCGTATCTTCGAGGTCACTGTAAGGATCCTGTGTACATTTCACACAGAGTACCCTAGACCGGTTTTCGAGTACAGCAAGTGGCCTGGCACGTGAGTCATCCTCGCCTACTTGCCAAGCCTTTAGGGGAAGTGCACAACAACATGTGTTGGCCTGCGATAAGAAACAGGTTCAACAAGCCCTAGACTCTGCTACTGTACTTCCACTACGCGTGGACAGAATGACGTAACCGGTATATCCTGCTACGGCCGTTCAAAACACATTAGGTCCTGAAATATTTGGCTCAGTTATGGGCAAACTAATAGGACAAGATAAAAAGTACATAGCATATATTGTGAGATGTCTTTTTCTTTGCCGACTAGCTTAATATCTGCACGTATACACCTAACACCCTGTATATAAGAAAACATGAAGGTCCAATAATACTGCCTTGAGGAATTCCCCTCTGAATTATTACAGGGTCAGATAAAGCTTCGCCTACTCTAATTCTCTGAGTTCTTTTTTCTAGAAATATAGCCACCCATTCAGTCACTCTTTTTCCTAGTCCAATAGTACTCATTTTTGCCAGTAGTCTTCCATGATCTACCCTATCAAATGCCTTAGAATGGTCAATCGCAATGCAGTCCATTTGACCTCCTGAATCCAGGATATCTGCTATATCTTACTGAAATCCTACAAGCTGACCTTCCGTGGAATAACCTTTCCTAAACCCAAACTGCCTTCTGTCAAACCAGTTATTAATTTCGCAAACATGTCTAATATAATCCAAGAGGATCCCTCGTGGATATCAGTTCGAGTGAAATTCGTAACGCATCACTGGTGAGTTTAAGTTGAATTGCTCTTAATGATTTTTTTTCAGTTGCTAACAGGAGAACGCCGAGACACTAATGAGCACATCTTTGAATATGTACATTTACCATTTGTTTACACTTATTTCCTTTATACTAAAAGACAAAACACTACATGATTTTTTAGATTGAGAATGAACTGAAACTATTTTTTTTAGTTGCTTTACGTCGTACCGACACAGATAGGTCTTACGGCGACGCTGGGATAGGGACGGGCAGGAAGCGACCGTGGCCTTAACTACTGAAACTAAGACACACACATTGTTAACACTAATTCCATCAGTGCTCATCTTGAGGAAGCACTGAAGTGACATGCAGGCAATAATGAAACTTATTTCATCGTAGTTCATCTCCTGAATCAGTTGCTGGGAGTAATATGCCATGAGGGAGACGAGGTCTTAGTCAATGGGATGTTTCTGTTATTATAAGTCGACGTTCATGATATGTAGCACCAGGAACATTTATCAGTATGGAGAAAACATTTTGGGCCAGTTTAAGAATGTGTTCAGTGACGTATGGAGTATTTAATTCTCGATTAATCTGACCGTTTTTCCACATAAAATGGGGCGTTTAATGTACCACGTAATACCTTATTCTGGGTATGCGGTAGAATTTGGTTGGGGATGCTCCTCCCTAGATATGGCAAACGTAGGCCTACATAATCAGCGGACGTAAAACTGATTTATAGATGAGAAGAGTGCAGTTCTTGCGTAGAGGTGATTTCATATTGATTATTGGATACAGCTTTCTCGGTCTAGTGTAGGCTTCCTTAAGCTTCATATTGATGTGTGTTCGACGAAAGTCTGCGATCAAGGTATAGGCCTAATTCTAGGTACTTCACTGCTTTGTCATGTAATATTCACGTCACTGGTGTTTCGAAAAGTCTTATGGGAATAGGTTCCGTAGTTCGACGCAGCGTAAAGATTATCATCTGGCTCTTCGCATGGTTTAATTGTATGCGCCATTTTGTATAACACTCAACAGGGGTATCCAATGAGTTTTGTAAGATAGCAGAAGCAATACGGTACACTAATGTGATGTATAAATAACGATGCCATCAGCAGGTAAAAATATTGATACCAGTTGGGAAGAAAATGCTGCCCTGAGGCACACCAACATTTGCATGATGGATGGTTGAACGTGAGTATTCAATGCGTAAATGGAAGGTTCTGTTATGAAGGAAGCTTTCAATGATATTATAAGAATACTGAGCAATGCCTAGTTTCGTACATTTATAGGTCTCTGTTCCAGGTACGGTCAAATGCTTAAGTTAGATCGAGAAATGCTGCTACTGTGTGTTCGCTTGTTTTTTTTTTATTGGCTTTACGTCGCACCGACACAGATAGGTGTTATGGCAACGATGGGACAGGAAAGGCCTAGAGTGGGAAAGAAGCGGCCGTGACCTTAATTACAGTACAGCCTCAGCATTTGCCTGGTGTGAAAATGGGAAACCATGGAAAACCATCTTCAGAGCTGCCGACAGTGGGTTTCGAACCCGCTATCTCCCGCATGCAAGCGCTTGCTTTGAATCCACGAATACTAGTGTAAAACTGACATAGATGAGAAGAGTGCAGTTTGTTTGTAGTCGTTCGTGTGTTGCGTACTCTTTGTTAACTTGTCAGTTCAGTTATTTTTTCATATTCCCATACTACAGTAACCTCTTATTTTATTAGATTATAACTCTTATTAGATACTAAATTTTATAACCTACTAAGCAATGATGATATATGTTGGAAAATGAAGTATACTTTGTCCTAGTAGCATTCCTACAATTAGGGAAGTTGAAAACATCCCCAGTTAATAAAAAAACCTGACGAGTTGCTGAATGTTGAGCTCTGAATTAAAACTGATGATTCGGGATAGCTGAAGTAGCGTTGAAAAATTTCATAATCATTTCGCGCATCACTTTCTCGAGGAGTTTACCCAGTACGGGCAGTAGAGTTACAGGACAGTACAAGTTATCCCCTGCGTGTCGTAAGAGGAGACTAAAAGGGGCCCCAGGGGCTCTTAACTTGGGGGCGTGGGTTGGCGACCACGGGGCCCTTGGCTAAGTCCTGGCATACCTTACACTTACTTTTATCAGGCTCCTCACTTTCATCCATCATATCCGACCTCCCTTGGTAAACTCTTGTTCTTTTACGACCACAACCGTTTTAGAGCATTCAAGACCAAGAGATTCCTTCATTTTCACGGACTTCGTGGCCCTTATCTTCTTTGGCCAATAATTTCATTTTTCTAAGTGCCGAAACCCTTCCCTTTATACCCTCTGATTAATGTTAATAGCCGATGGTTGTCAATTTGTACTTCCTCTTAAAACACCACCACCACCTTACAGGACTGTAGCTGTTGGGACTGGAAGGTGACTTACTTTGTTTTAACATAGCAACTATTTCAGAGTGTTTCATGCAGTTGAGAAATAGCCTGTACGTAGCAAGGTGTTGCGCATGGTAGCCAGAAATGCTAGAGCTTTGCGGGTAAGATGTTTTACTGTGATTACTACATTTGGAATGAAGTCATGTCCAGAAGCTTTCTTTCGTGGCATTGGAAAACCAGTTCGTGTAGTTTAGATGGTAAAACACAGTTTATCGCGAGTTCTGCTGTTATAAATGGTAAGCTGCCTTGATTCCTCCACGTGACCCATAAACGCGGGATCCATCGTGGAGACTAGTGAAAAATAGTGATGCAAAATGACCCACCAAAGCATTTACTTTCTCAATATTACTGTGAAAAGTTATATCGTCAACTTTTAGTGGTGGAATAAGTGTTGGTTCTTGGAGAATCCATTTTGTGATTTTTCATAGATTTGGATTTAAAAGGGCGATGTTAGATATTTATTCCTAATTATGAATTCGAAATTCATTCAATTCACGTTTCACTTGTCGAATGAGCTGATTTAGACGTATTTTTACAGTAGCTTTACATTGAAACGTAGCATATATGCTTCAATTTATTTATTGCAAAACTGTAGCATAATTTTATTCATGCGCTCAATATAGTCGTGGGAAATGAAGGAAGGAACCCTGGCTGGCCGTGCCATAGGCTGTGAGAACCCCGCAGCACTCCGGTAGGAACGAATTCCTCTAGTTGGACCCGAAACGCAAGCCGTGATGTCCATCATGAAGACCCCACAGCCGCGTCTCCATGCGAACAGCAAACTTTGGAGGGGGTAAGATTTGAACGAGGGGATCACCAAAAATTTGTCACAAGTTGACAAACTTCTCTTTTCCAGGGCTGGAATCACCTGAATTCTAATCAGTTAATCCGCTACTAAGCTGAATTCAACAGATCTGACACCACATGTAGTTAAGATGATAATTATGGAGTAGGCTGATAAAACCATTTGCTTGTACCATGCAGATATATATGCGTATTAACGTGAGCAGCCGTTAGCATCTGGCAAGCTCTCACAATGGAAGAGGGTTTGTTTGGCCGTACTTTCCCTTGAAGCCCGAGACCTTGTGAGACTATAATTATTTTCACGAGAGTTTAATCCTGATGTAAACATGGTATGTCTACGCCTCCGCCTAAGGAAGAGTTGCGATTTGCTGAGCCTGTAGTACCGACCTCCACCCCGTCAACATCTCGTGTTCGGACGTACAGTGCTACGCATCGCATACGACAACAGTGCGAAGATCTGAACTTCTGAATAAACGAGTAAACCTGCATTCTGTTCACTTAAGTTTATTGAACACATTCACTACTGAGCGGGTTTCCTCTTTTGTGCTTCAGTACACGCGATGGTCCTACCTGTTGCTCCATTTATCTCACTATGAATACTGACTCACTGACTGCTGGAAGATGTGACACCTTATATCCACGCTGTACAGTTTGGGACTTACCCCCTCTACGAGAAGACTTCCTGTATTACACCACGCCTTGTGCCCCCATTTCTCGTTATTTAATCATTATTTTATAAACAAGTATATATAAATAAATATACACCGGTATATATGATAACCATATTTTAATTTGATTACATACTCTTCCAAACTCTCTAAATGTAATAAAATCAAATAAAATTAATGCGACGTACTACTTTTCTTCGAACTCGAATACAGTCGAGTAAGTGCGACGGTTGCTTCTCCAATGAACCATGTCCATGCCCACGTGCAAGGCAAGGTGCTCCGCCTATTTGTTTACATCAGGATTAATCTCTTGTGAAAAGAAGTATATATAATCTGGGTAGACAAGGGAAGCGCGGCACTATTGAATTTTGAACGCCAAGTGTGATGTGTCGTGATCGCGAGAAGATAAGACAATAACTTTGTGAAGTTTGTGTTAGACTTGAACTAAAATCGTTGTGATTTAGCTCACAAGAGCTAGTGACGGTCGGTATATATAAATAATATACGACGCGTATGCGAAGCGTGAGATTAACGTGCGATTCGTTATTATATAACCGCTGACAAGGACAGATATCAACCGGGTCCAGTTCCCTTAATTTAGTGCCGCATAAATCGGACTTACATCTAAGCGGCGGCTATAGTAAAGGCGTTAGCCAATTGTAAGGTTGCGATCGTGCATTCGAGCACACTAAGCGAAGAAGTAGATGGTTAATTCAACAGTTCCATATACAGCCCCACATCAAGGAGACAGCAGCCGTGAACTATCCAGGAGTCGACAAGAGAACCTTCATCCCTGCGCTGTGTGTCGTAGTCATGGGCTGAGCCCGCATGACATAGTGGCGTGTGATTCGCCGCTGATGGAGAGGTTGCCGCGAGGTTAAGCTCTTTTGTTCTTTAAGCATGTGAAGTGATAGCTAGATTCACTAGGAGAGGCCATTTAAATGAGTAAATTAACTCTTAAATATAAGTCAGGGTGGCAATTGCATTACTCATATCAGTAAATTTAAATACGTTTAGGGCTGCTTGCAGGCAAAGTCCTCGAGCTGTGTATTGTAAATGTTTAGATGGGAAATAAGGGAAAGAGTACGTTGGATATAGGTGTATGTTATTGTTATTTGTATTTTATTCCAGTTTATGTTGAGTACAGATAGAGATGTATGGGTAGATTCTTCTTGAAAATCTAGAGGACTGAACGCCACAAAGGAGAGATGATTAGACTAGAGCCAGTATATGCTAGGATGTTTTGCTCCATGATACGTGAATATCAGCTGTGAGAAGACGCAAAGAGAGACCTTTCAACGTCGAAAGTAGAGTAAGGTCTTTAAGTGTGGTGGCAGGCAAATTCATGGATATGTACCGGTCGTCGAACCGAGGTTTATATATATATGCGTGAAGCTAGAGAATTGCCTGTGGATATTTACGGGGCTGAGATGCTTAAGAGATAGGCTATGAAAGCCGTGATGTTATATTTGGAGCTGTGATGATAAGATAATGTGAAAGTATGTAAGGCTGTGCGTCGTATTTGTTGGCGAGACCTGTGTGCTTATCTGTAGCACAGGGAATGTTGTCAAGGCCAGATGCGCCATTTATTCTTTCCCCAGGTAGTTGGTGACCCTCAATTCAGCTGTACTCTGGTCAGATAAGGGTAGTGAAGTTTTTACAAATAGTCCCGTTATGTTTGTGAATTGACTGTCCACAAAGACCTAGTTCGTTGTTATTTCTGTTACCGATCAGCGGATTTCCCTGCCGCGTCAAATGCTACTACTATGCTGCATCTACATAAGACAGGCCACGTCCAGTGCCCGGACATGTTGGGTTCTTGACCCGACAGCTCTATCAACTTCAGTGTGTATATTCTGTGTGAATTTTTACAGGTTTTGTTTATTTCATATTGTGATTTGTATTTTTGTGTCCAGTGTGTTAATTTCTTTGTTGTGATGTTGTCATTTGTTCGATAATGGGGAGACATAGCCCAATGGTTATTTTTGGGAAGAGAGGTTCTGACATCTGTGATCATGGGTTCGGACCCATACGGTAATATGTAACCATTTTGGAAGGATTATTTAGATGCAGTCCTGAAAAAGTATTTTATATGTTTGTGTCGGGTATTACTATCGCATATCATGAACGGTTTAGAAATCGAGCCCTCGGGCAAAGAACTACGGACTTAACAAAGAGCGCAACTACAATATGCAATTTCAAATTATTCTTTGCAACAAGAAACTCTCCTAATATCTCTGGTTCGTTACCCGCATTGTTTGTACACAATTTGTTTGATAATTGTAATTTATATAAAAATTCGTGTGATTTTCCTTGATTGGCACAACCAGTGGCCGGTTGCTTTATTTGATTAACTTTTTGTTTAGAATGGTTTGTTTTTAGGTTAATAAATACATTTTACCCGATTTCTCCAGTTCTCATTCACTAGATTTATATGTACGTATTACCTGCCCATATACTTTAGAGTATTATACAATTAGAAATTTTACTTTTTGTTTGTTGGCTCTATTCGGACGCACCACGCGCTTCTACTACTGAGCTAGGCCGAAATTAGGGCAGGATACGGTACATATAAAGTTGGCACCCAACGTGGGGCATTTTCAATAGAAGGGTCGCTGCTTCGAAGCCTGGGAGTGACCATAAATATGGTACCTAGTGTGCCAGGCATTTGCAGTTGTTTGTTGGCAACATGTCAGGCATTTTCGAGTTTCGTAACAGAATACGGTACAACGTCCCACCGACAAAGATAGGACTTATGAGGACGATAGGGCAGGAAAGGACTAAGAGTAGGATGGAAGCGGCCGTAGCCTTAATTAAGGTACAGCTCCAGCATTTGTCTGGGTGAAAATGGAAACCACAGAAAACCAGGGCTGTCGATAGTGGGGGTTCAAACCCACTATCTCCCGAATGCAAGCTCATAGCTGCGCGCTCCTAGTCGCACGGCCAGTTCGCTTGGTTTAGACGTCTACCTTGCCATGGTTGATGATGTCTATGGCACATAGTACGCAACTGATTTTTTACTTTCTTGAGATTAATTATATTCATGACGGCTGTTTCCGTTGGGGAGTACTCTGTGGTGGAAACTGGTTGATAATGGCAGTACTGACCGAGGAATATGTTGCTTCAGTAGTAAGGTTGACTGCTTGTTCTATATCACATGAAGTTTGTAGCTGACCAGGCATCTGTAGGAAATGATCCAGTTTATCCTGAACTATGGCTCAGTCAATTGGGCCAGTTATGAGTTGAGGTCGTGGAGGAATGAGATGGGAGCTAGAACAAAATGTGACTATAACTGAGCAATGCTCTGAATCCAATTCATGAAGTGTACTTGCATCTGAGCAGGAAAAGTAAGATGCTTGATAAGTGCTATGTCAAGGATGGCTGGTTTTACATTGGGGTTATAAGAATACATAAGTTGAACTGCATTACGTTCTGTGGTATCTAAGACACGTCTGCAATTTGGGATCGTAATTATACAGCCTCAGACCTCATGTTTACAGTTGAAATCTCCTAAAAATAGAGTAGCTGTAATATGATCGACTTTGGTTATGACTAGAGATGGGAATTATAGGCACGAATAGGTTAGAATGCAAACGTATTTGAACAAGGCGCAAGTGAAATCTAGCCGCTCTACAGATATGTCGGGGAGTTGCATAAATTTTAGGGGTTCTGTTAATTCAGATCGATAATATTTATGCAAATCTCACCGCAGAACCGTCATGCGGGTAACATACACTTGCGCCTTGTTCAAATACATTTGCATTCTAAACTATTCGTGCCTATAATTCCCATCTCTAGTTATGACTAATTGGGTCGAGCCTTCTTTCTGGTTGTTTATTCACTGCTATGACGTCAACGTCTGGGTTGTTGTGTAGTTGAATAATTGTAATGCACGTGGCTTCCAAATCGGGTAGGTCAGTTGGGAATACCGAGAGGCGTTGTACGCTGCTTTTTATTTAAAAAAAACAGCAACACAGCTTGAGGAAACCCTGGCTAATCTATCTGTCGTATATATTTTATAATTTGAAATCTTTAACTTATCAATAGAGTGTAAATGTGTCTCACCGCGCGAACTGGCCGTGCAGTTAAGGTCCCGCAGCTGTGAACTTGCATTCGGGAGATAGTGAGTTCGAACTCCACTGTCGGCAGTCGTGAAGATCGTTTTCCGTAGCTTCCCATTTTCACCCCCAGGCAAATGCTGGAGCTGTACCTCAGTTAAGGCCACGGCCGCTTCTTTTCCACTCCTAAAACCTTTTCCTATCCCATCGCCGCCACAAGACATATCTGTGTCGGTGCGACGTAAAGCCAATGTAAAAAAATAGATATCTTGTACTTGGTCTTGAAATATCACCTGCTCTTTCTTCACTTGTTTAAGGTGATTCACTGTTGAGGTTAGTAGGAGTTTTCCGTATACATTTCCGTTTTCCCACATGTTTTCTTTTCTTCAAAGCGTTTCGACATGCGTATTACCAGAAAGCAACACACACCAAGTACGTCAACAAAATCATTAGTGCGAAGGAGTAAATACTGTAGCCAAGAAAAATTTCGAAGAAACGGTAAAATGTTCTATAATGCACGTTCAAGACAATAATTATTTAAGACTAATTGTGACATCTTTTGCTACAGATAACTGATCGTTCTAACCAAAACTACGAAATTTTTAATTTTAAATTTTGTTTAGGTTTACAATTACAGTATATTAAAATTTAATGTGAAGTTGAAAAATAAAATGAAAGTTTAGGAATCAGTTCTATGTCTGCAAAGTGAGAAGGGAAATCTTGATTATTCGTGTGTGGTGGAGTTAACACTACCATAGGGGAGATTCTGTGGCGGAGCTAACACTGTCCCGTGGGAAAGCTGACGATGTGTCTTGTAAGTCATTAATTAATGTAACCGTGGCGGATCCTGTATGTCAGCATAATTCTTACGTACTACTGTATCAGGGCGAATAGCAATAAATGTGACGACTTGTGCAGGTTGATACGTTCTTTTATGCGGGGTGCTAGTGTAGCCGCCGATATATCAGCTGTGGACATGATTGCATTTTTAAATGGGATGTGAAATGATGCAATTCGAAATTTTTCGCTTAAATAAAGGATTTATTAAAACAGTGCATTCATTGCTGTGGTGTTTCATGACTGTCCATTCTGTTTACTGACCGGTGACTGTGTCTGATGCAAAATAAGATGCGGTATTTGTTGTTAAGAAAGTAATCTGTGAAACATGCGAAGGGAATATTTTACAGTAAGTAATGATTTACCGACATTATTTCGGAAATTGCTTCGTCAGTAATTAAATATCTCAAGCGTTTGTGTGTCAAGTTGAGCTGAGTAATCTTTCAATAATTCACTACGAAACTGTGACTGCATATCAAACTCAGTTGCTATTATCAGTTATAACTTAAAACAAAAATATGCCAACTGCTTTAGTGTACATGCTACGCCATATATCGTAGTTTATTTCGTAGTAAGTATATTAAACCTCTGCAGGCTGTCACATAATAATAATAATAATAATAATAATAATAATAATAATAATAATAATACATTCTCCTCTAAGAACATTATTATTATTATTATTATTATTATTATTATTATTATTATTAGGGCTCGAGTGTTTAAGACCTAAGAACAGCCCAAATAAGCAAGCAAATGTGACCTCAAAAGTGACGAAATATGACCCGAAAATGATTAATTTAAATATGGCTATTTTAAAATAAATTATAAATCAAAACGGCAATTCCTTTGATACATCTTTGTTAATTAAATTATTTATTCTTTTCATAATAATTTCCTGAATATGCATGTATCGCAGGTATTCAAAGTCTACTGTCCTTGATTCACTTATCAAACATTTGTGAATATATACCTATAAAGTAGTTCGCTAACATATCACACAACATTTTAAAAATCAAAACACGTTTCCACCCTGCACTGGTGGAATGAAATATGAGAAAACTACAAATCAATCTTTTTTAAAAAATATTTTGGAACGTTTAAGCCCAGATTTCATTAATACAGTGTTATTCAAATGCGTTAAGTTTAAATTGAATACCACGAAACGAATTAAATGTCTTTCAATACATTATGGTAGGGCGGCAGGGCTTATAGTGCAAACTCACATACCTTTTCCATTCTTCTCTGCGGGTGGAATTGAAGTGTACTGGTGCATTCTCCTCTAAGAACATCATTTATCTTGCACACACGGCGAAAACCGTCATTTCGATTGTGCACGTTTTGAAGT
Source organism: Anabrus simplex (assembly GCF_040414725.1). NCBI lineage: Eukaryota > Metazoa > Arthropoda > Insecta > Orthoptera > Tettigoniidae > Anabrus > Anabrus simplex. Next base: position 1,479,065,802 of record NC_090265.1, on the reverse strand, counting down.
TTCCGTTTTACACTGTCGCCAACTATTCCATGTGATTGTTGTACTGGAAGTTCAACAGTTCTCACAATTTCATTACTTGCATGAATTTCTAAGCTAGCAGCTTTCAAACGAGTAATAATTACAATATACGATATAATTACAAAGTTCGACTTAATATGTGCCAGACTTTCTGGCAAACTGTTGGAAAACATTTCCTGCGCAATCTTTGTTGAAGCCGTTAACTAGTGATAGGCAACGCTTTCAGATCTCGAGACTCTCGTGAGAATCTCGCGACTGATTCTCCTGTGCTGCGAGCTGCGTGAAATAACGTTCTCGTGTGAAAACGTGTGAGCCAATAAATTTTGTCAAAAGTCTGGAAAAGTACGCATGTTCAACTATGAACCCCTTAATACCATTAATGAAAGTGAAAACAGAATGTCAGTATCTTAAACTGTTTACGACTTATTTGGGGAAGACATCTTAGCTGAATAACCCTGTGTAATTTGTGAACAGTAGATAGGATGTGCACCTACCTGGATTATAGAGGCCTGCATTATTCGAACTCGAAACGGGGAAAGATGTGCTTTGCTACATATGCAACCACTATTACACATGAGTGGAGCGTGTAATCTACAGTGCCCGAGGTTGCTCCAATTCGTTTGACAGGGGTGATGGGCAACGCTCTCGAGATTGATTCTCCTGTGCTGTCAACTGTGCGACGTCCCAGTAACTAGGAATGTAAGCTTGATAGTATCATCATCAGTAGTTCTCATATGGAAACACGTGTGCCGATAAATTTTATTAAAAGCCTAGGAAAGTACTGCACGTTGAACTATAAGACCCTTAATATCATTAACGAAAGTGAAAACAGAATACCAATATCTTAAACTGTTCACGACCTGAATAACCTGTAACTACAGTGTAAACTTGATAGTATATCATCAGCAGTTATTGCGTGAAATAACTTCTCATATGAAAACATGTGAGCCAATAAATTTTGTCAAAAGCCTTGAAAAGTACGCATGTTCAGAACCCCTTAATACCAAACCCGTATGATCCATTGTTGGATGCGCTAGCGAGTGGTTGCCTGTACCAAGAGCTCTGTATTATTTTAGTGTTGAAGTACTGTAGTTAACAGTTGTAGAAATTTAACAAATTTTTGTGTGTGTGTAACATTTAGTTCCACAAATATTCGTGTTTAGTGTTTGTTTGTAGTAATTGAGATTAGTGGTATTTATTTACAATTTTTACACTGAGTAGTTCCGTAGGCGTTCGCTAGATTACAAGCTGTAATTTAGGACTGCGTGAAAGAAGAAATATCTTTCTTTAATATCATTATTAAAATATCAGTAGGTTTGTTGATAAAATACTTACAAAGACGGGATATTGAAAAGAGTCGTAACTTCGGCAGTGGTTATATTAGTGCAGGCAATTGACAGGGTATTTAAAGTAGCACTTCACTGTTCCACCTATCACGAAGGTAATACCTATCACGAAGGTAATAAGTTCCTTAAATAACGTGATACGGTTGTAAATTTTGTTTAAAGAAAGGATTTCAACAGAATATACAGTATTTCACCGGTGAAATAGTTAATAGTCGTTGTACTGTTTTCGATTATTGTCGCTCTTCATATTCAGATATTGCATTGTGGGCTACAATCGTGAACAAAGGGTGTAGTCAAGAAAATATAAATGAAAATCAGCTGATTCTTGTATTCCGATCATTTGAGGAGCTAACTTTCAAAACTCAGTATCTCCAAAATTTCAAAATCGTGTTATGTCGAATTATACCTGGTTTCTTGAGGTACGTGGAACCCTATTACTGTTTTGTACCGAAACTCAATATTTTCCATCATAGATACGTCTGGAATATTTAATCAAAAGTTGATATCTCCATGTGCATGTTTGTTGTGATCAAAACTTAATAAATTATTATTTTTCAGATGGCTCGAAACATTTTTATTTCAAACATTTAAGTATTTTACCAGTCTTGCAAGGCTTCCCCAACATTGTTTGGAGCGTACTGTTACAATCCGAACAAACATCTAATGATACCGCACCTGTCAGAGCCCGCGCAACTCTAGAGCACATTATTGTAACAAGGGCACTGCCAATAGTTCATTCACATTCTTGGCTGTAAGTAGGTCAACGAAGAATCTGATTGTGTACAGTGCTGACTTATAATCTGTTCAGAATTTGTTATGTAAGCAGAAGTTGGAAATGTAAAGAGGGGTACAGCAAACGTCCATGTGTGCATACAGCAGAGAGAAAACAAGAGAAACGTAAGAAATATGAAGATCCTGATCCACAATTGTAAAGACTTCCAGACCGCCCTTGTAATCACAATTCCAAGGCATTAAAATTCGGATGCCGAAGTGTAACAAATGATCACCTAGCGAAGAACCGTGCAACGTTTTACAAAGTACTTCACAAGATAACTAACGACCAAACCCTGGCACTATTTCTAGCCGTTTGTGAACCTCAGCGACGTCCTAGTAACAAGTCTCAGACAAAACACCAAAAAAAATCAGTGTTAAGTATTATCTTTGCACTGTTACTCATTGCAATGTTCCTGTATGCCTAAACTACTTGTGCCATGGCTTCAAGATCATTATGGGAATGACTGGAGAAAATAATCCAATTTGTTTTGGTACCGCCAGATAATCGATGTTTCTGTTGGGAAAGAGGATCTTAATGTTGAGGATAAACAGTCAGAAGTATGCAGCTGCCTTGAATTTGAAAAACCGTACACATTTAAACCAGCGAGTTCCTTTGTGCTTTGGTTTTCGCTACCAAATCAGACATTGCAAATTCAGCAAAACACTATGAAAATAAAAGAAAGTCAGAAAACCAAAATAGTGTTTTATAAATTGTGAAAGTGTTTTTGAGACAAAAATAATTTGTTTGTTATAGTATGTATTATTTTCTTAATAAATTGTAATATTTTCTCCTTGAGTACATAATATTTCGTCACAAAACACATCTCCCTACCCTTGTATTTCAAAACTTAATATATCCATATTTTAATTACCAAAAGTTAATAAATCCAGTTGATTTCTGTAAATATCATTGGAATAAAAGCTAATGATTTCCTGGTATTTACATATATGAATACACCGATCAGATACTATAATTTGGGATTTTGATCAAAGTTAAAACGGTTTAAGTTCAAATGTTATAAGTTTTTCCGTTTTCCTGTAAAACATATAGAAGTGGAGATATTAAGTTTTGAAAGTTAGCTCCTCATTTATAGTTCTGAGTAGGTAGTTAAAGTATCCGTAATTTATATTTCGCACCCTCGATCTTTCAGTATTTATGAGCGGTTAGCTAATAATAATCAAGTTTCTATATCCCAATAATTGCAATTCAGGTCCCTGGCGAAGTTTTGACAGAAGTATATTCGAGAAATTATTGTAGCCAACCTCGTATTTTACAGAATTTAAGGACACGTTTATTCTCCGTCTCGTGAAGTAGGAAAAATAGTAGTAATCCACCAGCTGTAATAATCACATAACCACATTGCAGTTGAGAATTATAGTGTAGATACGGTATATTAAATAGTATCTTGCCTGTTATATTCGTGTGTATCTTTGTGTATGGTAACCCTTTCGATACTTGAGTATTTAATCAAACGGCAGGTTTCATATCTATTAGAGCATAGTGCAAATAAATATTCGTTCAACGTAGTAAAGAAACTTTATGAACATAAATTGTCTTCTGCGTGGACTAAATCGGAAGCAATTGTTACCAAACGGTAACCAACTTAGAAGGCTCGATCCTAACTTAATCTGGTACTGTTTGAAGGTGCTCAAATACGTCAGTCTCGTTTTCGCATATTTACTGGCACGTTAAAGAACTCCTGCGGGACAAAATTTCTGCACCTCGGCGTCTCCGAAAATCGTAAAAATAGTTAGTGGGACGTAAAATCAATAACATTATTGTCATCTCTCTAAATTACATGTTAACAGGCACGGCCGCTTCCTTCCCACTCCTAGTCCTTTACTATCCCATCGTTGCCATAAGACCTATCTGTGTCGGTGCGACGTAAAGCCAATTGTAAAATAATAACAATTCCGAAGATTTGGGAAAATATTTGGGACTGCTATGGGATCCAGTTTGCATCTCTGTCTTGAAATTTCCACTTTTAACTATTAATAAGGAAACTGCCATTTTTCTGGGTAAGTTCGCCCGTAAAATGCAGATCACGACTTTTATCACTCAAAGGCAGATGTTGTCATGGAACAGCCTCGACCACTTGGAGAAAAGAGTGCGATCTTCTGGGGGTGAAAACAAATGTCATTTTTCATTCATTCGACTCTTTATCGCAACCCAACTTACAATCCGGGACATAGCAAGTTGAAGGCATATTCACATGCGGTAATAATTTTGAAGCATTTGTCAAAGTATACGTCATACTTCACATATACTTTCACTTTTCAGTTCACAAACAGTTAACGCCATATATTTCATGCATTTATGACTACTGAAAAAGATATAAAAATGTTTACACACTGCCACTTTAAGCCGACAAAACGCGCACCTACTTGCCTTTTCATCGACAGGAGCGCTGCAGATGGCGAAGAACAATCACACCGTAAAGTATGACAAGCAAAAAGAGTTTCTCTTGCTGCGATGTTATCACTTTCATCATTATCATGCTTCGCAATAAAAGAGCGGATGTTTCTGAATAGTTGAAGCCAGAGTCTTCTCAGCATCCTTCACTTCCTGGTTACGTACGGTACTTGTTGGTTGATATCGCTTGTACCTCCACGAACAATGGAAAAATGGACATTGCAATGCTCACATACCATTTTTTGCCACCACTACACTGCTCTCCTAGTTTAATAAATGTATATTTTTTCGGGAGATCGGCGTTAAAACTGCACTTTCGCCTTGACGTTATAAGGAAAGAATCAGACAGATTTTAAATTTCCTTAACAAGAATTAATTTAAATGACCACTAACATGGTAAAGCTACTCACAGCTGGGTAGACGCCGCTTCTGAAACGCGCAGTGTTGTTAAAATACATTTCCTTTTTCATAAATAAATCGCTCAGGTTTCGATACTTTATATCGAACAATGCAGTTCCATGCTTAAATTATTGTTGTTCATGATACTGCTATACTATTATTGCTTATGATTATGAATAATACATTTTCTATCGAATATGGAAGTATATTTATACGAAACAGATAGGACATTTTTGTTTACTAAAATGACGAGGTAGCCTGGAAACATGCCAAGTTCTGTTCGAAACGGTACGTATGGCCAACCTACTTAAGACGAAAAAAGTTCGTTTTCTGATCTCTCACTCTCTCCAATTTCAGTATATTAGTACGAAATATTCTTTATCACACAGAACGTGCATAAAAAGTTTCATACTTTTTCTCACGCTCTCGTTTTTCTCCATAACTGGAAGAGGTAACTCAGAAACTCTCTTCCGTAAGATAAGCAGAGCGCTGCACCAGGAGCAGAGAGCTGCTTCTAATGAGCTCATTCACACAGATGCCTCGTCTAGGCTTCTCATTACCATGGAGCCGTGAATCGACAGTGAGGGCTCTTTTTCCTAAGTCTGTCACTTTAGCCAGCTCACCGCCTTCCATTCTCCTGAAACAATACTTCCTTCTCTAGGAAAGTTTAAACGAGCAGGATACAATATTCAGGTTTGTTTATGGACACTGATTTAATTAACACTATTAACACTACATGGCTAAGCTGTTGCATGCAAATTGTGTGCTTCACGCTTGCAGGAAGAAGAAGAAGAAGACGAAGAGGAAGAAGGAGAAGTTTAAACGAGAACTGCTCAGCTCATAAATGCCAATTCAATTGATTATATGTGTAAGAAATGTGCCAATCCTTTATTGACAAGTGCCTTAATGTGGTGATGAGAAAATGAGAAAAGAGAAACATCTAACCCTAAACGTTCAGGCAGGAATGTTACAGCAAAAAATGTAATGCATGAATGAATGATCAAGCCCTTCCACAATAGAACATTTCATACCCTGAATATATGTCTTATTTTAGTCTTTAAATAATGCCCTGCTAAATATTTTTTGTTTCATGTATCCAGAATTGCTGCAGCAATTTCGAAGTTAATATGTTAATAACATAATATTTCTAAACATTATTTATTTATCCATTTTCGTTTATGAACTTGCACTGATATTTGAACTTGTCGTCCAGATACCAGGTCTCGCCACTACGAGCATCACTTGAGAATTGTCTCCCATTTTAACAAGGTTAAAGCGAGATGGGTCCTATATTGTCTCTAATGTATTTGGTTCGAACCACATCCTCAGCAGTCCTGAATATTTTTCCATGGTTTCCCATTTTCTCCAGTACCTTAAGACCACGTTAGTGCGACAATAAATCACAACAACAAAAACAGCTAGAATGACTTTTCTTCTTCTACAATTTGCTTTACGTCGTGCCGACACAGATACTGTCTTATGGCGATGATGGGACAGGAAAGGGCTAAGAGTGGGAAGGAACTAGCCGTGATCTTTTAAGGTACAGCCCCGACATATGCCTGGGGTGAAAATGGGAAACCACAGAAAACTATATTCAAGGCTGGCGACAGCGGGGTTGGAACCCACTGTCTCCCGGATACAACCTCACAGCTGCGCGACCATAATCGCACGGCCAAATTGCTCGAAGGAAACCGTTAAACCCGGCCTAGGTGGCCCAGTGTTGCCAACATATAATGGCCAGAAATGGCTAAACATACGGAGATAATTATTGCAAGTAGTCGCTATATGCATGGTGTAAATCGTAAGACAGTATAATAATAATATGTTGTATTTATTCTGGCAAAGTTATGGATGTACACCCTTTCTTATACCTAACCAGTCTTAACCTAGGACACTGTTAATAACAGTGGCTGGTAAAGGCGTGCTCGGTTCGCCCGGAAGGACGTGGGTTCGAATCCCCGTCAGGAAATCGTAAAATTTAAGAAACGAGATTTCCACTTCCGGAGGTGCATATGGCCCTGAGGTTCACTTAGCCTACACCAAAAATGAGTACCAGGTTAATTCCTGGGGGCAAAGGCGGCCGGGCATAGAGCTAACCACTCTACCCCATCACGTGCCGAGGTTAACAATGGTGGATGCCTTTACCTTCCACTCCTCCAAGGACCTTCATGGCCGGTACGGAGGTGACTTTGCTTTGCTTTTTACTGTTAACAGTAACTACTGATGACTGGATGATTTCTGGGCGAATTCCGACAAAAGAGTAGCGTTACAAAAATGTTGCAAAGTTTGGGCTGGGAAGAACTGGGAGAAAGGAGACGAGCTGCTCGACTGAGTGGTATGTTCCGAGCTGTCAGCGGAAAAATGGCGTGGAATGACATTAGTAAACGAATAAGTGTGAGTGGCGTCTTTAAAAGTAGGAAAGATCACAATATGAAGATAAAGTTGGAATACAAGAGGACAAATTGGGGCAAATATTCATTTATAGGAACGGGAGTTACGGATTGGAGTAACTTACCAAGGGAGATGTTCAATAAAATTCCAATGTCATTGAAATCATTTAAGAAAAGACTAGGAAAACAACACATAGGGAATCTACCACCTGGGCGACTGCCCTAAATGCAGATCAGTATTGACTGACTGATTGATTGATTGATTGATTGATTGACTGATTGATTGACAATAATATGAACACAATATCAACAGTAATAACAGTAATAGTATTAATAAAAGTAATCATACGTAAAAATCCATACCATCTACTGTATATAATGCACATCGTACGTAGAGTACGGGGGTCGAAGGGATAGTATGTGGTCCTGTGGGTACACTTCTTGCTGATGGAAGTGCACGAGCAAAACACAGGAAATGCCATGTATTCCTACCAAGTCCGATACATCTACGCCCACGCTGTGGCCTCTGGGCAACGGGTACATTATTTAAGGTACACGGCTGTCATATATGGGCGTAAAGCTAGTTCCCGACGCTTAAATGGGGACCAATCAGCTAAGGGAGACAACCCTAACAGAAAACATCGGTCCTCCACGATTGCTGGGGGTTGGAGCAAGGCTAACAACCTCGCTTCCGAAAACAAACTGTCGCGAAGGCCCAGAATATGCCTCAGAATGGTGGATTTAATAGACGACGAGCTAAGCTAAAGGAAATGGACTATGCAATTGGTACATGGAGTGTACGCACCTTTCTACGAGCCGGAGCATTAAAAGTATTGACGCAGAAACTAGAAGTCAACAAATTGGACATAGCAGCCATCCAAGAAACAAGATGGTCAGGAAGAGATGAGATCTGGGATACCAAAACGCACACAATATTTAGTAGTGGGAAGTCAAGGAATGCACAAGGAGTAGCAACATTTATAGTACGAACACAAGCCAAAGGTGATGTACTACAGTTCTTGGCAGTAAAGGAAAGATTGGCAACACTGCGTGTTAAAATGCGATTCTATAATCTAACAATCGTAAATGCACACGCACCAACGGAAGACAAGGAACAGATAGTCAAGGATCAGTTCTATGCTGAAATGGAACGAGTGCTAGATTCAATCCCACCAAACGATACTAAGATGACAATAGGAGACCTAAATGCACAAATTAGGAAGGAGGAGATATATCAAGGAAAAATAGGGATCTATAGTTTACACAACAATAATAATAATGATAATGAACAGAGATTGCTTGACCTTGCAACCAGCAGAAACATGAAAGTAATGTCAACTTCTTTCCCTCACAAAAGAGCTACACAAGCAAACATGGATATCGCCGGATGGAAAGACCTGTAATCAAACAGACCACGTAGTGATGGAGAAAAGATGGGAATCCAATATCATGGATGTCAGATCATACAGAGGAACAAGTTGTGGCTCCGACTACTTCCTAGTTAAGGCAGTCTTAAGGTGTCGCATTTGAAAGCAAGGAAGGAAGGAGTGAATAGGATAGAAAAATACAATACTAGTGAACTGAAGAATAAGGAAGTACCAGAAAGATACGGGGAAAGAATGGCAGAAGTTCTGGTAGAGAAATATAATAAGGACTAAACAGCAACGATCGAAACCAAATGGGGTGCTCTGAAGGAAAGCGTTAAGGCCATGACAAAGGACACACTAGACATTGCACCCAAAAGGAACACAAAGGAATGGTTTGATGAGGAATGCCAAAAAGCCATAGCAGAAAGAGATAAGTCATATAAAGCATACCTAGAGAGATCAACAATGGTGAAGAAACAAGAGGTTGAAAAGCAGAATAAAGAAGTAAGGAATGTATGTCGAAGAAGAAGAAGAAGAAAAGAAAATTAAATGAGAAAATGGCTAGAATAGTGGAGGAATTCAAAGAAGATAATAGCTACATGGCTTACAGAAGTTAAGGAAGTGAAAGAAGGATTCAAGGCAAGAACTAACATGTGTAAGGACAGAGACGGAGAGCTTTTGGGAGATAAAGAAGGGATCCAAGATAGATGGAAGGAATATTTCCAACACCTCCTGAACCCAGTAGAAATGGAAGGGAAAACACCAACTACTTCAAGGAATAACAATGAGAGAAATGAATCGGAAGTCACAGCACCATCTTTAGTGTTAGAAGCCATACAGCAACTGAAAAACAATCAAGCACCAGGTTTCGATGGAATCCCTGCAGTTGTGAAAATACGGAGGAACCACACTACAAGAATCTGTATACGATCTAATTATGAGTGTGTGGAATACAGAAGAAATACCTGAAGACTGGCGCAAAGGCATTATGCCCAATATACAAGAAAGGGGAGAAGTTGGAATGTAGCAATTCACATTCACTACTGTGTACAGTATATACGCTGTTCACCTCCATCCTGAAGAAGAGACTACAACCCCTGGCGGAAGAAATTCTAGGAGAATACCAGGCAGGGTTCAGGAAGGGAAGATCCACTATTGACCAGGTATTTACTGTTTAATTAATGGCCTATGGCCTCCGGAGACACCTGGTGCGGGTCTTTTTTCTCGTAGACGATCTATTAGGCGACCTGCATGTCTGTGAAGATGAGGGCCCTACCCAGGATGATTTATAATGCTGAATACGTCACACACACCCAGTCCCCGAGCCACTGAATTAACCAATTAAGGTTAAAATCCCCGGCCCAGCCGGGAATCGAACCCGGGCCAAAGAAGGTATTTTTAGGAGACTTTGGAGGAGGAAGGCCTGTGGGAAGGCCACTTAACAGATGGGAAGATTGTGTACATCAGGACGCAGCACATATCCTCAAGATCCGGAATTGGAGAATTGCTTCGCGAGATCGACAAGTTTGGCAGAAAGCAACTGGGGTGGCCCTGACCCGAAAACGAGCCATCGCGCCATAGCAAGCAAGGTACGTAGAGTACTTAAAATAATTATATGAATAGTGAGTACTATAAATACTACCTAAGAGAAAGTTTCAAAAATATATACATTTCTACAATATAGCCTACCGAGATATCGCCTTCGATTAAGAGGTGAAGAAAAGGATTAGTAAGAAGAAGATGAAGATCTGCGAAAGGAAGAGGGAAATAATCATCAAGAGCGGGTAGGTGTTCTCTGGTCAAAACTTGATGATTCGCATGAATCTAGTATTTCGACACAGGCATGTTTGAAAGCTGAGCTGCTGGACATGCTTCTGACGCCCACTGATAAGAGATTCCATTGTCGGGCTGCGGTAACGGTGAATGATTTCGTGTAGATTGTTGTTCTGTGTACAGTATAAACTCATGCTGCTGCAGGATCGGGTGTTTTTGTTATGGTCTGTGGAGAGGAGTTTGATGCTATCACGGAGATAGGCTGGATGAGAAGTTTTAAGAATATTATGCAAAAAGCAAAGAGTGCGTCGTATTTGCAGGCGAAGCCACCCCAGCCGTGTGTACGACGATGTGACATGGTCAGCGTAACGAAGTCCACAGATAAATCTTACACAAGTATTCTGAGCACACTGTAATTTCCTTCCCTATTCTACTTCTAGCTTATTGTAAACTATATCGCAATCATCAAAATGAAGTTCGGCTCGCCAGGTGCAGGTCTTTTGATATGACGCCCGTAGGCGACCTCCGCGTCGTAATGAGGATGAAATGATAATAAAGACGACACATACACCCAGCCCCCGTGACAGCGAAATTAACCAATGATGGTTCAAATTCCCGACCCAGCCGGGAATCAAACCCGGGATCCCTGTGACCGAAGGCCAGCACGCTAACCATTTAGCCATGGAGCCGGACATCAAAATGAGTGATTGAACAAAAATTTTCTTTAGTTTAAAAGGGAAAGTGAATTTGAATTTACTGAGACAGTGTAGCGTTCCATATATTTTTCTACAGACATATACAGTTTGGGCAGACTAGGGCAGATGTTCGTCAAATATTACACCAAGATTCCTTACGTTCTGACTATACTGTATGGGATTACTACTTATGGACAACTGTGGTAACGCTGTTCGATTGAGACTGCGAAGTAATTTAGGGTAACCAATAATTATTGCCTGGGATTTTGATGGGTTTAATTTTGATCCGTGATTTTTGGCTCATATATCTATGGTCATCAGGTCTTCATTCAGGTGAAGTGCTTCTGAGCGTAGGTTTTCGGGTTTACTGTGTATATATATCCGTAAGTCATCTGCGTATAAGTGGTATTTACAATGTTTTAATCCGGAAGATATGCCATTTATATACAAAGAGAAAAATATGGGGGCCAGTACAGATCCTTGTTGTATTCCCAGGTCAATCATACGTCAATTTGAATATTCACTGCCGGCGGCCGGTGAGATAGGAACTGATGCATTGAAGTGCACTCGCATAGAAATTTAAACTATTTCATTCGGATATAAGTATGTTTCTGTCAACAGTGTCGAAAGTTTTACTAAAGTCCAATAATGCTAGAAATGTCAGCTATTCGTTGTCCAAAGCTTGCCTTATGCCATCAGTGACATGTGTTTCACTGCAAGTGCTGTGTCTTGGTGGATATCGAGGAGATTATGTTGAGTAAGATAGTTGGTAATCTGCTTGTGAACTATGAATTCTAAACCTTTTGACAATACACATAAGATGCTAATCAGCCGATAGTCACTGACGTCCTTTGCCAGTCTTATTTTCGGAAGCGAGCGAATTATGGCCATTTTCCATATTTTCGGATAAGTCCCCTGTTGTAGTGAATAAAGATATTCATCAATGGATACATGATGTGATGGAGAATTTTCATGAGAATTTCGTGGCCCATAGTTTCTCTGCCCCTAGCCTTGGTCTTGATGCGTTTTATTGAGTCAATCACTTCTTGTGGTGTGATGTGACTGAAGTAAAATGTATCCCTGCGTGGAGATGGCCCATTATCATATGTATTGTTTTCTCTTTCACGACCGGATTAATTCCCGTTGGAGAGATTAAATGGTCGTTTAATTCATCTACGCTAACATTTAGTTCTTCGTTAAATTTCTGGTTATTGATGCAAAAATATTTCATAGATTTCCACATCGTCGCAGGGCATACGTAAGGTCTAATGAAGTTATGGGCGTACCGTAGTGTAGTGTTTCGAATTTTAGAGGTCGTTTTATTACTCAGTGTTTTATAAGTCTGGTAGCTCACTTCCGTTGGGTGGTGTTTGTATCGTGTATGAGCAGTGTCTCGTTTACCCATTAGGTGGCGAATATCGTCATCTGTCCACGCTTTAGGAGCTCTGAAAGCCTTTCCCGTACGCAATGGGGCGTGCCAATCGTAGAGTTGCATTACGATGTCATTAAATGTTGAAACTCTTTCCTCTACATTATTGGCACGATTTATCTCCATCCACGGTACGGAAAGAACATCTTGTAATTTGTTCTGCGTCAATTCGTCTGAGGTCCCTGAACGATAATATTTTCGTCTTTCCTTTCGGGCTTCACACACATACACACACACACATTTTAAGTATAACAGTTGAGAGGAAGAAGGAAGAAAGACATTCATATACAATTTATTTTAAATGATACTAAGCTCATCTAATAAAAATATACATCATCCTCTTCCCCCCTCCTCTGCACCTCTTGCTGTAGTAATTGGGGTATCGGTTGAATTTCTAAGCTTCACTTGTTTCAACAAATCAAAGAACTTCCCACGGGACCTCATCTCTCATGAAAAACAACGTTTTTTCCATACGGCTTAGTCCAAGTCTTACGCTCTTTTTTAGTTCGTTTTGTACGAAGTTAATTTGACTGAAAACGTGCTCGACTTCTGTATTTGAATGAGACAAAGTTAGGGCCGAAAGAGCAAACGAGATCAATTCTAAATAAGGATTTTCTACTGCAATATATTTATGCTGATTGAATTATAGCCAGAATTCAGTCGTGGAGGACTTCTGAAAAATATGCCTCCACTGATTTCCACAGCAGGTCTATGAGAAGCTCTTTAACAGTTTTTAAGCATTTGCACTTAGCAGTGACATTTCTCAGAGGAATTCGAAGTTGTTATACAGCTGATTTTAATTTTTTAAACTATTTTTAAATCTGCACACTTTCTACTCTATTATCCTTGGTGTCATGTGACAAGTTGTAATTTTTCATTACATCTCAACTGAATAACCAAGATATGCTATACAGACAAGGGAGACAAACATGCAAGAAAAGTCGAATCAGAATTCTACGTGATTTATGAAACAGGGATGCTCAGTTACTTCTACTGTCATTAAGGTAAGAATTATTTCACAATATGCCGAAACTATTAAAACCTGTTACAACATTGAAAATCGCAATAAAATCGTCGAAAATAAATATGACTAAAAATGACCAAGTTGGGAAAAGAAAGTGACCAAAATGGCACAAGTTGCTTTTTCTAAAATTTATGGCTAATTTAAAACTCGAAACGACCAGATGTAGCCACAGAGTGGCTAATTGGCAACCCTGAGATGGCCTAGCTGCTTCGTCGCTGGCTTTCTATTCCTAAGATCGCGGTTCTGTATGCGTCTTGCTCGGCGAAATTTAAGGGTGATTAAATGCATCGGTTCCGAGTCATCAGATTCTTGCAGGAAAACATTCAGACGCACTCGCAACATTATAACTTGTTGGGGTGAAATAAATCTTACTGGAATTAAACCACGTTTTTAGTATTGCAGTTTTCTCTTCTGGAAACCTCATTTTTAACATTCCGCTAGCTCACACGCGATACAGGTCTGCACAAGAAAATTACGGGGAGCATGGAAAGAAGTTCCCCTAATCGCCGAATGGACAATGTCCAGTGCGCTGTTGGAACAGACATTTCGATTGTGCAGTGTCCTAGGGAATGAAAACGAAGATACCGTCTTTAACAATATACATAGCCGGGCTGAGTGGCTCAGACAGTTAAGGCGCTGGCCTTCTAACCTCAATTTGGCAGGTTCGATCCTGGCTCAGTCCGGTGGTATTTGAAGGTGCTCGAATATGACAGCCTCGTGTCGGTAGATTTACTGGCACGTAAAAGAACTGCGAGACTAAATTCCGGCACCTCGGAGTCTCCGAAGACCGTAAAAGTAGTTAGTGGGAAGTAACGCAAATAACATTATTAACAATATACACACATATAGACTCCCCTTTAGGACACAATGCCAATATTCAAAACGAAGCCTTCCCGAAACAGAGAGGTTTAATTGTTACTTCAGACAAAAATCTTACAAAAACAAATCGCTGAGGCTGTGTATTAATCTAACTTCAATAAATGTATACGCCCAGCTTATTGTGAGTTAGTGAGACGAACACGCACAACTTCAGTAGTTAGTCCATCACATTTATAACGCATTTAAGTTAATATCTCCCCACAGTATGAGCCTGGCATGTCATGTTGTTCTCAAACTCGTCGCAAGGAAATCAAAGCGAAGTTCAGGAGACAATGTCCACGTCACCACAGTATCACACGTGCAATCTGCTGTGCGATAAGATCCATTTTCCTTTCACAGGTCATTACGAGCAAAACTACTCCTACCTGAATGTAGAACTAGAGAATGAAGAGATTCTGGATGCTCTCTTACCTGAAACAAAAATAGGTCACTGCTTAAGTTTGGTAAGTCTCAAATGCGTAATATATTTCAACAAAATCACACAGTAACTTCCAACACACAATATGCTCTAAAGTACTTATTTTTAAAGATCTTTGCAGTGTGATTCAATAATCGATTAGCCCTGGAAAAAAATACGTAGTATGTAAATGTTTCTATTTTTTCATATATGTAAATAGATAAAACCAAACCAAACCCCATGGCACTACAGCCCTTGAAGGGCCTTGGCCTACCAAGCGACTGCTGCTCAGCGCGAAGGCCTGCAGATTACGAGGTGTCGTGTGGTCAGCATAACGAATAATCTCGGCCGCTATTCTTGGCTTTCTGGACCGGGGCCGCTATCTCACCGTCAGATAGCTCCTTAATTCTAATCACGTAGGCTGAGTGGACCTCGAACCAGCCCTCAGGTCCAGGTAAAAATCCCTGACCTGGCCGGGAATCGAACCCGGGGCCTCTGGGTAAGAGGCAGGCAAGCTACCCCTACACCACGGGGCCGGCTATGTAAATAGACAGTAGAATGTAAATGAATTACGCTACGAAATCTCTTTTTGTTCCACCATACTATAATACGCTAACTACATGTGACGTACTACCATTCATCATTAAAGTACTGTTGTTATTCCAATTAACCATATCCGATATCGATTAATGTGGTACGCGGAACAATCCTCAAGCCTTGAAAACAGGAATCCAAAATGGCATTTATAGCTATCACACGTTTCTTCAAGTATTAAAAAGTAAGATGTAATCATCTGCAATACGTGTTCATTAATAAAAGATATGTTTCTTGCTGTTACTTCCGCAGTTCATCCCAGCTACTTCTGTTCACTTCCTGTGTATTAATGACTATTGCTTAGAGCATGACGAATAGAAATGAATAGTGTGATGACTCACTCTGAATCTCATGTTAACAGACATGGTGTACAAGTTCTCCGACGCCTGCAGGGCTCCTGTCAACATAAAGGCCAAGTAGGCGCACTTTTTGTCGGCTTTTAAGCGAAAGTGTGCAAACAGTTTCTGGTCTTTTTCGGTAGTTTTATACGCGCAAAATGTCTGGTGTTAACTTTTCGTGAACTGAAAAGTGAAAAATATTAAGTATTTGAGAAGAACATATACTTCTGCATATGTTTCAATTTACTGCGATAAACAATCAAATGAAAAATAGTTTTTTCACCCCAAAGAATCCCAATCTATTCTCCAAATGGAACAAGGCTACTCCACGATAAGATCTGACTTTGAGTTATACACGTCGTATCTGTGCTCACAGTTTCATTATTAATGGTGGAAAAGTGGGACAGAGACGCAAGCTGGATCCCATAGCAGTCCCACACATTTTTCCAAACCGGGCGAGTTGACCGTGCGGTTAGGGGCGAGCGGCTGTGAGCTTGCATCCGCGAGATAGTGGGTTCGAATCCCACTGTCGGCAGCCCTGAAGATGGTTTTCCGTGGTTTCCAATTTTCACATCAGGCAAATGCTGGGGCTGTACCTTAATTAAGGCCACGGTCGCTTTCATCCAACTCCTAGGCCTTTCTTAACCCATCGTCGCCATAAGACCTATTTGTGTCGGTGCGACGTAAAGCCACTAGCAAAATAGCATTTTTTCAAATCTCTCATTATATTTATCCTGAAACATCACAGTAAAAAATGTCCATATCAACGCCAATCTACTAAATCGGAAGTTCCTTCCACTCATGATTGTTCCATACTGGACACACCTAGCATTAGCTCTGTACGATCTAGTGCTGGTGATAACACGAAGTTAGTGCTAACGATCAGCAGGAATTCATTTAAAAAAATGAATTAATCATCTCCAGAGGAAGCTACTAGTAAGATTCATGATTAAACTGAGCATGTTAAAATTTAAATTAAGTAGTTATGTCAGAATTGCATGTGTATAACATGCGTATTCATAAGAATAATGTGGCAAGCCTGCTGAGGTTTAATATGTTTACTATGATATATTTCGCAGCATGTACACTAAACAGTTGACGTCGGTTTTAAAAGGTTATAACTAATAAATGCTACAGAGCTTGATATGCAGTCATTTTCATGGCGAAATACTGAAAGAACACTTAGGGCAACTAAGCACAAACGTTTGAGATACTCATTGCGTTACTGACGAACCCACCGAGCTCGATAGCTGCAGTCGCTTAAGTGCGGCCAGTATCCATTATTCGGGAGATAGTGGGTTCGAACCCCACTGTCGGCAGCCTTGAAGATGGTTTTCCGTGGTCTGGGGCTGTACCTTAATTAAGGCCACGGCCGCTTCCTTCCCACTCCTTGCCCTTCCCTGTCCCAGCGTCGCCATAAGACCTATCTGTGTCGGTGCGACGTAAAGCAAAGAAAAAAAACTGACGAACCAAGTTCTGAAGAAATGTCCTTATGTCATTATTAACTGTAAAATATATCCTACGTATTTATCACAGATTACTTTCAAAACACGAAACATTATATTTTAATTTGCATCAAGCATATACAGCACATAAACACGGTCATCAGTCAATAAACACAATGCACAGTCTTGAATCACCATAGTAATAAATACACTGTTTAAAATCATTTATTTAAACTATAAATTCTGAATTAAATCACATCAATTCCCACTTAGTAACGCATGTTCAGAGACAGCTGATCTCTATCTATCTACACCAGCGCCGCGCAGTGAAGGAACATATCAACCAAAACAAGTCGTCACACTACACATTTCTATTCGCCCAGCTTTGAGGTTAAAAAGCTCTAATACACAGCGCTGTTCCGCGCCGGACATTTGTTGAACTAGTCGGAAACACTCATGGTCAATATAGATCATGCCTACCATCTGTCGTAACAGTCGAGAACATTATACTGTACTTCGAACTTCGAACCCGGATATATTTGAAACTATTTTCCACTACGCTGGATCAGTAATTTCTGATAAAACCGTTAACAGGTGTTTCATGAATATCAATATTTCCATTTCATTGGTGTGCATTTTGTTACGAGGCATTTTATCAGAGTACTCGTAGATGGGATAGGCACATGGTTCTGCACTTAAGGATTATCATCACTATTAATAAATCTCTATTATAAAAAGCCAGAAGACTGACTGACTGACTCACTCACTCACCGACATTAATGTTTACCAACTTACAAGTGAGCTAGAGACTTTTCATTCAACAAACTGATAGCTATTACGAAAATTTCCAAAAAAGTTCAAATTTTATTTTACTCCCAAAAAACACGGCGTACGCGAACTTCCAGGTGCGGTAGAAAATTAAAATTTAACTAAATTATAGCTTTTAGTCTGTAACCGACGGAGAAATGACAAAAATGGTCCACTTGATTAACTTCTTCATCCGAAAAATATCGAAATATTCTGGCAATTCTCATGACGGTGAAGGCAATTGTTTCTACGTATTTTGTGGTTAAATGGTAATTCGTATCGCAAAACGGACAACACATTCTCGACCCATAATGGAAAGATCTAAACCTTTGGTCCTATGATTTGTAGTCGTATCTCGATCCCTTATGACTTAGGTAGAGCTGCATTTTACGATTATCGAGCGAGTTGACCGTGGGGTTATGGGCGCGCAGCTGTGAGCTTGCATCCGGGAGAGAGTGGATTCGAACCCCGCTGTCGGCAGCCCTGAAAGTGGTTTTCTGTGGTTTCCCCATTTTCACACCCAACAAACGCTGGCGCTGTACGTTAATTAAGGCCACGACCGCTTCCTTTCCACTCTTAGGCCTTTCCTATCCCATCGTCGCTATAAGACTCATCTGTGTCGGTAAAACGAAAAAAAAAATTGTACAAAACATTTTGCGATTTTACGTCAATTTTGTACATTTTCCTCAATTAATTTTAATATTTGACACACTTATAAGACACAGAATCATGAAATTCGGCAGGCTCAATAACACAACAGCGAGCCATATGCAAGGCAAATTGCATGATTCTAGGTGCCGTTTAAGTATGGTTATACGAAAGGAATATATGGAAACTTTACTAAAATTTCAGGCTAATCTAAGTTTCACAACCAATCTAAGGTGTACCCGAGGGAGATACCACAAAACATCAAAGAAGCAAAACTGTAGATCGTTTCATCCTCAATACGCCTCCCAAGTTTCAAGACTGTACCTGTCCATTGGGTGTGGAGAATAAATTATCACCTTTTGAAAAATGAACGAAAGTTTCCCCAGATTAAAACGTTTACCTCTATCTGCAATCTACTGCTTGTTAAGAGTGTTTGCCACCCTACCTGTCACCACTGCAGCCAGTGAGAGATCATTTTCAACATTACGACGCCTGAAAATCTACCTCAAAAATACCACAAGTGAAAGTCGACTCAACGGGTTGGCTCTCTTGAACATTCACAGAGACATAGTTGTAAAACCAACAGATGTGTTAAATTCATTTTCTAGGAAGCGTCGAAAATTGGATTTTAGATTGTAAACTGAACATACCGTTCGAGATAAAACTGCTGACCTGGATCATATTGTTCTTATTCTGTATTTTAAAGTAAGAATTTTGTAGTGTATTGCAATCTGAATATCACATACAGTAATTCACTCTTTTGTCAGTATCCTTATGACAGTCATCCATGCGCGTACTAGACACGCACAAGCACTTTCATTATGTTATATCTTAATTTTGTAACTGTAACCCCCCCGCCCAATTGGCCGATCCTGGCTACGTGTAACAAATTTGATCTAGCCCATGCTAGAAGACATAGCGCACTGTAAACACTACATCTCGCCAGCAAAGGCATGTGGGTAGCATACCGCGGGAAATCTCTCGCTCATGATCGGACAGACACGCCTGAATGAACTTGGACATCGAGACGGAGTCCGAAGGACGCGGTCCAGCAAACAATTTTACTTAGGAACAAGTTACTTTTGGAACTATTTACTTATACAACTCTTGTGCTACTGTACTGATCTGGTACATATACGTGATCTTCTATGTCTCATGGCAACTTTCGGTAAAATAGAGGGTACTATTTACCTGGAGTGAAAACTGGAAACCACGGAAAACAATATAATTTCAGCTGAATGAACCGTTACTTTTGCTTATGAAACACTACTTTATATATATAAAGCAGAATGTCTGTCTGTCTGTCTGTCTGTCTGTCTGTCTGTCTGTCTGTCTGTCTGTCTGTCTGTCTGTCTGTCCGTCCGTTCCACCAATCTGAATGAAATTTTGTTTACTTACCTACTAGCATGTGCCCGCGGCTTTGCCCGCGTTTGTTAATTCAACCGTTAGACGTTTCTAAACTACTTATTTAAAAGCAAATTAAAACATTATATTTATTAACTCACATCGTTTTGACGTAAATTGCATGAAATACATTATTTTATTTTTATTATATTGTTACTTTCAATGATTAAGATACCGGGTTGATGGATGGTACAAATAATATTAAAACCATGTAAAAGACCATGTTATATAATACAAAATATATTGTTTCCTTATAGAACTTCGGAATAAACTATATTGCGTTTGCCTTTTGAACTCTTGAACAATCCACGTACAGTTCACAATGGCAAAATCACCGTTTTCGAAAATGGAGTCCTACAACTTTAAGCGATTGTCGTATGTCAAAATTTCAGATCTCTGTGTGCCGTAGATTTGACTGGGCTTGGCACACATACACCCAAACACTTCCGAATATTACGGGCTGACGGCTCCTTGTGTCGCGGACCGAAAATGGCTTCCTACTCAATGGACCTAACAGTCCGAGGAATACTACTTCGCCCGCAGCATGCTCAGTAATGATGGTGGCTTCAATAATATTCGTCATCAGTTTCAGAGCCGTGTTCATTGCAGAGCGTCAACTGCGTCTTATACCCTCACACCATGTAAGACCAAAAACGGTTTCCCACGCCCTGGACGTAAAATGGCTCCTTGAATATTCTGTTCTCTACCTATCTTATGCACGTTGCCTAGCGACAGCGACTCTATCCATTTAATCTTGGTGACAGCACGTCGGATTGTCATATCCCAATGCACGTTTTCCGATGGTTTTTCGTGCGTAACTCACCAACGAATGCGAAAATGAACATTCCGGCTTCGAGGTGCTTTCGGACCCCCTTCCATCTACCTATATTCAAAATTCCATATCCCTACGTGCTGTAGATTTTGCTGGGCATCGCGCACAGACAGACACACAGACAGACAAACACTTCCTTTTATAATTATAGATTAGGATCCTTGCGGGTAACCCTGTCTACAAGAAATTTTAACAGCACTTTCCATTCCAGCATAGCTTTCAAGCAAACTTGGTATACGTATGAGTTCCTATCTGGAAAATAGGCATCCCTAGCGGCCGGGCTGAGTGGCTCAGATGGTTGAGGCACTGGCCTTCTGACTCCAACTTGGCAGGTTCGATCCTAGTTCATTCCAGTGGTATTTGAAGGTGCTCAAGTACGACAGGCTCGTGCCGGCACCTCGGTGTCTCCGCAAAACCGAAAAAGTAGTTAGTGGGAAGTAAAGCGAATAACATTATTATTACATCTCTAGCGCCTCTAGGGGAGGGAATGACATGCAAAAATAATAGAAAACGACCGATATCAGTGACGAATCCTGAGTTTGCGGCAGGGCCTCTCAAACGCCCAAACTCCCACGCGTGAAAATCGAGGCGCAAGAGCTCCGTGCACTGTGCATCGGTCCCGCTCGGCTCGGCTCGGACCAACGCTTCGTCTCTGGGCTACTCGGCTAAGTTCGGCTAAGCTCGGCTCTACTCGGCTCAACTCAACTCGGATTTGGGGCGCTACGGAGCAAGTGAGGAAGAGGGAGATAGGGGGAGCGAGCGAGACAGGCGTGAGGAAAGAGAGAGTAAGCGCTATTGCTCCAAATCGTGGAGTGGGGGTCTGCACTCTGGTCAACCAAGCGAAGTCGTCTTTTGCACCGTGCACAGTGCATGAACCAGGCGCATGCACCCTGAAAGGCCCAAGTTTACGGGCTCCGTGAGATGAATTGTAAAACTCTAGGTGCCATATAAGTACAAGTTCAGTCTCCATCGGCTTGGGGCTCAGAAGGGGTGATGAAAATCTTCAAACTGACCGAGAGAAGTGTTGATTCGATATTTTGTTAGGGGGGCCGAGGCAGACAGGGATTTGTACGTAGATGAAAGAAACAGAGCGAAACAAATAGTTACTGAATCCAAAAAGAAGTCGTGGGAAGATTTTGGTAATAATCTGGAAAGGCTAGGCCAAACAGCAGGGAAGCCTTTCTGGACAGTAATAAAGAATCTCAGGAAAGAAGGAAAAAAGGAAATGAGCAGTGCTTTGAGTAATTCAGGTGAAATCACAATAGATCCTAGGGAATCACTGGAGAGGTGGAGGGAATATTTTGAACATCTTCTCAACGTAAAAGGAAATCTTCCTGGTGGTGTTGCGAACAGCCAAGCGCATGGGGAGGTGGAAAATGATGATGGTAAAATTACGCTTGAGGAAGTGGAAAGGATGGTAAGTAAACTCCATTGTCATAAAGCAGCAGGAATAGATGAAATTAGACCCGAAATGGTGAAGTATAGTGGGAAGGTAGGGATGAAATGGCTTCATAGAGTAGTAAGATTAGCATGAAGTGTTGGTAAGGTACCTTCAGATTGGACAAAAGCAGTAATTGCACCTATCTATAAGCAAGGGAACAGGAAGGATTGCAACAACTATCGAGGTATCTCATTGATTAGTATACCAGACAAAGTATTCACTGGCATCTTGGAAGGGAGGGTGCGATCAGTCGTTGAGAGGAAGTTTGATGAAACCCAGTGTGGTTTCAGACCACAGAGAGGCTGTCAGGATCAGATTTTCAGTATGCGCCAGGTAACTGAAAAATGCTACGAGAGGAATAGGCAGTTGTGTTTATGTTTCGTAGATCTAGAGAAAGCATACGACAGGGTACCGAGGGAGAAGATATTCGCTATACTGGGGGACTATGGAATTAAAGGTAGATTATTAAAATCAATCAAAGGTATTTACGTTGACAATTGGGCTTCAGTGAGAATTGATGGTAGAATGAGTTCTTGGTTCAGGGTACTTACAGGGGTTAGACAAGGCTGTAATCTTTCACCTTTGCTGTTCGTAGTTTACATGGATCATCTGCTGAAAGGTATAAAATGGCAGGGAGGGATTTAGTTAGGTGGAAATGTAATAAGCAGTCTGGCCTGTGCTGACGACTTGGTCTTAATGGCAGATTGTGCCGAAAGCCTGCAGTGTAATATCTTGGAACTTGAAAATAGGTGCAATAAGTATGGTATGAAAATTAGCCTCTCGAAGACTAAATTGATGTCAGTAGGTAAGAAATTCAACAGAACTGAATGTCAGATTGGTGATACAAAGCTAGAACAGGTCGATAATTTCAAGTATTTAGGTTGTGTATTCTCCCAGGATGGTAATATAGTAAGTGAGATTGAAGCAAGGTGTCGTAAAGCTAATGCAGTGAGCTCGCAGTTGCGATCAACAGTATTCTGTAAGAAGGAAGTCAGCTCCCAGACGAAACTATCATTACATCGGTCTGTTTTCAGACCAACTTTGCTTTACGGGAGCGAAAGCTGGGTGGACTCAGGATATCTTATTCATAAGTTAGAAGTAACAGACATGAAAGTAGCAAGAATGATTGCTGGTACAAACAGGTGGGAACAATGGTACTCGGAATGAGGAGATAAAGGCTAATTTAGGAATGAACTCGATGGATGAAGCTGTACGCATAAACAGGCTTCGGTGGTGGGGTCATGTGAGGCGAATGGAGGAGGATAGGTTACTTAGGAAATAATGCAGTCTGTTATGGAGGGTAAGAGAAGTAGAGGTAGACCAAGACGACGATGGTTAGACTCAGTTTCTAACGATTTAAAGATAAGAGGTATAGAACTAAATGAGGCTACAGCAAGTTGCAAATAGAGTATTGTGGCGAAGTTTAGTAAATTCACAGAGGCTTGCAGACTGAACGCTGAAAGGCATAACAGTCTATAATGATGATGTATGAATGTATGTATGTATGTATGTATGTATGTATGTATGTATGTATGTATGTATGTATTGTGCCCTTTTAATCGCTTATGGGTGCAGTATGTATGTATGTATGTATGTATGTATGTATGTATGTATGTATGTATGTATGTATGTATGTATGTATGTATGTATGTAGGCTGACATCATGTCAGTAGCGCGACCTGTAAATGCATGCAGTTATAACTTACTTTTATTAGGCCTATTTGTTTGAATCGATTAACTACTTTCCGGACAATTCGGGGTGTCAACAAGGAAACAGTTTAATGCAAAACTAAATAATCTCAAAATAATATTAAAATGCATACACATAACGATATTTCTAAATCTACAAAGGAGTTCGATAACTATCACCGTCACAATTGAGAAATCTACACAAATTCATTTCAAACAGGCAATATAAATCATAAAAGTAAACAATCAGAAAGGTACCCGAGCAGAGCTGGGCACTGCAGCTACTGTAATTGAAAAATAGAATGAACATTTCTGTGACTTGCCACGAACACCTGCCTCTTATATCACACGAATTTCAATTTTAATCTATATTTTTAAATTACCGAGTGTTCATGAACGATAGGTCACACGTTGTGTACATTCCTTTATATTGGTAAACTATTCTCAGGATTGATTATTTAAGTTACGTTGTACTAAACAACAGCAAAGTAATGTCGGTGTAGGAAGCAGAAAACAAAAGGTATTTAATCTATTTATAAACTCTGCACGGTTAAGAAATTGCCTTCCCTTCATGTGTAGATGTTCAAAGTAATTTTCCCCATCGATTTACATTTTAATTAAAGACACAGTTTGCTACCAGCTTTCAGATCGCCCGGCAGTATAGTAGTCGAAAGAGAAACTTGGAGGTTGCACATAACTAGGTACCTCAGAACAAGTAGCACTAGATCATCCCTTTGGAATCTAATTTTTCTATGAGAAAGACAATTTTTAAAACCTGCATGCAGTGACGAGACACATAGGAGGGAAAATCTCAACACTTAAACCAAATGATTCACGTTTCTCTTGGCGTTTGTCATGTAGAACGTTAACAATACATAACGAGGGAGATGGTCGAGGTTCTTAAATTGTTACACTTCACGTTTAGCGACAAATTAACATGTAACTGCAGTGTTCTGCAGTTGGTCGAGGTTCTTAAATTGTTACACTTCACGTTTAGCGACAAATTAACATGTAACTGCAATGTTCTCCCCATAAATTTTCGTCAGCCGGGTGGCAGGAATGAGTAGCCGGGCGGGGAATAGTACGTAAAAAATTAATAAGAAAAACGTTCATTCTATTCCCTTCAGGGCATGAATAATAATAATAATAATAATAATAATAATAATAATAATAATAATAATAATATGGCCTGAGATACCGTGTGCAAACATCTTAATTCGACGTGATGTGGCTGTTTGCTCGTCAATTCAGAAGTTCCGTTTTACTCTAGGCCTACTAAATGGCAGAATAAACCGAATCTCTCTTGGGCGTCTAAGGCTGAATTTTAGTGAATTTTGTCGGGTATATACCAAATATGTCACCAGATGTATTTTACATGCTGACATCGTACGACTTGGAGTGTCGTCCTTCAACAATCCGACGACCTCTGTCGGGTTCGAACGCGGTATCTCTACCACTGACCCACAGAGGGCATTAACAGTAATATCAGACAGGTAATCACGAACAAGAAGTTCTAGCGTTCTACTGCTCGTTCATAATCGAACACCGGGGCATGTGGATTGCCATACGGTTTCTGACGTCGTGAGGAATCGAATGCTCCCGTGTGATTCCACGCTAATCCAGACACCGCTCGCCCACCACACTACGTTATAGTCAAACTAAACATTTAAACTCTGATGAAATTGATGCAATTATTCTAACAATAACGAAGATTTATCATTTAAATAAACAGTTTTACAGTATTTACATTTTAATTTGACGCACGCAATGATTCAAATATGTATATTTATGTATATTTTTATTATATATGCCAACGGCCGTAGCCGTGTTGAAACACCGGATCCTGTGAGATCTCCGAAGTTAAGCAACATTGGGCGTGGTCAGGAGTTGGATGGGTTGCCACGCGCTGTTGGTGGGGGTAAGGGAATGGAGGAGCGGAAAGGAACTGGCCACCCTACCGCACGTAAACTCCGGCTCAGGAACACCTCTGCAGAATAACCCTTACCTACCTTATTATATATTAATATTACGTAATTATCGCGTATCTAGGTTATGTTAGCCCGGCGGTCCGTAAAAACGGCAGGGCGGTGCGCCCACAAAAATGGTACTAGGGAGAACACTGTACATCTCATTACTTCATAATTTTCAATGAGGAAATAAAATGACATTTGTAGCCTGGAAGCAAATAAATCCTTCGTACTTTTTCTTGGTTTCTTTAAACATTTATAGAAGTTTTATGCAATACACAGTTTACTTTCGTTTGTAATAATTTCATAACTGTTTGATAATTTATGGTGAAAATCATTCTGTTTAATTTTTCGCCGTTTGTGATTTTTCCTTGCTTTCCTGTTTTATTTTTCCACCAATACGTAGTATTTTAGTTCAAGATTACTTTCACTTTACATGTTAAAATATTTACTTTTTGGACCTCTATTTATTATATTTTTGAAATATAGCGGCATCTCTTCATCATCGGCTCTTGTCAATGGCCAGACGGTAATGTTGCTTTTGAGATCTTGACAACTCACTATTGTATTATCTATTGCTGAGCTGAGTGGCTCAGATGGTTTAGGCGGTGTCTTACTGCGCCCAGGCTGGCAGGTTCAGTCCGATGGTATTGGTGCTCAAATACGTCAGTCCGTGTCGTCAGATTTACCGGCACGTAAAATAACTAGTGCGGGACAAAATTCCGGCATCGTGTTTCTAAAATCTGTAAACGTCGTAAGTGGGACGTAAAACCAATGACATTGTATTTCCATTAGTTTCTGGATAATTTTCTAGTTCTCATTTGATCTATTACTACAGCATCGAGGTCGCATTTCAGGAAAGTTCTCAGCACTGGTTACAGTTTATAAAATCCTTACGAGGTTACCATCTACAAAGCGAAAATTATTTTACATCCAGAAGGTTTAAATTCATCAGTATGATAATATACTTGCAACAGCAAATTTCTTAACAATTTTAAATTCGATTTTGTAAAGAAATATTATCATTATAGCGAGTTGTGAAAGCACCAGTTATTTCAAGAACTTTCTCATTTACAAACTTCTTTCTCAGAATGACACTTAACACATATTTTTATATTGGCCCTACAGTACGGGCTGTGAATATACCGGGTGGTCCACCAGCCCCTTGCGATCCAGTTTTATGCATCCCTTCACATTTACTACAATTTTGAAAGAGATCGGTCCCTCTCCCTAAACCGGGGTAATATATCGAGATGTGTGTTTGCGGGCTAGAAGACAGCAGGAATCGTGAGCGCCACTATTAATTCATTACGGGTACCTCGAATGAACCCTTAAGACGAGTACAGATACGCAGAACACGTACTTTAAAACAGGAGGTGGACGCACACACCGGGAGCACGGTACTGTTAGGCTGCAGTAGCTCACACGGCAAGCTGGCGGGAAGATAGGTGATAGTGGACGGTGCTCGAGGTAGGAGGTTCGAATCCCACATAAGATAGTTTCCAAGGACTGATTTGTTTATTTCACCCTGTAAAATGTATCGTTGCATTGGGTATGGTGCTGGGTTGGACGAGGATGAGGAGATGATGGTATGTGGCCAGTTAGCTACGTCTTACATATTCCAAGCTTCGTAGACCACAGGGAGGGTTAAGTATGCCCCATTGAAACGATAACAATATGCGATGGCTGCGCGAACTCCTCTCCTTCGAAGCAATTCACAACACAAAGTTTATTCACTGTCTTGAGATGTATTCCAGCGACGAGTATGTGGATATGTTACTTATCCATGAAGAAGCTAGACAGAAAGCATACCAGGCACAACGCCTGTAGCAAGAGCGCTATACGGATAGACGACAACCGACGAGCATATTTCGGAGTGTGGAAAGACGCCTGCGGGATACTGCATCCCTGGGAAGGACACGGCCTGTTCGAGATCATCCCGTGACGTCTGCTGGCAATGAAGAGGTCGTGTTTGACGCTATCCGGCGTAACCCCCATACTAGCACACGGGCCTTAGCACAAGGGACGAACATCTGCCGAGCGCCTGCTATGCGGATACTCCATACCCACCGGTTTCACCCGCATCATCTGCACTTACACCAGGAGCTCCATGGCCGGGTGGCGTTCTGTCAATGGATCCTACTGCATGTGAACACTAATCCTGCTTTTCTAGCGACTATCTTATTTACGGACGAAGCAAGATTCCACAATAATGGAACCGTTAATAGCCTTAATATGCATTACTGGAGTGTGGATAATCCCCATTGGGTGCGACAGACAGCTTTTCAGGTACAGTGGGGCGTGAATGTATGGTGTGGGATCATGGGTGATCACCTCATCGGTCCCCATTTATTTGAGGGCCATCTGACCAGCCAACGTTATCTGTGGTTTCTCCAAGATCACCGATTGTGGAATATGTGCCACTCCTTCACCGCTGCAGGATGTAGTTTCAACTTGACATAGCTCCACCGCACGCGGCGGTGGTTGTCCGGAACCATCTCCATGCGGCGTATCCTGAAAACTGGATAGGAAGGGGAGGACCCGCCTGATCTTACGCTCATGGATTTTTTTCTGTGGGGCCATGTAAAACAACTGGTGTATGGACAGGAGCCGGCCAGTCTTTGTCACCTTACCCAGCCCATCACCGAGGCATGCCGATCCGTTTCGAGAGACATGTTGTAACGGGCCAACGGTCCTTACAAAATCGCGCGCAGCTCTGTATCGACCACGAAGGCCATCAGTTCGAGCAGGTGCTGCGTTAAACGACGTGGATAACTGAAATCCTGTCACATGTTTCGTAGCCTCTATCAACCCAGCTCCATACCAACCCTTTACAGGGCCAACTAAACAAATCAGGTTGTGAAAAATACCGGTATTAAGTATACAACCTTGCCACATCCTAGACAAGTGGCTTAAAAAATATGTGCATGGGACTTGAACCTTCGAACCCTCGAGCACTGTCAACTATCAAACATCCTACCGCACGCTAGCCATGTGAGCTACTGCGATACTTAACCTACGGTGCCCACTTCCCGGCCTGCACAATACCGTGCTCCCGGTCTGTGCGTCCATCTCATGTTTTAAAGTACGTGTTCTGCGTATCCGTACTCGTTTTACGGGTCCATTCGAGGTACCCATTATGAATTAATAGTGGCGCTCACGATTGTTGCTGTCTTCTAGCCCGTAAACACACATCTCGCTATATTACCCCGGTTCAGGGAGAGTGACTGATGTCTTTCAGAATTGTAGTAGATGTGAAGGGATGCATAAAACTGGATCTCATGGGGCTGATGGAACACCCGGTATTTGTCAAATCATTAAAAGTGTTGTAAGGCTAGATATTTTACATTTGAGGGAATATTTGTATAGGTTCGAGTACCTGGATAACTATAAACATATTATATTAAGAAGACGATTAGACTCTGGGCATTTTCATAGTTTGCATTATTCACACGTTTTCCCCAAGCCATTCATATTCTGTTGAGATACTGCGTCCGTCTGCATGTTCTGTATTATATACATGAACATCGACACAAGTTCTTGCAGGTGCCGTCTCTCCAGCTCGCTATATTGTTATCCTTACGGCATTCTCAAAAACAAATACAATATAGACAAACCCGTAACATAAAAAATGACAACAAATGTCACGGGATGTCCCTCGATAAACAAAACACAATAGATCACCCCACTATTCCGTAGCCAGAACTATACGAACCAGCAAACATGGACATAACATACATCATTGCCACATCTCCAGTGAATACTTTCTGTATCAATGTGTGTGCTCTTCAAATGTGGTCTATGAAATGTAAATTCTTATAAGTGAATACTTACTCTAAGGGGTCCTTTATTACTTAAGGGTTCCACTTATGTATAAGTGCTGTCTATGAATTTGGCCCCTAGTGCTTACAATGCAGTCTTCTGAAAGTGACTGAGGTATGAGCGATGCTGGTAATGCAATTCCTTAAGCAGCCAGCCCCTGTTATGAATGGTGTGGAAATGTTACTCATAGGGTCGGTTGGTGCATGAATTGTAGTGGGCTTGGCAGACCGATATGTAATAGCAACTTCTGGCTCAGTGGACAAAGCAATGGAAACTTCCTCACTCCGTATTTCCCTAATATGCCTCATCAGTCATGCCTAGGTTATTTATGGCAGCTTATGGTGGAGCTGTTGAGGATCTAACCAGCCTTCGAGCTGGGAACTGCACATACAACACAGAAAACGTAAGTCACCAAACTGCTAAGTAAACAAGGGGACGAGGGTCCACACTCGTATATCCTCAACAAACTACATGATACCCACAAAGGGGATTACACTACGTCGTAGACAGCCTAGAAACCTACATGTTACAAAACTAACTGAATATTAAGAAGCCCTGCATTAAAACTAAAGTAAACGCGGCACAGCCTAACTGCTACATGCTAGATGTGAACGCTGGCATCTTCCCGTCACCACACGCAGATAAGTTCACAAACTAGGTCAAATATAATCGCCTACCTTACATGCTGTCCCAGCCAGTCCGTCGTCTCCTGGGAGAGGAACCTCGCTTATCGCCGCACAGTTCAAGATTCAGAAAGATACATAAGGTTGAAGTTTACAGTATTCACAGGGACGAGCAGGGCTCTGATTGGTTGGTTTGAATTGAACAGGCAGTAGTGGTAACTCAGAGACAGATGACAAAAGTTCACTGGTACCAATCCACAAATAGGTACAGGACCTAATACTCTACTAGTGCTTATACATTCCATGTCCTTAGGTGGCAGATGGTTTTCCGTGGTTTTCCGTGGTTTTCCACTTTCACACCAGGCAAATGTTGGCACTGTACCTTAAATTAAGGCTATGGCCGGAAGCGGCTATCTTTGTCGGTGCGACATAAAACAGATTGTGAAAAATAATATTAGTGTTACACTAACTACTTGTAATGTTTCAGAGACGCCGATGTGTCAAAAGTTTGTCCCACGTGAGTTATTTTATGTGAAGGTAAATGTAAATCTACCGATACGAGGCTGATGTATTTGAGAACCTTCAAATACCATCGGACTAAGTCAGGATCGGACCTGCCAACTCGGGCTCAGAAAGCCAGCGGTCTAATCATCATTCCTGCATGAGTATACATATTTCAGACGTCTGAAATTTTCGCAGACAAATAAAGACAGAAAGAGACGTGTGTAGATAGACAGACAGGTAGATAGATAGATAGATAGAGAGATAGATACACGATCTACAGATCCGATAAAGAAATCTATGATCCAGGTTCCACATGCTGATTATCATCATAATTTTATGAGGAATTTCAACCATAAATATGTGACTTTTCATTTCAAAAATGGAAAGTCACGTTCCTACGACTGGGATTCCACGTAAAACTGGAGGTCCAGTGCTTATTATCACGATATCAACAGCCACGTAAAACTAAAAGCTTACTTCCTAACTTCATAGTACTATACAGTAGTTCTTCGATCTGAGTCGTATTTCCATTACACATTAACTTCACTTTGGTGAAAAATTAGCAATTAATATTATGATCAAATGTGATCGGTATAACAGCTTTATGGTTTTCTCTGTGTAGATAAGATGTGGAAACAATGAGTTTATCAGCGATTGGATCATGATCGAGGGGTCATAAAAATGTTTACGTACCGGTAACTCTACCAACAAAATAAAATGCAGCGTAATTAACTGGTAACTATTAAATGAAAAATTAAAAGGTACTAAATAACCACATAACGCTAGAGTATCCGTTACAGAATGCCCCGCTCGATCAGTTGCCAAAAGGATTCCTTAAGGACGTAGACCAGTTATTAAAGAGCACGCTCAAAGAGACTTTCACTTCCTATTGATGTTTCGGATGCCATGATGTACTGACCTTTATTTTCTTTTTCTTAATTTTTATAGGAGATTCCAAATACCAATTTCTATTACTATAACATCGTCAGTTTTTGAGATATAAGTATCCTCAAAAAGGTATTCAACACCCCCCCACCCCTTTTTTAACCTTTTTCACTCCCCTTAAGAATATATTCCAAAAACAAAAC
This sequence comes from Anabrus simplex, assembly GCF_040414725.1. Taxonomy (NCBI): domain Eukaryota; kingdom Metazoa; phylum Arthropoda; class Insecta; order Orthoptera; family Tettigoniidae; genus Anabrus; species Anabrus simplex. Next base: position 1,479,033,696 of record NC_090265.1, on the reverse strand, counting down.
ATATGTGTTTCCTAATTTTTAAACGAGATTCCAAATACAAATTATATAAGTATGTCAAGTATGTAAAGGAGAGGGCATATAAGTCTCTGGTAAGACCCCCAGCTACAGTATTGTTCCAGTGTATGGGACTCTCACCAGGGATTCGAGTACTGGAAAAAATCTAAAGAAAAGCAGCTCGGTTTGTTCTGGGTGATTTCCGACAAAAGAATAGCGTTATGGAAATGTTGCAAGAGTAGGCTGGCAAGACTTTTGAGAAAGGAGACGAGCTGCTCGACTGTGTGTTATGTTCCGAGCTGTCACTGGAGAGATGGCGTGGAATAACATCAGTAGACGAATAAATCTGAGTGGTGTTTTTAAAAGTATGAAAGATCACAATATGAAGACAAAATTGGAATTCAAGAGGACAATTGGGGCAAATATTTTATCGGAAGAGGACTGTCAGTGATTTAAGGTATTCACTGTGAAGAACTATACCCTAGTCCCTGAATCTCTGGATTCTACCTTTTATACGTAGAACTAGCAAGATACCCGTGCTTCGCTACGGTTTTAAACTCAAAGTTATTATCCAAAGTTTTGCATTTTGGAGAGTCCACTATCAGCTGAGCCTGTAAAATACGCCCTCAATTCGTCCGGTACGTCAAACGGTTTTGGGGGAATTATTATTTATTTTCTGATCTAACACTCCTTTGAACCCCATACAGAAGAATTTGAATGTTTTAATCCCTATCTTATTTAACATGTCGGATTTAAAAGCGACCATTGCGACGGAAAGCAAAACTAAAAAAATGAAAAAATAAAAGCGACCAACCTGTGAAATTTGACTTTGAAAAGTAATGAAGAAATGAATACTTTTTAAGCGGTGAATGTTTTTAGATAATTATTAACATCTTGGACATAGAAGACCACGCTTCATAAAAAAATATATATATATGTTCGTGCCTGAACGGTTTCGGAAGAATGGATATTCTGTTTTTGAAAGTCAACCACCCTTAGGGGAGAAATATTTTGAAGTATACGATATATTACACCTAGGACATAACAGAAGACCCTTATCGTAAAATTACAACTTTGTACAGCAAACGGTTTTTCAGGGATGAATAATTTCGTTTACGGAGCTAACCTCATTTAACACTTTAGGGGTGGAACGTTTAAAAATATTTCCTATTTCAACCCTAGGATTTAGAATATGTACCGCTATTTGGAATTTTGTCTTCGTAATTCAAATGGTTTTATATAAATGCGTCTTTTGGTCATCATTCCGAACCCCCCAGTCAAAACCCCTTAGCGGTGTATTGTTTTTAAGTCCCCTTCTTATTTATATACTAATAAAAAGAATTCAACTCCTTTACACTCTCCCTTAAGTTGACTTCACCCCCACCCCCACACAAAATCCATGTTCCTTTAGTTTTAAAACAGTTCCCAAATACCAATTTTCACATCTGTAACATCTCTCGTTCTTGAGATAAGTATCCTCATACAAAGAATTCAACACTTTTTCAATTCATTTGTCCCTCGCCCCCCCCCCCCCAATAATTTCCCGAAAACAAAAGAAAACGTGTTTATTTTTTTAAGGAGATTCTAAATACAAATTATCATGTGTGTAACATCTTAAATTTTCATGCGTGTAACATCTTAAGTATTTGATATTTAAGTATCCTCATAAAACGAATACCGGGCAAGTTGGCCGTGCGGTTAGGGCCGCGCAGCTGTGAGCTTGCATCCGGGAGATAGTGGGTTCGAACTCCACTGACGGCAGCCCTGAAGATGGATTTCCATGGTTTCCCATTTTCACATGAGGCAAATGCTGGAGCTGTACCTAACAAAGGCCACGGCCGATTCCTTCCCTCTCCTGTCACTCTCCTGTCCGATCGTCGCCATAAGACCTATCTGTGTCGGTGCGACGTAAAATAAGATGTAACAGTTAATGTGTTGCAACGTTATTAACAAAATAATTCAAAACGTTCTCACTTCTTTTCCTTATTTTTAAAGGAAGTTCCAAATACCAATATTCACGTCTTTAAAGGTTAAGTGTTTGGGATATACTTAGGTAGATACTCTCATTTTAAAAATTCATCCCCCAGCCTTTTCACCCCCTTAGCGATGGAATATCCAAAAATCCTTCCTTAGTGAGCACCTACACGGTAATATAAATGTATCCCCTAAATTTCATTTCTTTGAGTCTAGTAGTTTTGCCTCGGCGGTGATGAATCAGTGAGTGGGTGAGTGAATGAGTGAGTGAGTGAGTGAGTGAGTGAGTGAGTGAGTGAGTGAGTGAGTTAGTCAGTCAGTCAGACAGGACATGTTATTTTATATATATACGAGAATTAGGGCAAAAGTCATGGCAACTTTTTTTTTCTTGTAGATATGTGAACGGATCACAAACTTATATGTCATGTGGAAATTCTGCAGGCATAGTGTATATGCAGAACAACAGATGGCTCAGTGATAGCTGGTAGTAGCGCAGCGAGGGCTGCGAAATCAGTCAGTTGGTGAGTGTCGTGCGAGATGGAAGTAACCCGTATTGAGCAGCGCGCTGAGATCAAAATAGCCATTCTCCGAGGGAGAAATGCGATGGAATGTCACAGTGAATTAGTGGAAACCCTTGGGAATAATGCCCTACCATACCGTACGGTAGCACGATGGGTAGGGAAGTTTTAGCAAGGACGTGTGTCAACCAGTTAATGAGCAACGTTCGGGACGACCTGTCAGTGTGCGGACCGACGTGGCACGTGCCGTCATCGAGGAGCTCCTGGATGAAGACAGACGATAGATGCTGCTGGAGTTAGAGAGGGCAAGTGGCATCGAGAAACGCACCGTCTACAGGATATTGCGTTATGAGTTGCAACTGCGCAAAATCGCATCGCGGTGGGTACCGCATGCACGGACGGAAGTTCAAAGGTGGGTGCGTTATGCAATATGCTCCGACCACCTTGCACGCTGGAAACAGGACGGCAATCAATGGTCGTTCTCTCTGCACTATACTAAAATGTATAGTCAGAAATGGAGTGGAGCAAGTGAAATTAGTCTGGACTTAATTAATTATATAATAGGAATGTCTTGTTTGTGGGATGTCTCATAAAAGGAATACAGAGATAAAGCGAAGAAAGCCGACAGTTTCCAGGACTCGAAATTATCTATAATTGTTCCCGCGAGTGCATCGAAAAAGAACTAGTGTCTTTCCGCTCCCAGTTCAGACGGGAATTGCAAAACGTTCAAAAAATTTGGAAGTCGGGGGCGGGAGCGGACAACGTTTATACTTCAAAGTGGTTTGCTTTTGAAGCAATGAGCAGGATGAGGGGAGGAAATATGCCTAATAAAACTGCATTTCTAAATCACAACACGAAGAATCAGTGGCAATAACAAGGCTAAATCCTCATCATCTGAGTCCATTGTCCTTGTTTGAAAATACCCGACACCACCTAAATGTATTACCACAAATTGATATGATGAACTACCTGTGTATAAACATGTTTATTAAGTGTGTACACAATGTTAAATGAAACAGTATTTAACATTTAACATGTTGATGGTGTCAACAATTAACATTTAACACTTTAACATTTAACGTGTACCCCCTGCGGGTGGGGGACGCACATGTAGAATACACACGCGGTATCCCCTGCCTGTCGTTAGAGGCGACTAAAAGGGGCCCAAGGGGCTCTCAACTTGCGAGCGTGATTTGGCGACCACGAGGCCCTTAGTTGAGATCTGGGATTGTTTCCACTTACATGTGCGAGGCTCCTCATTTTCATCTATCCTGTCCGACCTCCCTTGGTCAACTCTTGTTCTTTTCCGACCCCGACGGTATTAGAGCATTCGAGGCCTAAGGAGTCTTTCATTTTCACGACCTTCGTGGCCCTTGCCTTTCTTCGTCCGTTACTTCATTTTTCGAAATGGCGGATCCCTTCTCCCTTTTTCTCTGTCTACACCCTGTGGGTGAGGAATGCAGACGAAGAATACACCCACGGTATCCCCTGCCTGTCGTGAGAAGCGACTAAAATGGGCGACCAAGGGATGGTTGTATTAGAACCATGTAACTACTTTTGATTAGTACCTTCACGCGGGGAACACCATAGGTTGCTTGTACTTGCGAGTAGTACCACTATATTAGGTACGAAATAGGTTTGTGATTAGTAGCAGCAGAGAGTGGGTCACGGTGGGTTTCCAGTACCCGTGAGTCGTACCCTTGTGAGCAACACCATGGGTCTGGGCGTTGCCTGTAATTAGTACCACTATATGAGCGGCACCGTGGGTCTGCGTTGCCTGTGCTTAGTAGCCACTATGTGAGGAACACCACGGGAATACCGGCGCCCGTGATTAGTACACCTACTGTAGGTGAGGAACACCATCTGTTTGCGTTGCCTATGTGTGGCGCCATTATGTGAGAAACACCATAGGTCTGCGTTACCTGTACGACGTCCAATACTTGTAAGTAGTACCATCATGTGTGGAACACCGTAAGTCTACGCTACTTTTGATTAGTACCGCAACAAGACAAATACCATGGTTCTACTTTACTAGCGGTAAGTACCATTATGCGGGGCCGTTGACCTGTATTTTGGACCCCTTTATACGACAAGCATCCTCGATTCAGGATTGTGCTTTAGAAGTGATTTCTTGGTCAGTAATACTATTTTTATGGTAGTTTTTGGGTAGGATCCACTGATTGTTTTGAATTCATATCCATCCATTCATTCTTCATGCCATTTTTTATTTTGGTCAGTGGGTGATTTAAAACTTTTAATTTGTCATTTCATTTCGTACCATCAGGGGCCGATGACCTAGATGTTAGGCCCCTTAAAACAGCAAGCATCATCATCATCATCAACATTTAACATGTTGTTGTTAAATGTTAATCAGTGGAGTCTAGCCTTAAGAGACAAGGACAATCCTATGCGAGTCGAATGAGGAAACTTGTGCATACGCGCGGAGCATTATCTCTGCCTCCACCATACACCCCACTTCCCCTCCCCCTTCTGTTCCCTGAAGCACGGCAGTGGCTTGTGCTCTAGCACAGTAAATACGGCAAGTTCGTCAATTTGAATCGCGTGCCCGGAAGTAACAATGTTAGCTCATTTTCTCGCAAAGAAACATTTTCTCCGCCAATCCGACTGAACCATCGTTCTTAACATGACACGAAGAGCATCCCTATTCTTTATTATTTTTTTTTGTCTGTATAGTTCTGATATACCCTGTATATTAAATGGATATAGATTGCTGCCGTAGATGTGGTAAATTTTTTAACAACTTGTCTTACGTTGCACCGAGACAATAGCGACCAGCGTTGCCGACTTATATTTTCAAGATCCGCTAAATACTACAAAAATCCGCTAAAATTCTGCCAAGAAATCCGATCTCAAATAATGAGTAATAATAATAATAATAATAATAATAATAATAATAATAATAATAATAATAATAATAATAATAATAGTAAAGTAGTAAAGTAAATGTCTGCACTCACCTGATCTGTGAGTTTCACTAGGATTAACTAAAACTTGTAGGCGTTTTACTGCCGAGTACAAACTATATGATTTTCCACGAGAGTTTAATCCTGATGTAAACAAATAGGCGGAGCACCTTGGCTTTGCACGTGGACATGTACGTAGTTGATTGGAGAAGCAACCGTCGCACTCGCTCGACTGTATGCGAGCTCGAAGAAGAGCAGTACGTCGCATTAATTTAATTATATCTTAGTTTATTACATTTAGATAGTCTGAAAGAGTACGCAATCAAATTATAATATGGTTGTCATATATACCGGTATATATCTATATGTTTTTTAAAAATAAAACAGTGATTAAATAACGAGATATGAAGGCAGAAGGCGTGGCGTAATGCAGGAAGTCTTCTCATAGTGAGGGAAAGTCCCAAGCTGTACAGTGTTGAGATAAGGTGTTGCATCTTGCAGCAGCTGTCAGTGTCAGTATTCATAGTGAGAGAAATGGAGCAAGAGGTAGGACCATCCCGAATAGTGAAGCACAAAAGAGGAAAACCGCTCAGAAGTGACCATAGGCAGTGCGTTGTGTTTTTTTAAATAAAATAAGTGAACAGAATCCAGGTTTAGCAGTATAAGAGGTAGAGAAACTAAGTGCACAGTTGTGTGGTGTGTCGGCTAGTTCGGTTCATAACATGCGGACAGAGTTTAGAAAGACAGGGAAATTAACAACTCCGGGAAAGGAACGTAAACGACCTCAAAGAATCGAGAAGTACGACGATATCGTCAAAAGTGGTATTAGAAGGAAAATTCATGATTTTTTCTTTTTTTTTTTTCGGAATGAACCACCTACTTTACGCAAAGTATTAGACAGTGTGAATAAAGATAAAACTTTACCCACCTTCAGTTTAACTACATTGTACAGACTTTTGAAGGACATAGGGTTCCAGTTTGTTAAAGGAGAACGTAAACCTTTGTTAATGGATAGGGAGGCTATTGTATTGTCTTTTTGAGTTGTTTCTTTTCGATAGATGTTGTTACAGAATTATCAACAGTTCCGTCTGACATGTCCAATCATGTTATATGCTCTATCATGATAGGAACTCTACAAGATAAGAGATATACATTTCAATTCGAAAGTTGGTATTCTATTAGGTTACAGTCTACCGGGCGGACATTTCAAACAGCTGTCCTAAGATAAACTTTCCTACGCGTGTAATTTTGTGTTCTAGCCTACGATAGCTTTATTTAATATTCAGAAATGAATAAATAAATAAATAACGTAGGCCTTAATCTTCAGCAGTAGATGTCCCTTCAAACCCCTCCGTTTAGTTTCACACAGCTCAAAAACTGTTCCTCGTCTATTTTAGGTCATATGCGCAGCACTGTATGTCCGAACACGAGACAATGACGGGGCGGAGGTCGATACTACACGCTCAGCGAATCACAACTCTTTCTTTGGTTGAGGCGTGGACATGCCTTGTTTACATCAGGATTAAACTCTCGTGAAAAATCATATAGGTGAATCCCCTACCACAAGGGCCACACACAGAACAGGCCAGTCTTCCTCTCACAGTTTCATTATCTGTCGTCATTCGTCAACTAAGAGATAAGCACCCTTTCCTCACGCATTACGAATTTATGATACCATGATCTCATAACATCAAGTCAAATAACATATTTTCCTCGTGTGACTGCTAGCTCCTGACAAGAAATACGGAATCGCTCACAGACAGACTGGAGTACAAATTTAAAAAAAGTAAAATGGATAAAACGCTAAATTCCGCTATAATAAATTAAAATTCCGCCAAAAAATCCGCTGTCCGCTAAATGGTATATTTCTCCGCCGACAGTCTTCTGATTCCGCCGAATTTAGCGGAAAATCCGCTAAGTTGGCAACACTGATAGCGACGATGGGATAGGAATGGGCTTGAAGTGGGAAGGAAGCAGCCGTGGCCCTGATAGGTTTTATGCAATTTATTTGAGGGGGCTCAGTTGTGTTTCCTGCAGACGGGCCAGTCTAATACTCGGTACGCCTCTGCCAAAACCCCATCATGTCGAACAAAGATCATGAACTACAAAACCATCATTCGCTCGATTGTATTGGCTCCCAAACTTGGACAGCTAGGAAGGCCGACCAAGACAAGTTCGAAATCTTCGAAAGGAAGGTGAAATGACTAATTCTTAGGACTATCAAAGGTGCTGGAGAGTAGAGGCATAGGACAAACAAAGATAGCAGAGCAGACGGATCCAGTAGGCCGGGCATGTGGCGAGGTTGCCACAAAAGGCAGTACGCGGAGCTGTGATTGATTTTATTTTAGTTTTTACACCGTTAAAGGTAGGTCTTATGGCGACTTTGGGATAGAAAAGGGCTAGGAGGAAGCCGCCGTGGCCTTAATTATGGCACAGACCCCGCATTTACCTGGTGTGAAAATGGGAAACAAAAATAAACCATCTTCTGGGCTGCCGACAGCGGGGTTCGAACTCACTATCTCCCGAATACGAGCTCACAGCTGCGCACCCCTAAACACACGGCCAACTCACTCGACAGCTCTGAGTGAGGGAATATATTTTGTTTTTTAAAACGTCCTCTTCGCAAACGAAGGCTGCGATGGCGGGATGAGTTTCATAATGACTCGAGCCAGTTCGGTGTTAGTGTATTTGTATCAGCTCACAGCCATGCCACTTCCGTACACCAAGTGAGAGCATAATACTCGTAATTACGATTGCTATGCCTCACGCTAATACGTGCAACTGGGTCTTGACCTCAACTGTGTGTTGGAAAGTAGGTCCTGCTCAATTTAGAAGACGACGTCATTGTGAGTACCTGAACGTAGCGTCACTTCCTTTTTCTCATAAAGCAGGAAGTCCTCGTCAGCAGTAAGAAAATCGTATTAACGTTGCTATTCTCTTCATATTCGATTTTCTGAAATATCTAAAAGCAGGAAGTGGGTACTGCGTTATAACTTCCGTGGCTATGGGCGATCTATTTATATCAAAGAAAACAGTATTTGCTAAACGCATCACCAACTCGAACGCGACGCTCTCACTGTGTCTACAGCATGGAAGAGATGACTGTGATCTTGGTTCGTTTTAAAGACCACAAAGTTTTCTCCCAGGGTCTGGCTATTAACCCAAAAAACGCAGAGAGGCTGTCACTGTTTCCACTTGTGTTAGGCTCCTCACTTTCAACCTTCCTATCTTATTAGCCTACTCTGTAAACTTAATCACACAGCAGACCACAATTTTACATAAATGGTGATGTCATACGGTAAGGCCAAACGGTCAGAAATCTTGGTTTAATATTTGACGAACATCTATCCCGGTCTGCCTACACTGCATCTATTAGAAAATATTATGGATAGCTGCCCAATCTTAGTAAATTTAAACCGAGCTAGTTGGGCGTGAGGTTAGGGCCACGCAATTGTGAGCTTGCATTCGGGAGATAGTGAGTTCGAACCCCACTGTCGTCAGGCCTAAAAATGGTTTTCCGTGGTTTCCCATTTTCACGCCAGGCTGTACCTTAATTAAGGCCAAGATCCCTTCGTTCCCACTCCTAACTCCTTGTTATACCATCGTCGCCATAAGACCTATTTGTGCCGGTGCGACGTAAAGCCAAAGAAAAAGTAAATTTAAATTCACTTTCCCTTTCAAACTAAGGCCGACTCCGAGGTCTAGAGGTAGCGAGCCTGCATCCTACGTCATGGCTCCGGGTTTGATTCCCGGACAGGTCAGGGATTTTTACCTGGATCTGAGGGCTAGTTCGAGATACACCCAGTCTATGTGAGAACAACTGAGGATCTATATGGCCGTGAAACAGAAGCTCCGGTGTAGAAAGCCAAGAATAACGGCAGAGAAAATTCGTTACGCTAACCGCGCGTCACCTCGTAATCCGCAGGCTTTCCGGCTGAGTAGTAGTCTCTTGGTAGGCCAAGGCCAGTCAACTGTAACGCTACGGCGTTGGGTTGGGTTGGGTTTGGTTTGGTTTGGTTTGGTTTGGTTTCACACTAAAGAAAATTCTATTTGAATCACTTGCATTACCTCATTTTAATTATTGTTAATATTAACCAAGGGGTAGAATGGGCGAGGAAATTACACTGCGATCAGTATCATTGCGTGAGATTTATTTGTGGACTTTGTTTTTTGAGCATGTCACATCGTCGTACACACGGTTCGGGTGGCTTCGCTTGCAAGAGCGCCGCACGCTTCACTTTCTTTGCTTTTAGCATACTACTGTATTCTATCTTTTCTTACGCCACGCCGACACAGATAGGTGTTACGATGACGAAGGGAGAGGAATGGGCTGGGAATGCGAAGGAAGCGACTGTAGCCTTAATTAAGGAACAGCCCCGGCATTTTACCCGGTGTGAAAATGTGAAACCATGGAAAACTATAATCAGGGCTGCCGACAGTGGGGTTCGAACCCATTATCTTCCGAAAGCAAGTTGATAACTACGTAATCCAAACCGCGCAACCACTCCGAGGCTATTTAAAAGGAAATATTTAATGTGGTACTCAAACCGGTAAAAAGTAGATCTCACTAAATAAAAAAATAATACTGTATTTAGTTCTTAATCATCAATAACGATACAATATAGATGTTAAGTAAATTAACTTCAATGATACGGTACTTAGAAATGTCCAACTCATTGGCTAAATGTTCAACGTGGACGCCTTCCTTCGGTTCAGAGGGTCCCGGCATAGATTCCCGGCCGGGTCGGGGATTTAATCGCGTCTGGTTAATTCCTCTGGCCCGGGGATTGGGTGTTTGTGTTTGTCCCAACACTTCCCTCTTCATATTCAGGCAACACACTACACTACCAACGACCACAAAAACACGCAATAGTGATTACATCCCTCCATATAGGGTTGGCGTCAGGAAGGGCATCCGGCCGTGAAACAGGGCCAAATCCATATGTGCGCCACAGTTCGTACCCGCGACCCTACAGGTGTGGGAAAGGCGGTAGAAAAAGAAGATACGGTACTTAGAAATATGATGGTTTACTAACGATTATATGTATACAATTCACATTATTCTATAATTTGTATAACGGTGTTGTGTAATATGGTTTGGCGTAATAGCAGGCTTAATAGCCTGAGTCACACCATATAAGACAGGAATAAACAAAACAAAACTTGCTCTATTTCTATAAACGTCTCAACCAGTGCATTTCCGTGATCGCCTAAGAACTAGTCTACACAGACCATAGCAATACCAGATCTTGAACCCTGAGCTTATCCACCTGTACACAGAACCACAACCAACACTAAAATAATCATTCACCGTTACCACAGCCCGACAACGAAATCTCCTACCTGTGGACGCTGAAGGCATGTCTACCTTTTAACGTGCCTGTGTAGAAATTTTAGGAAATCATGAACGAATAACTTAGTCATGACCTTAAAACTCCTCCTCCTTTCTTCATCACTTCCCCTCTTCCTTTCGGGATCCTTCTCCTTCATTTTCTTTCCCTTCGCCTCTATACGAAGAGAATCTTTCGGTCTCTTCTTGAGATTCATATAGTTTCTTATGCTCTTTTAATTAGTATATTAGATTAAAACCTTTTATCTAGCCTCCGTGGCTCCGGCGGCAGCGCACCGGCCTCTCACCGCTGGGTTCCGTGGTTCAAATCCCGGTCACTCCTTGTGGGATTTGTGCTGGACAAAGCGGAGGCGGGACATGTTTTTCTCCGGTACTCCGGTTTTCCCTGTCATATTTCATTCCAGCAACACTCTTCAATATCATTCATTAATCATTGCCCCAGAGGAGTGCGACAAGCTTCGGCACCCGGCACAATTCCTGTCCTCGCCGCTAGATGGGGCTTTCATTCATTCCATTCCTGACCCGGTCGAATGACTGGAAACAGGCTGTGGATTTTCATTTGTTTAAGAACTTTTAGCATCACTACCATGTATGTTTTGACTAATTTAATATTATAAACGATACGGTATCATTTAGAAAAGGCTTACAGAGAAATCCCCAGAGCTACAGTATTAAAGTATGGAAAGTAAAACAACGGAAAAATTCCGAAAACAAATTATAGAATATGTGCAAATAATGTAAAACAAAAAAGTTGCAGCATTGTGCAGACACATGTGGGGAGGACATAGTGGTTTTGGAATGGAACGACTATGACAAGGAAATGTGCTGTCACCACTGTGTAGGAGACAAAATAAAACTACGAGGACAAGGCGCTGAAGGTTTGCAGATGATGTGCTGTGGGGAGCTAACGGAGAGAAAGTACTAGGGCAACTCAACATGCTGAATGAGATTGTTGAAAATTGTGAAAAAGGTGAAGACAATGGCGCTGACTAAAGAAGAAGGGAAAAAGAACGGAATTATACATATGGGGGACAAAACCTTGAATATGTGGAGACCTTCAAGTACTCTTGAAGTGAACTGATGAACGATTAGACATGGAGATCAATAACAGGATTCAACAGGGAAATGCATTCTACCAGAGAGTGAGAAACTAGGTGTGGAGGGAAGAAGTACAAATGAAATGTAAAGAGGTGATGAATAAGATGTACGTACTACTGCCAATACTGGCATATTGTAGCGAAGACCTGGACACCGACAAAAAATAAAATCCAGGCCAGTGAAACGAGATGTGTAAGAGGTAAAAGAGAAGAAAGGACAGAGTAAGAAAGCAGTGTCAGCTGTCAGTACAAGTCCAAGAGGCGATATTCAAACTAACTCTATGGAGAGTTGCTATGGAGATCACACCGGCAACGTTTGAAGCCTTGAACATATCTCAGTACTTTTTAGATATTAACCTGATATTAGGGTTTTATATCAGAAAGAATATTTGAAATGCACATGCGTACATTCATACATCACCATTATACACTGTTATGCGTTTCAGTGTTCAGTCTGCAAGCCTCTGTGAATTTATTAAACGTCGCCACAATCCTCTATTTGCAACTAGTGCTGTGACTTCATTTAGTTCTATACCTCTTATCTTTAAATCGTTAGAAACCAAGTCTAACCATTGTCATCATGGTCTACCTCTACTTCTCTTACCATCCATCACAGAGTCCATTATTCTCCTAGGTAACCTATCTTCCTCCATTCGCCTCACATAAACCCACCACCGAAGCCAGTTTATGCGTACAGCTTCAACCATCGAGTTCATTCCTAACTTAGCCTTTATCTCCTCATTCCGAGTACTTTCCTGCCATTGTTCACACCTGTTTGCACCATTCTCGCTTTCATGTCTGTTACTTCTAACTTATGAATAAGATATCCCGAGTCTACCCAGCTTTCACTCCCGTAAAGCAAAGTTGGTCTGAAAACAAACCGATGTAAAGATAGTTTCGTCAGTGAGCTGACTTCCTTCTTACATAATACTGTTAAAATAAAATAAAATATAATTTTAAAAATGAAAATGCACGGAACTAGAGACAGACAGGGAACGAGTACGTCACGACAAGTCACTGACGGGGAGAGTCTGTCCACCTACGTGCCTCAGAATCTCAGCAAGAACTTGAAGAGTAACAGAAACGTAATCATGCACGTGCTTGTGATAATTCCGTCAATAGCTGGCACAGCAGCTAGTGGTTTAACGTTGCACTAACACATTAAAGATTTTTCGGCGACGCAAAGATAGGAAAGGGCTAGAATTAGGAAGGAAGCGGCCATGGCCTTAATGAAGTTACAGTTCCAGAATTTGTCAGACGTGAAAATGGGAAACCACGGAAAAACCATCTCCAGGGCTGCCGACGTGCTATTCGAACCCACCATCTCCCCGATGCAAGCTCACAGCTTCGCGACCCTATCAGCACGGCCAGCTCCCTCAGTAGTAAATATATACTGTAGTTAATCAAACCTATAGATATTCGAGTTTCAAATTTCAAAATTGATTACCTTTTCAACCTGTCACGTTATATGTCACGTATGAGTCATAAGTAAGATCGAAACTATAATATGACTCTGTTTTCTGGAGTTCACCGATATTAAGTACAGTACATTCAACTAATTGGTAAAATATAAAAGCAGTTCTTACGTGTATTTATACTGGAAATTGTTACACGTTTATCCGAGATTTGAGTCCTACTTTAACAATTTTATCGCACTTTGGTATTAATTTCAATTTTAATCAATACTGATCTGCATTTAGGGCAGTCGCCCAGGTGGCAGATTCCCTATCTGTTGTTTTCCTCGTCTTTTCTTAAATGATTTCAATGACATTGGAAATTTATTGAACATCTCCCTTGGTAAGTTATTCCAATCCCTACATCTCCCTTGGTAAGTTATTCCAATCCCTAACTCCCCTTCCCATAAATTAATATTTGCCCCAATTTGTCCTCTTGAATTCCAACTTTATCTTCATATTGTGAGCATTCCTACTTTTAAAGACGCCACTCAAACTTATTCGTCTACTAATGTCATTCCACGCCATCTCTCCACTGACAGCTCGGAACATAACACTCAGTCGAGCAGCTCGTCTCCTTTCTCCCAGTTCTTCCCAGCCCAAACTTTGCAACATTTTTGTAACGCTACTCTTTTGTCGGAAATCACCCAGAACAAATCGAACTGCTTTTCTTTGAATTTTTTCCAGTTCTTGAATCAAGTAATCCTGATGAGGGTCCCATACACTGAAACCATAGTCTAGTTGGGGTCTTACCAGAGACTTATAAGCCCTCTCCTTTACATCCTTGCTACAACCCTTAAATACCCTCATAACCATGTGCAGAGACCTGTATCCTTTATTTACAATCCCATTTATGTGATTACCCCAATGAAGATCTTTCCTTATATTAACACTCAGATACTTACAATGATCCCCAAAAGGAACTTTCAACCCATCAACGCAGTAATTAAAACTCAGAGGACTTTTCCTATTTGTGAAACTCACAACCTGACTTTTAACCCCGTTTATCATCATACCATTGCCTACTGTCCATCTCACAACACAACTTTGCAACAAAGACATAAAAGGTGTATGCTATCTTTATTTGCAATAATGAATAATAAAATTAATGGCGAACGTACACCGTTTTGCGTTCTTCAAAGAGTTGGCAGATTCAAGAATGTATTCCATACCAACTGTCCCACCTATCTTGGACAGGTTGGCCACGTAGGTTGTTCAAGAAAATGGAGAAAAGTAATTTTGTTTTTTTGCTAGTGGTTTTACGTTGCACCGACACATATAGGTCTTATGGCGACGATGGGATAGGAACGACCTAGGAGTTGGAAGGAAGCGGCCGTGGCCTTAATTAGGGTACAGCCCCAGCAATTGCCTGATGTGATAATGGGAAACAACGGAAAACCATCTTCAGGGCTGCCAACAGTGGGATTCGTACCCACTATCTTCCGGATGCATGCTCACAGCCGCGCGCCTCCAACCGCACGGCCAACTCACTCGGTGAAAAGTAATCTGGTGGCTGGATTGAAAGTATCAATATGGCACTCGTTTTGTAAAAGAACAGTTTCCTTAGCAGCCAGTGTATGCTTAGTGACCGTTCATGGACGCCAAATATCATTTTCCGGTTTTTTTTTTTTGCCGAGTTTATGGAATTGGGTTTTAAATAGTTTTTCATATATTTTTAACTCCAAATACTTCTAAACAAATTGCACTCGACTGGAATAGTCAGCGTCAGTGTCTTAACAGAACACCGAGCACTGTGATTATATTCTGATACATTTTAGTCATATAATGAAATAAGTAATCTGTATAAAAACCGAAATAAAATATTTTAATTCAAGGGAAATTCGTTGCTTAACTACTGGAGGTTTTTATGGAAGTCTTCAAAACACTCAAAGAGCATTCGTTGCGCAAAGCTTCTGTACGGAGTGACACTAGCGAACAGAGCCGATGTATTCCGATCGGAGTGATCAGCAACCTGTCAGCAACTAAACTATAAACGTAAAATAAGAGTGGCTTGGGTGTGAATCGTTGTTGTTGCTAGGGAGAAACTTAAAGATATTTGTTCTGTGAACGGAAGGAATATATTGGGGAACCGTGGTCTAAACAATATTTTGGGTCTCACTCCTAACGAGAGAGAGAATTGCATTTATTTCTGCTTCCCTCATTTGGAGGTTGCCAAAAACACAAGGCTTACATGAAAATGTGATTAATAATTACAAGGGTCGTTTTTAATATGTCCATAAATAATTATAATTTATAATTTCGTGTGGCTATTACTAGCCGAGTGCAGCCCTTGTAAGGCAGACCCTCCGATGAGGGTGGGCGGCATCTGCCATGTGTAGGTAACTGCGTGTTATTGTGGTGGAGGATAGTATTATGTGTGGTGTGTGAGTTGCAAGGATGTTGAGGACAGCACAAACACCCAGCCCCCGGGCCATTGGAATTAACCAATGAAAGTTAAAATCCCCGACCCAGCCGGGAATCGAACCCGGGACCCTCTGAACCGAAGGCCAGTACGCTGACCATTCAGCCAACGAGTCGGACTGTCCATAAATGATAAGTATACTATATTAAAGCCTACTTAATACAGTAATTAAAAATTTGTATCAGTCAATAATTTTGAAATCCATGAGGGATTCCTCATAGGACAAAGACGTAGCTAAGAGTATAGATGAATTTTGACTATTGCTTACGATCCTTTCAGAGCTGCTAACCCAATGTCCTTAATAAATTTGTTATGCATTGTAGGTTCATATATCTATATCACATTTATCCTTGTGTACATCATGTGGTTGAGTGGATGATGCTTCGGTTCTAATTGTAGGGTCTATTATGAACTCTTTATTTGAGCCCGGTGGTATAGCTATCATGTCAAACCGCCGGCTTGACCCTGTCTGAGAAAATCCATGTACCGCCTCGTAGACTGTATAATGCTTTTCTCTCAGGGCTTCAGCAATCATAGATCGTATACGATGATGTCGTGGATTCCGTAGGGTGTCATTAAATGGACAGGACCCAAGTCGTGACCAAGTGTTTCAATCTTACTGTAGCAACGCCGACAGTGGTTATTGTCTCATATACAGGACCTGACTAGAGAACAAGCAACGTACAATTGGCTGTGAAAAAAAAACATCGTGGATGAACAAGCTCTACCCTAGCGGTAGTGAGCGTTTGGCCTGGAAACTTGACATGACAAATCGAACACTTTAGAGGAACTCAAGTCACTTAGATTGGAAGGCATAATTGCTAGGTATTAGGGAAGTACGTGGTATAAATAGTTTCACAGTTCCGCTGCACAATTTCTGTGCGTTTAGGTTCCTCAGAAGCTTTACCGTCACTTCTGTTTTAAACGTAATTTCATGTGCTGGCAGGTCAGGTGCAAAACTAGAATCGAAGAACTCAACTGGATAATGGATCATCATCGTTGTTCACGACCTAGTTAAATGACATGTATTTTTAGCCCGGAATTCGCACCACGATTTTCCCCACTTATTTTAGCGACCTATTCAGTATTTATAGCCAAAATAACTCGCTCACATATACCGAGCATGATGGGACTGAACGACGTATGGTATATGTCGCATCCAGAAGTGTGGATCCAGCTTTAAATGAGGCATACAGGATAATCACAGACTGCCTAAAGCCGCCTTCTGTGATTAAATTATACCACCTTGCTGGCATTGCACCACCAAGCATTCGCCGAAGGGTTGCTGCTGATCATATACAACTTAAGGCCTTCAATAACGACACCCACTCAGTGTTCGGCTATCAGATACCTCATTCCAGACTTAAATCCAGGTAAAGTTTCCTCCGTACATCACAGGCCTTGGAAGAACTTTCAGGTAAAGCAAGACTTCTCCCGTGGAAGTAAAAATTTCGTGACCGGGTAGAGCCGAGCGAACAATTTCCGGCTGGCTACAACAAGGGCTGGAGTGTGTGGAGGTCACTTAATTGTTTAAGAACTGGTATCGGCAATCCAAATCTGCTCTCTAATAGTGGGATTCTAAGTCAGAAGAAACCAGGTGGATTTATGGTGAAGAACAGACTGTCAAACATATGCGTCTGTAGCCTTTATGTCCATTTTCATATTCGCAACAGGACTTATTACTTGCCAGTGATAATGCCATACATGAGGCACAGTTCTTTAAAAAAAAATGTGCAAATTTGGTCAGTGCGATGCACTTCGTTCTTCCCCTACATTGTATTCTACACATTTGTATGTATTTACAGTAAGTGTAGTCTATAGTAGGTTTCTGATACGGATGATATTTATTAGTCTATAACCTTTGTCTGATTAACTTACTTCATTTAATCTAATTTTACACAACAGCTCAAGTTTTCACTGCCAGAGTAATTGTCTTATTCGTTTTCTGAGCTTGTAGACCGTGGTTCAATTGGATTTGAAGCTCCCAATGTTTCACCGGAGACTGCGCCTAGCATTCTCGAGAATGTGTACTCTCATCAGTAAGCTTTAAACTTTGAAACAGTTGCTTCCATCCTGAACTGGAAAGAGCCTAGCAAGCAAGACCCAGTTCTTTCGTCGACTTAGTGACGTGAGTCGCTAAGTCGCGAATGTTGTGGCCTGTCGACCAGTATTGGTTTTGAGAGCCTTATCGTGATAGTGTGTTCTCCTGCATTAATATTGTTCGAGAATTTGGGTCGGAGTATGGTTTAGTCATTAATTGGCCAGAGTGTGGCCTGGCGCATATGCGCAGTGCATGCTTGTTAAGCATCTAGTAATGGTGCTGTGAGAGCGAAGCAACAGTGCGGTCGTAAGTCCACCCATCCAGTGGGTGACCACGCCCGATGTTGTTTAACTGTCTAAAACAGCTTTGAGTCTGTTCCAGTGCTTTAATCGAAGAAGAAAACTTAGATGTTAGTAGGGAGGTAAAAGGTTGCAAGGCGTCTTGGCGCGAGGGGGGGGGGGGGAGGGTGTGTGTGCTGGTTAGGACTTGTTTTAATAGATGGTGGGTGGAACTGTGGCTGCCCTAATCTGGGTAGTGAGGAGGCTTAGTAATATCAGGAGTAGGTTGTTGGGATCTTGGGTTAAGATGGGTGGGTGGGGGGGAGGGTATTGGAGGTGCTGGGTTCACGGGGGCGGAATGTTGACGTGTAGGTGGGGGATGGGTGTTTGTGTGGGTAAAGTGGCGCTGTTGTCGATAATGCCTCCTGATAGCCTTTTTCAGAAAAGGGCAGCCAGGAAACGAAGTCGCATGACTGCCTTGGCAGTTTGCGCACTTCGGCTGGTCCCATGGCACCTTACAAACAAAATGATGGTGAGAGCCATCAAATCTGTTGCAGCGGGTGGATTCTGAGCAGTCAGCTCCAGAATGATAGGGTTTAAGGCAGTTACAGCGTGACCAGAGTGGGACGGGGAGACGAGTGGGTTCCTGTTTCTGTGATGGATGTGTGAGTTGGTTGTGACAGTGACTTAGGGGGAGGGTTTTTACGCCTCCTCCTAGTCTGTGTGTACGTGTCGTGTGTTGTCGGAGCTTGGGCTGATTTCGGAAGTAGTTCAGCCTCGATCCTGACTTCTGTTCGTGTTGGGCTGCTAGAGGGGGGTGGGGGAAGGGGTGTGGTGCTCGGTGGGGGTGTCAATGGTGTGGTGACAGGTGGGGGTGGAGGTGAGTTGGTTTGTACTGCTACGACTGAGGTGCGTAGGGTGGTTTGGAATATTTTGTGGCGGGTATTAGGTTTAGTTTGGGTATATTTGGTTGTGTTAGAGTTGTTGGTTTGGGGTGTTGTTTGGGAGCCGGTATCTGCCGTTGAGTGTGCGAGGGTGGTTGAGGGTGAAGGGTCTCGTTGATTGGATGTGTTTACAACAGGGTTGATTTTGATTGGAGTGGGGATACCAGTGTGCAGGAGTTTGTTGAGGATGATAGGTATAGACCTATTTAATGTAGGGGTGATGATTAGGTGATTGTTATCAGTTTCTTCTATGATGCCTATGTGGTGGCTAATTATTGGCTGGATTGCTTCAATGACTGTTTTGCGGGTGAGAGGTACGAGTCCTGGGTTCGAGAGCGGTATGATGAGGAAGTTGCATTTCTGGGATATGGGAAATTGGGTGTTCTTCCTGGTGTAGTGGAAGGGATGTTCGAACATGTAGTCTTCTTCGTGGTGTTCTTCTTCCACTTCCTTTGGTACTGTTGTGGGGTGGGCTTCTTTTTCTTCTTCTGCCACTTCACTTGGAGCTGTTGTGGGGTGGTAGGGTAGCTGAGTGAGGATTGCATGAGTAAGCGAGACATTTTGTAGTTCTGTAGGGTTTTAAGGAATGTGTGGTTATCGGTAGGGCTGTTGGGTATGACGTAGATGCAGTGGTTGAAGTTTTCTACTATACTGTGGATTAGGTGGGGTATCGGGTACAGGGCTGAGGCTATTCGCCGTTTGTGGCGCTGTACTAAAGCTTGTGATTCTTTGAGAGCCTACTGAGTAAGGTAACTGTTTATTATACCACAGCAGCTTCTAAACCAGATGAGGACAGCAAGCAGCTCTCTGACGTCACCTCACTTCCCTCGATCTGAGGGGAGGTGGCGGTGGGGGGATTAGGAGGAGAATATACTTTTCTATTTGTTTTACGTCGCACGGACACAGATAGGTCTTATAGTGACGATGGGATAGGAAAGGGCTGGGAGTGGGAAGGAAGCGGCCGTGGCCTTAATTAAGGTACAGCCCCAGCCTGGTATGAAAACGGGAAACAACGGAAAACCATCTTCAGGGCTGCCGACAGTGGGGATCGAATGCACTATCTCCCGCCAGAGCTGCGCGACTATAAACACGCAGCCTACTCGTTCGGTAAGAGAAGAAGAAGAAGAAGAAAGCTAAGCTAATTGTTTTTCATTCCCCTCCCTAAAGGGGGAGGGGTGGCCACCTAGAAGGTAACGCCTTCTCTCTGGCCACGAGATTCGGCAGTTTGAGGTGTTCTGAAGGATTAAGGACGAGGGTAGTGTGATGTGAAGTGATGAAGGAGTTTTACAAAGACGTTACAACTGCATTATTGTGGTTACATCTTGAGTTCATCAGTTACATTTCTTTTTTCTTTTTCTTTTTGCTATTTGCTTTACGTCGCACCGACACAGATAGGTCTTATGGTGACGCCCCTAACCGCACGGCCAGCTCGCCCGGTACATTTCTTTTTACAGTAGCTATTTGTAGCATATTAAACAGGTGTGCGGGCAGTGGAATTGTAAGGCGTGAATTAACGCGATGCTCTAAGTTATTTCCCGGATATCCTATCTCAGTCTATTTCAATTTCAAAATTTGTTCACAGATTAAAAATAATTCCAGTTGAGCTACATACTGTGAGAAAAGTAATGTATAACATTATTTTAATAGAAATTAAAATCACATTTGTACATGTAATTATTTCATCGTTTTTATTTTGGCAAAATATAAATAAGTGAAAATAATGTAAACAATTATTATGAACATTCATCTACAGCTTGGATGATACCAGGTACAATTACTGTGATACATTTCTGAATGTTGTTTCTTTTTTCTTAACAAGCTTATCAATACTGGGATGTAATGACTGGGAAATATTTAATCGAAGACTGGATGTTTGGTTATGATCTGACAATGAACTTCTTGATTTGGACTTAGAAAGATTCATTTGTGAAGAAAATTGCTTGCATACATATATTGATCCAAACACACATTTGAGCAGGTAATTTTCGTACAATCTTGGGAATACAGTGAGCTCTTGCCTGACGTCATATGAAAGCGAGGCCTTGCACTTACTTCACAAACGTCACAATTCATCGAACTGTCCTGCACTGCTCTAAACAGATGTAGCCCTAAGGACTTTGTATACTTTCTTATAATACTGAGGATTATAAGATCGAGGAGTTGCCTACACAGTTTGATTCACGTAGCTCTGAGCTTGCATTCGGGAGATTTAACAATAACGCAAACTGCCTGAGCGTCGGAGAGTCCAAGTGAACTTGCATCATGACAGAGTCAAATTCTGGCACAGTAGTTTCGTAACTAAACGTGCAAAGATCTGGACGACATTTAATGAAGTGTGTGTGTACAGGGTCTCTTATGTAAACTAAGGCCGGACGCACGGTGTCTGTACTCTGCGCTACGGCGGCTGCCTCAGCCGAACTTACGTCGCGCACGGCCGCCCTGCTTTAAGAGTGTATACAATCTTATATGAAATCTTACCTTATGAGAGATGCTGGAAGTGTCGTCCTTCCTGAGTTTTACAGGCATTGTATCTGGTAACCACATTCTGGCTGACGGGAGTCAGTTCTGCCACTGTAATGTTTCTCATTTCATTCGTAATGTTTTCTTTCAGTCCCTCCAATGTGTGGGAATTTGTTCGAAACACTTTTTATTTCAGTTTACCCCACAAGTAAAAAATCACGCCCTGTTAGACCAGGAGAACGAGGGGGAAATACACCAGCACCGATCCACTCTGTCTGCAAACACTTCCGAGATTGTAAAAAGGGAATCTTCTGCTGTATGAGCAGGGCTCAATCTTACTGTTGTCTCGAAAAAATAACAATTATTTGTCTTGCACTAACAGCACACCAAACACCAATCTTCCTATCACAATAAGGCCGGGTTCGATTCCCGGCCGGGTCGGGGATTTTAACCTCCATTGGTTAATTCCAGTGGCTCGGGGACTGGGTGTTTGTGCTGTCCCCAACATCCCTGCAACTCACACACCATACATAACACTATCCTCCACCACAATAACACGCAGTTACCTATGCATGGCAGGTGCCGCCCACCCTCATCAGATGGTTTGCCTTACAAGGGCTGCATCCGTCTAAAAATAGCCACACGAAATTATTATCATAATAAGGGACTTCATAAACACCCTTAGGATTCTCTGCACACCAATAGCGAGAGTTATGGCTGTTCACATGACCACGAAGATAAAACCAAAACTTTTACATAGGAAAATACGGTGTTGCAATGATAACTGTTTCACCATGTTAACAGTTGAAATTCAGACTGACGACTGATGTTTGCCAGGTCGAACGCGTGCAGGCTGCTTGCAAGGTCATACCTCTCATACCGCCAAACCCCAATCGGAGAGTAAAAACGCCGCTTCGACGGTCTTAGTTTATATGAAAGACCCTGTAGTTGACATAAAGATGATAGAGCTCAGCACGGTACGTGACTGTCCCTTCACGCCAGAGTTTTAAGGCCGTATGTTCAGTCTGGCTTTCCCAGGTGTATGAAACCTGCAAGAAAAGGGTTGCTTAAGCCTAATACCAAATCTAATTCTCGACAATTATGGCCACCCCATACGCCTAATGAAGGACGAGCTGTTTCGCCCTGGCGTAAGAAAGTTTATCCATCACTGTCATCATTTTAAAAATTTTTTTTCTGCTTCTTGTTTAACGTCGCACTAACACATCGAAGTTTCTCGGCGACTGTGAGATGGGAAAGACCTAGGACTTGGAAGGTAGCAGCCGTGGCCATAACTAAGATACAGCCCCAGCATTTGTCTGGTGTGAAAATGGGAAGCCACGGAATACCATCCTCAGGTCTGCCGACGGTGGGATTCGAAACCACTATCTGCCGAATGCAATCTCTCAGCTGCACGACCATAACCGCACGGCCAACTCGGTCCCATCCTGTCACGCTATCGGCGTAGTCATGCTGAAACACGGATTCCGTGAGGTTGTGATAATACACATATCATACCCTCGCACTGTATTCGAAAGTAAGAGATATTATTGTCATTATTATTATTATTATTATTATTATTATTATTATTATTTCATTTGTATATTTGGCTAGCGGCTCTTACGTCGCACCGACACAGATAGGTCTTATGGCGACGATGGGATAGGAAAGGCCTAGGAGTTGGAAGGAAGCGGCCGTGGCCCTAATTAAGGTACAGCCCCAGCATTCGCCTGGTGTGAAAATGGGAAACCACGGAAAACCATCTTCAGGGCTGCCGATAGTGGGATTCGAACCTACTATCTCCCGGATGCAAGCTCACAGCCGCAAGCCTCTACGCGTACGGCCAACTCGCCCGGTCATTTGTATATTTGTTCTTAATATTTTAAGCTGGAGGGTCTCCATATGTGATATGAGTACTTTGTTTTGTACAAACGGAGGGGAAAACAGTGCTAATTATAACTCAGAAACGTTGTATGAGTCATGTGGAACAACCCAGAGCCCGTTGATGCTGTTATTGTCTTGGGATCCGGAAGAGGTTCAGGGCGTGGTTCTTGGAAAGGCAAGAGGATCTTCTGCTTGTGATTAGACGGCCAGGATCAATCTAGACGTATCATGTAAGAGTAAGGGGAAGCTGAGGTGTACTGTATATAGGCATATGAGAAAACGGCGGAGTGACTTGACTTCAAACTTTGGTGGAGCAGACTTGACTTCAAACTTTGGTAGGAAGAGGAGATGTAAATTTGGTGGAACGTGGTCTGATAATGTTGTGGAATCTGGTTTAGTAATAACCTACAACTGTGGAGTGCTTAGGCACTACGTATTGTATCATTGTGGCGGCTTGGTATTATATGTTGATGAAAGCTATGGGGTACTGTATCTCAGACTTTCCATAATTTATGTTCTGGAACAGGAAGCGTGTGTTGCTCGAGTGAATGTATCTCTAAACCAAGTGTTAGAGTCTGTGAACACAGTATTATAAGGTACAGTATCTGTGTGATGTAACAAGTGCCAATACTGAGAATATGCAAGATGAGTTGTTACACAGAGACAGTGAAGGGCATTCATCCACACATATATATGCTTTGTAATGAACTTTCAACGGACTGAGTGCAAATGGTAGTTTGGTCCTCGCTTTTGGTTTCCCACTGTTTTGTTCTTGTTGTAAATTTATAGAGTCTTACAGCGGTATTTTGTGAGTGTATTTATGTATATTTTGGTGTGTTGATGAGGTGCACATGCACGTATGTTATTTAGAATATAGTTAAGTTATTTTAGAATCAGTGGAGTTATTGATGAACCTAGGTGCAGTTCCTACCTATTTGGTCGTTTTCAGAAGGTTAGGTAAGGAAAGTTCTGAAGCAGATGTACCAGTACGCAGCTTTATGTACGCGCCCTGGGAGAGAGAATTACTATGCTTTATCAAAATTAGGGATCCTTTCTGGTGAACTCTGGTGCGCATACTACGGACATTTCGATTAATAATCTTTATTAATTTAATTTATGTTAGTAATTTATTCATATATTTTGAATTAGATTACAATTGACGCCCAAGCGTGAGGCGAGTAAGTATTTTATTTTATTCATATTTGACTATTTTAATCATATTGAAATTTTCTTCATCATCATCTTATTATTATTATTATTATTATTATTATTATTATTATTATTATTATTATTACTAGGCCTATTATTATTGTTTTTACAGTAAGATTAAGTGAGATTACCAGGTTTTTCAGTTTTTAGAATTTGCTTTACGTCGCACCAACACAGATAGGTCTTATGGAGACGATGGGATAAGAAAGACCTAAGAGTGGGAAGGAAGCGGCCGTAGCCTTAATTAAGGCACTGCCCCAGCATTTTCCTGGTGTGGAAATGGGAAACCGAGGAAAACCATCTTCAAAGCTGACGACAGTGGGGTTCGATGATGATGATGATGATGATGCTTGTTTAAAGGGGCCTAACATCTAGGTCATCGGCCCCTAATGGTACCAAATGAGATGAAATGTAATGACATTTTAAAAGTTCAAAATCATCCAATGACCAAAATAAAAAACGTGATGGTGAAGAATGAATGGATGGATATGAATTTAAAACAATCAGTGGATCCGACCCTCAATGCCGCACCTTCCCAGAAACTATCATAAGCAATAGTATTACTTAACATGGGACTGCTTTTAAAGCACAATCCTGAATCGAGGATGCTTGCTGTCTAAAGGGGTCCAAAATACAGATTAACGGCCCCTCATAATGGTACTTATCGCTAGTAAAGTAGAACCATGGTATTTGACATGTTGCGGTACGAATCAAAAGTAGCGAAGACTGACGGTGTTCCACACATTATGGTACTACTAACAAGTATTGTACGTCGCACAGGTAACGCAGACCTATGGTGTTTCTCACGTAATAGCGCCACTCATAGGCAACGCAAACCCATGGTGTTCCTCACATAGTGGGTACTAATCACAGGCAACGGCCGGGCGAGTTGGCGTGCGGTTAGGGGCGCGCAGCTGTGAGCTTAGATCCGGGAGGCAACATGTTGGTTAATACATACATACATACATACATACATACATACATACATACATACATACATACATACATACATAAGACTGTTACGCCTTTATCCGGGAGCTTACCTGTTAATTATAAAATTCTGCTGTAGGCAACTGCATTAGCTTTGCTGCACCTTCATTCAATCTCACTTACAATACTACCATCTTGGGAGAATACACATCCTAAATATTTGTAATTACCTGTCCGACTCGTTGGCTGAATGGTCAGCGTACTGGCCTTCGGTTCAGAGAGTCCCGGATTCGAGTCCCGACCGGGTCGAGGATTTTAATCGCTTCTGATTAATTCTTCTGGCTCGGAGACTGGGTATGTATGTCCGTCCCAACACTCTCCACATCATATTCAGACAACATACCACACTACCAAACACCACAGAAACACGCAATAGTGATTACATTCCTCCATAGAGGGTTGGCGTCAGGAAGGGCATCCGGACGTAAAACAGGGCCAAGTCTACATGTTCGCACCCGCGACCCCACAGGTGTGGGGAAAAAGCGGGAGGAAAAGAAGAAATACTTGCAATTACCTACCTGTTCAAGCTTACTGACTTTCAGTTCCCTTAGGTTTCTTACCTACCGACATCGCTTTGAAAACCTACAACCTGTTTTCCAGTCTTTGACCGGGTCAGCGATGTCGTGAATGAATCATATATAGGCTAGTATTACAATGGGGTCGCCACTCCCAAGGTGATTATTAATGACCGACAAATGCTATGAAATGATAATAGAGAGTGTTGCTGGAATGAAAGATAACAGGGACAACCGGAGTACCCGGAGAAAAGTCTGTCTCGCCTCCGCTTTGTCCAGCACAAATCTCACATGGAGGGACCGGGATTTGAACCACGGTATCCAGCGGTGAGAGGCCGACGCGCTTCTGTCTGAGCCACGGAGGCTCACTGACATCACTTTAGTCTTGGAAAGGCTAATTTTCATATCATACCCATTGCACCTATTTTCAGGTTCGAAGATATTAGACTGTAGCCTTTCAACACAATCTGCCATAAAGACCATATTTGCACCTAACGGAATCCCTTCCTGTCACTGTATACCTTTAAACCTTTCAGTAGATCCATGTAAACCAAGGCCGTACCCAGGATTTTTTCAGGGAGGTGGAGGTGGAGGGGGCATAGGACATGTTCGGAGGCGTCCCAAAACAAAAGCTATAGAAGCAAATGAAAAACCTCTGGATGGGAATGGTAGAATACACCCACGGTATCCTCTGCCCGTCGAACGAGACAACCTGGGGCTCTGAGTTTCGGAGTGTGGATTGGCAACAACGGTTCCCCAAGCTGAGTCTGGCATTGTTTCCACTCAGTTGTGTCAGTCTCCCTCAATTTTATCTTTTCTATCCAACCACTCTTGGCCAACTTCTGTTTTGTTTGTTTACAATTTGCTTTACATCGCACCGACACAGATAAGTCTTACGGCGACGATGGGAGAGGACAGGAGTGGGAACGAATCGATTGTGACCTTGATTAACCTACAGCCCCGATATCTGCCGGGTGTGAAAAAGGGAAACCACGGGAAACCGACAGCGGGGTTCGAACCCATCTCCCAAATGCAAGCTGACAGTTGCGTGATCCAACTCGCGCAGCCACTTGCTCGGTATCTCATATTCTTTTCCGACCCCGACGTTATTAGGTTTGCAGGACTTACGGAGTGTTTAATTTTCACTCATTCATGGCCTTTCCCTCGTTTATATGTCATAACTTACGTGAATTCCTTTAATTTTTAACTTGCATTTATAGATTTATGAAGATTTTAAAACATTACATAAAAGTTAATTTGTATACAATTTTCACAATATTTTGAATTTGCAAAATTATCTATAGCCAAAATATATTTTATTCACTACTATTAAATTATACAATTTTTGTATTTGGGTAATAATGGTGAAATATATGGCCACTTCACGTATTTTGACAATTTCATATGGACTTCATTCTTCAAGTCCACATGATGTCACGAATAATTTTGCAAATAATGTGAAGATCAGGACAGATCCTTTTTTTTTTTTCTTCGTAAATGTTGTACGCAATAATTTGTTCGTACCAGTTTTTGAGAACTAATTGTAAATACACGTTTTTACCTACACACAAGATAACATACAACTAACCACCACAGAAGCATGCAATAGTGAATACATCGCCCCACATACGGCTGGCGTCGGGAAGGGCATCCGGCATCCATTTAAGAGGGATTATTCTACATTAGTAGAAAAAAGCCAGGAAAGTAAAAGCATCCCGTAAGTACATCTAAAACATGCGTCTCATATGTCAAACACTGAAGACAAAATGTATCATAACTTTCTAGGCTTATAACCATTCGAATATTTGGGTATAGGTATTTCAACATTTGTCATATTAACAAAGAGCTTATAAGCTATTTGATATTAATATTTATACGACGCTAATGAAAGGCCCAAGCAAAATAATTTACACAAGAATAACTTGGTCTGGAGTGCAAGTATTTGAATGCAGTGCGAATTCTATGAAATAAATTAAAAACAAATCTCACCAAAATTGTATTCAATTATTTTTACAATTATTTTACAGCAACTATGTTATTTATAGTCATAGAGAGGCATTTAAAAACGGTGCAGTTTTATAGGTTAAATTCAATTGTCTTCCAAATTCTTGATTTCATAATAGTTTTGATTTACTGGGTTAAATTTTCGAAAACCCGTATATGTTGTTTAAATTTGTTAAGTTCAGTTCGGCGGAGGGGGGAGGGAGGGGGCTAAATCCCCTAACCTACCCCCCCCCCCGGGTACGACCTTGATGTAAACTATCAACAACAAAGGTGAAAGATTACAGCCTCGTCTCACTCCTGTAAGTACTGTATCTTGAACCACAAACTCATTCTATGATCAATTTTCACTGTAGCCCAATTGTCAATATGAATGCCTCTGATTACTTTTAATAACCTGCCCTTAATCCCAAAGTCCCCAAATATGGCTCACATACAATGACTTAGCAAATGTCATGGGATAGGCACCTAATAGCGTGTGGGGCCGCCTCTGGCCATGCGAACTGCAGTGAGACGCCGTGGAAGTGAGTCGACAAGTCCCTGGTAGCTGACACCAAATCGTTTGCAGAGCGGCCGCCAATGCTGGTCTGTTCGTGGGTGCAGGATCCATGGCACGGAGCCTGCGTTCCAGGACATCCCAGATATGCTCAACAGAGTTCATATCTGGGCTCCTGGGTGGCCATGGCAGTCGTTGGACCTCCGCTGCATGTTCCTGGAACCATTCCCGGGCGACGTGGGAGCGATGTGGCGGCGCGTTATCATCTTGAAACACCGCAGAATCGTCTGGGCGCTGGAAGGCCAAAAATGGGTGGAGATAGTCTCCGAGCAGCTCAGCATACCGCGTACCATTCAAAGTCTCTTCCAGAACAACTAGGGGGCCCATTCCATACCGGGAAAATGCACCCCAGACCATAACAGAGACACCAGCGCCCTGGACCACACCTTTGAGGCAGGCGGGATCCATAGCTTCATGTGGTCTGTGTTATACACGGTGCCTCCCATCGGCATGGTGCAGTTGAAACAGTGATTCGTCCGACCATATCACGTTACGCCATTGTTCCAGTGCCCATGCCCGGTGACTGGCGACAAATGCGCGTCGTTGTGCCCGATGACGTTGGGTTAATAGTAGCACCCGTGTGCGGCGCCGGCTCCCATACCCCATAGAACCCATGTTCCTACGGATTGACCACTGGGAGACGTGTCTAGAACGGCCTGTGTTGAATTGAGACGTGATTTGTTTCACGGTTGCCCGTCTGTCACTATTGACAATCCGTCTCAGATGTCGCCGGTCACGGTCATCGAGGATGGCTGGACGGCCGGTCGTTCGTCTGTTGTGGATGGTGACACCCGCATTCAACCATTCACGATACACCCTGGACACGGTTGATCGTGTGAAGCCGAATTCCCGCACCACTTCCGAAATCGCACTTCCCATCCGTCGGGCACCGACCACCATACCCCGTTCGAACCGTGTCAGCTCATGACGACGTTCCATGTTACACCTACCACATGCACAGCCACTGCTCACAAGGTCTCTTATACAACTGCCGCTGACACAGGGGGCGTGTGGTGCGCAGACAACACACCCATGAGATTTGCTCAGTCAG
This sequence comes from Anabrus simplex, assembly GCF_040414725.1. Lineage (NCBI taxonomy): Eukaryota > Metazoa > Arthropoda > Insecta > Orthoptera > Tettigoniidae > Anabrus > Anabrus simplex. Next base: position 1,479,004,037 of record NC_090265.1, on the reverse strand, counting down.
TGTATTTTCCTTCAGTACTCTATCGTATGCCTTCTCTAGATCTACAAAACCCAACTGCCTATTCCTCTCGTAGTATTTTTCAATTAGCTGGCGCATACTCATTTCCGATCCTGACAGCACCTCTGTGGGGTGAACCCACACTGCTTTTCATTCAACTTACTTTCAACCTCAGATAGCACCCTCCCTTCCAAAATGACAGTGATTACGTGATCACCTTGTCTGGTATACTGATCACTGAAATTCCGCGATAGGTGAATCTATTCCTGCTACTTTATGACAATTTAGTTTTATTTGCCTTCCTTTACACTTCCGTAGGCGTAATTTCACCAATATTGCCCTCCTCCTCCTCATGAGCTAGATTGTTCGTGACATCATAAGAAAGATGTTATTTTACGTTGAGAAATTTTTCAAAGTATTCCATCTACCTGTCCACTAATTCCCTATTATGAGTTAACCTGATTTAGCTAAAACACTATTAATTTCTTTTTTCCCTCCCTTTCTAAGATTCTCTATTAATGACCAGAAAGATTTTCATGTCGCTTGACATAGCCTTTCCAGGCTATTACCAAAATCTTTCCACGACTTCTGGGATTCAACAATTATTTGTTTCACTCTGTTTCTTTCGTACTGTCTGGCTCAGTCCTTGTTTGGTGCTATTTCTGATATGTCTTCCTTTTATGTCTACAAGCTGCTCTCACTCACTTCATCGTTCCACAAGTATGTTTTTCCCATCTTTACACACCGCTATTCCTAGGCATTTTCTTGCTGTTTCTACTTCAGCACCATGTATGCCACCCATTCTCTTTATATACCTATTCTGAACCTGCTTACTGTCTATTTTTTGGAACTTTTCAGTACATGCACTTCTAATTTCCTCATCTGTGAGATTTTCTATCCTTATTCGTCTGCACACAGATTTTACTTGTCCAGCTCCTCGTAATCCTTAGTAATTGGTCAGGAGAATATTTGAGAAAGCTGCATGTCTCATAAGGGGAGGCCACAACTACGGGGTCATCGATTTCGTTCATACTCTGGAAAGTTGATCTACATAAAAAATGAACAGATACGTGACCTGAAGACTGTGACATTAGCCCTTATTTAACGAGAAAATGGTTCTTAAATTTAACAGCCAGCACACCTGTGTGTCTGCAGCATCGATGGTCTAGTGGTCAGCGTCCTTAATTTCCACGCGGGCGTCTCAGGTTCGATGAGAGCTGGCGCCTCATTATTACATTTTCTTTTCGCATGATCGTATCTGCGACAGGGAAACTCCATACACAAAGAAAGTCGTCCATGCTTCACGCAAAATTAACGTATATATCACTTTTACTCTCAAAATTTTTATAGACAATGCTTTATTTAGAGGGCGATCTTGAAGACCGTATATTCCATCAGCACGGATCCTCAACTCACTTCCTTTCAAACGATCGTGATTACTTCAAGGCACATTTTCCCGTTCGTTCCGATGATTATTGATGAGTGATGACTCTCCTGAGATTAATCTCTTCTCATTCAGATTCAGGCAACTAAACCATCCGCCTATCCTTAACACCCGTGATATCAAATATTATATAAGGGCACTAGGAAAGTTTTGCAATACGCAAAAACGGTTGGCTGGACACCCCTGTCATGGTGAGGGATGAAAGGAGGAGTGAAGAAAGGTCTAGAAGACAGCAAGGTGCGACCTCCACACCAGTTGTTACCAAGCAGTGGGATTGAAAGCAAGTTAAGATGTCAGTGTGGTCTAAAGGTGAATATCGCGCAATTACCCGCTACAATTTTGCTCGTGGATTAACTGTTGACCAGTGCCTGGAGGAAATGACTCCTGTGCTGGGGAAAGACTGTCCATATCGGACAACAATTTTCCGCTGGTACAAAGAGTTCCAGAGGGGAAATTTTGGGGTTGAAGAAAATCCTCGTTCTGAGTGACCGTCTGAATCAGTGACTGAGGAAAACATTGAAGCTGTGAGGAAAATCTTGCAGCAAGAGAGGCGGTTGACATATCGGCAGGTAGAAGAGACCCTCCACACCCCCGCACCAGCTATTCATTCAATTCTACATGACCATCTCCATGTTAGAAAGGTTTGTTCCCTTTGGGTGCCCCATTCACTTTCAGAGGAACAAAGGGCACAACGAGTGAAATGGTGCCGAGAAATGCTAAAACGGTTTGAAAATGGGACTTCGCGTAACGTCAATAGCATCGTTATAGGTGACGAAACTTGGCTTTATTATTACGATTTCCTAACAAAATCCCGGAACAAGGTGTGGTTGTTTGAAAATGAGGGTACTCCCGTGAGTGTGCGAAAGTCAAGTTCAGTGAAGAAAAGGATGATTGCAGTATTCTTCACTAAACGGGGCATCCTGACTCGGGTTGTGCTAGAAACACAAAGGACAGTTATTGCGAAGTGGTACAGTGAGACTTGTCTGTCTCAGGTCATCCAGGCTCTCAAGCAGCTCCATCCAAGGTCACGGCTCAACACTTGGCTCTTGCATCACGACAATGCTCCAGCAAATCGTGCTAATGTAACAATGTATTTTCTTGCCAGATCAGGGTTGACTGTGCTTGATCACCCTCCATACAGTCATAATCTTGCCCCATATGACTTTGCACTCTTCCCAGAAGTGAAGATGAAGCTGAAAGGGCGGCGTTTTGCATCCGACGAGGAGCTTCTGGCAGCATGGGATCAAGAGTGTGAAAATGTAACCGAAGAAAAGTGGCAGAGTTAGTTCAGTGACTGGTTTCGACGTATGGAGAAGTGTACTGAGTGTGGTGGAAATTATTTTGAAAAAGTCTAAAGCGTTCACTCACATTGCTAAACTTTCCTAGTGCCCTTAGATTTTAAGAGATGTTGGGCTGTCAGGATGTCGTCTCGTACACGTGCCGGTAAATCTACTGACACGACACTGGCGTATTTGGGCACCTTTAAATACCATCGGACTAAGTCGGGATCGAACCTGAGAACGAAGCCACTCAGTCCAGCTTTTCACTATACAAACCAGAATGCTAAGAGTAGCTTTTAGCACACACATTTACAGGGAAAGGGTACAACTGCCGTGAGGGTAACATAATCAAACGTGATAATGTTATGAAGGAGGAAGATTTCTTTTCTGTATGTGTGGGTACTTATGAAGAATGTTACATACTGAGAATCTCTCACTGAAATCTAAATTCTAAAATCCATCGCTACCGAACCAAAATATCAGAAAGTAGAACACAAGACGCCTCAGGGTCTCGTGGGCTGCTACTGTAAACAGTACCGGTGCGCTTCGTTTAACTGTATTGCCCTGTTCGATAATTTCCCCTTTCATGGCACAATGTGGACCGATTTCGAAGCTGATTTAGCTCCAGGCTGCACAACATAAGTCAGTTCAGCAGTCAGTGTTTAGAGAACTGAAACCTCTAAATAGACAAATAGAATGGCTTCACCAGGGCCTTGTTTTTGCGGATCCACCGCCGTTGACATCAGTTTACTTGATCGGGAAGCTACCTTCCGAGATTAGACAGTTTCTGGGCTGTCCTCACGAGTCGGAGCGAAACCTGTTACAATAATAATAATAATAATAATAATAATAATAATAATAATAATAATAATAATAATAATGTTATTTGCTTTACGTCCCACTAACTACTTTTTAAGGTCTTCGGAGACGCCGAGGTGCCGGAATTTAGTCCCGCAGGAGTTCTTTTACGTGCCAGTAAATCTACCGACACGGGGCTGTCGTATTTGAACACCTTCAAATACCACCGGACTGAGCCAGGATCGAACCTGCCAAGTTGGGGTTAGAAGGCCAGCGCCTTAACCGTCTGAGCCACTCAGCCCGGCAAACCTGTTTCAGGTCCGCAAGCTAATTTTAGATTCCTGGTAAACCTGTCCATCGAACAACAGTAGCTTACAGCGATAGCCACTTGATGAGAGAGGTAAATTAAATATTGGACCAAAACACCATTGGCAAGACTGGTTAGTGTACCGGTAGTATTTCCAGTAGAAATATAATGATCCTCGTTATTTCCAAGAGAAGATCCATAGGAAACTAGAAATGCAGCATGTAAAAGCTTTCTAAAATAGACTTTCTATTTCGAATATAATACTTACTGAAGAAGCGGGAAGAAGACCGACACACTGTTAATTCTCAGACATCTTACCTGAAAATAAAAAAGAAAACAATGAATTACGTTAGAATATTGAATTTTCATGACAACACAAATGTTACATTAATTTTAAAACAATTAATTGGAGTAATGTTATGTGCTTAGCACAGAGTTAAAATAGTTCGTTACGACCTACGATCGAATGATGGACCTCTTTCTGTCCGGGAAATTTCTACCGCAGCACTATTTTCCTGGCTAAGGTATCTGCTTTGAAGGCAGCATTGCAGTCACACAGCCATAGAGAGAAATCTGCAATTTTATATTATAAAAAAGACTTTTCGCGGTATAATCGAGAGAGAGAGAAGAGGATATTTTCCCCTAGTGGTTGAACATGGCACTAACATACAATGGAAGGTTTCTGGCGACGTAAGGATGGAAAAGGGGGTTTTGAAGAGGAAGCGGCCGTGGATTTGAGTTAAGTACTGTCTCAGCATTTATCTGGCGTGAAAATGGGAAACCATCTTCAGGGCTGCCGACGGTGGGGTTCGAACCCACCATCTCCCGAATGTAAGCTACAGCAGTCTAACTCGAATTGCGCAGCCAACTAGCTCGGTAGGAGAGAAAAAGGCTTCCCAACCTTCTAAGAATGACAAATTTGGCTGACGAAAGGCAGAAAGAGTTTGTTTCAGATGGAAATACTCTTAGAATAATTTAACAAGTCTAAAATCACGACATATTTTGTTCAATGCACAAAACTCAACTTAACAACGCTTCTCTAGAGAGGCAGTGTTAGTGTTCTCCAAGTACTCTGTATAATAATAATAATAATAATAATAATAATAATAATAATAATAATAATAATAATAATAATGAAAACAAGGTTCTGATGTACTACTATCGTCCTTGGTTCAGTTCCCGGGCTTCGACGCCCATATTACCAGCTCTTCTTTATGCCAGCTCACATAAAGTTGAAGTTCTCTGCTAGTGCTAACTCGTATTCACAAATTCGAGGTAAGAAGCTCGTATCATAAGTGACAACCAAATTGGCAGTGCCCCACCACAACTGGCACGCATAATGACCTACGAAATGTTGACCTCCTCCTCCTTTTTGTTCTACGGCTTTTCCCACACCTGTGGGGTTGCGGGTGTGAACTGTGTCGCACATGTGGATTTGACCCTTGTTTACGGCCAGATGCCCTTCCTGACGCCAACCTAATATGGAAGGCTATAATTACGATTTTGTGTGCCTGTTGTGGTTGTTAGTGTGTTGTCTGAATATGAAGAGGGAAGTGTTGGAACAAACACAGATACCTAGTCCCCGAGCGAGAAGAATTAATCAAACACGATCAAAATCCCCGACCCAGCCGGGAATCGAACCCAGGACCCTCTGAACCGAAGGCCTCAACGCTGACCATTCAGCCAATGAGTCGGACCGACGAAACGTTGACCATCGATGAAAAATGAATGACCAATGGCCAGTAATGCAAAGCACTCAGTCACAACTGGCACATAATATGGCGGCTGACGGAACAAGATCTGTAATGACAAATGCCCAGTCTTAACCGGCAGACATGACCACCGACTCAATAATAATGACCTCACTTCCTTGTTTACACGGTCGTGTGACGAGAAGTCGCGTGCATGCGGGGTAGGAGGTGCGGAGGGTAAGTACAGCTGCTGCGCATGCGCCAGTCTCAAGTCCTGACAAGAAACATCGGCTCCGTCCGCAGTGATTCTTGTGAACTAAGGTGCTGCTGTGAAGTTTCAATTGCGGTTTAGTTACATATTTACTGTAAGTACTGCATAATGAACAGTCTGATAATGAACACGCAACTCTTTCAGAGAGCTCGAACTGTTTATTACCACTAATGTTTGTATCTTAGTGTAGTATCTGTTATTCATGCCGTACCTACAAGCTGTCGCCACTTCTCGTGAGACGCAGATAGTATGAACCGTTCTTATTCAAATTTATTTCCGTCTATCGAACTATTCTTGGAGTAACGAATAAAACGTTGCTTCATCTGTAAATATTACAAACTGTCACTGCCCATTTGGCCAAATACGGTATGCGGCAAAACGAACGACACAAATGATTGCTCTTATGCTGTCCACGACTCGCTGAGATATTCAATGTCGTGTTGATTTCTGCAATTACGGTTTTGACAACAGAGGAGAAGGTTTTTATTGTAGAACATACGGAGTGGGTCGTCAGCGCGGGCCGAGCTTGCTTCGAGTTAAAAGAACAGTACGACGAGCATTTTCAATAAACAACAGAACAATGTTAGCTGTCGTTGACAAGTTACGTCCTAAGGGATCAGTTTTTATTGTCTACGAAAGAAGACAACAGGCGCCCAAGAACCGTCAAGGAGAATCATGCACGACTTCCCCAAAGCGTAGTCAACGACGAACATCGCTGAAACTAGGTTTGAACGATAGGTTTGATCGGCGGATATTTAAAGTGCTGGGTGGATTTGCATACCACATTCAAGTTGCTCAGCATCTGACAGCAAGGGATGAGCGAACCCTATTATAGTATTGCAGCTGAGTGCTGTCCATTACGTATGAGGATTCAGACTTCTCCTGCAACATGCTGTTTTCAGATGAAAGCCATATTCACCTTGAAGGCCACATCAACCGACAAGCAACTGGCGTTTTAGGGTCTGAACCGCCTGACGTCATTATACAAAAACCACTACACAGTGTGCGGTTTACGATTTGGTGTGTCGTGTCCGGCCATGCAATACTGGGCCCTCATTTCGTCAAGGATGCCGTACAGAATCCAAGACCAGGTAGTCATTATTAACCCCCACTATTCGTGCGGGATTTGCGCAGATTTTGTCACGCCAGAAACTTACTCCACCAAACACACGATGCAGCAAGATGGAGCTACAGCCCCACCGCGGGGTGCAATAACATTTTCGAAATCGCCTAATTTCAGGTGGAACTCAATTTCCATACCCTTCCTCCAATGCCAGGCCCCCAGTTGCCTACATATGGGGCATGTTGAAAGAATCACTTTCCAAGACAGATGACCCACCTACAAATATTCCCGAATCACGCGAGAAGATAACGTCTTTTTTGTGTTCTTCCAGCAAGCAACCTATCTCCATCAACATGTTCGATATTCTTCTCGGCCTAAAAGTGGTCTCGGGTGGTCCGTGGTCGAACAACTCTGCATTTCGTCCGACCAACCGAACAGAGGACAGATGAGGGGTGGCCATGGCTGTACCGTGGCTCTACGCCTCTATATTCGGGAGACGAAGAGGGGCTTGTCACTACCGTCGGCTGACCTGAGAATGGCTTTCCGTGGTTTTACAATCGCCTACACTGAGGCGAATGCCAGGACAGTTAAAAGTACAGGCCACGGCCGCCAACTCACTCTCCTTCTGCTAGCATCTCCTTCACCTTTACAAATCTCCTGGCCTGAGAGACGGCGTTACCGTCTAGGAGGGCCGCTGTTCTCTTCAGGAACAGAATGGAAACCTTTATAGATAGAAGTAAGGACCTGTGCACCGTGTTCGACGAACAGCCATGTGCAACATGTGAATTGTCGACATACCTCTGTTTTTCAAAGCAAGAGTTTGTATGCACTCCAGAAATTGGACATTGGCTTATGAACGTTGACGAGGAGATTACATGAAATGCCTCCCAGCTCTGACCCAGCGACGAGTAGATATTTGTACGCAAGCTTTGAAAAGCCCTAAGTGGGCTGATTCTGGATCGCACTCTACTTGCAATGAAAAATTGTTTTCTCCTTACGTAATACCGAGAGGAGAAAGCAGTGGGTGTCTCGTAGAAAAGAACCTTCAGCCACCAGATCAACTAGGTGGTTCTCAGATTACGTTCATTTCAAACTGGTTCCAAGTAACCGTGCAGTTAATATCGAGCTCTACTATGAGCAACTGGATCGCATTTCCGAAATTTTAAGACGATGCAATTCAATGACTAGAAAGCACTCTATACTATAGGACGACAATGCTCCAGCACATCGAGCAACGAACAGAAAATACAGGAATTAGAATAGAACTGCTATATCATCCAGAATACAATCCTGGGCCGATGACCTAGATGTTAGGCACATTTAAACAAGCATCATCATCATCATCAGAATACAGTCCAGACCTTTTGGCTAGAGGTGGCATCATCTCATCGAGGAAGAGACCTGATAATCCTGAAGCTGTCAAAAACATGCTCACCTCCAAATCGAAAAATTGGCCACTGTTTTGACTACGGTATTATTATCATTATTATTTTTGTTTTGTTATTATGCTGAAAGTTAAGTAGTTATCACAGAAAAGGACTTTCCAGGCAACCTAGTATCGATAACTATTACTATGAATACTAGTGTTGGCTAATGAGTGTATGATTCGAAGCAGTGCATTGATTCATTCAAGTGTCCGAGTGAACCGATTCACAGGAACGGCGGGCTCACGGCACACGATTCAGTTGATTCGCAGCAGGCAGTGCTGAGTGGCTCACTCACGGATCAGCGAGACACAGTACACACACGGCTCATTACCGGCACACTGGACACTCGCGGGGATCCGAACTTCCGCTGCGGGCGAGACATACAGAGCCATAGCACACTGAAAAAATCGTACGCTAAGACGGGCTCTCGCTCTCAGCTCATTTGAAAATAACAACCCTTTGCATTCACTGTCCTGTTCTTACAAGGAGGTTTAAATAATTTATGGATATATTTGCAGTGTTAAAAGGTAGTCAACACATTATTCCAAAGTAACCAGTTAGTAAATAGGTAGGCTATTCGTTTATTCTATTTATTAGTTTAATGAATCACTATTAAAAGTTAGTTGACATTCGACAATTAATTCAACTCACCTCTCTAGCCTACCCTGTAAGTCACGCTCGTGACCACTCGAAATTGTCTGTTTTATATAGGGAAGAACCGCTAGGTATTTTCTCAGTTCGTACGTCGCATCATTGAACAAGACTTCAATAATCGAATCACTAGATCACCGGTGTACGTGGACAGTGGGTAAGTGAGCCGACTGACGCAATAACTTAAATAAAAAGATGTTGAATCCGAAAACCACAGGGCTGCTTTGCATCTCGGGTAGACTATACAGATGTGACGATTTAAAAAATCCTCTACTGACAGAGACATATTTTCAAAGATGACTTAGCGAGTTGGCCATGCGGTTAGGGTCTCGTACCTATGAGCTTGCATTCGGGGGATGGTGGGTTCGAATCCTACGGTCGGCAGCCGTTAAGGTGGTTTTCCGTGGTTTCCTATTTTCACACCAGGAAAATGCTGGTGTTGTACTTTAGTTAAGGCCACGGCCGCTTCCTTTCCACTCCAAACCATCGTCGTCATAAGGCCTGCCTGTGTCGGTGTGAGGTAAGCAACTTATTTGACATGTAGGCTACTTATCTAATTCTGTATATATAATAGAGTTGTGACTTTCAGGGAACTGAGGGAAACCATAAGTTAGTGTATACAATTTGAGTTATATCAGTTATTATTATTATTATTATTATTATTATTATTATTATTATTATTAATATTTTCGTTTCAGCCATCTATGGGCTGCGATTACGCAACTTCCATTGCTTTCTCGAGTTCTTTCTCCTTCCTCTTTCGCCAGTATTCCTTCATCCGTTGGCTTGCTCGTACTCGTTCTTCTGACGAGAATACTCTATTCTTCCTCGTTTTCTCATCAGCTAGGTCCTTCACCTCCGCAACTCTCTGCCTGAAGATTTTTCTGTTTGTTATATCTTATGCCGTGATCCCACATTTTCCTAAATCTCAGTGAACTTCTTTTACCCATGGGACTTGTGTCTTCCTGTTCTCCTGGAAGGTGAGGATCCTGTTGGCGAGTCTCTGCGATCCCATCCTTTTAATATGTCCGTAGAACGTCAATCTCCTCTTTTTCATCGTGGTGGTGATGTTTTCAAATTGATGGTATAGTTCTCGGTTTGGTCTCATGCGAAACATAAACTGTCTGATGATTTTATGGGCCCAAGAATCTTTCTAAGGAAACTCCTTTCTTTTCCAAATCTGAGAGTCCCTTCGTGGCTATTGTCTCAGCTGCGTATAAACATTCAGATTTGACTATCATGCTGCAGTGCTTGAATTTGGCTTGGTAGGAGAGCGACTTAGATTTGTAGGTGTTCTGACATAATCTAAACGCAATTTCCATCCTTCTTGCACGTTCTTGAATTGCTGCTTTCTCATTCATGTTTGGAGTCAAAATCTTTCCCAGGTACTTGAATTTTGTTGCTCTTTTGATGTCACCGTACTTTGTCCTCATTGTCCAGGTTGGGTCAATGGTATTTATGTTCATGTACTCCGTCTTCTCAAAAAATATTTACAATCCTGTTTTGTCTGCTGTTTCTTTGAGGACTTCAATCTGCTTAATTGCAATTTGCAAATTCTCTGCAAAAAAAGACTATATCATCTGCAAATGCGAGGCATTCAAGTTCTCTTGTAACCTAATCTAATTCCATTTGGAAAGTTGAATTTTATCTTTCTTTTCGCCATTCCCTGATAACTTTCTCTAAAACACAGTTGAACAAAATTGGAGAGAGGCCATCTCCTTGTCTCAAACCTGTTTTGATTTCAAAGGGCTCTGACAGTTCTCCTAAAAATTTTACCTGCGATCGTGTGTTTTTTAGTGTTTGATGAATCAAGGTTGTTGTCTTATTGTCTATTCCAAATTCCTTAAGCACTTCCATTAGTGTGTTCCGGTCTATGGAGTCGCATGCTTTTTTGAAATCCACGAATGTCATTATCACTTTCTTATCTGCTGCTAATGTCTTAGTTTTGATTAAGGTCTTAATGATAAAAATCTGTTCCGCACATGACCGCCCCTTTCGAAAGCCAGCTTGATATTATCCTAATTGTTTATCTATATGTCCTTCTATCCTTCGCTTGAGTGCTATAGAAAGTATCTTGTAGGCTACTGGCACCCTTTTGAAAGTTGGAGTACAATTTGTTTCCACTTTTGAGAGTTAGTACAGACAGTCTGGGAGATGTAGATCTGAAGTCTACTATAGATTCTGTTATAGAGTTGTGAATAAAAAAGGCTGTCCCGAGTATTAACACTGGATTCTTGGTTTTCTCTGACTTCTTAACTTTGATAGCTGGCCGTCCTTTCAGTATTCTGTAGATTCCAATAGCACACATATCATAACACGACTTTCCATTCATGGTTTTCACCACAAGATATGCATAGTGAAGTCTTTTCATAATCCAGATGTTAACTGTATATGTGTTTTATGTGGCAAACAGTGTGACAGGTATCACATCAAGACTTGCAACAAGAGAATCATGTCGATAAGTGAATATTGTAAATCCTAATGCCCATTCGGGTGCCCTTTATAATAATAATAATAATAATAATAATAATAATAATAATAATAATAATAATAATAATAGTAATAGCTGACACTTCATCTGAAATAAATCTAGTTTCTTGGACCGCTAGACTTTGATCTTATATTCATCAAGTATTTTGATCAGTTCCTTTTCTTTAACAACTTTCAAAAGGGTGTTTACACTGAGTGTGCCAAAGAAATGCTTTTCTTTCGTTTTGAGTTTGCGGGGTGATCGATCCTCCGACTGATCCAAACATGATGGTGTAGGGCCCCCAGAATCCTTTGCCCTACTTGAACCAGAACTCTGGCCCCGGATTTTATCGGCTGGGGTACTAGACTCCGTACGCTTTGTCATCATGTTAGTTGCGTGGTTTTTTGGTTTGGGGGATAGGGTAGAACCCTATCCAAAAGGTAAAACCAAGTTGGTGAAATCTGGAGTTTTAGAACAGTCATCCCTAACATATTATTATTATTATTATTATTATTATTATTATTATTATTATTATTATTATTATTATTATTATTATTAACTACGTAAGTTTTGTACTGTAATATAACGAGCACGTGTAGTACCGCACAAGTGACTATTTTTACCTGCATTTCATTTTTATCTTATTTATTTTATATAGCCAACGGCCGTAGCCGTGTTGAAACACCGGATCCCGTGAGATCTCCGAAGTTAAGCAACATTGGGCGTGGTCAGGAGTTGGATGGGTTGCCATGCGCTGTTGGTGGGGGGTAAGGGAATGGAGGAGCGGAAAGGAACTGGCCACCCTACCGCACGTAAACTCCGGCTCAGGAACACCTCTGCGGAGGTTCGGACCTGCCTTCCGGCAGAATAACCCTTACCTCTTACTATTTTGTATTGTGTACTTACCGTGAATACAATGAAATTTCCATGTTCTTTGAAATCATTTAAGAAAATACTAGGGAAACAATTTGTAAGGAATCTCCCACCAGAGCGACAGCTCTAAATGCAGATCACTGATGATTGTGCGTACAGATATTTTTTTCATTTAATTCTATATACCGGTACTTATTTAATGGAGTTTCCACTGTGGGGGAAAGGCTTTTTAACATCATCAAAATGTGATGCGAAGAGATGGCTGCCAGGAGAAACCTGCACCTGAAAGCCAGATTACGCGTAGGAAAGCAGTTCATAGAATGAAGACCAAATGGCAGCAGCAAGCTTTGAATGTTGTTTCTGCTGTCTTATCAGTAGACACTACACAGATGTAATAGGAACGGTGACTAATATACCGTGAATCGGATCACTGTATCGATTCAGTAACGTGAACGGAATCAAATAAATCGAATATCCCATCACTAATGATCACGTGTAACAAACATAATCCACAGATAGTGACTGACCTATTCATAAATATTACCAATTAAGTTTTATGCATTGCTGTAGCTTAATATGAGCCCTCTTCTTAAACGTTCTACGGGGTTATAATGCGCACAGAAAAGGGCAATCAATATCTGCTTCACACCACGGAAGTTCGATTAGCCGATGCCTCGTGTCAGATAACATTCCTCACAGCGGTGGCTAGAAAAGCAATTACAGGATATACTGTACGTAATCGCCACATCATACTAAACTGCGTGAGGAAGAGACGATACACCGTCATGATACTGTTCGGAGGTTAAATTCCACAGAGAAACGTCTGTGGAAGACAACCAATATGTTTGTAAAACTCGGTTGGTGACTGAAATTATTCTATGTGTTGCAATCAAATGTATCAAGATAATCTCACAAAGACACAAAGGGCAACCAGACCTTGCAATAACTGTATTATCTAACAGACCAAGTTAATTATGTTTTTCTCTTTTGCCGTTGTGAAAACTGAAAAGCGTACATGAACTACAGTATATTCACATTTACTATTTCAAAATCTATCAAACTGGAAGATCGATGATGACTTCACCTCTGGCCCGTACACCTAGGCGGATTCACACTAGTATGATTTTTTCTTCTTACAATTGGCTTTATGTCGCACCCACACAGATAGGCCTTATGGCGACGATGGGATAGGAAAGGGCTTAGAGTGGGAAGGAAGCGGCCGTGACCTTAATTCAGGGCTGTTGTCAGTAGGATTCAAACCCACTATTTCTCGAATGCAAGCTCACAGATGCGCGCTCCTAACCGCACGGTCAACTCGCTCGGTCTAATAAGAAGACCTTGTCAACCTGTCCCCATCGATTTGATTCCATTTTCAACATGGATGCAGCCCATGAGGAGAAATTTCACTGGTTCAAATTGCAAGGCGAAACTCCCAGCCAATTAATAGAAAATGCAATTTGAACATTTCGAGAGTGTCTCACACCAGCCTACAACACAGTCCCACAACGAACGCGGAGCGCAACGAGTAATCGCCCTACTTCACAAGCTCGTGATTCACAGATCGAATCTCACCTCCGTAAATACTTTCGTGGGTTTGTTTTAATGTTCAGTTTGTACGTTAATTGCATAACAAGTACATTCAAGATTCATGCAGTAATATGTATTTTTAGCAACATTGGTTGACTAACGTTCGTATTGTCATTTTCTTCTCTACGGAAAATCGGATGTTATGTTTTGAAAACATCGGTACCTTATAGTTAAACGTTGCTTGTTTCAAGAACTATGCAGGTACCGTTGTAACTGATGATTGTGAGTTTGGTATCACAATGGAAAACACAGCATTTGAGCCATATTTTACTTTATGTTTGGGTAAAAGATTGTGATCAAAGCATTCACAATATCTTTTTCACACGCCTTTGTTGTCTGTCATTTATAATACGGTACACATCGTTGTACGACTTGTGTTGCGACTACTGTTTTCTACTTGAACCAGGATGGTTCTGATCATAAAAACAAGAGATAATATTTATTTATTTATTTATTTATTTATTTATTTATTTATTTATTTATTTATTTATTTATTTATTTATTTATTTGATTGTTTATTTATTGGTCTTGTGTCCAAACCCAGACGCCCTTTCTGATGCCACGTGATTTTTAGGTGGAAAGTTCAACCCGACGATCGACAGGGATGCGAACCTCAAGCCATCTGGGTGGAATGTCAGCTACCACGTCCCCGTTATATCTCATCGTAAAATGTTAATGATTTTTTTCTTATAAGCGTCGGAATGTAGTAGTAACAGTTTTCTATGTAGTGTAAGTAGGAACTATGGAAAGATATTACAACCCGACAAACAGACAGGTTGATAAAACTAATTCTGATTAGAACAAGTTAGGAGAAACTAATTCCAACTCACTGGGAGAAACAGCCGAGCATATTATAAAACCCTGTCTTCACAGTCTAAATGGAAACGTGGGCTTCTGAGTTTCAGGAGATCTTTGCAATTAGAACATGTGACAATTTAATGGACCATGTTTGCGTTTGGGAATTTCTATCAAGAGAGAATCCACATGGTTAAAAGAATGTAATATCATTTGAGATGATCATCTGGACTCTTCGCAGCAGATGGTAAGGCAGAGAATAGATACGTTAAGGGGATATTTCAGTGAATATCCTATGTAGATTCAAACGTATTTTGCAGTGTTGTTTCTAAAAGCAGACTTACAGGATAATACTGGAGGGATCACAATGGCCATGTTGCGTGAAATGTTTGTGTGCTGCCTACTCTTCGTATTATTGACTCCCCTGTCTGACGCACTCAGCCTAAGATGGATAAATAATAAGTTAGCTTTACATTTAGGTAAAACGTTGAGTCAATGACTTGATCAATATGCAGGCCGGTTCCCTATTTGCCATTGTATACACTTTGAAAGACTTCATCCATCTCTGGTGAAATATGTTTACAGTACACTTTTGTTTTCTAGTACGAGCAAGATAATTCTTTTATCGATTTGTCTCAGCTTCTTCTCTGACTTTTGTCATATGGAAGTGGCAGATGCACGAGACACGAATGCAATGCCATTCCTCACGTTAGCTGCCGCGAGTAATACAGTGGATCCCCACGTTGAATCGTCAGTGGGACCAAGTATGTCGTGGCACAACAGTAATGGCTTTTCAAAGAATGTCCAATAATACATAGATATGAAACAGTCATTTGACGGGCAATTCTGGGACCTATTAATGACGTCTGTATTCTCTTTAGTACTTGTTTACCATTTTTTTACTGTGGCACCTGGGTAAGGATGTAATTGCTTATATGGTGGCAGCCAACGTGCTAAACAGCTTTCTCTGCGATATGCTGTATCATAATGTCACTGATTTTACGTTCCACAAACTACTTTTACAGCTTCCGAAGACGCCAAGATACCGGCAGAGTTTTTAGGTACTAGTAAATCTACCGACACGAGGTTGGCGTATTTGAGCACCTTCAAATACCATCAGACTGAGTAGGGATCAAACTCGTCAACGTGGGATCAAACATCCAGTGCTCTGCTGTCTGAGTCACTCAGCCCGCCCCTGCGACGTATAGTGTGAAGGTATCCTTTCTGGTGTTGTTTGGATGATGTGCTTCAGTGAGCTGCTCGCTCGGCGAAGAAAGCAACAGGAAACATCACCATTCCTTATTTCTTCGTATGCCACTTTAGTGAAGCCACACATCGATACTTCTGAAGCTCATATCTCCTGTACCTCTCAGTCAGTCAGTCAGTCAGGCAGTCAGTATGCAAATTTTGTAGTACTGGGCTTAGAGAAGCCAAGAAACTTGAGAGAAAGGTACTTCGTAAAGTAGGCCCTAAAGGGTTCGAAGATGGTAGCTGAACAATTCAGGTTAAAATGAAGCCCAATTTTATCAGAGCATGCCCAATTTTATCAGAGCATGTATCCAGGCACGAGGCGGTCCAATATGGCACGAAAAGAAAAAGTAGACTACTACTACTAACTAATATTAGTAAGAATATTGTTATTGTTTAATGTCCCATGAACTACTTTTACGATTTTCGGAGACGCCGATATGCCAAAATTTTGTCTCGCATAAGTTCGTTTATGTTCCAGTAAATCTACTGACACAAAGTGACGTATTTGAGCGCCTTCAAATACTACCGGACTGAGCCGGGATCGAACTCACCAACATGAGCTCAGAAGGCCAACAATCAAATGCCTGAGTTACTCAGCGCGACAAGTTTAATACTGTGTTGGCCTACTTTATCATCGGATTTATCACTCATGGAGCGTTTTTGGGACCAAATTGCCCCAGCCTCCTCAATGTAGAAGTGTTTCTCCTGCGAGAGCCAGATGTCGCTGTTTCAAGATATTAGCGAGTCATTAGACAAAGGTGTGCAAGTTGATGCTATTGTAATTGATTTTGCTAAAGCATTTGATGTAGTACCACATGACATTCTGATCCGAAAATTGGTGGAAACAAACATTGATAAAAGGGTGGTTCTGTGGATCCAGGAATTTTTGACAGACCGCACGCAGAGGGTAAAGGTGGGAAGTAAATACTCCGACGAAGTTCCTATAACGTCGGAAGTAGTACAGAGTAGTGTTATAGGGCCACTCCTATTTACGGCGTTTATCAACGATCTGCCCAACTAAATTCTAAGTGAATTCATATTGTTTGAGGATGACTGAATAATATACAGAAAAATACAGAATGCTAGCGATAATACGTTATTACAAGCCGATATAAATTTACTCCAAAAGTGGGCACTCGATAAGAAAATGAAAATAAATTCTCGAAAATGCAGTCTCTTGCATCGGACGCTCTGGCAGAGTGTGACTCGTGCAATTATCTAGGAATCCGCGTAAAGACAGATCTAAAATGGGGCACCCACATAAGAAAGTGGAATATCTAAAGCGTACAAGTCCTTCACTTCGTGATGAGGGTGCTAAAGTGCAGTAGTTCCCAGACGAAGGCACAGGGCTATATATCACTCATTAGGCCAGTTCTGGAATATGGAGCAGCCGTATGGGATCCATACGAAACAGGACTCATTAGGACCAGATTCGTGCTTCATGGTTTCAATCCTAGAAGGAGTGTGACAAGTATGATAGAAAAATCTAGGTGGGAGACAGTGGGGACTAGAAGAAAACGAACAAGGTTATGTGCACGAATAAGCCAGCTTGGGGAGAGTTAAACAGTCGATAGAAAAGCCATGTTACATAAGCAGCACGGATCATCAGCATAAAGTAAAAGGTAGATTGCAGAAAACTAACCGTGGTAAATATTCGTTTGTGAATCGGGGAACTGACTGGAATGCATTACGTGCAGTTGTCTTAGAGCCTTTTCCCAAAAATGTAAGATGCTTCACGAATAGACTTCCAGCATTCTGTAAACTGTGTGTGAATTTCTATGTGATTGTGTCATATCTGAATGCAACGCTCAACCCACTGTAAACTGTAGCATTAAGGCATCTGAATTATTTAAGGCACCGTATGTGTGAATTTGTATATGACGGTGATGTAATGTTAAGCTGGGCCGATGACCTATATGTTAGGGCCTTTTAAACAACAAGCATCATCATCATCATCAATGTTAAGCTAGTAATAAGCTCATCCTATAGTAATGTAAGCGGTAATGTTAAGCACTGGAAATACTTAAGGGTGTGAATTTGTATACGATGATGCTGGATCTAGAATGTTAAACTAGTAGTATTTCCTGTAATATTTTCCTTCCAACAGTGTAACGGAGCTTCGATATAAGTTGAATGCTTTCGATCGATTGACGAAATCAGGTCGAAAAAAGGAAACAATTTTGAATTGCCGGTATCCATAAATGCGTGAATATGGGTTACAACTGGGTGTTCACGTGCTCATGTGCTCCTGAGAGCCCACCGCCACTGACAAAACTTGTCAACTTCATCTTCATCTACACCTTCACGAACGTAAATACACTGAGAGAATTCTCATTCTAATTCCTCGTCATTAGTTCTATACTCTTGTTGTTGTTGGGTAATTATGTTTTAACTTTATCTTCACACTACCGTAAGTGATCATTTGCACCGGGATATTTCCCAATTGCGATGTATATGTTAATAATCATAATAATAATAATAATAATAATAATAATAATAATGAACAAGACTTGACTAACAAAGAAAATATTTAAATACGTCATCAAATTATAAGCAACTACTAAATGGGTAGAAGAAACAAGAAAAGACATGGAGGAAGTTGGCATCAGTCCAAAAGAAATCTCTAATAGAGATAGGTTTCGAGCTAAAACAGATAAATTCAAGGGGTTCCAGGAAAACAAAATGAAAAGTCCAAAAACATATGGTCAGAGGAGAGGAGGAGAAACCACAGCGAAATGATGAAGTTCTGGAAGAATGAAAAAGGAGTAACCAGAAAGACTATTTGTTTACCGTCGTCCAAAGTAGGCCAAAATCGAAGAAAGAATAATAATAATAATAATAATAATAATAATAATAATAAATAATAATAATAATAATAATAATAATAATAATAATAATAAAGTTCGTGAAGATTTATTCAAACATTTATCAGTTGCTAAACACATGCAAGCCAACGGCCGTAGCCGTGTTGAAACACCGGATCCCGTGAGATCTCCGAAGTTAAGCAACATTACGCGTGGTCAGGAGTTGGATGGGTCGCCACGCGCTGTTGGTAGGGGGTAAGGGAGTGGAGGAGCGGAAAGGAACTGGCCACCCTACCGCACGTAAACTCCAGCTCAGGAACACCTCTGCGGAGGTTCGGACCTGCCTTCGGGCAGAACAACCCTTATCTTACCTAAACACATGCAATTAGATTACTTATTGTTACTTATTTGGTTACGCAAATGTTTTCATTGATTAACAACAACTAATACTACTATTGCTACAACTAAATGTGTTCATTCCATTAACTTGAAGGGATAAGGCGGACATCTTAGAAGGTGACTCCTTCTCTCAGGTCAAGGTGATTTGTAGCGGTGAAGATGATGTTTGCAGAAGGTGGGAGGGTTGGTGGCCATGGTCTGTAACAAGAACTGTCCCGGCATTCGCCTTAGTGCAGGAGAATGGAAAACCATTCTGAGAACAGCCAAGGGTGGAGACCAGCTCCTCTCCGTTTTCGGAATGCACAGCTGTAGAGCCACGGTAGAGCCGTCGCCACTGGTAAACCGAAGCTACTCAGCTCTGTCAGTCGGTCGGAATGCACAGCTGTAGAGCAAGGATATAGCCATCGCCACTGGTAAACCGAAGCCACTCAGCTCGGTCAGTCGGTCGTAATGCACAGCTGTAGAGCCACGGAACAGCCGTCGCCACTGGTAAACCGAAGCTACTCAGCTCTGTCAGTCGGTCGGAATGCACAGCCGTAGAGCCACGGTAGAGCCGTCGCTATTAGTAAACCGAAGCTACTCAGCTCGGTTAGTCGGTCGGAATGCACAGCCGTAGAGCCACGGTAGAGCCGTCGCCACTGGTAAACCGAAGCTACTCAGCTCGGTTAATCGGTCGGAATGCACAGCCGTTGAGCCACGATAGAGCCATCGCCACTGGTAAACCAAAGCCACTCAGCTCGGTTAGTCGGTCCGAATACACAGCGGTAGAGCCGTCGCCACTAGTAAACCGAAGCTACTCAGCTCGGTTAATCGGTCGGAATGCACAGCCGTTGAGCCACGATAGAGCCATCGCCACTGGTAAACCAAAGCCACTCAGCTCGGTTAGTCGGTCCGAATACACAGCGGTAGAGCCGTCGCCACTAGTAAACCGAAGCTACTCAGCTCGGTTAGTCGGTCGGAATGCACAGCTGTAGAGCCACGGTAGTCGTCGCCACTGGTAAACCGAAGCTACTCAGCTCGGTTAGTCGGTCGGAATGCACAGCTGTAGAGCCACGATATAGTCATCACCACTGGTAAACCGAAGCCACTCAGCTCGGTCAGTCGGTCGGAATGCAGACCTGTCAATTCACAGTCCAGCCGCGACCACCTTTACAGCCGAAGCCGACACTGCATCTGCTGACGAATGAACAATCGCAAGTCAAAATACAGACCCCGTTTGACTGATGAGCATCTGTTGGTACAGCTGAAAACAGTTTTAACTGAAATAAACCCATATTTATTGAAATAATTACAAATGTAGATTAACAATAACAAGTAGAATGTTGTAAATACAGTAGTATTTGTTTACTGTAGTTTAAAGTACATGTGAACCGTAATCAGTATTTGTTCAGGAATCGGCAACCACCGCAGAACTCATCGTTCGTTTGTTACTCCACCAATGTATCAGTGTGATCTATACTCTTAATTTGATGTGAATGTTATGGTAAGATATGCCTGTATTAGTGGATGTTGCGACTAGATTAGGGAAAGCTGACTTTGGAAGGAGTATAAGGATGGTTACAGTTAGCACTAAGGTTCGAAACACAGATCTCCAGATTACGGAATTCCTATACAAAATGTACCTGAAGAAATTGGAGTTCAATTTCAGAACCAAACCATCCATCCCTCAATTTCTCCTTTTTAAGACCCACAAATGGCAGGCAGTTACAAGAATGTGTCTGCTTGCATCGTCCATTGACAGATGGCAGTGGTTAATATTCGAGGAGAAGGCATTATTCACGTGCCTCTACGCCACATGTAAACTCACCAGAGGTCAGTCTAATGAAATTCCTCAGAACGTCTACATATTCGAATCCAAGCACCTTTCCCGAGGCAGTTGCCACGTGGCCTTTTGATCAACAAACAAATCGGTATGGAAGTTACTTGGGTTGAATCAATGCGGGCTGGCTACAAAGCAACTGAAGAATTACATGTAAATAGCACGATGGTGAAAGGTAAAGTTCAAGTTCTCATTAACATTGCTCGGCTTTGTAGGTGGCAAACAAGCAAACAAACAAACAAAACCAATGAACCAACCTGAGTTTGTTAACTGCACTTCAACCGAAACAGAAGTCGGCAGAAATGTTATCCAAGTCATTTATAACAGTGTCAATTAACTTATTATTTTAAAGAATTGTAATTGAAGAGGGGCCGACATCTTGGCCGAGCGACAGAGGCTCAGCCCGAAGGACTGCAGATTACAGGATGACAAATGGTCGGCACGATTAATTCCCTCGGCAGTTATTTTTGGTTATCAAGATCGAGGCAGCTGTCCCACCGTCAATCGTTATCAAACACGCAGACCGACTGGTCCTCGAACCAGACCTCAGATCCAAATAAAAATCGTTGACCTGACAGAACTGAACGCGGAGCCTCCGGTTTTTTTTTCAATTTGCTTTACGTCGCACCGACACAGATAGGTCTTATGGCGACGATGGGACAGGAAAGGGCTAGGATCGCGAAGGAGGCGAACGTGGCCTTAAGAAAACGGTCTGATAACATTTATCTATGTTTATTTTATCAAATTGCATTTCAACGTTACTCACATGGTTCTTTAAAGAGACAAATTAAGACAGGGTCCGTACAAGGTTATATTGAAATTCGAAAGTTGTTCGCAGGTGATCATTTTCATTTTCTATATATAAAGTAAAATCATATAACATTTCTATTACAATAAACAAAATTTAAAACATGAATGTTGTTATAAACACCGACAGTAAACATTAGTGAAAATAATATTATATTTAATCTTTTTTTTTTTTTGCTAGGGGCTTATGGCGGCGATGGGATAGGAAAGGCTTAGGAGTTGGAAGGAAGCGGCCGTGGCCTTAATTAAGGTACAGCCCCAGCACTTGCCTGGTGTGAAAATGGGAAACCACGGAAAACCATTTTCAGGGCTGCCGATAGTGGGATTCGAACCTACTATATTTAATCTTTAAAGTGTTCGATGGCTCAGGGTGTCCTGTTTAACACCACAAGATAGTGAGTTTAATCCTGCCCCGGGTTATAGATTTTTGAAGGGCGACCAAGTATATTGGCGTCCGGCCTCGCGGTGTAGACGGCAACGCGTCTGCCTGAACCCTCCAGGCCGGGTCAGGGGTGTTTAATTTTAATGATTAATATCCCTAGCCTCGGGACTGGGTGTTTGTGACGTCCTTAATATTCCTTTCCTCACACACAACATTCCACACTACCGCCATTCCAATTACATGCAGGTTCATACAATATGGTGCCAGTAAGGGCAAAAGATCCACATGAGTCGACGCCCCGAACAAATAACATTTTAAAAAAAGTGATTTGCACTCCGTGCTATCTCTGGTGACGCAGTCAGCGTCTACTGGACTACCCAGACGTAGAGTTGACTTATGACTAGAGTTCTGCCCGTCACATCACAGGGAGATGACAGTGTGTTTGCAACATCGAAATAGTTGCACGTGGCACCACTTAGCTGTCGCCAACTGTACGATTACAGTAAATGATAGATATACAGTAAATAGTCCCTCTTCCAGGTTTACCTTTCCTCTAACCCTAAAATCTGAGACGATGGGAGGTCATGATTTTTCTTTGAAGGGGTAAAACAACGAGGTTATCGTTCCCAAGCTCCGAGACTGGAACAAGTATTCAACACGATGCATTTGTAGGTCGATTATGTAGTCAAAAAATCTACATTCTTAGAGACTATTTTATGATGGTCATTTTCAGTTATGTAGCAGTCAGCTTGCATTCGGGAGATAATGGGTTCGAACCCCTCCCCCCCCCCCCCCGGCGGCAGATGAGTTTCCGTAGTTTCCCATTTTTACAACACCAGACAAATGCTACGTTCGATTTTACTGACCTTATGTCCTTCCTTACTTTTGTTAATTTCTCGATTTGTTTTTTCTGTCACTCCATCTCAACCTTGTAATTTTGCGTCATATCCACATTTCTTCTGCTTCATGGAGGCTCTTCTCCTGCTTTCCTATGTCCAGCTTTGATTTCCATAAAGCTCTATAACAAAAGACGTTGCAAAGGATTTCCTAATCTCTAGGCTCGTATGCTCGCAAATCACACGATTTTTCTTTTTCATAAATGCCTCCTTTGACACAGCTAGTCTTCTGTTCACTTCCATCATGTTCATCTGTTGTCTTCCGTAATGATATTTCCCACCTAACAATAGTGTACTTCTTTACATGATCAATGTTGGTGCCTGAGCGAGTTAGCTGCACGCTTTGGGCCTTGTACCTGTTAGCTTACATTCGAAAGATTTTTCGTGGTTTCCCATTTTCACATCAGACAAATGTCGCTTCCTTCCCAGTCCCACCCCGTCCTATCCTATCCTATCCTATCGTCACCACAAGACTTGTCTAAGACGGTGCGACGTATGACTATAATAATGTTACTGCCTTTTACGACCCATTAACTACTTGATGGTTTTTGGAGACGTCGAGGTGCCGAAAGTTTGTCCCGCAGGAGTTTTTTTACGTGCCAGTAAATCTACCGACACGAGGCTGACGTATATGAGCACCTTCAAATACCACCGGATTGAACTAGGATCGAATCTGCCAATAATGAACCTGTCTCGATAATGTTGTGAGATGGACAGCAGACAGTGGTATGATGATAAACGGGGTTAAAAGTCAGCTTGTGAGTTTCACAAATAGGAAAAATCCTCTCAGTTTTACTTACTGGGTTGATGGGGTGAAAGTTCCTTTTGGGGATCATTGTAAGTATCTAGGTGTTAATATAAAGGAAGATCTTCATTGAGGTAATGGGACTGTAAATAAAGGGTACAGATCTCCGCACATGGTTATGAGGGTGTTTAGGGGTTGTAGTAATGATGTAAAGGAGAGGGCATATAAGTCTCTGGTAAGACCCCAACTAGAGTATGGTTCCAGTGTATGGGACCTTCACCAGGATTACTTGATTCATGAACTGGAAAAAAATCTAAAGAAAAGCAGCTCGATTTTTTTCTGGGTGATGTCCTACAAAAGAGTAGCGTTACAAAAATGTTGCAAAATCTGGGCTGGGAAGACTTGGGAGAAAGAAAACGAACTGCTCGACTAAGTGGTATGGTGCGAGCTGTCAGCGGAGAGATGGCGTGGAATGACATTAGTAGACGATTTTGATTGGCGTCTTTAAAAGTAGGCAAGATCACAATATGAAGATAAAGTTGGAATTCAAGAGGACAAATTGGGGCAAATATTCATTTATAGGAAGGGGAGTTAGGGATTGGAATAACTTACCAAGGGGATCTTCAGTAAATTTCCAAATTCTTTGAAATCATTTAAGAAAAGGCTAGGAAAACAAGAAAGAGGGAATCTGCCACCTTGCCACCTGGGCGACTGCCCTAAATGGAGATCAGTATTGATTGATTTGATTTTGATTTGAGTTGGGGTCAGAAGGCTAGCGCCTCAACCGTCTGAGCCACTCAGCCCGGCGTAAGACTATCAGACTGTATATTGGTTTTGATTTCTCAGTTCTTCGTTACAACTATTACCTCAGTTTTCATTTACTTTCGATTTCGTCAAGAGTGCCAGACAGTACTTGTAACATTTTGTTCATTCTTTCTCCACGTGAATCGAAAATAGCTACTGTTAGCTTATCACGAAATTATGTATGCTCGTTAATTGAAAGAAATGTCTTCAGTAAAATAATTTTCTAGTCAAGATTTAACAACGATTTGCATGTGAACAAGGAAAACAATTTCCAAACAGTGTTAATTCATAACAGTCAACGAAATTCACCAAAGCTCTCTGCGTCGCTGATCTCGGTGGAAGTCGATTACGTGGTTTTGATGTGAAGCGTTATTATTACAGTTCGTGACGTGCGCCCGAGAACGAGGCAGGCAATAAGAGCTACATGGCACTCGGTATTATATTATGATATACCTCCCTGCAGGCATCAGCATTTCTACACGAGATACAGAAGAGAGTTGGATATTTACTTCCATATGTACTAGTAACTGCACAGCAGTGAAGTAAAACTTTATCAAAGAACAGTATTAAACCTGTAAAGGAACACACTACACCATCCTGAAAAAACGCAGTAGTGAATACAACCCTCCACACAAAGTTGGGCTCAGGAAGGGCATCCAGCCGTAATACAGGGCCAAGTCTGCATGTGGGATACAGTTCGGACCCGTGACCCCACAAGGGTATGGGAAAAGCAGAAACAAAAGATTAAGCATCACTAAAGAATCGCAAAATCTCTCTAGGATTAACACGTGATCACTAAAGAATCGGAAAATCTCCCTATGATTAACAAGAACAATACTCACCAAATACACGGTGGTAGTGATGGTTACATATAATAATCGCAGGGGGAAGATTTTCGACCTCTTGAAGTAAGAGAATACCGGTTAAAAGAAGGGAAGAGTCATGGTAGGTGGGAAAATGGAAGTCTCTCAAGGCCTTCCTAATCTAACACCCCCAGGGTCAGAATAGACCAAGAGCTGCGTAAGGAGGTAATGCAGGTAAAGTGGCAGGAAGAAGATGGAAGGTGGAAGCAATGCCAGTCTCAGCTGGGGGCGCTAACCAGCCCACACGTCTCTCAAATATTGAGTCCTTGGAGCCTTATAAACATGAAACAACAATTATTATTATTATTATTATTATTATTATTATTATTATTATTATTATTATTATTATTATATGCGAAAAAGACCAGAAAACTGCAAAAACGCAAAGCTCACTCGGAAGTTGTGCATTTCCTCCTTTGCCAGGCAGACTTCAATTTTTCTCTCACCGTGGTTCTTCGTTTTTCTGTCCACTTGGTTCCTGTCTTCTGCGGGATATTGGCGGAATATCGTGTGTGAGGTATGTCTTCACTACAGTGTTTCTGTGGTGGTTTGTAGTGCGGTGTGATATCTATGTAAATAAAGTTGTAGGGGGGTCCGCTGCCTGTAACTTCGTTTGCTTGCCAGTTTTTAAGATATTTATCCGTTTTAGGTCGACTCAAGACCGTATCGGTGGTTTTTATTTTTCGTGTCTGTTTGTCCCAAGATCACGGCAAAACGGCTGGATACATCTCGACCAAACGTCATATTTAGAGTATATTCATCCTGGGGAAGGTTTTAATAAGCATACGATTTACAAATCAAATCAAATCAAATCAAATCAAATCAAATCAAATCAAATCAAATCAAATCAAATCAAATCAAATCAAATCAAATCAAATCAAATCAAATCAAATCAAATCAAATCAAATCAAATCAAATGAAATCAAATCAAAATCCCTTTATTTGAAAAAGAGGTGTCTACCTCGGTGGCAAATGGTACACTAAAATACATTATTGTCTACCACTAAATTTTAAATTAACAAGAGAAGAAGACATTTTACTAGAGTACAATATTATACAATTTACACTAACAATTTTTCTATTAAACACACAGCTCATCCTTAATAAATTTATATTGTTTACAAAATTCGACTTATATCTCCTGTACTTACCAACATAGTCAACCCATATATAGTATGTGGAATTACTTCAAGTAATACTATACAGCTGGTATAAGATTAAAATTTATATTGCATTTATTTCTTTATTTATTTAATTTTACCCATTATCTCTGAATAGACGGGGAATGTTAGTAAGTAAGGGTTTGATGAATTTTATACCTCCTATGGCTATATGGTGATTCCTTCTTAGTTCTTCTAATATGGCTGCGCCCCCTTCTTTAAATTTAATAGGTGAGAACCAGAACAGTTTTCCTCCATTTTCTCTTATACTATTGATTTTCTGGAAAATCCGTGGACTGTATGTGAAACGCCCCTTCATTGTAAACGACTTTTATTATGTTCATAATTTAGCTTACTCTTCAAATGACGGAGAAAATCACTATTTTCTGAGGGTATCATGCTCCGTATTGAGTCACCGCCGACCGACAACGAACCTGCAGGTTACCATGGCAACGTCTCTGACTGCTCGCCAGCAGGGAAGTAACGTACTTCCATTTTCCTCATCATTCCTGTAAACTCGTGGTTGTTCCTTGGGTAGAAAGCAAGAGAGACGTCAATCGGCCATTCTGCGGGATATTGGTGGAATATCATTGGAGGTTATAACCGTCCTCGAATAGTTTAAGTAATAACACCACAAGTCACCTTCTTATCTGTTTACTTAAGAATCCCAGCGCCTAAATTTCTCCTGTTACCGCTTTCTTATATCCGTTAACTCGTACATAATAATTTATTGAGGGAGATTTTATTTTCCAATATATCCACTTGGTATTTACATATTTGTCCTATCCGGCTGTCATCAGTTATAATCGTATTTCCTATTAATTTTAACTTTCTTAACTGTATTACTTTCTTCCTTAATTACTCCGTATGTATACGAGTGCTAATACCGAAACCTGGACACTATTTTCTTTGAGGAAAAATTCCAAGCTATTCCAAAAAATATCGAAGTACGGATGCATTTTAATGACGATGCAGACCTTCGTTTCGGGATAATTGGTGGCTAAACGGCAAGTCGTATTACAAAACAGATAGCACAATCGCCATTCTATCTGGAGAGATCATCAACTTTGGTACTACGACTTATTGTCGTGTCTCGATTGTTGATACGTTAGATCGACGCGTAGGTCGCCTACGGGCGTCAAATCAAAAGACCTGCAATGGCGAGCCGAACCCGTCCTGGGATCTCCCGGCACTAACAGCCATACGCTATTTCATTTCATACGTTAGATAGCGCTGCATTTCTCGATTACAATGTCCGACTCGTTGGCTGAACGGTCAAGCGTACTGGCCCTCGGTTCAGAGGGTCCCGGGTTCGATTCCCGGCCGGTCGGGGATTTTAACCTTAATTGGTTAACTCGAATGGCACGGGGGCTGGGCGTATGTGTTGTCTTCATCATCATTTCATCCTCATCACGACGCGCAGGTCGCCTACGGGAGTCAAATAGAAAGACCTGCACCTGGCGAGCCGAACCCGTCCTGGGATCTCCCGGCACTAAAAGCCATACGACATTTCATTCTCGATTATAATCAAATCTTTCGAACTTGATAGTGACTTGCGTTAGAAAAAAAGGGCCTGTCTTTATAATGAAAACTCTCCATGTCTATTGTGAATGGCAGTTGTCAAGTGAGTCTGCCGTTATAGCAGAAACTCCCGAACTCGATTGTGATTGGCAGTAAGAAATGTGGCCTACCATTATCCTCAAAAACTTCCCCAATGCCTGCCTTACATCGGAAACAACATACGGCGCCCTCCCTGATTTGTTTCTGGGATAGCGCTAAGAGACATGCAATTTACTGTAATGTTACTCACTGCCTTTACAGTAATTCGCGAGAAATCCGTATACAATGTAGAATACGAAGCACGGATACATTTGCTTTTTTTTTTTTTTTTTTTTTTTTGCTATGGGCTTTACGTCGCACCGACACAGATAGGTCTTATGGCGACGATGGGATAGGAAAGGCCTAGGAGTTGGAAGGAAGCGGCCGTGGCCTTAATTAAGGTACAGCCCCAGCATTTGCCTGGTGTGAAAATGGGAAACCACGGAAAACCATTTTCAGGGCTGCCGATAGTGGGATTCGAACCTACTATCTCCCGGATGCAAGCTCACAGCCGCGCGCCTCTACGCGCACGGCCAACTCGCCCGGTGATACATTTGCTAGTATATAAATACGTATTAAGGTGAACACAAACCCTCGCCCCCGAGCTATATGAATTAACCAAACGCTGTTAAAATCCCTCACTTGGCCGGGAATCGAAGCCGGGCTCCCTGAGCCGAAGTCTACTACACTGATCATTCAGTCAAGCAGCCGAAATATTATTATTATTATTATTATTATTATTATTATTATTATTATTATTATTATTATTATTATTATTATTATTATTATTATTATTATTTTGTCATCTTGGATCTGCAGGGTCACCTTACATGTAAGGATGAATAAATACTCGTATAATTTGAACACATTTCTCGCAGTCAAATATTCTCAAGAGAATATGATCTGAGAGGAGGCAGCGTTTGAAACGTTAATTCATCTTAGGCCAGTCGACAGGTCGTTTTTTCAGAGCCTTTCATTTTCTCCCTTAACGCCCTCAAATATCTTGAAATACGATGCATACCCTCAGGAGCCCTACATTTGGGATCCTGGAGAGGCAACAACAGGATCAATAGTTAAGTCGGGTATTGCTTCCACTTACTAGTGCTAGTCTCCTCTATCCGATCTTCCTTGCCCAACTTTTCTCTTCCGATAACAACGATATTAGATTTGTGAGACACAGAAAGTCATTTTCACCTTTTTCATGGCCCATTCCTTTGCTTAGCCAAAGAGTTGGACTTCTTCATTTTTTCTCATGATCAGAGTTAAGAAGCTGTGATTATTCCGTTATAATGATTATAATTTCGTGTGGCTATTTCTAACCGAGTGCAGCCCTTGTAAGGCAGACTCCCCGATGAGGGTGGACGGCATGTGCCATGTGTAGGCAACAGCGTATTACCGTGGTGGAGGATAGTGTTATGTGTGGTGTGTGAGTTGCAGGGATGTTGGGGACAGCACAAACACCCAGCCCCCGGGCCATTGGAATTCACCAATGAAGGTTAAAATCCCCGACCCTGCCAGGAATTGAACCCAGGACCCCTGTGACCAAAGGCTAGCATGCTAACCACTTAGCCATGGAGCCGGATACGGACTGTTTATTGCAAATTATCTTTTTAGAGTCGCTAGGATGTTACTTTCATAGATCTGTCTCTGCCTTATCCTTGGCTTTGACAATATGAAAGTGACCGAGGTATGAGCGATGCTAGTAATGCCAATCCTTATGCAGCCAGTCCCTGCTATAAATGGTGTGAAAAGGCTGCTCATAGGGTCGGTTGGTGTATGCATTTCAGTGGGCTTGGCAGACTGATATGTAATAGCAACTCTGGCTCGGTGAGGAAAGCAACGGGAAACTACATCACTCCTCATTTCCCAAGTACGCCTCTTCAGTGATGCCTAGGCCATCTATGACAGCTGATGGCAGAGCTGTTGAGGATCCCACCAGCGGCATTGCTGACGGACTGAACATACATACATACATACATACATACATACATACATACATACATACATACATACAGGATGTCGGAACATCCCAGCAATTCTTTTTTGTTACTTGCTTTACGTCGCACCGACACAGATAGGTCTTATGGCGACGATGGGACAGGGAAGGGCTAGGAGTGGGAAGGAAGCGGCCGTGGCCTTAATTAAGGTACAGCCCCAGCATTTGCCTGGTGTGAAAATGGGAAACCACGGAAAACCATCTTCAGGGCTGCCGACAGTGGGGTTCGAACCTACTATCCCCCGAATACTGGATACTGGCCGCACTTAAGCGACTGTAGCTATCGAGCTCGGTCCCAGAAACTCTAGGAATTTCAATATCGCTAAATGACTATATATGAGCTGTAATTCGACCCCGCAATCTTCAGATAAATAGTGTGACAGGAGTCTTTAAGGCTCTCCATATGGTCAACTACGGTGTCGAGGCCTTCGGTTCAGAGGGTCCCGGGTTCGATTCCAGGCCAGCTCGGGAATTTTAATAGCGTATGGTTAATTCTTCTGGCTCGGAGACTGGGTGTTTGTGTTTGTCTCAATACTCTCCCCTTCATACAATAACAGACACCAACCACCATAGAAACACGCAATAGTGAATACATCCCTCACACATGGTTGGCGTCAGGAAGGGCATCCGGCTATAAACATATTCCACGTGTTCGATCAGTTTACACGCGAGACTTCGCCAGGGTATGGGAAAAGCGGACGAAGACAGAGACAGTTTCGGTGAGATACATCTGACCTAATGACAATAAATGAAAAAGAGAATAAAGAAAGTGTAGCCTGCTGTGCTTAGATAACCTTCAAGCTCGACGTTGGAAGTTAAATGCCACGAAGGAGTAACAGCCTTTCGCCTGGAAGATGGAGACCGAATAGGATCATTCCACGGGAGCCACTTCAAAATACCTGTACCTCTCACTTCACTTTTCTTTTTCTTCAATATTCGGGGGTAAATAATATGAATCTGACCCACATATAATTTTAAACTAAGTACTCTAATAATGCTATTTCGAAATCGTTAAAACCAGCCAGGAGAGCACAGCGTCACAGAGCCCACGTAGATTGAATTTCATTTTGATTTTACTGATTACAGTTTGCCACTGAGGCTAACGAGCCCTTTTATATATCGTCTACAATGAATACCGTACATCATTATTTCAATACAAGGTGAAAGACGAACTTAAACCAATAACTTAAATACGTATTCAATGTAAGAATGTTTTATATTTACTTAGATTTGAAATCTTACTCGGAAAATTGCTTTGAATCCTGTTGGCCATTTTTGAAAGGATTTTCCCTTAGTTTCCCATTTTAATTCGGAAAAATGTCCGTATTATGTCCTGGTGGTAATTGAAGGTGCTCAAATATGTCAGCCTCGTTTCGGTAGATTTACTTGCACGTAAAAGAACGCTTGTGGGACAAAATTCTGGCACCTCGGTGTCTCCGAAAACCGTCACAATGTATTTAGCGGGACGTGTAAGCAACGGCATTATTATTATAAATTATTATTATCATTCTTCGTTTTTGTCTGCGACCAGCTGTGAGCGTAGCTGATTAGCATACAATCGCATAAATCTACTTTTTTTTTTACCACAGTGTGTAGTACAGATCCACATGCTACCGATTCCAAAGCACGCTATTACAATCGTAACAAACTATCTGAACGCCATCTTCTGCGTTTCCGCCAGGCTGAGTGGCTTAAACGGTTGAGACGCTGGCCTTCTGATCCCAACTTGGCAGGCTCGATCCTGGTTTAGTCCAGTGGTATTTGAAGATGCTCAAATACGTCAGCCTCATATCGGTAGATTTACAGGCACGTAAGAAGTACTCCTACGGAACGAAATTCCGGCACCTCGGCGTCTCCGAAAACCGTGAAAAAGGTAGTTAGTGAGACGTAAAAACATTATTATTATTATTATTATTATTATTATTATTATTATTATTATTATTATTATTATTATCTTCCGTGTTTCCGTCTACGGCCAGCTGTAAACGTAGATGATTAGCATACAATCGCATAAATTAACTTTTTTCCACAGTATGTGGCTAGATCCACATGCTACCGATTCCGAAGCACGCTATTATATCACAACAGTGATGAGTTTATTACCAATGAAGCGTAAGTACAATCTATTTACTTGACTTCATTAATAATCTTCAGCTTACACACACCAAATATTTTATTCCCAAGGACAAAGAAGTGTGTCACGAAGTCTTATTTACACAACTGAGCACATAACGCATTATTTGCACTGGAACCAGATAGCGATGTTGAAACAGAGTAAAGCACAGTCAGACGTGTAAGCAAATCTCCCAACTGGCACGGCTAGCCAACAAAGTATCAATCCTGATTCTGTGTGTAACTCACAGACACATATGTCTGGTGTAACCCCATGTCTGTGTGTAAATAAGAATATGGAACCTACTGGTTTAAAATGGTATTATTATTATTATTATTATTATTATTATTATTATTATTATTATTATTATTATTATTATTATTATTATTCCTTTGCTGGCGAGATGTAGTGTTTACAGTGCACTATGTCTTCTGGTATGGGCTATATCAAATTTGTTACTTTCATTGACCTGTCTCAGTCTCATCCTTGGCTTTGACAATATGAAAATGACTGAGGTATGAGTGATGCTAGTAATACCATTCCTTATGCAGCCAGTCCCTGTTATGAACAGTGTGAAAATATCGCTCATAGGGTCGGATGGTGCATGCATTTCAGTGGGCTTGGCAGACTGATATGTAATAGTAACGGCTGACTCGGTGAGTAAAGCAACGGAAAACTACCTCATTCCTCATTTCCCTAGTACGCCTCTTCAGTGACGTCTAGACTATTTATGACAGCTGTTGGCGTATTATTATTATTATTATTATTATTATTATTATTATTATTATTATTATTATTAAATTATTAATTATAATAATAATAATAGATGATCACCCGTGCTTCGCTACGGAATTCTACATTGTATACAGAATTCTAGGTTAGGTAGTGTACACGTTGTGAGTAAAAATTGCACAGCTCTTAACGTTACACCAGAAATGCGACGGGGAAGTTACCGTACTTATTTAATTTTATGTGAAGACTGGGTTCGGGAATTTTCATTGTAATGGTAGGCGCTCTTGCATATCATCAGTCACAATCAAGTTGGGTAATTTTCATTGTAATTGCAGACTCTCACTCTCCACCTGCATTTTTAAATCCAAGAAAAAAGTCTGCCTTAGTGCTTTTCCCAACTGCAATCAACATAGGTCATTACAATTACGCCAGTAGGAATGTCGCGATTAAAAGCAATGCTATCATATGAAATGCTCGATCAAATGAACAACCACACATTTTCTCACTTCTAAGGAGCAGTACTACGCTGCCGATTTAACAGTCCAAAGTTCCACAACTGGAATGACCAGGCCGCAGACAGCCGTGAGCCGTGAACTCTCTTTAATTGCGGGACGGGTGGAGGAGGAGGGGGGCGAATCTATGCCCTTTTACTCATCTGTTTAATAGGAGAACCTGATGAGTCGGAAAATCTCAATTCACTACACTGGCAGGGGAAAATCTACCCCATCTGGAGGCAAATTTTTCCTCCAAGCCAGGCTGCTAATTTGGAATAAAATTAATGTAGAATTTAATAAAAGTGAAGAAGAAGACGTCTTTCTTAAGAAGCGGTGAATTGTGGTGCTATAATTTGCAATAGGTCGAAATTATAGGCCTAATTCTAGACCATGTCATAAGTGAGCCTCTGCCATTATTCCGTTAAATTGTACACACTGATGAATCCAATCAGCGCGTCAGAGTAGGGATCGAACAGCTGTAATACTATGGTTAACCAGTGTGTTACGTGCCAGCAGTATCAGAAAATGTATGAACCAGAAGAATGGTATGCTAGAGAAGAAAAGTTATCTAACTTCCCTGGTATTTCCCGCCAATATTCAAGCACTCCCAACTAACGGAGACGAGTGACAGCATAAAAGACAAAGAACATCACAACATACAATGGTCAACATAATGTTATTGTTGACCTATTTTATGAGCTTTCGATATTGTAGGCCTTCACGTTTAATTTTCTTCCGGCTATGAAATACCACATTTACCATAGTCGGTACGGTAAAACTGAATAAAACGTAAATGATCGGAAACTGTATTCTCTATAAATTCTATCATGTAGTACTTTCCGATAGGACCGATAACATAGGTATTTAAAAATTAAATTTTAGGTGCCTTCTCCTAAACTACTATTTCATACAGCATGAATAAAATTGTTTATAGCTTAGACTGTACCGTTTTATTCCCCGACTCTATACACTGATTTTCATTAAATTCTGTTTACCCATGTTCTTGTGTCTCGGTGTTTATATGGACTTAGCAACAAAAATACAAATACATCACATTCATCACATTCGGTACGGTAAAAATGTATTAGACGTAAATGATCGGAAATTTAATTCTATATAACTTTTAAATGCAGTATTATTGATAGGACTAAGAATAACAAATATTTGAGAATTAAATTGACCTTCTCCTGAACTACCATTTCGCTCAGCGCGAATAAAATGACTACAGAGGCTTATTCCCCGAATACATAAATTGTATGCACTAGAATTCTTCCACATGCAGACGTCGAGTCCCGTGGATTTTCTCTCCAGAATTTCCCCAAAGTTATAATGAATTCCATGATGCAGAGCACAAGAAACCCGATCCCTGTTCCCTAACGACTGGGAGACCGGTGCAAGCTTGATCCCTAATTAAAAGGTTAAGGCAGTGTTAACTGCAGGAGCGAAATCTTAGCCCAGCTTACCTCGTGCCACATTCGTCTTGATTGACCACAATCGCCACCTCGCTGAAACCAATAACGTGTTCCCCACAGAACTAAGGAATACTAACAACATAGGCCTCCTTAACGAACTTCATAACTGATCCAATGTTGTAAGCAAGGATAAAACAAAACAAAAATGTTCTGTGAATAATGAACTCAGATGCAAAGCTGTAAGTTGAGCTCAATTCTGAATTCCGTTTGTCGAGAAGTTCACAGTCACGCCCATTCTCTACTTCAATTATGGTCTCTTAGAAGTTCCACGCGGCTCCTATAAATACTGAAAGATCACAACGTTCGATAACGACCTTGGTAAGGCCAAAGCTGTACTTTTAACATAAACGCCCTGAATGCCTAAAATATCTCCATTCCACTGTCTTCGTGCAGAGGAATTTAGGATTCTACGGATAATGCCTACCAGGTCAGAATCAACAAGTCTTGGCCCTGCCTGTAGATGAAAATAAAGAGGAGTTTACAAAACTATGCCATTACGTGGGATGATGGTCTTATTTACCTTGTACAGTATTAGTAAAATCCATTCTGCGACAGTCCGATGTATGGAAGTCTCGAAAATGCACGTCTGCTCATGTAGTATAAACACTACGAATATGCAGAGGTTCAGCAGTAGCAAGACACGATGGGCAAGACACGATGGGAAGTGTTCATGTTCAACTAACAACAGGAGCAATTATGAGGGCCATCCAATAAAAAAGTAGGAACTTACACTTTGGTATGGTGGCTGCGCTTCATTTTCAACAACACGTGCTTGCTCCGCGTTCGCCAGTACCGCGCCAGCTGCCATGGAGCTACCACTCGAAAACGTGTTATTCGCATTTTCACGGCGAAAAACTAAACGGCTATTAATATTCATTGCCACTTAGTGTGCGTTTATGGTGAAGGATGCATGAGCATCCAAATGATTCGCCAATGACGTTCATGGTTACTGGAAAGACGGCAAAATGTGTATGATGAGTGCAGCGGCAGGCCCGTTACCACTACAGGCAATGCAGCCGCTGTTGCAGTTCGGAATGTGGTGGACGACGATCAGCGATTCAGCATTGATGATATAATGAATCGACTGCCTCCTATTATGGAAATTGGACGCTCCTCCATTGCGACAATTCTGTCAGATGTCTTGCAGTATCGAAGAGTCTGTGCAAGACGGGTCCCACGTTTGCTTACTGATGTTCACAAACAACAACGGATCGAGGTGGCCCGAGCTTTCCTGCAAATGCTTCAGAGAGAGGAGATCAGCTGTTTCCCGCAGTGCTGCTGGAGGTGAAAGCTGGGTGCATCATTCAACTCCAGAAACAAAACGACAAAGTATGGTGTGGGAGAAACCTGGCGAACGTGCACCAAACAAGGCCAAGATTTCAGCCTCTAAGGGCAAATTTATGGCTACTGTCTTTGGGAAAATTAACGGTGTTCTACTGGTTGACTACCTGCCCCGACGCACTACGGTCACAGCTGAGAGGTACTGCACGGTCCTTACGAAGCTCAAGGCTGCAATCAAACGCAAACGTCTTGGTCTTCTGTCTCGGAAAGTGTTGCTCTTTCATGACAACGTGCACCCGCATTCAGCTCAAAGGATCCAGGATTTGCTCCAGAACTTCAAATCGGGTCTTTTTCCCCATGCATCTTATTAAACAGATCTTGCCCCGAGTGATTTCCATCTCTTTCCACAACTCAAGTTGTACCTTGGAGGCAAGCGTTTTGTGACTGACAAAGAAGTGGAAGCGGAGGTGAATCGCTGGCTACGAAGACAGGACCCGACCTGGTATGACGAAGGTATCAAAAAACTGCTGCCAAGATGCCAAAAGTGCTTGGACAGAAATGGTGACTATGTGGAGAAGTAGTGTGGGAGTTGTACAAAGAAAATAAATTATTTCACAAGTGTAAATAACCCGCTTGTACTTTTTTGTAAAATAGGGAACTTACTTATCGGATGGCCCTCGTACAAACCAAACGTCTGGAAGTAGAAATTTCGTCAGACTGTGGCTCTACAGTTTTCCTAATTTTATCCGAATCTTTCTACGGGCTTCGGTTCATTTAGGGTTTTGACCTGATGTTTAAGGTTGGAGAAAAGAATGCAAACGATTAAAGAATGAAGTGGATAGAAAGTGCAAGATAACTAATGAAGAATGGCTGAAGGAGAAGTGCAAGGATGTTGAAGGTTGTATGGTCCTAGGAAAAGTAGATGCTGCATTCAGGAAAATCAAAGACTCCTTTGGAGAAAGGAAATCTAGGTGTATGAATATTAAGAGCTCAGATGGAAAGCCACTTCTAGGGAAAGAAGACAAAGCAGAAAGATCGAACATATTTAGCAGTTGTATCAAGGTAGAGACGTAGATGATTTGGTTCTGGAACAAAAGGAGGCTATTGATGTTAATGAAATGGGAGACCCAATTTTGAGATCAAAGTTCGACAGAGCTGTGAGAGACCTAAACAGGAAGAAGGCACGTGGAATTGATGAAATACCCCCTGAATTACTGACTGCTTTAGGAGAAACTAGCATGGCAAGGTTATTCCATCTAGTGTGTAAGATGTATGAGATAGAAGTGCCATCCGATTTTCGACAGAATGTTGTTATATCTATTCCCAAGAAAGCCGCTGCTGACAAGTGTGAAAACTACCACACCATTAGTTTAGTATCTCATGCCTGCAAAATTTTAACACGTATTATTTACGGAAGAATGGAAGGACAAGTTGAAGCTGAGTTGGAAGAAGATCAATTTGGCTTCAGAAGAAATGGAGGAATACGTGAAGCAATCCTGACTTTACGTCTGATCTTACAGGATCGAATTAAGAAGGACAAGCCGACGTACGTGGCATTCGTAGATCTAAAAATGCATTCGATAATGTTGATTGGACCAAGTTATTTGAAGTGATTGGGATCAGATACCGAGAAGGAAGAATTATCTAAATCTGTATAATGATCAGTCTACAGCGATTGAGGTCTTTGAAAAAGAAGCAGCAATTCAGAAAGGAGTAAGGCAAGGCTGCAGTTTCCCCTCTTTTTCAATGCTTACATAGAACAGGCAGTAAAGGAAATCAAAAAGGAATTTGGAAAGGGAATCACAATCCAAGGAGAGGAAATCAAAACCTTGAGATTTGCCACTGATATTGTTATTTTATCTGAGACTGCAGAAGACCTCGAGAAGTTGCTGAATGGTATGGACGAAGTCTTGGGTAAGGAGTACAAGATGAAAATAAATAAGTCCAAAACAAATGTAATGGAGTGCAGTCTAACGAAGGCAGGTGATGCAGGTAATATTAGATTAGGAAGTGAAGTCTTAAAGGAAGTAGATTAATATTGTTACTTGGGTAGTAAAATAACTAACGATAGCAAAAATAAGGTCATAAAATGCAGACTAGCACAATCAAGGAAGAGCTTACTTAAGAAATTTGCTCACTTCAAACAATGATATAGGAAGGAATTAGGAAGATGTTTTCTGAAGACTTTCATCTGGAGCATGGCACTGTACGGAAGTGAAACATGGACGATAACTAGCTCAGAAAGAAAGAGAATAGAAGCTTTTGAAATGTGGTGTCACAGAAGAATGCTGAAGGTGAGATGGATAGAGCGAATCACAAATAAAGAGATACTGAATCAAATTGGTGAGAGGAGATCGATATGGCTACAGTTGACGAGAAGATGAGAGAGAATGATAGGACACATCTTAAGACACCCAGGACTAGCTCAGTTGGTTTTTGAAGGAAGTGTAGGCGGTAAGAACGATAGGGGTAGACCAAGGTATGAATATGACAAGCAGATTAGAGCAAATGCAGGATGCGATAGTTACGTAAAAATGAAAAGGTTAGCACAGGATAGGGTGGCATTGAGAGCTGCATCGAACCAGTCTACGGATTGATAACCCAAACAACACATTATTATTATTATTATTATTATTATTATTATTATTATTATTATTATTATTATTATTATTATTATTATTGGACCTACATCAGGAAACAAGTGGTCATAGTCTATACCACAACAGCTGAGTCAAATGGGAGCTGTTTCCATTCTGGTAATTTTTATGAAGTAAAATATTTTGGCCTGGCGTAAGTTATACGTAACGCAGTGAAATTTTCCACGGAGCGCAGCGCACTGATTGGGTGGGATAACACAACATAGCAGCCGCTTGGCTGGACAATTCGGTGTTGCCTGTCGAGGACACAGTCTCTAGGAATACAGTTAAGTCCTTCAAGTCTACAGCAAAACGTGCCAGAGTACCGGCAGCGGAAGAAAATGGAGGCGTCCGCGAAGCGGCACGTACAGTTCAGCACTTTTACGGTATCCGGGGCCCGCCTAGTAGCCATGATTTCTAAGGCGACGAAGTCGATATAGTCTGACACGTTAGCCGGTTCGAGTCCCGTTGATGGAAAGTAATTTCACCACCAGAATTTTGGCCGGCAATCTAGAAGGTGTGGCGATATACATAATCACTAGATTGCGTGCCAAGAGCCTGGATGCAATTCCAAACCTATCCGCAGTGCTGGTTTTTCGAGACACCGAGGTGCCGGAATTATGTCTCACGGGAGTTCCGTTACGTACCTGTAAATCTACCGACACGAGGCTGGCGTATTTGAGCACCTTCATATACCACTAGACTGAGCCAGGATCGAACCTGTCAATTTGGGCTCAGAAAGCCAGCACCCTTAACCACTCAGCCTGGCTTTCAAAATGTGTCTCCCCTAAGGAGGTTTTTTTTGTATGTAGATGGGGGTTGACTCCGAAATTCATAATTAAACAGGGGTAAGGAACTTATGAGACGTCATTAAAACCTACTTTAATAGTGCCTTACACCACTGTCATTCTCAAGCGGTCAATTGTATATTAATTATTTACGGTATTATTTCTCGATTTCGGTTTACTGTCACTATCCATTTTTGTCTTTACATTTTGTTTGTATTTCTTTCACGAGAATGCAAAAAACTTGGCACTAGGATCTCTATAATGTTTTGAATTATGGCAGTTCACGACACAGCAGTATCATGTATCTATATGCAAATAACGTGTTACAATACACTATCTTTCCCCATGGCGCAACAGAACCGAAGGGCCATGGCCCACTGCTGAGTCCGTAGGACTGCAGAGTATGAGGTGTCGTGTGATCAGCACGACGAACCCTCTCGGCCGTTATTCTTGGCTTCCTAGACCGTGGCCGCCATCTCATCGGCAGATAGCTCCTCAAATGTAATCGCGTAGGTTGAACGGCCTTCGAACCAGCCCTCAGATCCAGTTAAAAATCCCTGGCCTGGCCAGGAATCGGACCCGGGGCCTCCAGGTAAAAGGCAGGCACGCCACCCCTACCCCGGGGAGCCGGCACAATATACTATTTTCTTTCTTTCTCTCTCTTTCTTTCTCTTTCTTTCTTTCTTTCTTTCTTTCTTTCTTTCTTTCTTTCTTTCTTTCTTTCTTTCTTTCTTTCTTTCTTTCTTTCTTAATCCGTTTACCCTCCAGAGTTGGTTTTCCCTCTGATTCAGCGAGGGATCCCACCTCTACGGCCTCAAAGGCAGTGTCCTGGAGCGTGAAACTCTGGGTCGGGGGATACAACTCGTGAGGAGGACCAGAACCTCGCCCAGGCAGCCTCAGCTGCTATGCCGAACAGGGGCCTTGTCGGGGAATGGGAAGTTTGGAAGGAATAGGCAAGGAATAGGCAAGGAAGAGGGAAGGAAGCGGCCGTGGCCTTAAGTTAGGTACCATCCCGGCATATGCCCGTACGAGAAGTGAAAAACCACGGTAAACCACTTCGAGGATGGCTGAGGAAGTAATCGAAACCCCCCTCTATTCAGTTGACTTCTCGAGGCTGAGTGGACCCCGTTCCAGCCCTCGTACCACTTTTCAAATTTCGTGGCAGAGCTTGGAATCGAACGCGGGCCTTCGGGAGTGACAGCTAATCACACTAACCACTACACCACAGAGGCGGAGACATACTATTGCACAGATTAAAAAAAAAATACTTCCGTCAATACACACCACAGTTGTACGTTAGTTAAACCAACATGGGCTGCACACTATTGCCGTTTCGCCACCTTTAGCGCTAGTTCCCCATTCGTGGAAATCCGTTATTTCGCCTTTCACCTTTATCTCCTCCACTTTCTTAGTGTGTCTAGGTCACTTGTCTCATAACAAAGGCGATACCGTGTTGGGCGCTTACATGAAGAATACAGTATGAGGATACGGATAATTTAAAGTACGGAAGTAGTAGACAAGAAATTACACGCAAAGAACAGGTGTCTTCCTTTCAGGACTGATAAATTAATTTCTTTAAAAAGACTGTGAATTATTTACGATATATACCACATTAATATTTTACAATCCATGAACGAGAAACTTCTTCCTAAAATATGAAAATGAAGAACACGGCCTCTTTAAATAACTTAAGTGTCTTGATCCCCCAGTAGAAGTCGCAACTTCTATATTGCATGGAAAGAAAACTAATATTTTATTTCCCCAAGAAAAAGTGAAACTGATGTGACAGAAGCTGGACACAAGTCCATTGTAAGAGTGAGCCTCCTTAAATGCTAATCATTCACGGGTGGTTATTTTTTACATAATTCAACATTTTCATCTAAAAGGAAAAGAAAAAGAGAGACAGACAAAGAAAGAAAGAAGAAAAGAAGGGAAAAGGAAGGAAACGCAATTATTATTATTATTATTATTATTATTATTATTATTATTATTATTATTGTTATTATTATTATTATTATTATTATTAAAGACATTTGAATGGAATATAGCCTACATGCAGATAATAACTATACAGACAAAGAAAAAGACGTGTTCAGGGGATTTCATCTCAAAATTCGGCTTTGCCCATCAGGAAGAAACATACTCTCGAAACGGTTATGGTTCTTCACGAGAGAAAGAGAGAGAGAGAAAGAGAGATGATCCTGGTCACACCGCTGTAAAGGCGATTCAGATATTTCAAGGTGGTCCATTCTTGGTCACAACAAGGAGGTAGTTTCTCAGCAGCTTTCAGATTTTTAGCAAGGCGTACGCATCTTGGAGACATTTTGTCGTTTCAGGTATTATAGGGGAAAAGGTAATTTGGTGTGGTCACCAAGAGACTGCTTCTGGATATTAATTGTCCTCTACTGCAAGCCTGTTTCACTTTCTACAAACAGCAGTGTATATATCTTTTAGGTATATACAGTATATCTATTCCAAACTGCGACAATGACGCGTAATGAATTGTACAGATCAAACCAGCATATTGTCATATCCAAATACTGTTTTGGTCTGATACTGATCTAAAGCCAAATATTTTTTTTTAAACTGCGTGCATGCGCATGTGAATACACAGACATCTCGAGAAGCGCCATGCAGCGTTGCACAGACAAAGCTAAATCAGGTTAGTCTACTGCGGCCAGTCGAGCGTATTGCATGTGAGTGAAGACTCGTGTCATAGTGCAATGGAACAACGCATAAACATCAAGTTTGGTTTCAAATTGGGAAAAACGGCACCGGAGACGCATGCGATGTCGGTGTAAATGTACGGAATAGAAGCCGTAAGCAGGAAATGAGTTTACGACTGGTTCAAACTCTTTCGGAAAGGGCAGGAAACTCTTGATGATGCGCAATGTTCTCGAACATTCACCGTACACCCCGGATCTAGCACCTGCACATTCTTTTTCGTTTCGCAGACTGAAGGGAATACTGAAAGTCACACAGTATGCCGACATACCGGACATTCCCGTGTGAGATCAGTGTTTCGATCGATTCCAAAAAGGCCTTCGATGCCAATTTTCAGTAGCTGTATACAAGTTGCCAAAAGTGCCAATGGAGAGTACTCTGAAGGCGGCTAAAGGTGTGTTCGTTTTACGGTATCATTCACCGAATTTTTTAGGCGGACCTTGTTTGACTGCACCCGGCCTTGCCAAGAACTAGGTAGGCCCTACTACTTGTTTACGTCCGGTGTTCTGTCGTCAGGTACAGCAACATGCTCAATTTATGACTGTCCAGTTATCGATCCGTCAGTCCTCTTTAACGTCGCTAGTCTCTGAACGATCAACACACACATTCCATTCTGAATTCGCCTTACTGGTTTTTTTCATTTGTAGCACAAATTATTCCCTGCTCGCCCCGCTGTCATCTACCATCTAAAAATGAAATGGCGTATGGCTTTTAGTGCCGCGAGAGTCCGAGGACATGTTCGGCTGGTCATTTGATTTGACACCCGTAGGCGACCTGCGCGTCGTGATGAAGATGAAATGATGATGAAGACAACATATACACCCAGCCCTCGTGCCAGCGAAATTAACAAATGATGGTTAAAATTCCCGATCCTGCCGGGAATCGAACCCGGCACACCTATGACCAAAGGCCAGCCCGCCAACCATTTAGCCATGGAGCCGGACATCTACCAACTATAATAAACAAACACTAGCGCCATCTCCCCCACATGCAATCATATTTTAAAGACGTAATACCAATAGATTTCCACGAGCCCAACCAATTTTTCAGGCTCGAGGATGGACATTACTTGGCAACATGATGAAAACCAATGGGAAAAAACATGATCACGCTTAAGACCATTAA
Organism: Anabrus simplex; assembly: GCF_040414725.1. Classification (NCBI taxonomy): domain Eukaryota; kingdom Metazoa; phylum Arthropoda; class Insecta; order Orthoptera; family Tettigoniidae; genus Anabrus; species Anabrus simplex. The sequence goes on along the minus strand of NC_090265.1, from coordinate 1,478,960,493 downwards.
ATGGCAGACGGAGCAAGCGTACAGATCATTAGAGTTGTACTCAGTGTTGCCAAATGTATAAATAAAAAACTGGTAGATTTTACGTAAGAATTTCGGGAGTTTTAATGAAAATTTCAGTAGTTTCTTGAGCACTGAAATGTTAGAATACACCTAAATTAAAGAACGCAAGGGGCACTTGAAGTTATTATAAGAAAAACATACAATTTAACTCATCCGTACTCTCTGGCCACTCTATGCTTCTTCTCCTCCTCCTTCTTCTTATTCTTCTTCTTCTTCTTCTTCGTCTTCGTCTTCTTCTTCTTTCTCCCCACTCTTCCTGTAGATGTAGTTATCCATCAGGCGTAGAAATTGTGTGCCAATTTTGAAGTCTTAGCAGGGTGCAGATTTTGTATTCAATATACGAGTCGGTGCAGGCCCCATGGTGTAGGGGTAGCGTGTCTTGCCTCTCACCTGGAGGCCCCGGGTTCGATTCCCGGCCAGGTCAGGGATTTTTACCTGGACCTAAGGGCTGGTTCGAGGTCCACTCAGCCTACGTGATTAGAATTGAGGAGCTATCTGACGGTGAGATAGCGGCCCCGGTCTAAAAAGCCAAGAATAACGGCCGAGAGGATTCGTCGTGCTGACCACACGACACCTCGTAATCTGCAGGCCTTCTGGTTGAGCAGCGGTCGCTTGGTAGGCTAAGGCCCTTCAAGGGCTGTAGTGCCGTGGGGTTTGGTTTTTTTATACGAGTCGGTGATTTCCCTTCGAATGATGCAATCAAGCGTGAGTTTTGAGTTCAATAAGAGGGGAGAAATTACAAAGAGCACTAGGAAAGTTTTGCAATACGCAAAAACTGTTGGCTGGACACCCCTGTTATGGTGAGGGATGAAAACCGGTATAGAAGATAGCAAGGTGCGACCTTCACACCAGTTGTTACCAAGCAGTAGCATTGAAAGCAACTTAAGATGTCAGTATGGTCTAAAGGTGAATATCACGCAATTATCCGCTACAATTTTGCTCGTGGATTAACTGTTGACCAGTGCCTGGAGGAAATAACTCCTGTGCTGGGTAAAGACTGTCCACATCGGACACCAATTTTCCGCTGGTACACAGAGTTCCAGAGGGGAGATTTGGGGATTGAAGACGATCCTCGTTCTGGGCGACTGTCTGAATCAGTGACTGAGGAAAACATTGAAGCTGTGAGGAAAATGTTGCAGCGAGAGAGGCGGTTGACATATCGGCAGGTAGAAGAGACCCTCCACACCCCTGCACCAGCAATTCATTCATTCACGACCATCTCCATGTTAGAAAGGTTTGTTCCCTTTGGGTGCCCCATTCACTTTCAGAGGACCAAAGGGCACATCGAGTGAAATGGTACCGAGAAATGCTAAAAAAGAAATGGGACTTCGCGTAACGTCAATAGCATCGTTATAGGTGACGAAACTTGGCTTTATTATTACGATGTCCCAACAAAATCCCACAATAAGGTGTGGTTGTTTGAAGATGAGGGTACGCCAGTGACTGTGCGAAAGTCAAGGTCAGTGAAGAAAAGGATGATTGCAGTATTCTTCAATAAACGGGGCATCCTGACTCGAGTTGTGCTAGAAATACAAAGGACAGTTACTGCGAAGTGGTACAATGAGACTTGCCTGCCTCAGGTCATCCAGGCTCTCAAGCAGCTCCGTCCAAGGTCACGGCTCAACACTTGGCTCTTGCATCACAGCAATGCTCCAGCCCACCGTGCTAACGTGTCAATGGATTTTCTTGCCAGATCAGGGTTGACTGTGCTTGATCACCCTCCATACAGTCCTGATCTTGCCCCATGTGACTTCGCACTCTTCCCAGAAGAGAAGATGAATCTGAAAGGGCGGCGTTTTGCATCCGACGAGGAGCTTCTGGCAGCATGGGATCAACAGTGCGAAAATGTAACCGAAGAAAAGTGGCAGAGTTGGTTCTGTGACTCGTATGGAGAAGTGTATTGAGTGTGGTGGAAATTACGAGTATTTTGAAAAAGTCTAAAGCGTTCACTCACAATGCAAAACATTCCTAGTGCCCTTTGTACATAATACGAGCCTAAAATGAATCTGGGGGGAGTACCTAACGAGTGATGTTATCGATAAAACTTCACGCAGTGAGACGAGGAGAGATTTTATTGGCACAAATATATTATGCACCACTAATCACTATTATTGATTTACCTTAAATTTGGATTAGAAGAAATTTCAGGAGATTTTTTTCGGGTTTTCTGGTGTGTTGCCAAAAATCGGGAGATCTCCTTAAATTTCGGCAGACCTGGCAACACTGGTTGTACTGTTCATAGTATATTTTTAGTAGACGTAATAACATCATCTGATAAAATGTAGAATTACTAGGAAATGTCATGACAGTAATATTCTGGTAAGAGAACAGGAAGTGAAGGTGTTTCTCTATCCGGAATGTCGTGCCATTCTAGAGCGTCGTAATCTTATCTCCTTATCGCAGTCCTTGTAGCAGCGGTTGGGTACGGTTTGTGTTCTATTCCACATTGTGTACACGGTGTCAACCGAGCGAGTTGGCCGTGCGGTTACGGGCGCGCAGCTGTGAGCTTGCATTCGGGAGATAGTGGGTTCGAACCCCACTGTCGGCAGCAGTGAAGATAGTTTTCCGTCGTTTTCTATTTTCACAGCGGAAGATGCTGGGGCTCTACCTTAATTGAGACTACGGTCGCTTCCTTCCAACTCCTAGCACGCTCCTGTCCTATCGTCACCATAAGACCTACCTATGACGGTGCAACGTAAAGCCAATTATAAAAAATAAAGCCTTCAATAATAATAATAATAATAATAATAATAATAATAATAATAATAATAATAATAATAATAATAATAATGGTATTGGCTTTACGGTTTTTGGAAACGCCGAGGTGCCGGGATTTAGTCCCGCAGGAGTTGTTTTCCGTACCAGTAAATCTACCCACACACTGCTGACGTATTTGAGCACCTTCAAATACCATCGGATTGAGCCAGTATTGATCCTGCCAAGTTGGTGACAGAAGGCCAGCGCCTTCAAAGATATCTATCACCACTGTGAATTGCTGTTTCCCCTATGACAACATACGGTGGCCGATGAGTAAATTACGCCCTAAAATAATGAATCTATTGCAGAATTTTCCAGATCCCAGGGATGACCACAAGGAAGTACTCTATCGTGCCGGGAAATTATGTTAAGTCAACCCTCACAAAACGCAGGAAAGCAGCATATTTCGGTCACAACTTCCAAAATGACAAATGCAACCTGATACAACTGATCATAGACAGAAAAAGAGAAGGGAAACATTGATGTAGGCGGAGTAGATAATCTTGGATGCAGCAGCGGGTCGACAACTACGATACGGCAACTCTGATACAGGAAACATAAAATAAGAAAACATATTCCATGACGAGCATCAACCTTCTGTGAGGGCCCTTTTATTTTATTTATCCCGGAAATATTAAGGCTAAGTGGTCATCTCTTACACTTAAAGAGTTCATATACTTCACCAGAACTCACAGGTAAGCAGTGTAAGAAGCTATGAAGAATGATGCGTACTTCAAAAAATTCAGGCCACCTTTCCCAATCGAGTGACAGTGATACGGATAAAATTCAAGGACGATACTCATTCAATGCCTTTCAAACAATTCTTATCACTAGATATTTTTTTCTCGCAAACGTGCGCAAACAACTGATGAGAAAAGCAAGATTTTTTTTTTTTTTCATTTCATTTTCTCAGAACTGACACTTCTTCACGTGACGATACGGTTTGCACGCAGGGATGGCGAACCTTTTCTAACTAGTGTGCCATTTTAAGTCTGGTTTATTAATTTGAGCTGTCTACTGTGCCACTTGTAATTTTCGTTTGTAATGGCTAACACCACCACCACCACCACCACCACCCCCTTACACCCCCACCATCACCGACTTCCATCCCTAATTCCAAATGATGTTTCATGTTTTCATAATATGTTATTACATATGCTGTACATATATAAATTTGATTGCATGTTTCGTGGTCATATTTTTGCCAATACCGCAAAATACTTAATAGTCATGTCATTCATGTTAGGTTCATAACTTGTCTTCAATAACACGAGAAGCACTTAGATCTGAACCAAGACTTTTACTAACTGTTCACGTTCATTGGAGAAAACAGCTGCTCACAGACGTATGCTGACCCAAAGAAAGTAAGTAGTGCTGTAGTAAGTTTCTTCATGGGAAAGGCTGTTTCAATGTTCAAGTATTAATTTCTACGGCTTCTGGAGAGAGTAATCACCATCAACAGCACACTCAATTTTCACCAGTGCTTCACCATGTTGTACGAATTTGTTCATCCATGTACTGCTTTCTTGAAATCCAATCAACTCCATTTCTAAACAGCCAATATCTAACCACTCAAAATAATTTACCATAATATCACTCATTTGTGCAATGTGAGGTTTTGAAATAAAGTGCAATAATATCTCCATATATCGAAATTGGGATAATCTCTTGCCAACTATTTGTCCTACAAAATTCAAAACAATAAAAAGCTACTCACTAAGAATAATTACGCGATGCTGGCAACCACACACAAGCCAAACTTCACTAATTGACTGATGTGGGCAGGGTGCGAAACCGCTGCGGGGCAAGGGAGGGATTCCCCCACCCCCACTCCCACCGACGATTTTATCTCATAGGTTCCCACCACTAAAATGTCCGACTCGTTGGCTGAATGGTCAGCGTACTGGCCTTCGGTTCAGAGGGTCCCGGGTTCGACTCCCGGCCGGGTCGGGGATTTTAACCTCCAGTGTTTAATTCCAATGGCCCGGGGGCTGGGTGTTTGTGCTGTCCCCAACATCCCTGCAACTCACACACCACACATAACACTATCCTCCACCACAATAACACGCAGGTACCTACACATGGCAGATGCCGCCCACCCTCACCGGAGGGTCTGCCTTAGAAGGGCTGCACCCGGCTAGAAATAGCCACACGAAATTATTATACCACTAAAATTGCCCAGGGGGGGGGGGGGGAATTTCCTTCATTATAAAATAATGAAGAAAATGTACAACACATATAATTTATTACTTGACGATTTTTACTGTGCATATTTTCATAAAAACCTCAGCAATAATTCAAATGACTGCCAGACCTTCAACAATAAAACAACGCGGCGGTGTCAGCTCCGCACCTGCAGCCTATTGTTCATGTTTCGCTCTGGCAAGTCCATCTGAAACCCGAGCAAAAATGTAAATTACTTGACGCCCTCCTCCCTTGTCATCGCTTAAGGGACCGTGCGCGCATGAGATTTTTAGTAGCTAGCGCCCCTAACGGAAACAGATGCAGTCGTTTGATGGGGCACTCACGAGACCTTTGTCAGTCCAGTTCATTGCAACCTGCGCAGTAAGTTTTGTAAAATAAAGAGGTAAAGCCAGACAACAATGGCTTCGACAGTAGCAGCTACCGCTATGATTTATGTAGGATTTCAGACAGTGCAACACTCAGATTATTTCCGGGAATCCACGCTAAAGAAAGGTGAAGATTTAAATAGCGGTAACCATGTCTTTGACGCGAAGGGAAGGTTAGGACAAGAAATATACGGCAAGGGTCTAAGAGAAACGAGTATTAATCAGCCACCATACAACGTTGAAATGAAGGTTTTTACTAAATTTTATTCCTACTTCTGGAAATTGTTAATTAATTATTTATTCACAATTACTTCAGTTATAAATCATTGAATCATTGCGCGGGGCTATTGCATACACTGAGTCCTGTAAGAGTTGTAATCATGAATTTAAAGTCGGATGCCTTTCCTGAAACACAATTCTTTCAACTGAAAATCGCACTTCAGTGACACTGGGGTTCAAACCACGGTCACTAAAGTCAAAGGCTGGCAGCTAAGCTAACATAGGGAAAGCAAGCCAGTTTTTCTCAGTTATTCTATTATAAAGAAGATGTCCGACTCGTTGGCTGAACGGTCAGAGTACTGGCCTTCGGTTCAGAGGGTCCCGGATTCGATTCCAATGGCACGGGGGCTGGGTGTATGTGTTGTCTTCATCATCATTTCATCCTCATCACGACGCGCAGGTCGCCTACGGGAGTCAAATAAGAAGATCTGCACCTGGCGAGCCGAACCTGTCCTGGGATGTCCCGGCACTAAAAGCCATACGACATTTCTTATTTCTTATAAAGGAGGTAGCGAGCGGCTTGCCTCAAATTCCGGCGACTGTGGTTCAAATCCCGGGAGATTTTCAATTTATAAATAATGAGTGAGGAAGGGCAACCGACCTGCAATTCATGGCGACAACTTCTTGAGTGTACTTCCCTGCGCAGGCGGGATACGCTGTGAATGATGATGAGATGGTTCAAAGATATTTAAATTCCAAAAGGTGATGCGATAAATAAATAATACCTCATTATAAGTATTTTTATTTATTTTCAGATTGACAGTAACAGGAACATTGAAATGAAATGAAATGTCGTATGGCGTTTAGTGCCGGGATATCCCAGGACGGGTTCGGCTCGCCAGGTGCAGGTCTTTCTATTTGACTCCCGTAGGCGACCTGAGCGTCATGATGAGGATGAAATGATGATGAAGACAACACAGACACCCAGCCCCCGTGCCATTGGAATTAACCAATTAAGGTTAAAATCCCCGACCCGACCGGGAATCGAACCCGGGACCCTCTGAACCGAAGGCCAGTACGCTGACCGTTCAGCCAACGAGTCGGACAACAGGAACATTGTTGATTGTGGATGTAAAGCAGGTCAGTCGAAACGCTGTAAGCACACTGCTGCTTTGTGTTCCTTTATTAACTCCGAGAGGAATTCCTCCAAAACAACCATAGTACAACAACGGGAAGTTTGCTCGTAAGGATCTATATTCGAAAGAAGATAAGATAGCAGAACTGTTGAAACCAAACGTCCACGTTGCTGAACAAACAGAATCAACCACTTTCAATAAAACGTGTTCGTACCAACGAGTAAAACAACATATTGAGTGTGACTTCACTGACATGTTTAAAGCCGAATGTGAGAGTGCAAATTACGTGGTGGCAAGTTCCATTCTACAAAACGTTATAGATGAAATGAAATGGCGTATGGCTTTTAGTGCCGAGAGTGTCCGAGGACATGTTCGGTTCACCAGGTGCAGGTCTTTTGAATTGACTCCTGTAGGCAATCTGCGCGTCGTGATGAGGATGAAATGATGATGAAGACAACATACACCCAGCCCCCTTGCCAGCGAAATTAACCAATGATGGTTAAAATTCCCGACCCTGCCGGGAATCGAACCCGGGACCTCTGTGGCCAAAGGCCAGCACGCTAACCATTTAGCCATGGAGCCGGACACGTTATAGATGATACTGTAGAACGTAACGAAATTGAGGATTTGATCAAGTGTCTGAAATAAGTTCAAAATCAGAATACTCATGCAGTCCATAGGTGCTATTTTATTACGAAAATGTCCCCTGTTAGATTATCAATCAAACCCGTGAATTATCTCGATTTCTTGCCTCAAGATGTGCAACTAGTTTATATCGCAAACGTTACAGTTACAACAGAACAAATGTACAAAATTAAATTTGACACAAGGTTTCAATATCGCTGTGCTGCATGGTTCAAACAAAGAAAATTACGCTTATCTGCCAGCCAGCAAGCTCGCCACATTAGACACTGAGAAGTGGTGATTATGATCAGCTTGCAAGGACATTTCTAATTATCAATCAATCAATACTGATCTGCATTTAGGGCAGTCGCCCAGGTGGCAGATTCCCTATTTGTTGCTTTCCTAGCCTTTTCCGAAATGATTTCAAAGAAATTGGAAATTTATTGAACATCTCCCTTGGTAAGTTATTCCAATCCCTAACTCCCCTTCCTATAAATGAATATTTGCCCCAGTTTGTCCTCTTGAATTCCAACTTTATCTTCATATTGTGATCTTTCCTACTTTTATAGACGCCATTCAAACCTATTCGTCTACTAATGTCATTCCACGCCATCTCTCCGCTGACAGCTCGGAACATACCACTTAGTCGAGCAGCTCTTCTTCTTTCTCTCAATTCTTCCCAACCCAAACATTTCCACATCCCATAACACACCTGCGATGAGGTACGGTAGGAACACTGAACAACTAGCAGTGGCTGAATTCTGCGAACTCAATGACTGTTTTGTAAAACATGTGGGAGTGTGTATCAAAGTAGTGCAGCCATGGCTGTGTTCGAGTCCAGACGGGATAGTATTTCATCCCAATAGCTTTTCTCTCTTGGAAATTAAGTGCCCTTTTTCGTGTAAAGGAAAGCCTGTTATTCAAGAGAAACGGAGCAATCGGCCGTATTTGTATGTGACACAATAAGGTGAAATTAATAACGTCTATTACACCCAAGTGCGGATATCCATGTATCTTTTAAACAACAACTTACGTGAACTGTTTGTATATTCTCCTGAAGGAAGTATCACTGTGAATATTTCAAGGGATGAGCAATTCTCATCTACTGTCATTCCCTTACTGGAAAGGTTTTATTTTCAGTATTATCTGCCATTAATTCGGAATATGTAAAACTGTATTCTTAATCGAAGAATGGTCGTCACATTGAGGGACACGTGCCTGCTTTATTATCTTTTTATTTTGCTCACTGACGTACTTCAAAGTTTTCAATGCAGGGAACTAACAGTAACAAAGATGCATCGTATTCGGTCCCAAACGCTTTCAGGGGTTGAAGAGACATTGCTTTCTTTTTTTGGCCAATCTTGAGAGGCTTACCATGCTGTAAAACCCACCATATATCTCATAATAAAACAGGGTGAACACAACGAGGCTGGTTCATTTTAATTTGAAGGAAAAGTCCCCTTCAATAAATGTTAATGTCAATTCCTTGCTGGGAGATGAGTGAAAGTTTCGTTTGATTTTACTCGTTCGACTCTCCATTCTTTTAACACCGACATAAACTAAATCGAGCGCTGGCCTGCAGCTTACCCCATCAAACGTTTTCTGAGGTAGTCGCAAGAGCGCACCACTCGCCATTCGCACTCCTGTTCTCTTGAAGAGGGTGTTTTTCCAATAGGCAGCCCCTAGGACAATATTCACTTAAGAAGTGTACAGAATGACAAATTTGTTCAGTCAGCACATAGCACTGGTAGAAGAAAGTTCTACTAATAAATCCATAAATCAGGACAAATCGCGCCTCGCCTGGCCTTTCTTAAGAAAGGGGCAGTCTCTCATAAACTTCTCAGCTGATTGAAATAACTTTCCAATGTTTATCATTCTTGTTATAACAACAAAAATTCTAACATTTTTCTGAGGGTGGGGGTAATTTACTTACAGGGGAATTTTATACCCCCTCCCCCGCCGGATATAGCCTGAAATAAACACTAGTAGTTAAGCCCTATGTTCCTTCTCCCCCACCATTTCTTTCTGAATTCACACCCTGGATGTGGGTGAGCGAATGGCTCGTCGGCCGCATCTGACATTTATCTCCTTGACTTCCGGACCTATCCGTGTTGCAGTGTTGCCATAATGCACGTCCAAATGGGACTAGAATTAAGATTTTCTGTATTTATTTCTTAAACCTGAAACACTATGATTATATGTATAGTATATAGTACAAGACGTATATAGAAACGTTAATATGTGCATGTGGCGTGCCACCGAAATAATATTCGCGTGTCACCTAGTGACACGCGTAGGATAGGTTCGCCATCCCTGCGGGTCTACAATATCTGCCAGACATGTAGCCTACTTGATCATTTCTCCCGGAGTCCTCTAAACCATGTATCCAATTTACGAGAGTGGATTATACCCACGCTGAATAACATCAGGCGTCTCCGTTACATCTGATTACAGCAAAATGAGCTCTATCACGTACTAGAATATTTAAGTCAAGTACTCACAACTTCATTGAATGAGAAAACACCTGTATCTTTCTTGAATGACCACATGGAATTCTCGATCGGACATCGTGTAATTATGTGTTGAGGATGTTATGTTAAAATAAAGGGAGCTAAAGCCCGTTAAAACTCATATCTAGGTACTATATATAATACTTTCAGGACTTTTAGAAAAATCGACGTAGCAGCTTGTTCAAGACTCTCCTCGTTCCATTCCGTATATACGCTGCATTGCCCGCTTTCACAAGAATGGCAAGCGTTATTTCTTACAGTTTACCCAGGGATTCACAATAAATATGGTACAGTGTTGTATCATCAAGGTAGCCCGCCTGGTGGCCATGATCGTTAAGGCGCTGAAGTCTAAAACGGTCTAACACCGAGGTTAGCCGGTTCGAGTCCCGTTGGTCGAAAAAATTTTCACCATCAGAATGTTGGCCGGCAGGGTAGGGGAGGTGGTGGTATACAATTTCTAATCACTAGATTGCGTGCCAAAAGCCTGGATTAAATTCCAAACCTCTCCGCAGTGCTCATATGGAGTGAGGGCATATGACGCTGTTGATGGTGATTCGTCCGTCGGATGGGGACGTTAAGCCTTGAGCAGACCCCTTGGTGCTATTCGACAGGAGTAGGCTATGTGCCGGCACCGGGTTTCACCCTCTCCCTACTATCATATATCACGTCATTCATTTCATCTCTCATTAACTCCTCTGATGAGGTTGACGTCAGGAAGGGCATCCGGTCATAAAAAACCGCCACGACAAATTCATCTCACCTCATACCCGACCCCGTAGGGAAACGGGACAAGGGCTGGACAAACGTTGTATCATCAAGGTGTCAAATGTTTGTGATGAATGTAACGTTAATCAAAAAATATGGACATGGACAGCGTAGCAAAAATACAAACAGAGAAAGCTTAATGACTGGAATGATAACATGCAGATTTAATTAGAGTACTATGATGTTCATTCATTAAATAATGTTGATTTATTGTTATTTTCGTGTTTCTGTCTTTAGGATAATCGTGGGTAACGAGCTGGCACAACCCAGCACTTTCCAATCGGAAGGTGATAAAAATTGGGGAATCTTGCGATATTCAAATCTCAGACTTAAAGCATAACCACTGATATCCCGCTTGATACGTCACCTTATTTAACAACAGCAGTCGGTAGGTCTAATTTCATATACTGTATCTTATAACGTATCGTTAGCAAGTTAATGACAAACACATATTGATATTGAATGAAGAGTGTTCGAGCCCTAATCATCTGGAAATTGTCAACTTCAAACGGCTGTGATTCGAACACTGTATATATATTAGAACTTTGCATAGGGTTGCATCAAAAAGGGCATCTATACGTAAAACTAAGCTTAGTCCACATTAGTGTCGACACCAGGTAGTTGGGAAAAGATCAAAAAGAAGAAGCTTTTGGACTTTGTAGCCATTTAAAATTTTGATCTACATATTCCGGATTATCACACACCACAGTTTAAAGAATTTTTGCCAAGAGCAATTTCCCGAAGGGATTCTGTGGGTATCCTTCCTTGCCTAACATATTCATAACTAGCAAGATACCCGTGCTTCGCTACGGTATTATACTGAAATTTATAATTGAATGCTTATTGTTTTAGATATATAATCCGCCGAAATTCGCGATCTGACCCGTTTTCTGCGAGAATCCGCCAAAATTCGCGATCTGACTCGTTTTCTAATAGATTACGGCAAGTTTCCCCCCATTTTTCAATCTTTCTTTCCAGCAAACGATTTCGTACTTCCCGGGCTAGGTCCAGGTATTCCACCCAGTTAGTTGGGTCCCTAAATCTTTGCCATCTTTTCCTATAAGCATTTTTAATATGGATCAAATCCTTCAGGGGATCTCTCGTGGTGTCGTCTTGGGTGCCTTGGCGGTAGACTACTGAACCCGCGGCCGGATTGCATTCTTAGTCATTAGCCGTCCAGGACCCGTTTCCAGCGTGGTCCGCACATGTGACGACGGTCCAGAACATTATTATTATTATTATTATTATTATTATTATTATTATTATTATTATTATTATTATTATTATTATTATTATTATTATTATATGTTCTGGACCCCACAGCAATATGCAAGACCGCTACTTGGCGGCAAATTACATCTGCTGCCATTGTCATTGTTGACAATGTGGCCAGCACCATTGTCGCGCGTAGGCAAGTGTGCGGGATTTCTGGCGATACGAATGACATACCTCCGTGTATTAGTGGCCTTATTATAGAGGTGAACAATTTGACGGTCAATATCATTCCTATCGTTTATTTCAAATGTGTTTAAATTTTTATTTATATGCCAGGAGAATCTACTGTAATCTAAGAACGTTCTCCGAAGGAAAAGATGGCTGTTGAAAAAGAACCCACGAAAGATTAAAAATGATCGGTTTATGATCAGAATAAGTACATCGAAAGTCAACAGCCTGTTTCCTATCATTCGACAGGATCAGGGATGGAATGAATAAAGCCCCATCTAGCGGCGACAATCGGAATTGTGCCGGCTGCCGAAGCTCCCCTCTGGGGCAATGATCGATGAGTGACAAATGAAATGAAATATTGGACAGTGTTGCTGGAATGAATGATGACAGGGAAAAACGGAGTGTCCGGAGAAAAACCTGTCCCGCCGCCATTTTGTCCAGCACGAATGTCACATGGAGTGACCGGGATTTGAAACACGGAACCCAGCTGTGAGAGGCCGGCGCTCTGCCGCCTAAGCAACGGAGGCTCCTTATAAGTACACTAGCAGGATACCCGTGCTTCGCTACGGTATTATACTGAAATTTATAATTGAATGCTTTTTGTTTTAGATATATAATCCGCCGAAATTCGCGATCTGACTCGTTCTCTGCGAGAATCCACCAAAATTCCCGATCTATTATTTTACGGCACGTTTTCTCCCATTTTTAAATCTTCCTTTCCAGCAATCGATTTCGTACTTCCCGGGTTAGGCTCAGGTATTCCTCCAGGTCAGTTGGGTCCGTAAATCTTTGCCATCTTTTCCCATAATATTTTTAATACGGATATAATCCTTCAGGAGATACGGCGTGCTGTCATACTGGGTGCCTTGGCGGCACTGAACCCGCGACCGGACTGCATTCTTAGTCATTACCCGTCCAGGAGCCGTTTCCATCGCGGTCCGCAATTTGACGACGGTCCGGAATATTATTATTATTATTATTATTATTATTATTATTATTATTATTATTATTATTATTATTATTATTATTATTACTATTATGTGTTGCTAGAATGGCTGATGACAGGGAAAACCGGAGTATCCGGAGAAAACCCTGTCCCGCCTCCGTTTTGTCCAGCACGAATGTCACATGGAGTGACCGGGATTTGAACCACGGAACCCAGCTGTGAGAGGCCGGCGCGCTGCCGCCTGAGCAACGGAGGATCCTTATAAGTACATTAATAACAGTAAAATCAATTGGTCTCACCTCCTTCTACACCCCACCGCCGTTAAGTTTATTTACAGCCCCCCCCCCCCCCGAAAAAGAATTAAAAGGATGCTTGTTTCATTATGTTTAAGGGAGATTCCAAACACCAATGTTTACGTCTATTACCTTCAGTTTTGAGATATAAGTATCCACATAAAAATAATTTACTTTTTTTTCACTTCATTTCACAATAATCTCTCCTCCCCCTAAATGAATTTTCCCGCAAAAAAATACTTGTTTCTTTAATAGTAAAGGATCTTCTAAATACCAATTATCACGACTCTAACTTCTTCAGTTTTTGATTTATGTGTCCTCATGAAAGGAATTCAACTCCTTTACACTCCCGCCCTCCAAGATGGTTTCCCCACCAAAACGCCTTTTTCTTTGTTTTTAAAGGAGATCCAAATACGAATTTTCACGTCTGTAACAACTTTAGTATTAGATGTATGTATTCTCATACAATTAGGTCAACTAATGTTTCAATTCTTTCACCCCCCCCCCCCCCTTTACTGGATTTTCCGAGAATACGTGTTTCTTTACTTTTAAAGCAGATTGCAAATATCAAATTTCACGTCTGTAACATCTTCATTTATGAGATATCAGTAGCCTAATTAAAAGAATTCATCACCATTTTCAGTCACTTTTAGCCCCCGCCCCCCCCCCCGCCCTCCACCCAAGTGGTATTTCCGAAAACTAAAAATACACTTTTCTTTATGTTAATAGAGATTAAAAAAAACCATTTTTCACTTCTGTAACATGTTAAGTTTTTTAGATATCCGTAAAAATTCTCATTTTAAAATTTCACCCCTTTTGGGTTCCCCTTAAGTAGAGTTTCCAAAAACAAATAACCTATATTTCTTTACATTTACAGGAGATTTACACCCACTTTTTACGTCTGTAACATTTTACGATTCCAAGATATTCTGTAGAAATAGTCTTTCAAAAAATTCACCCCAATTTGTCACTCCTGTTTAACCGCCATTAATTGGCTTTTCCAAAAACTAAAAAATACGTGTTTGTTTATTTTTAAAGGAGATCCCATATGCGAATTTTCAGTTCTGTAATATATTTCGTTTCTGAGATATGTGTATCCTCATTAAAGGCATTCAACCCATTTTTCACCCTTTTACACCCCTCCTATTAGGACTTACTGGAAACAAAAAAAATACGTGTTCCTTTATTTTTAGAGGAGATTCTAACCACCAATTTTTACATCTGTAAATTTTAAAGTTTTAAGATGTAGACACACTCATTTTAACAATTCACCCCCGTTTTCACCCCCCAATAGTTGGATTTTCCGAAAACGAAAAAATACGTGTTTCTTTACTTTTAAAGTAGATCCAAAATACCAATTTTCAGGTCTGTAATATCTTCAGGTTCTGAAATATAAGTATCCTCATGAAAGGCATTCAACCCATTATTCACCCTTTTACACCCTTCCTATTGGGATTTTCCGAAAACAAAAGAATACGTGTTTCTTTATTTTTAAAGGAGATTCTAAATACCAATTTTTACATCTATAAACTTGAAAAGTTTTGAGATATAGATACACTCATTTTAAAAAATCACCCCCTTTTCACCCCCCCCCCCATTAATTGTATTTTCCACAAACAAAAAATACGTGTTTATTTATTTTTAAAGGAGATCCCAAACACCAATTTTCAGCTCTGTAATATCTTCAGGTTCTGAAATATAAGTAGACTCATGAAATGCATTCGACCCCTTTTTCAACCTTTTGCACCCTTCCTATTAGGAGTTTCCGAAAACAAAATATACGTGTTTCTTTATCTTTAATGGAGATTCTAAATACCTATTTTTACACCTATAACCGTTAAAAGTTTTGAGATATAGATACATTCATTTTAAAATATTACCCCTTTTTACCCCCCTTAATTGTGTTTTCCAGAAGCAAAAAAATACGTGTTTCTTTATTTTTAAAGGAGATCCCAAACACCAATTTTCAGGTCTATAATATCTTCAGTTTCTGAGATATAAGTAGCCTCATTAAAGGCATTCAACCCCTTTTTCACCCCTTTTCACATCTCCTATTGCGATTTTCCGAAAACAAAAAAATACGTGTTTCTTTATTTTTATTGAAGATTCTAAATACCAATTTTTACATCTGCAAACTTTAAAAGTTTGGAGATATAGATTCACTAATTTTAAAAATTCACCCCCTTTTCACCCTCCCATTAATTAGATTTTCCAAAAACAAAAAAATACGTGTTTCTTTATTTTTAAAAGAGATCAAAAGTACCAATTTTCAGGTCTGTAATATCTTCAGTTTCTGAGATATAAGTACCGGTATCCTGATTAAAGGCATTCAACACATTTTATCCCATTTTCACCCTTTTTCACCCCTCCTATTGGGATTTTCTGAAAACAAAAAAATACGTGTTTCCTTATTTTCAAAGAAGATTCTAAATACCAATTTTTTACATTTGTAAACTTTTAAAGTTTTGAGATATAGGTGCACTCATTTTAAAACTTCACCCCCCCTTTTCACCCCCTTAGCAACGGAATATCCAAAAATCCTCTCTTAGCGAGCACCTACATCTTAATATGAATGCATCCCCAAAATTTCATTTCATTATGTCCAGTAGTTTTGGCTCGGCGATGATGAATCAGTCAGTCAGTCAGGACAAGTTACTTTATATATATATAGATTATGAACAGTAAAATCAATTGGTCTCACCGCCTTTTACACCCCACCGCCGTTAAGTTTATTTACCCCCACCCCCCAAAAAATTAAAAGAAGGTGTGTTTCTTTATGTTTAAAAGAGATTCCAAATACCAATGTTCACGTTTATTACCTTCAGTTTTGAGATATAAGTATCCCCTTAAAAATAATTCACTTTTTTTAACTTCCTTTCACACTCCCCCCTCCCCTCACAAAGTGATATTAAGGCAAAAAATACTTGTTCCTTTAATAGTAAAGGATCTTCTAAATACCAATTATCACCACTCTAACCTCTTTAGTTTTTGATTTACGTGTCCTCATGAAAGGAATTCAGCTCCTTTTCACTCCCGCTCCCCCCCCCAAGATTGTCCCCCCCCCCCCAAAAACGCGCTTTTCTTTGTTTTTAAAAAGAGATCAAACTACCAATTTTCACGTCTGTAACAACTTTAGTTTTTATTAGACGTATGTATTCTCATACAATTAAGTCAATTAATTTTTTCAATCCTTTAACCCCCCAAACTCCCTTCATTGGATTATCCGAGAATACGTGTTTGTTTACGTTTAAAGCAGATTCCAAAAATCAAATTTCACGTGTGTAACATCTTCATTTTTGAGATATCAGTAGCCTAATTAAAAGAATTCAACACCATTTTCAGTCACTTTTACCCCCCCCCCCCCCCCCGCCTACTTCCCAAGTGGTATTTCCGGAAACTAAAAATACACGTTTCTTTATTTTTAATAGAATTAAAAAATTACCATTTTTCACTTCTGTAACATGTTAAGTTTTTTGAGATATACTGTAGAAATTCTCATTTTAAAATTTCACCCCTTTTTAGGTCCCCTTAAGTGGAGTTTCCAAAGACAAATCACCTATGTTTCTTTACACTTACAGGAGATTCCAAATACCCACTTTTTACGTCTGTAACATTTTACGCTTCTCAGATATTCTGTAGATATAGTCTTTCAAAAAATTCACCCCAATTTGCCACTCCTGTTTAACCGCCATTAATTGAATTTTCCAAAAGCAAAAATATATGTGTTTCTTTATTTTAAAGGAGATTCTAAATACCAAATTTTACATCTATAAACTTTAAAAGTTTTGAGATATAGATACACTCATTTTAAACATTTCATCCCCCTTTTCACCCCCCATTATTTGGATTTTCCCAAAACGAAAGAAATACCTGTTTCTTTATTTTTAAAGTAGATCACAAATACCAATTTTCAGGTTTGTAATATATTCAGTTTCTAAGATATAAGTATTCTCTTTAAAGGCTTTCAACCCAATTTTCACCCCCTTTTCACCCCTCCTATTGGGATTTTCTGAAAACAAAAAACTACGTGTTCCTTGATTTATAATGAAGATTCTAAATACCAATTTTTGCATCTCTAAACTTTAAAACTTTTGAGATATAGATGCACTCATTCTAAAAATTCACCCCCCTTTTCACCCTCGCATTAATTGGATTTTCCAAAAACAAAAAAATATGTGTTACTTTATTTTTGAAAGCGATCAAAAGTACCAATTTTGAGGTCTGTAATATCTTTACTTTCTGAGATATAAGTATTCTCTTTAAAGGCATTGAACCCATTTTTCACCCCTTTTTACCCATTCTATTGGGATTTTCCGAAAACAAAAAAATACGTGTTCCTTTATTTTTAATGAAGATTCTAAATACCATTTTTACATCTCTAAACTTTAAAACTTTTGAGATATACATGCACTCATTTTAAAAATTCACCCCCCTTTCACCCTCGCATTAATTGGATTTTCCAAAAACAAAAAAATATGTGTTTCTTTATTTTTGACAGTGATCGAGAGTACCAATTTTGAGGTCTGTAATATCTTCAGTTTCTGAGATATAAGTAGCGGTATCCTGATTAAAGGCATTCAACCCCTTTTTCACCCTTTTCCACCCCTCCTATTGGGATTGTCTGGAAACAAAAAAATACGTGTTTCCTTATTTTTAAAGAAGATTCTAAATACCAATTTTCACTTCTGTAAACTTTTAAAGTTTTGAGATATAGACACACTCATTTTAAAATTTCACCCCCCTTTTCACCCCCTTAGCGACGGAATATCCAAAAATCCTCTCTTAGCGAGCACCTACATTATAATATGAATATATCTCCAAAATTTCATTTCTTTATGTCCAGTAGTTTTGGCTCGGCGATGATGAATCAGTCAGTCAGTCAGTCAGTCAGTCAGTCAGTCAGTCAGGACAAGCTACTTTATATATATAGATAATGGAAAGCAGAGAGAACTGGAATGGCTTTCAGAAAACTTGGCCCTATAATTCTTGTTACTGTAATAGCAAATGGAGTAGGTCTACGAATTAGTCTTGGGTCCTCAAGCGATCAATAACGGATGTATACTGCGAAGTTATACGTCCTTGAAAATGAAACCGCGCCTCATTAGTACATAGCACTAATTTCATTCAACACTGCTTACCTATTCATAAACCAATTGCAATAATGTAACTCGCGGCTGGATGTCTTGAGCTTAAATTTTGCGCTTAACTTTGAGAGGCGTAAGTTTCAATTCTTTCGTTTTTCTCGATGCAGACGCAAGTTCGTAAATACTTGTGATGATTCACGGATCTCTAGTACCGTATTACAGAATACTCCGAGAGCTCTATTAAGAGATCTATAGATATATATATATAATAAGAGTTTTGTCTGTACATTGCTCAGAATTTGAAAAGAATGGTATTTCTGTATCGGTCATGTCCACAGTAACAAGAAAATTCATTTTTTACTTTTCCGTAATTTCTGTCTGTCTGTCTGTCTGTCTGTCTGTCTGTCTGTCTGTCTGTCTGTCTGTCTGTCTGTCTGTCTGTACACGCATCACGAGAAAACGGCTCAAGAGAATTTAATGAAAATCGGAATGTAAAGTCGGGTGATGAACCGCTACAATCTAGGCTGTCAATTATTTTAATCACGCTGAGTGAAATGGTAGTTTAGGGAAGGCCTGAAATTTAATTCTCAAATATTTATGTTATTAGTGGTCGTGTCTTAATGAAAATCGCTAGACAATAATGGGAAATAAGTCTCTACAATATTGGCTATACACGCTGAGAAAAATGGTAGTTTAGGGGAAGGCCTAAAATTTAATTTATTTTATTAGTGGTCGTATCTTCACGAAAATTGGTATGCAAAGTCGGGGAATACGTCGCTATAATCTAGGCTATCAATAATGTTATTCGCACTGAGAGAAATGGTAGTTATGGGGAAGGCCTGTAATGTAATCTATATATGTTTGCTTGTTTGTTTGTTTGTTTGTTTGTTTGTTTGTTTGTTTGTTTGTTTGTTTGTTTGTTTGTTTGTTTGTTTGTTTGTTTGTTTAGTCCTCAGCCCGAAGGGTGGTTGGATCCTCAACAGCTCCGCCATCAGCTGTCATAGATGGCCTAGGCATCACTGAAGAGGCGTACTAGGGAAATGAGGAGCGAGGTAGTTTCGCTTTCCTCACCGAGCCAGAAGTTGCTATTACATATCAGTCTGCCAAGCCCACTGAAATGTATACACCAACCGACCCTATGAGCAATATTTTCACACCATTCATAGCAGGGACTGGCTGCATAAGGAATGGCATTACTAGCATCACTCATACCTCAGTCACTTTCATTTTGTCAAAGCCAAGGACAAAGCTGAGACAGATCAATGAAAGTAACAAGATTGCTCTAGCCCATACCAGAAGACATAGTGCACTGTAAACACTAGGTCCCGCCAGCAAAGGCAATATATATAATAAGAGTTTTGTCTGTACATTGCTCAGAATTTGAAAAGAATGGTATTTCTGTATCTGTCATGTCCACAGTAACAAGAAAATGCATTTTTTACTTTTCCGTAATTTCTGTCTGTCTGTCTGTCTGTCTGTCTGTCTGTCTGTCTGTCTGTCTGTCTGTCTGTCTGTCTGTCTGTCTGTCTGTCTGTCTGTCTGTCTGTACACGCATCACGAGAAAACGGCTCAAGAGAATTTAATGAAAATCGGAATGTAAAGTCGGGTGATGAACCGCTATGATCTAGGCTATCAATTATTTTAATCACGCTGAGTGAAATGGTAGTTTAGGGGAAGGCCTGAGATTTAATTCTCAAATATTTATGTTATTAGTGGTCGTGTCTTAATGAAAATCGCTAGACAATAATGGGAAATAAGTCTCTACAATATTGGCTATACACGCTGAGAAAAATGGTAGTTTAGGGGAAGGCCTAAAATTTAATTTATTTTATTAGTGGTCGTATCTTCACGAAAATTGGTATGCAAAGTCGGGGAATACGTCGCTATAATCTAGGCTATCAATAATGTTATTCGCACTGAGAGAAATGGTAGTTTAGGGGAAGGCCTGAAATGTAATCTATATATAAAATGTCTTGCCTTATCATTGCTCAGAATTTGAAATGAATGATATTTCTGTATCGGTCATGTCAACAGTAACAAGGAAATGCAATTTTTAATTTTCCGTAATGTCTGTCTGTCTGTCTGTCTGTCTGTCTGTCTGTCTGTCTGTCTGTCTGTCTGTCTGTCTGTCTGTCTGTACACGCATCAATAGAAAAGGGCTGAAGAGAATTTAATGAAAATCGGTATGTAATATCGTGTGATGAACCACTGCAATCTAGGCTACAAATTATTTTATTCACGTTGAGTGAAATGGTAGTTTAGGGGAAGGCCTGAAATGTAATTCTCAAATAAGTTATTTATGTTATTAGTGGTCGTATCGATAAATACTACATAACTAATATAACTTTAGTGATGTCGTAAGTTGGTAGTAGTTATGTAAGAAGTTATTAAATTTCCGATCACTTATGTCTTATACATTGTTACCGTACCGCATATAATCAGAGATATTCATGAATTTGCATTTTTGTTACTAGGTCCATATCAGCGCCGAGTCACGAGAAAATGGGTGAACAGAATTTAGTGAAAATCGGTATGTAATATCTGAGAATAAGGAACTACAGTCTACGATATCAGTAATTTTGTAAGACACCCTAATATCACAGAATCGGAAGAAAACTAATGTGAAGGCCTGCAATATAGAAAGCTCATAAACTTTATCAACAATAACATTACATTGACCATTGTTTGTTGTGATGTGCTTTTTGTCTTCTGTTTCCTCTCATCCCCGATAGAAAGGATTACTGCAGCGTACCGAGGTTTTTTCAATTTGCTTGACGTCGCACCGACACAGGTAGGTCTTATGGCGACGATGGGATAGGAAATGAATAGTGGTGAAGGAAGCGGCCTTAGCTTTAAGGTACAGCCTGGTGTGACTGGTGTGAAAAAGGGAAACCACGGAATACCATCTTCAGGGTTGCCGGCAGTGGGGTTCGAATCCACTATCTCCCGGATGCAAGCTCACAGCTGCGCGCCCCTAACCACACGGGCAACTCGCCTGGTCGTACCGACTGTAACAGCCTGCCTGAATATTGGCGGGAAGTAGCTGTGGAGTAAGATAACTTTCTTCTTTAACATGCCATTCCTCTGGTTCATACATTTTCTGATATATCTGGTACGTAACACACTGGTTCATCATAGTATTCGAGCTATTCAGTCCCTACTCTGAGGCACTGATCGGATTGAGTAGTGTGTATATTTAACGGAATAATGACAGAGGAGTGTTCACGGCAGTCTGCGACCTGGTTATTCCAGCTCTGGAACTTTGGACTCTTAGATCGGCACCGTAGTACTGTTCGTTGAAAGTGAGAAAGTGTGCGGTTTTTCATTTTTTTTTTTTTTTTGCTGGGGGCTTTACGTCGCGCCGACACAGATAGGTCTTATGGCGACGATGGGACAGGAAAGGCCTAGGAGTTGGAAGGAAGCGGCCGTGGCCTTAATTAAGGTACAGCCCCAGCATTTGCCTGGTGTGAAAATGGGAAACCACGGAAAACCATTTTCAGGGCTGCCGATAGTGGGATTCGAACCTACTATCTCCCGGATGCAAGCTCACAGCCGCGCGCCTCTACGCGCACGGCCAACTCGCCCGGTGGTTTTTCATTTGATCGAGTATTTTATATGACAACATTGCTTTCAATCGCTACATTCCTACTGACGTTTTTGTAATGACCTATGTTCAATTCAGTTAGGAAAACCACAAATCAGTCTTTCTGAAAATCCCGTAGCGAAGCACGGGTACATCAGCTAGTTTTAAAATATAATCGAAGTCCAATACAGTCTTGGTGTATGATAATACCACAGTCGACGACTTAAATGCTAGCAAATTAGAAAACTTTCAGCACAAAATTTGAACTGACATACTCGTATTTCAGTTTTAGGATGTCTTTGGACAATTCCCCTGGAAGCCCGGGTTCGATTCCCGGTTCTGCGTCGAAATTTGAAAAGTGGTACGAGGGCTGGAACGGGGTCCACTCAGACTCGGGAGGTTAACTGAGTAGAGGTTCGATTCCACCTCAGCCATACTCGAAGTGGTTTTCCGTGGTTTCCCACTTCTCCTCGAGGCAAATGCCGGGATGGTACCTAACTTAAGGCCACGGCCGCTTCCTACCCTCTTCCTTGCCTGTCCTTCCCAATCTTACCATCCCTCCACAAGGCCCCTGTTCAGCATAGCAGGTGAGGCCGCCTGAGCGAGGTACTGGTCATCCTCCCCAGTTGTATTCCTGACCCAGAGTCTGAAGCTCCAAGACACTGCCCTTGAGGCGGTAGAGGTGGGATCCCTCACTAAGTCCGTGGGAAAAACCGACCCTGGAGGGTAAACAGATTAAGAAAGAAAGAAAGATGCTATTTGCTTTACGTCGCACCGACACAGATATGTCTTATGGCGACGATGGGATAACAAAGGCCTAGGAATGGGAAGGAAGCGGCCGTGGTCTTAATTAAGGTACAGCCCCAGCATTTACCTGGTGTGAAAATGGGAAGCCACGGAAAACCATCTTCAGGGCTGCCGACAGTGGGATTCGAACCCACTATCTCTCGATTACTGGTTACTGGCCGCACTTAAGCGACTGCAACTATCGAGCTCGGTAAGAAAGAAAGAAAGAAAGAAAGAAAGAAAGAAAGAAAGAAAGAAAGAAAGAATGCATGCGTTCACGTTCAAGTACTCTTTTCTACATTTAATAATAATAATAATAATAATAATAATAATAATAATAATAATAATAATAATAATAATAATAATAATAATAATGGCTTTACGCACCACTAACTACTTTTACGGTTTTCGGAGACACCGAGGTGCCGGAATTTAGTCCCGCAGGAGTTCTTTTACGTGCCAGTAAATCTACCGACACGAGGCTGACGTACTTGGCTCCTTCAAATATCACCGGACTGAGCCAGTATCGAACCTGCCAAGTTGGGTTCAGAAGGCTAGCGCCTCAAACGTCTAAGCCACTCAGACCGGCTTTTCTATATTTAACGTGTATTTCCCTTCCTTTCATCCACCTGAACAGGTGCCGCTTTATGCAACACATTGTCAAGACAGCCTTGAAATCAAGATAAGAATACAAATAGCTTGTGGTGAACAATACCATTACATCAAAAGTGTTACCTAACTGTAGGAATCTGAGAGATGTCTATATTTACAAATATGTCAACCATCTGGAGAGATTAACCTTCCCCGCCACACTTCAAATGTCTTCCCTAAAATGTCACCAACAATTTATAGTTCATTATACACATTTCATGTTAACTGCTAAAAAAAATAAACACTTCCAGTTCTTTACGAAGAAAGAAAGAAATATAGGGCGACAGATTAACAAATAGATACTAAAATACAGCATAATTCATTTTGAAGATATCATGTGCGCTATTATCTTTTCTTTTCTATTTGCTTTACGTCGCACCGACACAGATAAGTCTTATGGGATGGGAGAGGAAAGGCCTAGGAATTGGAAGGAAGCGGCCGTGGCCTTAATTAAGGTACAACCCCAGCATATGACTGGTGTGAAAATGGGAAACCACGGAAAACCATCTTCAGGGCTGCCGAAGTGGGGCTCGAACCCACTGTCTGCCGATTACTGGATACTGGCCGCACTTAAGCGACTGCAGCTATCGAGCTCGCTAATATCATGTACGAGAATCCTTCATAATGAAACAGATGATATGTTTCATAGCCTAGATCCTATCAATGCGAGGGGAATCGAAGGATGTAGGTTTCGATCGCCTGTACTGTAACTTTCGATGGTACCTTGCCATGATTGACTGTACTTGTTCACGGAAATTTTGATTGAAAATTTATCCACCTGATAGCTTATTTTATACACAGGGTGGCCCAGATAAAGGATAACCAGCGAGTATCTCTTAAATTAATAGATACAACCGAATGTTTCGTCTTCCAAATGTTATTGGTGGAAGGGGCCTTTCTAGACTGTGATACGGACATTTTCCTAGGCCTATGGGCACCAACTTCAGAATTTTAATGGAACCATGGTAACAAAGCTTGATAGCCTAGCTTCCCCTCAATCAACTAAGCAACTTTTACTAAGCATTTTTTTTTTCTCACATGAATTTTTGGGCAGTTATAGGGTGCTTTCACTGAAGTACACAATAGTAAAACTGAATAAGTAAATAAATAGACGCCCATATGATACTTAACATTACCATTAAATGCTCAAAGGAGCCTCCATAACATCTTAAACTTCTGGTGTTTTGGTGTTTTTCATGTTTCTCATCCTTAACTTCTTCATAACTTACAAATTCTTCTTTCAACAGAATGAATACCCCCCCCCCCTCATTTTGAATAAATACTCCAGTAAATAATAAAACATATATATATTAATTATATTCCTTACAATACTTCTACAGTAACAATAACAACTTCGTCATTCTTACTAGACTTCCAGCTCCCTGTATTCTTATCACCACTCCCTAACCCAGCCCGTTTCCCTAAATATATCTCCCTGTAACCCTTCAAAATAAACCTCGTAACTTATACGTACCACTGCGGTTCAAATGAAGGCCATCTGGGCACAGATCCTCATCTCCCTTCCGCCCATTATGATATACAAATCTCACTCTTAGTTTCCAACATACCCACTCCATCGTCTCATTAAAATCCCCGATCACATTCCTGTCATTATCCCTCCAACACAGTATCCCGCTTATAACAATCTCCGCTCCCATTGACTCCTTCAGCTCTGCATTAACCACATCCACACATCCCCAACTATGGTGGTACATATTCCTGCTTGATGTATAATTGTTAGGTTCTTCGTTCCTTCGAAATTAGTTTTCAATAAATATACCTTAAAAAGAAGGCATATGGTAACAATTACACCCAAGCTATCAATGACCTCGGTCAGCATTCGTTGAATATGCCACGATACAGTAACTAATAGTTTTCCAGTGATTTTTCGTTATCTATATAAAATCTATGGTAACCCATCCTGCCGAGACGGAAAGCGAATATAAGTCGTAGTACACTGCATTCGAAAAAGTGCGTTTATCACGCAACAATGAAACTGACCAACAAAGAGATTCTCGAATGTCACAGGACGGAGGAAGATTGATTTCATAAAGACAAAGGGAGTCATCTTTGTCCAAATTCACTGCCCAGGTTCAAGTATATTATTCAGTATACACAGCAGTCGATAGTGAAGAAGCTGTTAATTACCCTACAGAATTTCGAAATTCTTTACATCCTTTCGGCTTGCCACCACACAAGCTGAAGCTGATTTTGATGATGATGCTTGTTGTTTAAAGGGGCCTAACATCTAGAGCATCGGCCCCTAATGGTACGAAATGTAATGACAAATTAAAAGTTCAAAATCATCCACTGACTAAAAAAAAATGTCATGAAGGATGAATGGAGGGATATGAATATAAAACAATCAGTGGATCCGACACAAAAACCAACATAAAAATAGTACGTATTACTGACCAAGTGACCACATCTAATGCACAATCCTGAATCGAGACGGCTTGTTGGATAAAAGCTGATTTTGAACGTAGGGGGTGCCTATTATATTGTTACGTAATAAACATCCGCCAAAGTTATGCAATGGGACATAATTTGTACTGAACGTTTTGAAAAACTAATTCATTGAAGCTACTAATTTAACTGGTTGTGGCACAGGAGAAGCAGTATTTATACCGACAAACCCTGCGATTCCTTCAGATTTACCTTTTGATTTCAAACAAATCCAATTCCCGGTAATAATAATAATGATAATAATAATAATAATAACAATAATTATAATAATTATAATAATCGTGTGGCCTCAGCTACCGCGTGCAGACATTTCAAGTTGACGCCATCTGGCTGTCTGCTCGTCAATTTCGACGTTCCGTTTTACTCTAGGCCCACTAGATGGCAGACCGAGTAAACCGAAACTCTCTTGGGCTTCTGTGGCTGAGATTTAATGAATTTTGTTGGGTAAACACCAAATGTGTCACCAGAGATCTTTTACATGCCGACATCGTACGACATGGAGTGTCGAATGGACTTTTTTCCGCCCTTCAAAAATCCGACTACCTCTGCCAGGTTTGAACCCGCTATCTTGGGATCCGGAGGCCGACACTCTACCACTGATCCACAGAGGCAGCTAAATTTCTGGTAGGAGATTGCTTTAGCATGACAATAAACAAAACACAGTGCAAGACACTTAGCGTGGCTGGAGTTGATTTCAGTGGAGAATGTTTTTCTCATGGACATCTTTACGTTTCCCTTTCGCGTGTTATAAAAAAACAAAATCCTTCCGTGTTCATTACTGGAAGAAAAACGACGAATGCCGTATACAAGGAAATATTATAAGTCCTCGGTTAAAAGTAACCTATTGCCTTAAATTCATAACTGCTCCCGTGCGAAACCGCGACGGGTACCTAGTTTATTAATAAAATAACTACAACACTACTTATGCGTATCATTATCATTATTATTTTATCGTTCTACGCACTAAATGAAATGAACTGCCGTTCAATGGTGATTATATCGAAAGAATTGCACAAGAATCAGGATACTATCTAATAAAATGACAACACTGTAATTCTGAAATGCTCTTAAGTGTAACACGTCAACTGAAAAATTAGAAAACTAAATATTACAGTAGATTTCCTATTGCGTGCTACGATTCTACTTAGTCTAAACTGGAATAACATTACTACATGTACAAGCTATTAGAGGTTGGCATAATGCACAATAGGGTGAAGTTGATATAGGCCTACAGTGAAAATACTGACGATTAGCGATGTCATCACTAATGCGTATTTCTGTGCTGGTTGATAGTGTGGTGTGTTGCCTGTTATGAAGAGAAGTGCACTGAGACGAACACAGACACCCAGTCCCCGAACCAGAAGAATTAACAATGCCCAACCGAGAATCGAACCCAGCGGCCTCCGAACTGAATGCCATTACGTTGTTATTCAACCAAGTAGCCGGATAAAACGAGAAATTATTTAAAAACATCACCCCACAAAATTTGTGCTCAATGTTGAATGTTACCAGTCAAGCATCATGCCTTACAATTTGAGATCCAGAGCATGATCGAACGACACGAACTATGTATCCATTGACACTTAAAAACACTCCGTCAGAAATAAATACCTTCCAATCTAAAAAAGTCGTCATTATTTATTCAATTGTTGCCTAGTAAAATACGGAGTATGGCATAAAGACGGCTCACATATACCATCAAGTTCGAGAAAAGGTTCAAATGAGCAAGAGAGAATCGCATTACTGCGTATAAGATATCTTCCATTCACAGAATCTCACTGAAGACAAGTTCAGCGGACGCCAAAAAATATGTTTGCGTCTCAGAACTGTCTCCACTGTGCTAAAGCGGGCCATGTCTATGACGGACTAGATGTGAGCCTGTTGCAAGAAACGACCTATTTAAAGTAACCTGTCACTTAACCTCAACGCCTCTGTCTATGAACTCCGATCATGCATTGTTGACCTCTTGAACTGCAGAAAATTCTCTCTAATAAAAGTATTATGAAGAAATCAATCTTCATCACGCATGTAACCAGAATAGAAGTAGTCATCGCTGAAATTATGCAAGACAATTCGTTAAACAAGTCACTGAGATGGGTTCTGTGCTCGAGAACGATAATACCACATGACAACCAAGTACTAGACAATTTTGAAAATATAATTCATACAAATATCCGGCTCAACTGATCAGCGTATTGGCCTTCGGCTCATAGGAAACCGGGTTCGATTCCCGGCCGAGCTACGGATTTAAATCACATTTGATTACTTTCTCTAGCGCGGGAGCTGGATGTTTGTGATCGTCTTAATATACCTCTTACCGGGCGAGTTGGCCGTGCGCGTAGAGGCGTGCGGCTGTGAGTTTGCATCCGGGAGATAGTAGGTTCGAATCCCACTATCGGCAGCCCTGAAAATGGTTTTCCGTGGTTTCCCATTTTCACACCAGGCAAATGCTGGGGCTGTACCTTAATTAAGGCCACGGCCGCTTCCTTCCAACTCCTAGGCCTTTCCTATCCCATCGTCGCCATAAGACCTATCTGTGTCGGTGTGACGTAAAGCCCCTAGCAAAAAAAAATATACCTCTTTATTTACACAACACATATCACACTAATAAGCACCACAGAAATGTGCAATAGTGAATATATCCCTCCACATAGGGTTGGCATCAGGAAGCGCACGCGGCCGTAAAAATAGTCCTCCTATGGGTGGGGGCGGTAGAATAACACCCACGGTATCCCCTGCCTGTCGTAGGAGGCGATTAAAAGGAGCCCCAGGGGCTTTGAACTTTAGAGCTGGGTTGGCGACCACGGGGCCCTTAGCTGAGCCCTGGCACTGCTTCCACTTGTGCCAGGCTCCTCACTTTCATCTATCCTATCCGACCTGCCTTGGTCAACTCTTGTTCTCTTCCGACCCCGACGGTATTACGTATGGAGGCCTAGGGAGTCTCATTTGCACGCCCTTCGTGGCCCTTGTCTTCCTTTGGCCGATACCTTCATTTTTCGAAGTGTCGGACCCCTTCTATTTTCTCTCTCTGATTAGTGTTATAGAGAGTATGGTTGTCCAGTTGTACTTCCTATTACAACAATCATCACCACCACCACCACCACAACCGTAAAAATAGGCTTAATGCAAACTAGTGCAGACCTCAGATAGCTGGAAGAATGCCAGGAAAGAGGAAGGAGAATTTTAATTAATACAAATGACGTGATACTGAATGAAATTGGTGAGAGCACAATGGTTTGGTGAAATTTGATCTGATTAAGACACTGATTGATAGGACATATTATATCCTGAAACATTTAGAACGTGTTCTAATAGCACTTAAGGGAAGAGCTGATGGGAGAAATGGTATAGCTGGACCATAGCAATCCTGTAAATAAATAAATAATGGCGTGTGGCCTCCGAAGAGATCTGGTGCAGGTCTTATGATTTGACTCCCGTAGGCGACCTGCGCGTCGTGATGAGGATGAAATGATGATGAAGGCGGTGCATACACCCAGTCCCCGTGCCAGGGGGAATTAACCAATTATGGTTAAAATTCCCGACCCTGCCGGGAATCAAACCCCGGGCCCCTGTGACCAAAGGCCAGCACGCTAACCATTTAGCTATGAAGCCGGACATGGCAATCCTGTGACAAACAAATTAGAGTAGATAAAAAAGCAAAGTCTTCTCCGTACAGGCCATGTAGGCCCTTGGAGGGGTGGAAGGTAAAGGCTTCCACTATCCGTAACCTCGGCACTGATGGGGTAGAGTGGTTAGCTCTACGCCCGGCCGCCTTTGCCCCCAGGAATTAACCTGGTACTCATTTTTGGTGTAGGCTGAGTGAACCTCAGGGCCATATGCACCTCCGGAAGTGGAAATCTCATTTCTTAAATTTTACGATTTCCTGACGGGGATTCGAACCCACGTCCTTCCGGGCGAACCGAGCACGCCTTTACCGCCTCGGCCAGGCAGCCCCTAATTAGAGTAGATGAAGTGTACAATAGTTACATAGAAATCAATAGTAAGAACGTTATTGAATTTACGAACTAATCGCTTCTTTTACGGTTTTTGGAGATGCCGAGATGCGGTAAATGTGTCCCGCAGAAGTTCTTTTACGTGCTGGTAATTCTACTGACACGAGAATATCGTATTTGAGCACCTTCAAACACCACCGGACTGAACTGGGATCGAACTCGACATTGCTCAACCGTCTGAGTCCGATCGTAGAAATGAAGAGGTTAGCACAGGACAGGGGGAGGGGGTGTTATAGAGAGCTAAATCAAACGAGTCTACAGACTGATGACCTAAGTAATATTATAATAACAGGCAATACTTTTACATACTTTCAACCCCAACAAAGTGTAAGATACTCTGCAGTATCGGAATTTTCTCCTGCAAGAGTTCTAAAAGGTGCTGGAAGCTAAGACAAGGAAGTGTCACGTCTAAACGCCCTCAAATTACACCTACCTCTGTCAGGATCGAACTCGCTGTCTTAGGAAGAGAATGGCTGAGCCACTGATGTCAGCTACTGAAGAAAATCTCTACGACTAACATAAAAATGATATCAGAAGATACGGAGGAAATGAGACAGGCTAAGTTAATCGCATGGTACGAGGCAACCGTTAGGTACTTTCTTTTAGCAGTAGATCAGCTCTTTATAATGAACATTGTATATTAGGAACATTGCTGAAGATAAAATTCTGAATGGCTGCTTATGAAGAAAAAGCGTGATGGACTGTGCTACGTACATCTGCTAGAGTTATTTACGTGAAACATCTATCGTGTATTGTAATATACAACGTATATATATATATATATACAGGGTGTTAGGTGTATACCTGCAGATATTTCTTCTAGCAATAGAGAACGATGTGACGAACCACTATATATCAAACTTTTAGTAATCCTCGGAAGTTATTTTCGAGAGCAAAAAGATGCGATGTTTTTAGAATAGGTAGTACGCCTTGTTCTTGTGAATGAATAGCTTCCCTTTGAGAACAGGCGAGTCACGCGCTATTCGTGCCAAACTGGTTTCTGTTTATGTTTACAAGCAAGTTTGCTACTGTACCAGCTGAGCGCTACCAATACAATGCACGAGATGTTACGTAACATACTTGTCAAACTGGTTTTATGTTTAAGAGCCACTGAGCTACGATAACAGCTGAAGGTGGCTACTACAGTAGTGTATGCCATATTACGTTACATTCTCGCCAGACTGGGTTCGTTGTTGTCAGTATTTAGTTTCCGTCTTAGGGGCTTCAGACAACCCTGGTCATCGGTTTCGGACCCTGAAGATGTACCGAATTCTCAGCGTTAATACTGGTTCATTTGCTGTTTTGTCATTTGGGGGATTGCGATATCTGTGGTCATCAGCCCCGTGGTCTAGTGAGTATGGAAATGACCTGAAAACCTGTATCGGTGCGGGACCTGTACGACTGATATAATTATTGGTTGGGATAAGCGCGCCGGGACGTGAAATACGGTACGATCCCCGTTGTGCATTGCATAAAGGTAGAAGAAAGATGGCAGTTCCTTACGCCAACGAAAGCAGTCATGGGATTCCCAAATGAGTAGCATCGGAATTGAATTATCGAAACACATCGAACGTTTAGTTTCAAATGAATAATGGACATGTTATACAACTAAATAAATTAAACGTACCTATATTTCGTGCCTCCTTCCGGGCTGAGTGGCTCAGACGGTTGAGGTGCAGGCCTTTTGACTCCAACATCTGGCCCAGTCCGGTGGTATTTGAAGGTGCTCAAATACACGTCAGCCTCGTGTCGGCAGATTTTCTGGTACATAAAAAGAACTCGTGCGGGACTAAATTCGGGCACCTCAGCGTCTCAGAAAACCGTAGAAGTAGTTTTTTTGCTATTTTGCTTTACGTCGCACCGACACAGATAGGTCTTTTTGCTAGGGGCTTTACGTCGCACCGACACAGATAGGTCTTATGGCGACGATGGGATGGGAAAGGCCTAGGAGTTGGAAGGAAGCGGCCGTAGCCTTAATTAAGGTACAGCCCCAGCATTTGCCTGGTATGAAAATGGGAAACCACGGAAAACCATCTTCAGGGCTGCCGACAGTGGGGCTCGAACCCACTATCTCCCGATTACTGGATACTGGCAACACTTAAGCGACTGCATCTATCGAGCTCAGTGTAGAAGTAGTTAGTGGGACGTAAAGCAATTAACGTTATTATTATTATTATTATTATTATTATTATTATTATTATTATTATTATTATTATTATTATTATTATCAGGTAATTAAAAGCTGAAATACGTGGAAGAAAATAGTAAAATACGCGTGGTTTAAGAGGAAACAAGATGAAATATATGTCACGTGAGTTAGCATCGGACGCAGTAGTTACCTACAGATTACTATGCGTAAGACGAGAACCAGGTCAAGCTCGTGGGGATGAGTTAGCTGTAATCTCGTATTGTGTATAAACATCAAACATACACATCAACAAATCTAAGAAATATAATCAAGGTTACACGTTAGAGACATGTAGCTATTAACCTGAACGCCAGGCCGACGGTCGCTTTCATGAGTACAGATGAGTTATCAAATTATACACAATCCACAGATATCGAAGGTATCTAAGAAGATTCCGCCACAACTATATTACATTTTACTATGATGGTGCTAATAACAAATCGCAGCAGCTATTGGCTTTACGTCGCACCTACACAGATAGGCCTTATGGCGACGATGGGACTGGAAAGGGCTAGGACAGGGAAGGAAGCGGCCGTGGCCTTAATTAAGGTACAGCGCCAGCATTATCCTGGTGTAAAAATGGGAAACCACGGAAAACCATCTTTTGGGCTACCGAGAGTGGGGTTCGAGCCCACTATCTCACGAATAATGGACACTGGCCACACTGAAATGAAATGTCGTATGGCTTTTAGTGCCGGGAGTGTCCGAGGACAAGTTCGGCTCGCCAGAAGCAGGTCTTTCGATTTGACACTCGTAGGCGACTTGCGTGTCGTAATGAGAATGAATTGATAATGAGACAACACACACACCCAGCCCCCGTGCCGGCAAAATTAACCTATGATGGTTAAAATTCGCGACCCCGCTGCGTATCGAACCCGGGACCCCTGTAGTCAAGGACCAGCACGCTAACCATTTAGCCAAGGAGCCGGCCTGAAAGCCGGTGATGTTGTGGTACATAAGCACCTGTATCCACGACCTGCGCGTCGTGATGAGAATGGATTGATGATGAAGATGGCACATACACCCAGTTCCCGTGCCAGCAAAATTAACCAATTAAGGTTAAATTCCCGACCCTGTCGGGAATCGAACCCGGGACCCCTGTGCCCAAATGCCAGCACGCTAACCATTTAGCTCGATTGCAGCTATCGAGCTCGGTAAATCGCAACAGATTACGCTACTGCGTGTTAAGATGATGTCGGTAGAATAAGACATAAGGCTGCAGTAGAAGAAGAGGCAGAAGAAGGTGACGAGAGCCACATGGTCAAGCAGTACAGAGCCGAACAAAGCGCACATTAGTGACACAGACATAAGAGTGGCGTGGTCGTAGGAACTACAGTCGCATGAGTAACACTCTGTTGTAGAAAAATAACTAACATACAGTACGGGCTCCGTAATTCCAGGTGGACGGTAACAAGACTATCTCGAATAGAAAAGTACGGATTTACGAACGTACACGAAAAAGCCTGTGAACAAAAAAATGTACCTATGTTAAACATTACAGTACAACAGTTTAGAAAACGAAAACATACAGATTGCCTTACACTAAAAGAAATTTTAATTTTTCTTTTGTAAATTAACAAAACACTCTAGGCAACCTTCTTAAGTTAAATGTTAACTTATACATCCTATTTCAGTAATGATGAATATAAAACAATTATTTTATTGAATATGTATACGTGATGATGATGATGATGATGATGACGACGACGACGACGATGATGATGATTGCTGTCTTAATGTCATCGGCCCTTAAAACGCAAAGTGTCCTCTGTTTTAACTCGTAGTGAATAAAAAACAAAATATAAATTGCTCGAAGCTTTTCCCGATAGATTCATGAAGGGCGACCCGTGTTCTGTTCTGCCACACGATACACTAGCAGCATATCATGGTATTCGTGGTATTCATACACTGGCATTATTCAAATAATACTACTGATGCTACTACTACTACTACTACTACTACTACAAAGTAACTCGCGTAATAGTACGGACGATAATTCGCATCTCTGACAGCTGTTATTCAGGTCAAGGTCAGACAGACCGGTTTCATGTAGGGGCGGGGAACCCGTCCAGCCACATCCCCTTCCCTAGGTACAGGTAGACAACCGAATCGGCACGAGACACGTTTAGTGCTTTTGTCGAACTGCTTACGTGGAATATTCTCCCACAGTGCGATTTCAATATCATGGTCTTTTGGGGGTGCAACTCGCCGTATGCAGAAACATCCCGCGTTGACGTCTATGTACATAAAGTTTATTACGTCAACGAAAGAATGCATGGGATATGATTTCCAAGTGAGTAGTATCGGAACTGAAATGTCAAAACACATCGAACGTTTTACTTCATACCAGTAAGGGACATGTTATGAACATAAATTAATTAAACGTACCTTCCTTTCATGCTTCCAATCGAAGAGAACATGTTTAAATGTAAATGAAAGCCTTCTAGCTTACTGCTGATTTTGCAGTGCCTATTAAACGTATCAAAATAAACGTTGCCAGGCTGAGTGGCTCAGGCGGTTCAAGCACTGGTTTCATGAACTTAGCAGGCTCGATCCTGGCTCAGTCCGCTGGTATTTGAAGGTGCTCAAATACGACCGCTTCTGATCGGTAGATTACAGGCACGTTAAAGAATACCTATGGGCAAAATTCACACAGCGCGTCTCCATTGGCACGTAAAGATGTATTATTATTATTATTATTATTATTATTATTATTATTATTATTATTATTATTATTATTATTACTGGGCGAGTTGGCCGTGCGATTAGGAGCGCGCAGCTGTCAGCTTGCATCCGTCGAAAAGCCACTAACAATATTATTACTAACTATTATGAAAATAAAAGTTAATCGCCCCACTCAAACTTCGTAGCTCGTAATCTGTCAGAAAACACTAAAGAAAATAGTGAACTTTTAACAGGTCTGAATTATTATTAATATTATAATTGCAGACATGTCTCCGAAATTACCGAAACATGTACTTACAAATTGTTTTACGTCGCACCGACACAAATAGGTCTTACGGCAACGATGGGAGAGAAAAGGGATACAAGTGGGAAGAAAGCGTTCGAAGTCTAATAAAGGTACAGTCCCAGCATTTCCCTGATGTGAAAATGGGAAACTACGAAAAACCATCTTCCTGGCTGCCGACAGTGGAGTTCGAACCCACTATCACTAGAATACAAGCTCACAGCTGCGCGCCCCTAACCGCACGATCAACTTACTCTAAGCTCCAATGGCGGTCTGAGTAGCTCGGACGATAGAGCGCTGGTCTTCTGATCCCACCTTGGCAGGTTCGATGGCGGCTCAGTTCGGTGGTATTTGAAGGTGCTGAAATACGCCTGTCTCGTGTCTGTGGATTTACTTGCATTTAAGAAAGTACTGCGGTACAAAATTCTGGCACTTCAGCGTCTCCGAAAACCGTGAATATTAGTTAGTGAAACGTTAAGATCTTAGTAGTAGTAGTAGTAGTAGTAGTAGTAGTAACATTATTATTACGGAAGTTTTAATTAAACGGGTCCGTTACATTACCTATCGGCACTTACTGTCCAGTAATTAGCCTTCTGTCCACCTCTGTGGTATAGTGGTTAGTGTGATTAGTTGCCACCCCCCGGAGGCCCGTGTTCCATTCCCAGCTCCACCACGAAATTTGAAAAGTGGTACGAGGGCTGGAACGGGGTCCATTAAGCCTCAGGAGGTGAAATGAGTAGAGGTGGTTCGATTCCCACCTCAGCCATCCTGAAAGTGGTTTCCCGTAGTTTCCTACTTCTCCAGGCAAATGCCGGGATGGTACCTAACTTAAGGCCACGGCCGCTTCCTTCCCTCTTCCTTGTCTATCCCTTCCAATCTCCCCATTCCCCCGCAAGGCCCCTGATCAGCATAGAAGGTGAGGCCACCTGGACGAGGTACTGGTCATTCTCCCCAGTTGTATCCCCCGACCCAATGTCTCACGCTCCAGGACACTGCCCTTGAGGCGGTAGAGGTGAGTCCGGAAACCAACCCTGGAGGGTAAACAGATTAGGAAAAAGAAGAATAAGCCTTCTATTAGAAATGCCCGGCGGCAATTCCACAGTAGACCGAGCTCGATAGCTGCAGTCGCTTAAGTGCGGCCAGTATCCAGTATTCGGTAGATAGCAGGTTCGAACCCCACTGTCGGCGGCCCTGAAGATGGTTTTCCGTGGTTTTCCACTTTCACACCAGGCAAATGATGGGGCTGTACCTTAATTAAGGCCACGGCCGCTTCCTTCCCACTCCTAGCCCTTTCCTGTCCCATCGTCGCCATAAGTCCTATCTGTCTCGGTGCGACGTAAAGTAACTAGCAAAACAAATCCACAGTAACTATTTTTTCTTCGAGCAATGTTCACGCATAGTTGCAGCTACGGTTTTTGAAATCTGTCTCATTAATAACAGTATGACTGAATACTTACAGCCTTTTCTTTCAGTGTCCACCGTCCTTTCATTGACCTGAAAAGTTTATGAATAAGCATAGAAAACTCGCATTGTCTATTGTCAGAAATTCATCGTAGACTGTCGCAATAAGAGCACAGAAATGTTGCGCTCATTTTTCATTTACTTATTAACTATTTCCTTTCATTTTGTCAGCTTGGATCACTGAGTAATGCCATTGACGTCTTAAACATCACACACAACTACACAATACTTGATTCGCATGTATGTGCTGGTACGTATCTTCGAGGTCACTGTAAGAATTCTGTGTACATTTCACACAGAGTACCCTAGACCGCTTTTCGAGTACAGCAAGTGGCTTGGCACGTGAGTCATCCTGTCCTACTTGCCAAGGCTTTAGGGGAAGTGCACAACAACATGCGTTGGCCTGCGATAAGAAACAGGTTCAACAATCCCTATACTCTGCTACTGTACTTCCACTACGCGTGGACAGAATGACGTAACAGGCATATCTTGCTACGGCCGTTCAAAACACATTAGGTCCTGAAATATTTGGCTCAGTTATGGGCAAACTAATAGGACAAGGTAAAAAGTGCATAGCATATATTGTGAGATGTATTTTTCTTTGCCGTCTAGCTTAATATCTGCACGTATACCCCTAACACCCTGTATATATACCCAGTATATATTGTACCGGTTACGACCTGTACATGCCGTATTTTTCTACTATTAATCATCACGCAAGACGTTCAGAGCGAACTTGGTTTGTTTACGTTTGAGGAGCGAGCAGGCGAGCCAGCGACAGCTGTGTGTGACGTAGCTGCAGAGACAATATAGACTACCCGCCTGACGCCACGTGTAGCCTGCATGGCCTGGTATGTTCTGAATATGAACGTCACGCTTTCGCGAACATTCGATGTGGAAACATTTTAAAACTCCTATAATAGTAATCGCAGCGACTTGAGCATACGTCATTTTGAAGAGGATAACATTAACATCTCAAATTGTGAATCTCAAGTAAATCCGTCGAGGGATTTCCGAGATAATCCGCCTCAAAGATGTCACGTTATATGATGACGTAGGAGCCCCAAACTGAATATAAGCTGAGCTCACTAGACCCGATCAGACATTATCCTTCGCCGTGCAGCCACGATCGAGTGCACATCGGAGAGACTAGCCCCGACGCCTGGTACTGGATACCCAGACATCCAGCTCACAGCCCGTCAAGAGGAGCTCACCGCCGCTAGCACTCGCTAGCCCGTACAGCCAAGGAGAAGCCCGCCTAGTCGCCAGCCTCGCCGCTAGCGCTCGCTAGCTGCGCCCCAGCCAAGAAGACAACAGCAGTCAACGGTCACTTTAGTGGCCACTGAGCTTATTTGTCTTTACAGCTTGGTGTCCTGTGCGCGTGTCTTGCCTGCGGCGTAATCTACGTACAAAAAACTAGCCTGACACGACACAGGCAACAAGTTGAAATACCCAGCCCGGTCCGCTACTGCGTTTGACCGTTCCAGTATTTCATCCTTACCTCTCCCAGCCTTCAACCAATAAATCCCAACCAAGAAAAATCCCGCCATGCCTAATAAGCCACGATCCAGGAACAAGTCCGGTGGATCGAGGTAGCTGGACCCCTGTTCCAGACCCTACTAGAAACTACCAAACTAGGAGCAACACGTCCCGCGCCCGATCTACCCCAAACCGCAGCCCCGCTTCGCAGCCCTCTAACAGACTACCGTCCCCAGCTCTCTCCCCCATACCAGAGCCCCAGTCAACCCACGATCCTGAGTTTGATGAGGAAGGCTATTTCGAAAACACTTTCTTCTTTAGCAGGAAACTTCGTAACCCGCCTCCCCCTGAAACTAAGATAATTATCATTCCCCTTCACATCTCTGGATATGCGAACCAGAATCGCGCTACAATCCTTGGCGCAATCAAGCATATCATTGAAACCCACATAGTCACAATAGAAGAGACTGGCAGCGAAATACTAATGATTACCCCATTCCCAGAACATCTCACCCTCATCTTAGACATTCTTCTCTCGCTAAAGGATGTCCCCAAGCCGCTGGTACTACACCCACTTGATTCTCATCCTGACCACAAATCCGAAGATAACGTCCCGAAAACAGAAGAAGAAGACAACGAAGAAGCAGAAGAAGAAGAAGAAGAAGAAGAATTGCAGGAGGAGGAACCTAGTTTCTGCGCCTGCGCAGTTCAAACTGACCCAACTCCATCTCTAGTGGACATCAGCCTTCAAACCGACCCAGCAATCACTTACCCTTCTGTTACCACATCTGCCCAGACTCTCTCAGAAAATACTGAAAGTACCGAAAATCCTGCAGCAACAACTTCATCTGAGCCTAAGATACCCCCTCCCACAACTACCAATTCTGTCACCAGCACCCGCAGCAGAACCGCACCCCGCTCAACGCCTTCTTGCTCAAGAGAGAGACCCGATCAGACAGTCATAGCTGGGTGTCCAGCCTGACTCTCCACGCTGCAGTGTTCGTCGAAGTGCTGACAGAGGCTATCTTCGAATATTCAAAGTCTCCATGTGGGACTTACGCTGTTTTTTTTGCTAGGGGCTTTACGTCGCACCGACACAGATAGGTCTTATGGCGACGATGGGATAGGAAAGGACTAGGAGTTGGAAGGAAGCGGCCGTGGCCTTAATTAAGGTACAGCCCCAGCATTTTCCTGGTGTGAAAATGGGAAACCACGGAAAACCATTTTCAGGGCTGCCGATAGTGGGATTCGAACCTACTATCTCCCGGATGCAAGCTCACAGCCGCAAGCCTCTACACGCACGGCCAACTCGCCCGGTGACTTAAGCTGTGACAGTCGTGTTGAAATTATAAATTGTGCGCAGGTGAACATTAATATATAACAAAGTCTTTATAATGAAGTCTATCAGTTAAGTTGAACTTGTAATTTTTGCGTGTGATGAAGATCAAATTATTCAGTCTTTATATAGTAGACTCGGATTATATCCGTCAAGTTGAACTTAAAAAGTTTGCGTGTGTTGAAACTCTGATTATTACAAGTCATGTATTGGACAGTTGGGTTGAACTTATATTCTGTGCGCTTGTAGAAACTTATCGATATAACCTACTTTCGTTCTTGTAGAACTGAGTTTATTACCACGTTGCCTGTGTGAAACTCAGCCTCTGAACAAACATGTCATTAATTACAATGTGACACTACTACGTTATACTATTAACTGTGACATTTTGTTAAATCTCAGTCAGCATAATTTCATTTATGAACAAGGGAGTTTATGAAAGTGGTCGAACTTTTACATGAATGTTAACGCAAGTGATTACCATAATTGTGCGCTACGACACCAAGGTTTCACTCCGAACTCAAACTGTGTTCTTTATCCAATTCAAACAAAATTGTGTATTATTTCTTCTGAACAGTGTGTAAATTATTTGCGGGTGACTGACAGCAGTGTCTTTGATAAACTCTCGAACAGTCACCTATTTTATTTAATGTCAAGTGCACCCAACAACGAACTTTTCGTTTCAACCTTATTTCTTCATCAAAGTGTTTAGTATTATTGCATAACTGACAGCCGTGTCTTTGATAAACTCTAAAGCAGTCATACATTTCTTTCAATGTCACATGCTACTTTATTTAGTGGAAAATCACCACGAACTGTGCCAAGTGCGTGAACAATTTTCAGTTTCGTTATTTCTGTTCATGAACTGTGCTTTATTTTCCAATTTCGATGCTACCCGCATCTTCATCTTTAGTGAACTTATAAATTCTATCTACAAGATTAAGAGTGAATTAGACTGCATATCACATCCATATTAAATGACACAGTGCTGTTTAACCAAAGTGTCGGGGGACTGTGTAAATTCGGACACTCGTGTAAGTTATGCGACGAGTGATTACCCCACAACATCGTCGGAGATCGACCAGAACGTCGAAAGTTCGAGACTCAAACCCATATCAAACCGACCTGGGTGTTCCGGCCTTATCTCAACGTCATATTGGCAACTTCCAGAACGTGTTCCAGCCCCGTTCAGCCTGGTGAACTGGGAGCACGGGTCTTCAAAAGGTGATGTTGAAGACAGCGACCATCAACAGTAAGGTGATGTGCACTCTGAAATGCCTCCTGTACCAAGCCCTAGCTACAAATCACCCAGTATTGCCCTGAGATGTACTTCGTGCTAACTTTAAAATGAATTCATAAAGTCGGGCTATTTTAACGGTACAGTATATATAAACCTTATTCTGCCATTCAGAGGGATGAGAAAACAAGAACGTTACAACAGCTGAAACTGGTACCAGTTATAGGCTCTTACATCTTCTTTACAAGAACAATGCAATGATGACCGTCATACTTTAATTATTTATTGAAAAATACTGTCTATCAGAGAAGTGAATGCATATTTTTCATTCTAGGGTATGGAA
This sequence comes from Anabrus simplex, assembly GCF_040414725.1. Lineage (NCBI taxonomy): Eukaryota > Metazoa > Arthropoda > Insecta > Orthoptera > Tettigoniidae > Anabrus > Anabrus simplex. Next base: position 1,478,919,572 of record NC_090265.1, on the reverse strand, counting down.
ACATATTATCTCCATCAAAAAGCACGAGATAGAACGCCTTCCGCTGAGCCTTCTAAAGGCTTCTAAAGGTACAGTGTCTTTGTTTCAAGTGGTGGCCGGCCGACTTACAGCGAGACCGCTTCGCGGCCAACAGCGCGCTGCTTGCCGGCTGAGTGGAATATTCACAGACCTTACATTTAAGCGCATAAGTTTATCATGCAAAGGTGTTTGAAATATTGTCCTTGTGCCGTCGCATATCTTTCACACCTTTTAAGAAAATTTGTATTAACACGTTTTAATTCTTCTTCAGAAATTGCGGTAATTTCCTGCCTTATATTGTCTGTCAGTTCTTCCAACGTATGCGGGTTGTTCCGATAAACTTTATATTTTAACTTCCACCATAAACAGAAGTCACATACGGTAAGGTCTGTGGATCGCACTGGCCATATTCCCTTGCTGAGGACTCAATCTTCAAAAATTTCCTCAATTAATTTTAACAAGAGACAGTGGCGGTGCGTAAAAATAGATAAGTCTATGTATAATGGTTTATTATAGCCTATTCCTTTAATAAGCTCTGTATATCCACGCGCATAGCGGTATTTTTGACATCAACACTGTTGCTCTTCGGAGCCAGCGAAGAGGTTCAATTTCAGGACTGAGGGAGCGGGGCCATGAGACGTAAGGAGGGTGCACAAGGCGAGGGGCTGTTAGGAGCAAGGAAAGCATAGCCCAGGAATCGCTGGCGACTGGACCAGCGATAGACACGAGTTACATCGAGCAGTTCCGAAATTAGCCGAAGCAGTGCCATAGCGCGCGTTAAAGTTTGCCGTAGGCTATGTGGTAGGTTTTGGAGGGGTTTTAATTTGACGACTTTGCAATTCTAGTGTAATTAACCGCAATGAGCTAGAATATTTTGGTAACTACGTTTTGTATAGCATCAATAGGCGTACGTAGCTTAAGTTTATGTAATTAATGAAACGTTTCATTAGTAAGTGGTGATGATGATTTTTGTTTTAAGAGGAAGTACAACTAGGCAACCATCCTCTATATAACACTAAACATAGAGAAAAAGTGGGAGGGATCCTACACTTCGAAAATGAAGGTGTCGGCCAAAGAAAGACAAAGGTCACGAAGTCCGTGAAAATGAAACGCTCTCTGGGCCTCGAGTGCTCTTATACCGTCGGGGTCGGAAAAGAACAAGACTTGATCAAGGGCGGTCGGATAGTATAGATGAAAGTAAGGAGCCTGGCGTAAGTAAAGTGGAAGCAATGCCAGGACTCAGCTAAGGGCTCCGTGGTCGCCAACCCACGCTCCCAAGTTGAGAGCCCCTGGAGCTTTTCATTTGTAATGCGTGTTTTATGAAAAGTAAGCAACAAAATACGTCAATACATAAACAACAGTAGTCTGCCTAACACGTTCTTGAAGAAGGTATGTGTACGCAAACAACGTCTCCAAAATCAGAGGAAATTGGATAAGCTTTAAGTAACTGCACCTTATATTCTCTGTCTTTCATCTTCATTGTTTTGGAAACTTCTTCGAGCTGTAGCCTTGTCCCTTCAAAGGAAAATCGCGATTCTAATCAAGCAATGTCACTATTTTACATCTATGTAAACATCAAGTAACAATAAATCTCAACACGTTATTTTCGACAGCAGTGAACCCCCACACGTTTTATCCACGCGCCGCCACTGACAAGAGATCAGCTGTATGGGCTGTAGCAGAATCTTGTTGAAAATATGCCTGTTTACATTCAATGTCACACAATTCTTCCAGGAATGCCTCGATTATGTTTCCCATATAGCGCTGCCCATTAACTGTATTTTCAAAGAATATAGGCCCTATAATTCTGTAAGCATTCACAGCACACCAAACACCATTTTTTTGGTCATGCATAGGCATTTGGTGTACAAGATCGGGTTTATTGTAATAATTATAACCTTGTGCATTATAAACTTTAGCAGCAGTAGTATCGTGAATATAAGCACATATTGGAGCATTTTCTATTATGTTCACGTACAAGTCCCCTTAAGGAGCCTCGAACCTCCCATATATCAGGTTACTGTACACATTTTCATGCGTACCTCCAAAATGTGGTGAGAACCCTCCACGCCACGTAGTTTGCTTATATTAATAAGCGGAATTCTTTAATGCAAATCCCACACCTTGAAAACTGGACCTAAATAATAAACTGTGCATGGTACCGGTGTGTGCTTTCACATCCAGCATCTAATGGAAATGATAATATTCCGGGCTGTTATGCTGCAGGTGCAAATTGGACGAGAGTCACTTCAACTGAAGGCAAATGTCCATCCCAGTCTCAGTTAATTAGAACCCATCCCCGTCTAAGTTAACTACAACACCTGCCAATTGAGATACAGGGTGTACCGGGAGGTACACCTCAACCCCGCACATTTAAAAGAAGCGCCTATCTATCTATCTATCAAACAAAACGTGAAACAGCTAGTGCATGAAGTTGGGGCATTAATCGGAAGATGCCACTGATAAATAACAGAGTATTGTGTTATTTTAATGTTTTAATGTTTCCTAAACTGACTGGATTTATTTATTTTGTTTTGGTGCACAGCAAGAAGTTCGAACTTTTCTCCATAGATGTCCTTACAAAAACTGTGGTCATGCACTCTGGTGCACGGTGGAAGAACTTGTGATTAAAGAAGTTTTGTGTCTCTAGGTTTTCATAACTAAATCAATGTTCATTTATTTCGTTATTTCAAGACTTGCAACACTTCCTTCTCATCCCGCCAGCTTTTGAATCTGGCCAATCAGCAATTTTTTAATTTTATTTTTCAGCCTATCACAGGCTTCTTGTAGATTTTTATTCGGCCAATAAAAATGAGAGGGTCTGTCCGGATTTAGTCCATAACCTTCTCGAAATCTCCCCTCGGGTATATAAGCTGCGGCTTTTTCAAGCTACCTTGTCTTATAGATCGCCAAGTGTGTGTGTGTGTGTGTGTGTGTTTTTAAGACAGGAGGCGGGGTGCCTCATTCTTCAGCAGGCAGTACATCAGCCCAGGTAATGGCCACCAGTTTTTTATCTCTGTAGCTATCTCCGCCAACTTATCGGAGGGGAAGGTTCTAAGCTTTCAGTATGTAACCGTGTGATTTCTACAATGTAAATTACTTCTTGCTAATGTAAAACTTCATAAAGTCTTAAACTGAAAATCGGGGATAGAGAGTGCGTTACCCTCTCGAGTTCCCCTTCAATTTATCCTGAGGTGACTGCGATTTAGTAACCGTTTTTCTCCTCTAAATTACCAAGTAACTTGTTCTTCTAGTCACCTCAGTAGTGTGGGATTAGCCTCTGCATCATCGGGCCACAAGTCCAAGTAGGGTTTTAAAACAGAGTTTTCAAGGAGCGCTAGTGTACGCTTCCATCCATTCTGAGTTTGGGCCAGTAAATTAACCTGTTCTTCCTTTTCATGGAGGCCCAGTAGTATGGGCACAAGATACCCCTGTGTACAAAAATTGTAAATTGTAGGTTGGGCCTAGAGAGGCCACAAATTGTAAGATTCTTGGTGTAATGTTGCCTTGAGTAGCCCGTAAGAAATTGGGAGCACAGCCTCCTTGGCTGAAGTTGGAGAGCATGTAAGCTCTTTTCTGACATTGTTAATATTACTGTAATATTGAGTGATGCCTTTGGAAGACCGTAAATTTGTAACGGTTGGAGCAAAGTGCTCTGAAAATGTGTGTCTAATTAAACGCTACAGCAGCGTCATTGAAAACTCGTAAATTTGGAGCTTGAAGCCTAAAACTGTTAAATTCCCTATTCTGGGGTTTTCTATTTTTATATCAAAATTGTCATTGTACCTGATACACTGTTGTTAAGTTTGATTTTCTGAAAAGAAATATAACCTTTATTTCAAAGTTTTAGAATAATCTTTGATATTGTAGATACACCCATTCAAGCCCACACCGTCTTTCACCTCTCTGCGATCCACGAAACCCCGGTAACACAGGGAACAACTACTGAACAGGAGAGCAATGGTGTAAAGCTTCAGCAGTTACTCTGAAAACCAATTAATATAGTGAGAGGTTGCAACATGGTATTGCCCAGTACACATAACTGAAAGTAACAGATATGGCGGTGCAGGCGTTCTCGTATGGGAAGGCATTTTTTTTTTCAATATTAATATTCCGGCATTCAGTCTAACAAACCACACAGCTATTTTCTTTTGCTATTTTCTGTACATCGCACCGACACTGATAGGTCTTATGGCGACGATGGGATAGGAAAGGCCTAGGAATGGGAAGGAAGCGGTCGTGGCCTGAATTAAGCTACAGCTCCAGCATTTGCCTGGTGTGAAAATAAGAAACCATGGAAAACCATCCTCAGGGCTGCCGACAGTGGGGGTTCGAACCCACTATCTCCCGGATGCAAGCTCACAGCTGCGTGCCCCTAACCACATGGTCAACTCGCCCGGTCACAGCCAGCTCTACTCATGATTGTGGGATGGGTGGGGAACTTATATCTTCCCATTATGGAGCCTGTCATGTCATGTTTTCCACAAGTTGGTAAGCCTCAGTAGGGAAAACTTAAGGATTTTCAAAATGACGCGGAGAGTGGATATAGAGTATTTACATTGTTATATTGGCTGCGGATAGAAAATGGGTTATAGAAAGATACACTAGCGTCCAAAAGTTAAGCATAAGTTACGAGTAAGCAGGGTAACAGGAAATAGACCGCAAATCGCACGACATATGCACCTACCAACCTTACGTGTTCGCTCTGTATAGGAAAGGAGTGTTCCCTGTTTTGACTAGCGGCGTAACCGCAAGGTAAACACAGCCAGTGCCTGCGCCCCATATTCTCTCAGTCGTGTTTGCCCTGTTATAAGGTACGGAGTGTAGCCTCGAGGTGAACGTGACAACATAATGGCACAACGACGCCATTTGGATCCCACTTTGCAGGGTAGAATACTCGGCCGCCAGGAAGCAGGCCAGACAAAGACCGAAGTCTCCGTATCTTTGAATGTGCCACAAAGTGTCATTTCCAGGCTTTGGAGACGATTTCGAGACACGGGAGACGTTAGTCGTAGGCCAGTACCAGGTCGACCAAGGGAAACCACACCACAGCAGAACCTATATCTTGCCTTAATCGCCCGACGAAATCGGAGTGCACCTGCAAGACAATTGTCGGCGGAGCTTGCAGCCGTCTCAGGGTTTGTCGTTTCTCGGCAAACGCTGTACCGGAGGCTCAGAACAGCAGGGCTGTTTGGCCGACGTCCAGCGGTATGCGTCCCGCTCACTCCAGCACAGAGACGGGCCCGTTTACTGTGGAGACGTCAACATCGAAACTGGACAATGAATGAATGGAGGCATGTGCTCTTCACAGACTAATCCCGCTTCAGTTTGCAAAACGATTTCCGTTGCACATTAACCTGGAGAGAACCGGGTAGCCGATACAACCACAGGAACATCGTGGATCGGGACCAGTATAGTTTTCTTTTTTTGCTAGTTGCTTTACGTCGCACCGACACAGATAGGTCTTACGGCGACGATGGGGCAGGGAAGGCCTAGGAGCGGGAAGGAAGCGGCCGTGGCCTTAATTAAGGTACAGCCCCAGCATTTGCCTGGTGTGAAAATGGGAAACCACGGAAAACCATCTTCAGGCCTGCCGACAGTGGGGTTCGAACCTACTATCTCCCGAATACTGGATACTGGCCGCACTTAAGCGACTGCAGCTATCGAGCTCGGTGGACCAGTATAGTGGTGGTGGCGTCATGGTGTGGAGCGGCATCATGTTGAATGTCCGTACGGACCTGCGCATCTGCATGGGTGGTCCGAGGAACACTGTTAACGCTCGGAGATACAGGGATGAGGTACTGAGACCACATGTTCGACTCTTCATAGGTGCGTTTTGTCCAGACTTCCTCTTAATGGACGATAATGCCCGACCGCACCGCGCTGCTCTGGTGGATGAATTTCTGGTTGGGGAAGATATTCATCGCATGGACTGGCCAGCGAGGTCTGCGGATCTGAATCCTATAGAACATGCCTTGGATGCAATGGGGAGGCGAATTGCATCCCGTCAGCCTCCACCAAAGAGCATGCCACGTCGCTGCGAAGCATGTGTGGCCGTTAGTGGTAACCATACACCCTATTAACAGCATATTTGTTGTGGAAGACATTTCCAAGTTTTGTTAGTTGTTGTCAAAGCTGTATCTTAGCTATCAGAACCTTTCTGACAGTTTTTTTGGACAAGTTGTGTGACATATGGTGTGTGATTCAGCTTCCGTTTGTTCAGCAATCCGTCTGACATTCCTATCAGGCGGTATGGCCTCGTTTAGTTATTATGCTTAACTTTTGGACACTAGTGTACATTTGGTTATTATGACACGCTAATAAAGTTGTACTAGTTGGTAAGCCTGTTATTTTTTCTTGATAAGTGCAGTATTTTTGCATCTTTCCATTGGTACAGAACACCAAACCCCATAGCGAAACAGACCTGAAGGGCCATGGCCTACCAAGCGACCTCAGCTTGAAGGCCTGCAGATTACGAGGTGACGCAAGGTCAGTGCGACGAATCCTCTCGGCCGTTTGAGATCCAAGTAAAAATACCTGGCCTGGCCGGGAATGGAATCCGGGGCCTCCGAGGCTACCCCTACAGTGTTGAGTAATGACATTCGGACCACGACTAGTGCTAGTCATAGGGTCATTTGCCCTGTAATTGCACTTTCTGGCCTAGTGAGGAAAGCAATGGCGAACTACCTCAATCCTTAATACCAGTACACACGTCTCACTCTAGCGCCGCTATCGGTTTGTGCTGTTTCCCTATAACCACATAACCTTTGGTGGTGCTATTGGAGGATCCAACAAGTCTCCGGGCTAATAGCTTAACAAGACTGGTTGGTTGAAGGGGTGTTTAGCTTGAGGTTTGTAAAGCTTCCTCTGATGCTGAGTGTACTTTCTGCAATTAAGTACACAGGTGATTTAAGTCTGTTCTCTCATCAAGGTCAGCCATGCAGTTTGGTGAGTAAAGAAGTCCAATCCTGTGCAAATGACTTAGTAACAATCATCCCAAGACTCATTCTGATATTAAATGTTACGTCATGTCATCTGGTGAGAAACATGATTGTTATTTAAAGGGGTCTAACAGCTAGGTCATCGGCCGGTGAGAAACATACCACGGTTTATGGGGAATGGTAGGCTGGGTGGTGGCGTAATTTTTGCATATGATAAGTTGTGACATTTCACATTCGTTGAATAATTTTAGCAGTACCGCTCCTTGGTCGTACAGGTGAGTGCTTGAAATTGACCCTGAGTTGTACTTCATTTCGCCAATTGATCTACCACGTCGTTATTACAATGCCTACGTGTGTTTTGATCCACATAAGTTGGAGGGGTGTAAAGAATTTCAAAACAGTACTGTTACTGGCGAACGCTTTTTTTTTTTTTTTTTTTTTTTTTTGCTAGTTGCTTTACGTCGCACCGACACAGATAGGTCTTATGGCGACGGTGGGACAGGGAAGGGCTAGGAGTGGGAAGGAAGCGGCCGTGGCCTTAATTAAGGTACAGCCCCAGCATTTGCCTGGTGTGAAAATGGGAAAACACGGAAAACCATTTGCAGGGCTGCAAAGAAATTATTCTCCTTCATGTGCGTCTGTTCAGAGGTTATGTTGGCCCCGAGATATTGTTCATGGGCGATGACACTGGTCACACCGAACCGCAGCCGTTGACAAATTTGGAAAGCGAATATATTCGACAGATGGATTGATCTGCTCATTCTTCCTATTTATATCCCATAGAGCATGTGTGGGGCGTCGTCGGAAGAAGCCTAGTAGCACAAGAACACCCACGTAAAAATTAACAATGGCTTTGTTATCGCAAGAACTCCTTAGCAACTTGTGGTGTTCAAATACATAGTTGCACTGCTGCATGTGCATCCAGCCATCATGCGAGCTGTCCTTCCGCGTTCTAGAAATTCAGAAGCCACCTGAGTGACGCATGGTCAGTCCTGATGAGGAATTCCTGGCCATATAGGTAATTACGGAAATGCTCGATGGCTTCACAATGGCCAGCGGGTCTTTACGGGTAATGCAGTAATTCCTTTCCTGTTTAGTGAGGGCCTTAATGAAGTATATCAGTACCCTTTCTTTGTTGTCCACGACTTAAGACAAGACGCCCCCAATGCCAATATTCGCTGGCGTCCAGGTTGAGCACAAATTTAGCCCCAACTCTGGGATTTATCAACACTGGTGCTGTACACAATGCGTGCTTCGGATGGTCGAAAGCTGCTGAAATTCCTACGTCCAGATGAATCGTTGGTCATTCTCCGTAAGGCGATGCAACGGCTTGGCGCTGTTGGCAAATTTCCCGAAGAACCGACGCTAGTAGGTGCAGAGGCCCAGGAAACTTCGAAGCTGAGACTTGTCCTTCGGTATTGGCTACTTCCTCACAGTCATGGATTGTTATGGATCGGTTCGGACTCCTTCCGAAATTTTCCCTCAAGTTATTGAGGTGCTCTTCGAAGATGCTTCCTAGAACGAGACGTCATCTATGTAGACCCAGCACGTCTTCTAGTGCAGTCCACTCAGCACGCCCTCCATCAACCTTTCGAAAGTTACCGGGACGTTGCACAACCCGAATGGCATGGAGTTGAACTGCCAGAGACTATCTAAAACCGAGAACACAGTCTTCTCTAGGTCTTCAGGGTGAATCTACACTTACCAGCAGCCACTCTTCAGATCCAGCGTAGAGAACCACTTCGACCCTGCTATCGTATCCAGGGTATTATCTTCTGTGCAGGCAGCGAGTACATGTCTTTCTTTGTGGTGTCACTCACTCTCTCGTAATCGACACAGAACCGAGCAGAGCCGACCTCCTTCGCCAACACTACCGGGGAGCTCCAAGGACTTTCCGAGGGTTCTATTATGTGCTGCTCGTTCGTGTCTTCGATCATCTGGTCAATGTCGTATTGCTTCGCGACCGGAACTCGTCGAAACGGAGCCTTGATTGGCGCGCTATTATCCACATCAATCTCATGTTTACGAGTTTCGTCCTGCCGAAGTCATTGCTATCCAGGGAGAGGCCGTCCTGATAATACAGCAATAGGTCTTCAAGCTTTAATCGTTGCCCGCTTTCTAGGTTGTCGCTGAATAACTCATGCACCTTCCGCAGGGTCTCCGGCACGTTTCGGTTAATGAGAGGTGTTAGTGTCTTGGCGATCAGTGATCCCTTCGTCTGAATGTTCTGGTACTCAGGCTCGAAAATGTCCGTAAAACTATCAGTAGCTCCATCCACGTCCTCAGCCGTGTCCACCTCAGTCCTAGCTGAGATGTTCAGGTCTCGCAGTTTCACCTGACTTGAAGCAGTGCGTTCCCGCGCCGGTCGCATGACGATTCCTTCATCCCCATACCGAAGCGCATTGGAGCTCGTGTCCAGAATAATTTTATTATCGTTGAGGAAGTCGAGTCTGGTGATTATCTCATCACGATGTATAGAATAAGAACTACCTATATTCACTGGATCGGTCGAAACTGGCCAAGAAAATCGCCAGGAGCTGAATCCGGGCCTCTTAGACTTATAAACAGAAAGAGGCACGTCCCAAAAATAATAACATAATAACGCAGATCTAGGGTTAATTAAATGAAACACATTTATTAATATAAGCAGGGAAGAAATCAGTCCAAGATTGGCATAAAAGAACAAATAAATAGGGATATGGGAAGTCAGTTACTCACATACATGATGTACAACAACAGTCCAGTGAAAGGAAGTTTAACACAATCTCATATTTCTTTAGTATACTTCTAGAAAGCACGATAGTGGAATCTGCTCCGTAATATAATATTTCTCTCACCACACAGCGAGAACAGCGCTAAAGATCAGATCGCAAAGTATTTCTTTCTCGAAATAAGTAAAATAACCTTCCCGAGGTACATCATCACAATCTACACTCTCACCTTTTTATATAACAATCCCCCCGGAGATTAAATCCCCAATAAAATTAAAGATGCCGGCGAAATCAAGACCAGCTGAAAAGAGAAATCATGGAACATAAAAGAGTAAAGAAAAGGGTTGCCATAGTGACAGGAAATAAATAATCACGCAGTAGAAAGGCGTAAAAATGAGGTTAGAATCCAAAACAAACAGATAAATCGGCTAGAAAGGCCAGAAATGAAAGTAAGACAAAAGAGGAACAATGATAATAAATAATAGCTGGATACTGAAAAGTAGCATAGGGCCGGTAATTATACCACACTCAAGCACACACAGAGAGACCAGCATACGAAATATGAAGTTCAATAGTACAGTGGCACGATATACGACGACAAGAATCGTGCGGCATAAAATGCTGCTGTCAACGGCTCATGAGGTCGATCTGAAAGCACAGATCAGAAACCTGCATTGTCGTCAAAGGGGCATGGCACACCCAATCCAAACACACAACGTAAACAACTTACTCGCGGTATAACACGTATTCATATCGTGCAGAAAGACGAAGATGAATCATACAGTATCAGTGACAAAACACAATGTATTGCACGAACTCGAGCCAAGACATCGAAGATAAATTAAATGTCTCCAACACAACAAGCAAACCCACCACGCACAAGAACAATCGGGCCGATGCCACTATTCGCTCTTAGCCGAAATGAGCACACACAAGCAGACATGTAAAGGAAGGGAAGACAGTAACAGAAAATAAGTCTGCAACAAATAAAAGAAATAACACACAAAACGAGAGACCTCCTTATAAACATACTTACTACCTATGGCAAACCGGGAATGATAGGAACGAACCTTACCTCGAGAGGAAGTAGTCATAGTTCCGACTCCAAACTATGACAGTCGTACAGGGTAACGTGTTATAACCGAAACAGACTTTCAACGTATTAGGTCGCGTTACGTACATGTAGTACGTGTTGAAGAGATGTTAAGTACAGAACAAAAATGGCCAGCCGGACACCAGTGGGATCCGAACACACAACATCCCGATTTCGCGACGGTTGCTCTACCATGGTAGAAATCGGGAAGTTGTGGGTTCGGATCCCACTGGTGTCCGGCTGGCCACTTTTGTTCTGTACTTAACATCTCTTCAACACGTACTACATGTACGTAACGCGACCTAATACGTTGAAAGTCTGTTTCGATTACAATACGGTCGTGAAAATTCAATATTCATTAACGTGTTATAACGTTTATAATACCTTCGGTAACACACGAAAGACACATCACAAAACGCCGTCTCCATCTTATAGTTCTTTCTCAACGTCAGACTGTCAAAGAACACACAACATGCAGATAAGATAGAAAGAAATTCTTTGGCGATCCTCATAGCATGAGCTGCCATACAAAGTATGTCTAAATAGGGATACATTACACAACGGGCACGGCATTCATGATGCCAAGCAGCCATGACAGACGTAAGACATCGCATAAAATCCGGTATCTGAAGAATATGAAAACAAGACAAGCAGGTTACGAGTTGTGGCTCACACTCCAATGTCTGCCTGCAGTGGCCGATCCGATTCGATGGCTTCGCAGTGGGCTATCCATACAACAGGTTCTCAAACTCCGAGTTTTGTGCCTTGATGGATGGCGATGTCGTAATCATTCAAGTTGGACAGTCGAATATAAGGTTAATGAGAGGTTTAATTAAGGTCTTGGCGATCAGTAATCCCTTAGTCTGAAAGTTCTGGTACTCAGGCTCCACAATGTCCGTAAAGCTATCAGTAGCTCCATCCACGTCCACAGCCGCGTCCAGCTCATTCCTAGCTGGGATGGTCAGGTCGTCTCGCAGCTTCACAAGCACTGCGTTCTCGCTCCGGTCACATGGCGATTCCTTCATCCCCATACCGAAGCGTATTGGAGCTCGTGTCCAGAATAATTTTATGATCGTTCAGGGAGTCGAGTTCGGTGATTATCTCGACCATGATGTCTAGAATAAGAACCCGGTCCTTCACTGTCCTCCACCCCAAGGAGAATTCCATCATCGTCTCACTGTGGACAGGTGTCGTCTCTCCTGTGGCAGTAACAAGGCTTAAGTTCACCTGTACGGGGCGAATTCTTCACTGCCGCGCAACTGCTGGCCTGATGATGATCCTCATTGCTCCGGTGTCGATCAGCAAGCTCAGCCCTCGCCCTTCGACGACTCCGTCTATCATCGGGCTGCTACCGTCGGATCGTAGTCTCATTACGCGGAGTGGGTTGCTGAGCCAACCTTCGCCCCGTAAAGCTGGCTAATTGTAGTTTCTTTGACTAATGTGTTCCTCGGTCGTCCTGACGTCAGCTGGGGGCTTTCGTCTTCGGTGGTCTTCGCAATCTCCGCCTATGTGGCCCTTGTTATCACAATTCCAGAAGATGGCAAATCTGGGCGTCCACTGGCTCGAGTGTTGTTCCGCTGCCTCGTTCGCTGGGCTCCCCTTGCCTTCGTGGAACCTTCCTACGGCTTCGAGGAAATCTAGCAGGGACTTACCTACCTATGGTCTCGAATTTCAAAGCGTGGCCAAGAGCGTCTCCTTAGGGTCTTGTGGCGAGCGAGACGAAGGGTTGAGTATCTGGGCCACGTAGTCCATTACTGAAGGTAGGTCTGCCTGTTCAGCTCCTCTGGTCTTGATCGGTAGGCCAGACGGATGAGATTGGCGACATGCGTCTCGAACTCTTGAAGCGTCTCCGTTCTCCTCTGAGATCTAGAAGGCCTGTTGGAGGTTGCGATCTCCGTAACAGGCGTCCATGTGGACTAGTAGCGCGATATAGTTACTCTGGGCGGCTTCTCGTAACGCCTGTAGAACATTGAGGGCGTCTTCTCTTAGACCCACGAGGGATGTAGCTTTGTCTCCTTTACTCCAACGGTTAACATAGCATGCCGCCTGGAAGTGCCGTAAGTACGTACTCCATGGCACCTTCCCGCTAACGTTTGTGGCGTCACCCTGGTCGAACTCGGTACTGCAGACGATAGCCCCTACGCGTAGGTTCCGTTTTGTACATTATTGCGTAGCTGGGCGACTTTTCTTTCCTGGTCCTGGCAAATAGTGTTATATTTCTGGTTAACCGCGTCTATTTTCTCATCAGGTGTGCCTATTTCATCCCATGTTCATCGTTCACACTCGCTATTTCTGTTTGGAGAAAGCGCTTTATCTCGAGATGACCCTCTTGTATATATCTCTGACCGTCTTCCACCTCCTTCCGGGCTTCTTCCTTCTTCGTCTTCATCATCTTCCGGCCTTATACCATCTTTTCTGTCAGCCTCCGGCCCTCTTCCGTCTTCTTCTGCATCATCATCTGGTCTTCTTTCATCTCCTTTCGGCCTTCTCCATCTTCTCCATTTTATTTTGATTTTCTTCCATCTCCTACATCAACTTCATCATATCGAAAAGCGCATTTAGCTGAGCCACTCAGCCCGGCAGAATGGTAGTATCGTGAGAATGAATCAAGGTGCAGCGAACCTAATGCAGTGAGTTCGCAGTTGTGATCAACAGTATTCTATAAGAAGGAAGTCAGCTCGCGGACGAAACTATATTCACACCGTCGTGTTGTAGACCAATGTTGCTTTACGGTAGTGAAAGTTGGGTGTACTCAGGGTGTCTTATTCATAAGTTAGAAATAACAGACAAGAAAGTAGCGAGAATAATTGCTGGTAAAAACAGATGGGAGCAATGACAGGAGGTTACTAGGAATGAGGAGATACGAGCTAAATTAACTCAACTGATGAAGCGGTACGCATGAACTAGCTTCGGTAGTTGGGTCATGTAAGGCGAATGGAGGAGGATAGGTTACCTTGGAGAATAATGGACTCTGTTATGGAGGGTAAGAGAAGTAGAGGGAGACCGAGCGACGATGGTTAGACTCAGTTTCTAACGATTTAACGATAAGACGCTTAGAAGTAAACGAGGCCAGAGAGCTATTCATAATAACAGAGGATTGTGGCGGCGTTTAGTAAATTCACACAGGCTTGGAGACTGAACGCTGAAAAGCGTAACACTCGATTAGTGAAGATGTATATAAGTAGTAGTAGTAGTAGTAGTATCCTCTCCACACCAAATGCACTGCACCTATATTTTGAAGTACATTTCTATTTCCGCAACACCATTTGCAGTGATTAGGAATGTCTTACCAAACCTGACAGCAAGTTGTTGGCGAGAATGAGACCTGTGCCAATGTGACGCGGTAAAATTGAAATCGTGAAGAACTTGGCACCAATCTTCTGTATATTATTCTAAAGTGTTCCGTTCTGCAAGACTAGCACCTGGAACTAGAGACTTCGTCAGTTCAGAGTAAAAACAAGCAAACAGTATTTTACTGGAAGCCCAGAGATAGCTATATGTAGCAGAAGTTGGAGATAACATCACGGCTAAAGGAAGAGTCACACCATGAATCATTATTTCTCGTGTGTCAGTGCGTCACTCATAAGGCGATAAGTAACACTGACGTGACTCATGAGAGTTAAAGTTACTGATGCAATGTTATATGCGGTAGCGAATGTTTGGAAGAGGCAGAGAGGACAATAAACATAGATAGGCTTCATAGGGTATTTTATTGGAATGTATCCAATAAGAGCCGCCCGTGATGTAAACAAGTAATAATGTTTTTGTTTTTACGGCCTTCTAACTACAGTGAGTGTAAGAAGTATTCGAACAATAACGATTTGTACTAAAAAGGCAATATCTCCTGTCACATATCCGTAATTTTAGTCACTGTATAATATATTCTTTTAAGTATGCAGATGGATTTTTATGGACAACTAAGCACAACAAGAAATACATATACATACCTGTAACATTATACATGTGAAATAAGTATTCGAACAGTAGAATATGCTTCTCGGCACTTTACTCCATTCAGAACGGGTTTTGTCATGGCGGCAGTATTTACACACGTGTCCTTGTACCTGTCTAATGGTTCAGTTGCTACGCTGTTAGCGTGTTATGGAGAACATCCTTCTAAAATTAATCGGAAGGCGGAAGAAGCGACTTTGGAAGAAAGGAAGGTAATTATTCGATTTCACAACCAATGAAAATCATTGAGAGACATTTCTGGAATAGTACATACGGTATGCATGTAACAACAATCCAACAGGTTCGGTGAACAAAAATCTCTACAAAATTCGCCATGAACTGGAGGAACAAAAAAAAATTAAGTGAGGCTGATTGCCGAGCTTTTCTAAGAAAAATCTAATGATATCCCATTATCACAGTGGAGCTGAAACCAGATTTCAGTATACCGGGTGGTACAGCTGCCCCTATTTTTTCCCGAATATATGCAACCAGCTAGGACGTAAATGCCTCTTAGTCCCATCTTGCGCAACACCTTACAGCAATATTATGTGCAGTTAACCCGATGTAGACTTCTCCGCACAATGGAAAAATGGTACAAGAGGCGGTAAGTGAGGTCCATCTCAAAAACACTGTACCATTATATGTAGAGCGGTGTCCAATACTCTACTAATTTTTACGAAATGTTACTATACTGTACAAACCATAAACACGCCTATAGCTGTCGGTAGAGAATTGCGCACCTGATTGGTCCAAGAGGCCATTTTCTTTTGATAGAAAGGGCGGTCGTGGTATCATAGAAAACGTGATAGGGTAAGACCAATTACAGACATGTCAATGCACCACCATTTCGTACAGTCTCATCACATCGAAATTGATAGAAACGTGTTTTGCACTGTAGTTCATAATCTGTGGCACCCAAATGCTGTACAGCAGATGTGATAGCTTACGCCATGTAATTACTACCGTTAGAGCGATCAAAAAAGGCATAAAACGGGACCATAAGGCTGTAACTCATCAGTAACTTGTCGAAGCGGGAACTTCCGCTCTCCTCGTGAATACAGAGTTACAAGGATGGCGCTTGTACGTTGCAAATAGCTGCGCGGAATTACGTGTGGAAGACGTACCTCGATAGGTTTCTTGAAGCAGGAAGGGTTCCAACCATTCTTGAGTCATGCATTTTTTGATGTCATTTCGTATTCGCCTAGGCATCGTTTACGAAGACCTTTCTGAAGTCTCCGATATTCTTCTACGGAAGTTATAATAAACAGGTATCATAAATATCGCCACATACGCACCGATTGTGAATACCACCTGAAACATAACGCTGGACTCATTCAACCAAGTAACGCGTAGAAAATGGTTGCAACTATCTGGGCGTAAGAGAGACGCGATTCTTTAGTTCACTGTGGTGTTTGCACATTCGAGTTCAGAACTTTTAACATCAACGATCAGTATCGAAGCGATAGCCTAGGTAATTCCATTAGTACAGAGCTACGAGACCAATTCTTTGTCGCCTGCAGTGGCTACATGGCACCAATCGCAGCGAGCATACGATATGTTAGCAGCCATTTAAAGTTCGAATCTAGTTACGAGCTTTTCAATTTTATTTTTATATTATACTTGTAAGGCCATTCGTAATAAATATTTAACGTTCTTAAGTCTCAAAAGTAATTTGCCACCTTTACAAAGAAAGCATACATACGAAAGGAATAATAACATGCGACTTCCATATGGCAAACGACTACAGGGAATGAAGCGCAGTGCACGTGTTGTCAACATTCTGACCCACCCATTCAACCAAGCAACTGCGCACGTTCGACTCGACCACCAACTAACAGCGGTCTACACTTCATACGTAGGGCACATGAAACAGCATATCGTAATCCTAGCAGCAACGTATGAGCACGTACTGTACGGTTAGCACGAAAGCAAACATTATGTATTCACGGGATGATTATGTGAATATGGTACTACTTTATGGAGAAGCAAGGCAAAATGCACGGGAAGCCAGACGCTTGTATCAAGAACGATTTCCTGGACGAAGGCTGCCAACTGCAGATACATTTCGACGTGTTGAAAGACGGTTGCGTGCAACGGGGTCGTTTCATACATTACCCCCCCCCCCCCCCCCGTTCGGGGTGCTCCAGTGACGTCTGGAAATAACGACGAAGCTGTTCATAATGCAATTGCATACAACCCGCACACAAGCTCACGGGCCATAGGAAATGAACTGAACATCAGTCATGTATCTGTACTGCGAATATTGCACCGCCATAAATTCCACCCTTTCCATCAACAGCTGCACCAGGAACTTCACGGAGATGACTTTCCAAAACGGATAGAATTTTCGCAATGGATATTACAAAGAGTTGAAGCTGATGCGAATTTCTTAATGGACATTCTCTTTAGTGATGAATCCAGATTTCACAACAACGGAACTGTTAATCGTCACAACTTCCATTACTGGAGCGTTGAAAATCCTTACTGGATCAGGGGAGCTCGATTTCAGGTACAATGGGGCGTCAACGTGTGGTGCGGGATACTAGGTGACAAGATAATTGGACCATATTTCTTCGAAGGAAACCTCACGGGACGACGCTATCTAGAGTTTCTTCGTGAGTACCTCCCACTCTTATTGGAGGATGTGCCCCTTATGACACGGTTACGGATGTGGTTCCAGCAGGATGGAGCTCCCCCACACTGGTCGTCGGCAGTACGGAACCACTTGCATAGGACATATCCTGGACGATGGATTGGACGAGGGGGTCCGGTCACATGGCCGGCTAGATCACCTGACCTTACTCCACTCGACTTTTTCCTCTGGGGTTATTTAAAGGAAAGAGTCTATGAGCAGGAGCCTGAGAGCCCGAATCATTTACGGCGGCTCATCACGGAAGCCTGCAGGCAGATTCCACCACATATGTTGCAGCAAGCAAGAATGTCTCTCCTCCACCGTGCTCAGATGTACATTAACGAAGCAGGTGGTCATTTTGAACATTTGCTTCATTAATCGAATGGCCATGCATAAGCCCATCGCACCGCTGTCGGTACAATCTCACTTTATTGCAAATAGCTCTTTTAAGAGCTCCTTAAAAAACAAACATAGCTGAGTACCTGCAATATGAGAACTGATCATGATTTAGATTTGCCGTCAACAACACGACTCTCATGAACATCAACAACGCAATTAAAATATTTGTCGTACACAGGACTCGAACCGCCTACTAACGAACACCGGTACTCTCCTCTAACTTTTAGCAAGCTCGGCTATCACGGGTTGCTGTTTAGCGCTGTTGTGTTGCTGCTACTTCTAGTCATTCACCAATAATCTTCTCTGTACAGGACGTTTCTGCGACACATAATTTTCACGATTCTTTACCATCAATCGGTATTTTATCATTAATGCTGATTTGCTTGACACGAATAAACGAATTATGGAAAGCGTTGTAAGAGCAGACATTGTAGTGAGTAGTCAAGGTCAATATTTTTAGGTTCGACTATAATCTGCGGGTTGCATAAAACTGTGTGAATAGGGGCAGCTGTACCACCCGGTATATGTATGTCACAACACGGTCCGCAATTTCCTCAGAAATAGTGTCTGCAATGGAAGAGTTGCCCGTAGATAGTATTAAGTCAGTGAAATCAACAGGAAGAAGAAGTTGCAGTTCGTAAAATCGTATGTAAAACACCTCCACGGACCTGTGGAATAGGATTATTTTTACTGATGAGAGCAAATGGAATGTTTTTACTTATGATGAGAGATGCAAGGTGTGGAGAAAGAACACAGAAATGAAGAAGGAGAACTTCTCCCTTACAGTAAAACACGGTGGAGGCTCCGTAAATGGTATGTGGGTGTATGAATGCCGCAGGTGTGTAAGTCCGGCATTTTATTGAAGGAAATATGGACCACCGGTACTACATTAATGTATGAAAGATGCATCTCATCCCTACTGCAGAAAAAATGCTTAAAGACAATTTTTTATCAATGCAGGATAACGATTCTATGCACACAGATTGAAATACAAGAATGTGGATCCTCTACAACACACCCAGGTACCTCCAAACTCCCTCGCAGTCTCCAGATGTAAATCCCATTGAACATCTGTGGGGTTACCTTGAGGAAAGAATTCGTACTCAACACATTTCTCCCGAAGCAAACCTGAAACGAACACTCGCAGAAAAATAGAACATCATCATCCGCTGTTGTCGCGTCTAATTTGGTGAATACAATGCTAAGACGATTCCAGGTTATTATCCAACACAAAGGCTATCCCACTAAGTACTGAACGCGTGACATTATTGCAATGTGGATTAAGAGACTGAAATTTTCTGTGAACTGAGACTGTTCGAGTGCTTACTGTGCCAGTGTTTTGAATGCGTATTCAAAGTTTTCTTTACATTCGTTATCTGGGAAATGTTTTGTTTAATTTTCTAATTATAAAACGTTTACATATGAAGGAACATTTGTGTTATGCATTTGCTACAAATATGCACATAAGCAAGGGGATATATAGTCTTTTTGTTAAAAATGTTTAGCGTTCGAATACTTTTTACACTATATGTACTTTTTGCTGGTTTTCGGAGACGGCGAGGTGCAGGAATTTTGTCCCGCATGAGTTCTTTTACGTACCAGTAAATCTACCGACAAGAGGCACCTTCAAATACCACCGGACTGAGCCAGAGTCGAACCTGCCAAGTTGGAGTCAGAAGGCCAACGCCTCAACCGTCTGAGCCACTCACCTTGGCACGTAAACAAGTAATTCGTTTAGCTCAATGACACAGAAAATTCCTGGCTTCGATAATAACAGCTCTATGAGCACGACTGGTGTGCTGCATATGCGTGTGTCGAGTCCTCAGTTCGAAGGCTGGGTGGATCCCAAGCAGATCCACTTTCAGTAATCACATTAGAGCCCACAGGCGTCAATGAAGAACTGTATTACTGAAATGAGGAGCGAGGTGTTTTCCCGTTGCTTTTCTCACCGAGCAAGAAGATGCTATTATTTGTCAGTCTGCCAAGCCCGCTGAAATGTACCTACATAGCAACTGACCCTAGGGGCAAGATTTTCACACCATTACCCACAGGGGACTGGCTGCGGTGGAGGTTACGTGCCAGATGCGACCGTGCCGGTTGCGACCCGGCCATTATCGTGCCAAAAGCGACCGAGCGGATAAGCATCGTGCCGCGTGCGACCCATCAATCACTTACAATTGATCTGCATTAAGGGTTGTCACCAAGTGGCAGATTGCTTATAAGTAGCTAACTTGGTATTTTCTAAAATAAAGGTCTGACATCATTGTTAGCAGGTTCGAGTGCCGTTGGTCGAAAGAAAAATATAATAATGTTGCTGGCTTTACGTCCCAGTAACTACTTTTATGGTTTAAGGAGACGCCGAGGTGCTGGAATTTAGTCCCGCAGGACTTATTTTACGTGCCAGTAAATCCACCGACACAAAGCTGACGTATTTGAGCACGTTCAAATACCACCGGACTGAGCCAGATTCGAACCTGCCAAGTTGGAGTCGGAAGACCAGCATCTCAACCGTCTGAGCCACTTAGCCTGGAAGAAAAAAAATCACCATCAGAATGTTGGCCGGCAGGGTAGGAAAGTTGGTGGTAGACAGTTTCTAATCACTAGATTGCATGCCAAAAGCCGGGATTCAAATCCAAACCTTTTCGCAGTGTTCAAATGGAGTGAGGGGATATGATGCTGTTGACGGTGAATCGGCCGTCGGACGGCGACGTAAAGCATTGAGCAGACCCTTTGGTATTATTCAAGAGGAGTATGCTACGTGCCGAAACCGGGTTTCATCTCTCCCTACTTCATTGTCATAATCCCACATCCAGGCGCGCAGGCCGCCCAAGGGAGTCAGGTAGAAAGACCTGCACTAGGCAAGGAATGGGAATGGGAAGGAAGCGTTCCTGGTCTTAATTAAAGTACAGCCCCAGCATTTGTGAAAATGGGAAACCACGGAAAACCATCTTCAGGGCTGCCGACAGTGGGATTCGAACCCACTATCTCCCGGATGCAAGCTCAGGGCCGCGCGCCTCTAACCGCATGGCCAACTCACCCGGTGGAAAAAGACGTAAACGCATCACCATGTTTCGTGTTGTAAAACGAGTTTCCCCCAGAAGTGTTATGTAAAGTAGGGGCAGTAACTACTTGTAGGACTTATTGAAATGGCATTGCACTTCGTTTAGCTTACCTTATCTTGGATGATGACACAACTTATCAAATGACAATTTGTTCGTCAACGCCGGTCGCATCCGGCACGGTTACAGGTTATGCGGTCGTTAGTGGCACGGGTCGCATGCGGCACGGTCGCATCTGGCACGCCACCGCGGTGGATGGACACTATCAAGGACATGAAGGAAAGTGGCAACGGAAGCGGAAATACACGACTGGGCAAATTGGTGACGAAATGTCAGGAGCACCTACCCCATACGAAAATGGAAAAAGTTATACAGTATATAGAAATAATAATAAGAAGAAGAATCGCTCAGTCAGTTCCATGTTGCCGGCTCCATGGCTAAATGATTAGCGTGCTGGCCTTTAGTCACAGGGATCCCGGGTTCGATTCCCGACAGGGGCGGGAATTTCAACCATAATTGGTTAATTCCTCTGGTACGGGGACTGGGTGTATGCTTCGTCTTCATCAACATTTCATCCTCATCACCACGTGCAGGTCGCCTACGAGCGTCAAATCAAAAGAGCTGCTCCTGGCGAGCCGAACATGTCCTCGGACACTCCCGGTACTAAAAGTCATACGCCATTTCATTTCAAAGCCAAAGATGTGACGACGGACAGATCTATGAAAACAATAAACTTGCTCTAGCCCATACCAGAAAATACAGTGCACTGTAAACACCATATCTCACTAGAAATTGATCTGGGCTTGGATGATGATGATGATGATGATGATGATAATTATGATTATGATGATGATGTAGTCAATCTTGAGGTGCATTGGTGAAAAATCGTCCGTTGCTATCTAAAATTCTCCGCTCATTTGGTTAAAAACACCAAGCGAGTAAGACTGCACTACTGTATGTCTTGCTCTTAACATGAAACACGAAGTAGTCCTATAATCACATTCTGAAGGAGGTAAATTGAAAGACAGGTGGCCACGTAGGGGACGTTCTTGCAGTAGTTCTGAAGTGCGATGCGATGTATTTTGCATGCTCCCTTCACACAATATTGTACTAAAACTGATATACTGTATCGTATTCCAAGAAAATGAAAATATCCGCAAATACACACCATATTATTATTATTATTATTATTATTATTATTATTATTATTATTATGCCACTGTAATATTTTATCCAGATCCATCTCGGATGAGATACATTTTTCCGAGTGTATTATGTCTTCTGGTATAAGTTACATCAAGTTTGTTACTTTCCTCTATCTGTCCCATAATTAAAATACAATCCCAGTATTCCACGGAATTATAATCATTAAAGTAGCAGGCGTACGAGCTGTGATAGTAACAAAATTCCTGCTACAGACAGTCACTGTGAAGAATGATGTGAATACGTCACTCACAGGGTTGTCTGGTGCCTACGTTACCTGATTTTGAGACTGCTTAAGACAGCTGATTGAGGATCTATTAAAGGCCCAACTAATCTTCGGTCTGACTATACATACATACATACATACATTACATACATACATACATACATACATACATACATACATACATACATACATACATACATACATTACATACATTACATAAAGTTGTGTCTAGAACAATGTAGTGAACGGACCAATATCGCAATGGCAACGTGCTGTAACACCGTGTGCATGCGCGTGTGAATAGTGAAACATCTCGAGAAACGCCACGTAGCGCTGAACACACGCAGCTGAAGTAGGTTAGTCTGCTGGCTACGGCCAGTCGAGTGTAGTGTGTGTGAGGACTCGTGTAACAGTGCAATGAAGCAACGCATAAACATCAAGTTTTGTTACAAACTGGGAAAATCAGCGACGAAGACGCATGCAATGTGTTGAAAGTGTATGGTATCGGTCTATTCACCGTACTTTTTAGACACACCTTATCAAGAGCCCTAACATCGCCACTTAATAAAGATACAAATAAATTAATTAATACATACATACATACATACATACATACATACATACATACATACATATATACATACATACAAACAAACAGGGCTAAGAGCCCTTATTTCCCCACTTTGAGGAAACACTAGCTGATGTACTCGTGCTTTGCTACAGAATTGTACATTATATACAGAATTCTAGAAGAAGCAGCGTACACGTTGTAAGCAAGATTTTATTAAATTGCATAGGTATTGGCGTTACCTGAGAAACACGACGGGCAGGTCACCACACGTCGTTTTCCATGTGAAGACCGGATTAGGTAGTTTTCATTGTAACGGCAGCCCCCCTTGCCTACTGCCAGTCACAATCGAGTTGGGGAGCTATCATTATAATGGCAGACACTCCGTCTCCAGTTGCCTTTTTATATCCTCTGAAAGACTGTCTCTGTAATTTTCTGAAAGTATCAGAGGAGGTCGAAAAATCTTAAGCGGGGCGAGAGGAATAAAAACATAAAATTAGATAGAAAACATTGTAATTCCCCTTTTTGATTATGTTTTATTTTTACTTAAAATGCACATTTCACTACAAAATTTCAAGAGCATACTTAAATGAATTTAGCAAAAATTCAGCTAAGGATAACAAGATGGCAAGCATAATTGGGAGTCAGATGAATTTTAATGAAAAATAGGTGTGTGTCGGTACTTTAGGGCAGAAACAGGTTCCAGGAAGGACATTCCACAACTCATAAATGAACAACGGGAGTGTATATGTAAGGATTAACAGAAGGCAGAAGTAATTAATGAACAGTATGGTAAAAATGACGTATGGCATTTAGAACCGCGAGTGTCCGAGAACAAGTTCGGCTCGCCAGATGCAGGTCTTTTGATGTGACGTCTGTAGGCGACTTGCATGTCGTGAGGAGGATGAAATGGTGATGAAGACGACATATACACCCAGCCCCCGTGCCAGAGGAATTAACCAATTATAGTTGAAATTCCCGACCCTGTCGGGAATCGAACCCGGGATCTCTGTGACTAAAGGCCAGCACGCTAACCATTTAGCCATTGGAGCCGGGAAACAGTATGGTAAAACAGTCGAACATACAGATAATGCACAGGAAGCGAAGGCAACTGAAAGTGGCGAAGTACTGAAGAACGATACGAAAAGATACACAAGTTGAAAGACAGAAAAGCAGATCGACTTGATAAGATTTCTGGAGATAAATTAAAGGCAATGGGTTGGGTTATAGTACCTAAAGTACTTATTTGATTCCTCTTTGCAAGGACGAGCTATATCAAATGAATTGCGAGTTGCTATAGTAGCCCCAGTGTACAAAGGAAAGGGTGATGAACATAAAGCAGAGAATTACAGGTCAGTCAGCTAAACATGGCTATGTTTCATCTAAGCTCTGGGAAAGCTATCTTTCTATTAAACACGTTTGCGAAATTACTAACAGGCTTGATAGAAGACGGTTCCAGTTCAGGAAAGGCTATTCCAGTGAGGTTCAACTTCAGTATTACTGCAAGGTATAGCCGATATTTTAGATTAAGGAGATTAAATGGTATGCATCGCTATTCACCTAGAAGGGTTTTGATAGGATAGATATGGGAGACAACTGACGAAAATGAGGGCTATTCGACTAGACAGAGTGATTGACTGGCTGGCTAAACTTTTAGAAAATATAACCCAGAGAATTAAAATAGGTGAAGCTATCTGAACTTGTAGTGATTAAGAGGGGTTTCGCAAGGCAGTGTTATTGGACCTCATGCTTTCTTATCTATCTATCTATCTATCTATATATATATATAAAGTAACTTGTCCTGACTGACTGACTGATTCATCATCGCCGAGCCGAAACTACTGGACATAAATGAATGAAATTTTGAGGATATATTCATATTAAGATGTAGGTGCTCGCTAAGAGAGGATTTTTGGATATTCCGTCGCTAAGGGGGTAAAAAGGGGGTGTGAAATTATAAAATGAGTGTATCTATATCTCAAAACTTTAAAAGTTTACAGATGTGAAAATTGGTATTTAGAATCTTCTTTAAAAATAAGGAAACCCGTATTTTTTTATTTTCAGAAAATCCCAATAGGTTGGGTGAAAGAGGGTGAAAAAGGGGTTGAATGCCTTTTAATCAGGATACCGGTACTTATATCTCAGAAACCGCAGACATTACAGACCTGAAAATTGGAACTTTTGTTCGCTTTTAGAAATTAAGAAGCACGTATTATTTTGTTTTTGGAAAATCCAATTAATGGGAGGGTGAAAAGGGGGGTAAAATTTTGAAATGAGTGCATCTATATCTCAAAACTTTTAAACTTTACAGATGTAAAAATTGGTATTAAGAATGTTCATTAAAAATAAAGAAGCACGTCTTTCTTTGTTTTCGGAAATTCCCAATAGGAGGGGTGAAAAGAGGTGAAAAATGGGTTGAATGCCTTTAAAGAGAATACTTATATCTCAGAAACTGAAGATATTACAGACCTGAAAATTGGTGTTTGGGATCTCCTTTAAAAATAAAGAAACATGTATTTTTTCTTTTTGGAAAATACAATTCATGGTGGGGCTGAAAAGGGGGTGAAATTTTAAAATGAGTGTATCTATATCTTCAAACTTTTAAAGCTTATAGATGTAAAAATTGGTATTTAGAATCTCCTTTAAAAATAAAGAAACACGTATTTTTTTGTTTTCGGAAAATCCCAATAGGAATGGTGGAAAAGGGTGAAAAACGGGTTGAATGCCTTTAATGTAGCTACTTATATTTCAGAACCTGAAGATATTACAGACCTGAAAACTGGTGTTTGGGATCTCCTTTAAAAATAAAGAAACACGTATTTTTTTAGTTTCGGAAAATCCAATTAATGGGGGGGTGAAAAGGGGGCGAATTTTTAAAATGAGTGTATCTATATCTCGAAACTTTTAAAGTTTATAGATGTAAAAATTGGTATTTAGAATCTCCTTTAAAAATAAAGAAACATGTATTTTTTTGTTTTCGGAAAATCCCAATAGGAAGGGTGGAAAAGGGTGAAAAAAAGGTTGAATGCCTTTAATGAGGCTACTTATATTTCAGAACCTGGAGATATTACAGACCTGAAAATTGGTATTTGGGATCTACTTTAAAACTAAAGAAGCCGGTATTTTTCCGTTTTGGGAAAATCCAAATAATGGGGGGTGAAAAAGGGGGTGAATTTTTAAAATAAGTGTGTCTACATCTTAAAACTTTAAAAGTTTACAGATGTAAAAATTGGTATTTAGAATCTCCCTTAAAATGAAGGAAAACGTATTTTTTTGTTTTCTGTAGATCCCAATATGATGGGTTTAAAAGGGTGAATAATAGGTTGAATGCCTTTAATGAGGATACATATATCTCAGAAACTGAAGATATTACAGAACTGAAAATTTGTATATGGGATCTCCTTTAGAAATAAAGAAACACGTACTTTTTGTTTTTGGAAAATCCAATTAATGGCGGTTGAACGGGAGTGACAAATTGGGGTGAATTTTTTGAAAGACTACATCTACAGAATATCTGAGAAACGTAGAATGTTACATACGTAAAAAGTGATATTTGGAATCTCCTGTAAATGTAAAGAAACATAGGTGATTTGTTTTTGAAAACTCCACTTAAGGGGAACTAAAAAGGGGTGAAATTTCAAAATGAGAATTTCTACAGTATATCTCCAAAAAACTTAACAAGCTACAGAAGTGAAAAATGGTATTTTTATCTCTATTAAAAATAAAGAGACGTGAATTTTTAGTTTTCGGAAATACCACTTGGGTGGAAGGGGGGGTAAACGTGACTGAAAATGGTGTAGAATTCTTTTAATTAGGCTACTGATATCTCAAGAATGAAGATGTTACAGACGTGAAATTTGATATTTGGAATCTGCTTTAAAAGTAAAGAAACACGTATTCTCAGAAAATCCAATGAAGGGGGCGGGGGTGAAGGAATTAAAAAATTAATTGACTTAATTGTATGAGAATACATACATCTAATAAAAATTAAAGTTGTTACAGACGTGAAAATTAGTATTTGGATCTCCTTTACAAACAAGGAAAAACGCGTTTTGGGGGGGAACCATTTTGGGGGGCGGGAGTGAAAAGGAGTTGAATTCCTTTCATGAGGTCACATAAATCAAAAACTGAAGAAGTTATAGTCGTGATAATTGGTATTTAGAAGATACTTTACTATTAAAGAAACAAGTATTTTTTGCCGGAAAATTCACTTGGGGGGGGGGGGTAGGAGTGTGAAAGGGGATACTTATATCTCAAAACTGAAGGTAATATATGTGAACATTGGTGTTTGGAATCTCCTTTAAACATAAAGAAACACGCCTTCTTTTAAACTTTTGTGGGGGGCGGGTAAATAAACTTAACGGCGATGGGGTGTAAAAGGAGGTGAGAACAATTGATTTTACTGTTCATAATGTACTTATAAGGAGCCTCCGTTCCTCAGGCGGCAGCGCGCCGGCCTCTCACAGCTGGGTTCCGTGGTTCAAATCCCGGTCATTCCATGTGGCATTCGTGCTGGACAAAACGGATGCGGGACAGGTTTTTCTCCGGATACTTCGGTTTTCCCTGTCATCATTCATTCCAGCAACACTGTCCAATATTTCATTTCATTTGTCATTCATCGATCATTGCCCCAGAGGAGTACTTCGGCAGCCGGCATAATTCCTATTGTCGCCGCTAGATGGGGCTTTATTCATTCCATTCCTGACCCTGTCGAATGACTGGAAACAATGACAGCAGGTGTAATTTACCGCGAAGTAGCGGTCTTGCATCTTGCTGTGTGGTTCAGAACATCTAATAATAATAATAATAATAATAATAATAATAATAATAATAATAATAATAATAATAATAATAATAATGTTCTGAACCGTCGTCAAATGTGCGGACCGCGCTGGAAACGGGTCCTGGACGGGTAATGACTAAGAATTCAGTTCGGCCGCGGGTTCAGTATCGCCAAGGCACCCAAGACGACATCACGCCGGATCTCCTGAAGGATTTGATCCAGATTAAAAATGCTTATAGGAAAAGATGACAAAGATTTAGGGACCCAACCTAGCCCGGGAAGTACGAAATCGATTGCTGGAAGGAAAGATTGAAAACTGGCAGGAAACCTGCCGTAATCTATTAGAAAACGAGTCAGATCGCGAATTTTGGCGGATTCTCTCAGAAAACGAGTCACATCGCGAATTTCGGCGGATTATATATAAAACAATAAGCATTCAATTATAAATTTCAGTATAATACCGTAGCGAAGCACGGGTATCTTGCTAGTATATAATATGCGTAAAGATAAGGCTTTCTGCGGATTATGGTATGATGATAAACAGAGTGAAAAGTCAGGTTGAAGGTTTCAAGAACAGAAACAAGTCCTCTTAGTTTTAATTAGTATGCTGATGGGGTGAAACTACCTCTTAAGGATTACTGTAAGTACCTCAAAATAGATGTTAATATAAAGAGCAATTATATCAACGAGATTGTATATAAATGTTACATAGCTCCTCATATGGTTATGAGAGTATTTAGGGGTTGTAGAAAGAGTGTAAAGGAAACAGCGTATAAGTCACTGATAAGACCGCAATATTAATGGTTACAACATTTTACAATTGGCTTTACGTCGCACCGACACAGATAGGTCATATGGCAACGATGGGATATGAAATTGCTAGGAGTGGGAAGGAAGCGGCCGTGGCCTTAACTGAGGTACAGTCCCAGCATTTTATTTTTGCTATTTGTTTTACGTCGCGGCAACACAGATACGTCTTATGGCGACGATGGGATAGGAAAGGCCTAGGAAGTGGAAGGAAGCGGCCGTGGCCTTAATTAAGGTACAGCCCCGGCATTTGCCTGGTGTGAAAATGGGAAACCACGGAAAACATTAATGGTTCCAGTGTATGGGACCGTCACCAGGATTACTTGATTCAGGAACTGGAAAAGATCCAAAGGAAAACAGTACGATTTGTTCTGGGAGATTTATGACAAAATAGCAGGGTTACGAAAAAGTGGCAAAGTTTGAGCTTGGAAAAATTGTGAGTAGGGAGACAAACTGCTTGGCTAAGCGGCGTATTTCAATCTGTCTGTGGACAGATGGCATAGAATGACATCAGTAGACGAATAAGTTCGAAAAGAGTAAGAAATATCATAATATGAAGTTGGAATTTAATAAGACAAACTGAAGGAAATATTCATTTAGTATAGGAAGGGGAATTAGGGACTGGTATAATTTACCAAGAGTGACGTTCGATAAATTTCCTACTTCTTTGAAATAATTTAACAAAACACTAGGGAAACAACTGATGGGGAATATGCCCTAAATGCTGACAACTGATTCACCCGATCGATGGTTGAAAGGGTTGTCCAAATGAAACTGAGACTTCAGCACAAGCGTCGTTATTGAAATAAAGAGAACATTGCTCATGGGTCAGTGGATGGCTGCATTTGTCAGTAAGAAATTGGTTTCCTCGTAAAGTGCTAGTATGCTGCTTCTACGTGCGTAAACAATGTGACTAGGTACGGTTTTGAGAATAGCTGAGCGTCGATTATTCAGTTTATGGTGGCAAAGGGTGTTAGCGGAGCCGACATTGAAGTATATTTATGAGAATGGCCGTGGATCACGCTGTACAGTCTTCATATAATATTGGGAAATTTATGACGGACGAGTAAGAACATGCCCTAAGCCAGGTCAGCCACAGTGGGCAGCCTGGTGAGAAAATGGCGAGAAGACAACAATCAAGGGATTGAGGTTCGCAAGCAATGGTGAGTTCGAGATGCCGTTAAAGAATGATTCTGCCGCCAACCACGGTCGCTATCGCTCGAGTGATCTCGTGTGTTCTCCGGAGAGACCAGGTACAGGCGACCTGCACTTCTGGATCTGAGATGATGATGATGATGATTATGATTATCGTGATGAGGTAACGGGAGAGCAAAACGGGGTGCAGGAACATAGCCTACTCCTGCCGAATAACACCAACCACTCTGCTCAAGGCTTAACGTACCATCCGACGGACGAATCACTATCAACAGCGTCATATGCCCTCACTCCATATGAACACTGCTGAGCGATTTGGAAATGATTCCAGGCTTTTGGCATCCAGTCTAGTGATTAGAAATTGTACTCCACCATCACGTCTCATCTCCTACCGGCCAACATTCTGGTAGTCAATTTTTTCCATCAACGGTACTCGAACCGGCTAACCGCTCAGGGCGTCCATCATCAAGTGGATCGATGGGACACTTGCTTGAACCAACAAAAGGACTATATTTAGGCAGGTATGTCAATCATACATCGCTCTTTATTTCATGTGCGGTCACGCATTTCAAACAACAAACCCTTACAGAACCAATAAAAGTATTTTTATTATTATTATTATTATTATTATTATTATTATTATTATTATTATTATTATTATTATTATTATTATTATTATTATTATTTGTTTTACAAGTTGCTTTACGTCGCACCGATACAAATAGGTCTTATGGCGACGATGGGATAATAAGGGTCTAGGTGTGAGATGGAAGTGGCCGTGGCCTTAATTAAGGCACAGCCCCAGCATTTGCCTGGTGTGAAAATAGGAAACCACGGAAAACCATCTTCAGGGCTGCTGACAGTGGGGTTCGAACCCACTATCTCCCGAATACTGGACAGTGGCCGCACTTAAGCGACTGCAGCTATCGAGCTCGGTCAATAAAAGGCAGTTTCATTTGGCAACCCTAAGTTGAATATCATACGGGCCAATAGTCTGATCGCATACCGTACGGGAATGATAAAATAAACAATAAAATCGTATATGTACGGCCCAAACCGTGTCGTTGACAACATTAAATGCCACTCGGCTATCACGTGCTACCAAACCCCCTCCCCACCTACTTGCTGAATCCTTCAGATACTAGATACTTTACTCGAACAATATTTTGCTTGATCCAAAGTCTTGACTTTCTGGCCTCCCCCTTCGCATACTTGAAGTAAAGTTTATGTTTCTAGTAGCACAATGGATTAAGAAAGGAGTAACATGACGAAACAGAAATAGTTTACAATAATTTGGTGCCCTGAACTCGAGTTGGAAAAATCTAAAATGACCCTTAGCCACATCAACATAATAAAGCATTAACACCAGTTCATTTAAGTCTCTAAACGACAAAGCTTTAAATAATCGCTGTTTTGTTTATCCCTGACTTGGCCGTCCCACTTTCGCTATTCCTGTCTGTGCTAATTCTTCTCATTGGGTCGCTCGCAGGCTTTGAAGTCCTCAGACATTAGCCAAGCAGCCTGCGTGAACCCAGGGCAGCTTTTCATTCAACTAAAAACTGATGTTCGTGTGTGTAGTGCTGCACAAGAATTATATACACCAAGTTTAACTTACGGCGTAATTAAACAAAAAACAAGAAACAAAATTTTCTCCGAGGAAGTACGGTAATAGAAATATTATTATATGTATGGTTCCATGGCCGAATGGGCAGCGTACTGGCATTCGGTTCAGAAGGCCCCGAGTTTGATTACCACTCTGGCCGAGGATTTTAAATGCATATAGATCATTTCTCTGGCTCGAAGACAAGGTGTTTGTGTTCGTATTAATACAGTTATGTTCATATAACACAACATATCACACTACCAACCATCACAAAAGCAATAATGATTGCATCCCTCTCATAGGTTTAGCGTTAGGAAGGGCACCATGCGTAAAACTAGGGAAATCTAAACACTTCAGGAATAGACCAGGAAGAAGAACAATATTTTCAGCAATTTAAGTACAAGTCCGGCCCTGCGGTGTGGGGGGCAACACGTCCGTATGTCACCCGGGGGCCCCGGGTTCGATACCCAGCCGGGTCAGGGGTTTTTAATTGTAAATGATTAATATCCCTGGCCTGGGGACTGGATGTTTGTGTCGCCCTTAACGTTTCCGCACATTCAACACTTTACACTTCCGCCATTTACAAAATACATGCAAGTTCCTCACATATGGTGCAAGTAGGGGCAAAAGATCTTTCTAGGTCGACGCCCCGAACAAATAGCATTTTACAAACAAAACAAAATTAAGTACAAAGGACTACTTTTATTAAATATAAAGTTTTCCGAGTGTATCCAAGCCTCCATAGTCCGAAAACTCCTACATCCTAAAGAAATAAAAGCAAAGTGGAAAACAAAACCATCTCCCAACAGGCCATGGAGATACTGTGATGAGTGAAAGGTAAACCTTTCGTAACCTCGGCACTAAGCGGGGTATGTCCGGCCGTCTTTGCATGTCGTGGTCCTTTACGGGAGCGGGTATGAAGTGAGAAGAATCTTCGTAGCGAGTTTTTACGACCGGATGAATGTCGTGATATACGATAGTGAATATGGTGAAATCCGATGTCGGCACATAACTACTCCTGTCGAATAGCACCCAATGGGTCTGAGGGGCCGATGACCTTCGATGTGAGGCCCCTTAAAACAACAAGCATCATCATCATCAAAAAGTCTGCGCAAGGTTTTAACGTCTCCATCCGATGGACGAATCACCATCAACAGCGTCATAACATGCCCTCACGCCATATGAACACTGCAGAGAATTTTAGATATTGACACGCAATCTAGTGATTAGAAATTGTATACCTTCACCTCTCCAACCCTGCCGACCAACATTCAGAAGGTGGCCTTTTTAGGACCAACGGGACTCGAACCAGCTAACCACAGTGTCAGACCATACAGACTTGACGCCTTAACGATCATGGCCACCAAGCGGGAATTGTCCGGCCGTCTTTGCCCTGAAGAATTAACCTGGTACTGATGTTTGGTGGAAGCTGAGTGAACCTCCTCCCCAGAAATGAAAATCTCGTTTTCAAATTTTATCTCGTTTCTAAATTAATCCGACTTCCTTATGGGAAATCGAGCCTACATCTTTCTGGGTGAACACCTTTCCCGCCTCGGCTGGGGAGCTCCTTTTTCAAATCAATGCAATACTAAACATTAAATAATAAATCGAACCATATCTCTTTTACATTGAGGCCATGTTCAAAACATTCCTCGGCTGAGCGCATTAGTTATGAAGAATATCCTCCAGTATCCACCGTCTGAGTGTGACTCATCTTACAGCTCTCCTATCAGGTTCAACCTCAATTTTGTAGCTATTAATATTTTTTTTTAGATAAGACTGTGATGTCCCTACACCGGCGTTCATTTTCGCAATCTTCATGTGCGTCAGCTAGCCTGAGTGGCTCAGACGATATAGCCCTGACTTCCTTACCCCATATTGTTTGGTTCGGTCCCCCAATCTAATGGCATTCAGAGATGTTTACCGTAAATTTGTCACCCCGTGTCGGTAACTTTACCAGCACGTAAATACAGTATAACACCTGCGTGAAAAAATTCCGGCACCTCCGCGTAAAAGTAGCTAATGGGATGTAAGACTAATAATAATAAAAATAATGTATGTTACCTCTAGTTTATGAATTAGGCAACTCCCCGTGGGTAGGGGTAGAATACATCCACGGTATCCTCTGCGTGTCGTAAGAGACGACTAAAAGGGGCTACACTAAGGACTCTAAATTTAGGGGCATAGATTTGTGAATACGGGTTGCCTAGTTGAGTGTAGCATTTTCCCACTTACATGAGTCAGGTTCCTCACTATCTTCTGACCCCGACGGTACTAACTTTGTGAGACCTAGCGAGTCCTTCATTTCTCCGCCCTCTGTGCCCCTTCCGTTTCTTTTAGGTCCACTTATACCTTCATCTCTTCGACGGATCCGATCACATCGTTTTATTCTTCAGATGTATAAAGAGGGAATGGTTGGAGCTGGCCGTGCGGTTAGGGGCGCATCCGGGACATGGTGGGTTCGAACCCCACTGTCAGGAGCCTTGAAGGTGGTTTCCCGTGGTTTCCTATTTTCAAACCAGGCAAGTCCTCGGGCTGTATTTAAATTAAGACCACGGTCGCTTCCTTCCCACTCCTATCCCATCGTCGCCATAAGATCTATCTGTGTCGGTTCGACGTAAAGCAAATAGAAGAAAAAAAAGGGGGGGATGATTGTCTAACTGCCCTTCCCTTTGAAACACCTAAAAACACCAAAGTGAGATTCAATCCATCAACTCCTCTCTGTTATCATTAACACACTTGATTATCATTCAACATCCCCAGATTTCCACAAAAAAAAAAAAAAAAAAAATGATACAGATCTTTATTTGTTTAAAGTTTGTTACAAAAGGCTGAGTACTTAGTCCGAAGGCCGGAATGAGGTAGTTTCCCGTTGCTTTCCTCGCGAGCCAGAAGTTGCTATTACATATTAGTCTGCTAAGCCCACTGAAATGCAGGCACCAACCGACTATATGAGCTACATTTACTGTGCATATCATTCATAGCAGGGACTGGCTGCATAAGAAACTGTATTACTAACACCGTTTATACCTCAGCCATTTTCAAGCTGTCAAAGCCAAGGATGAGACAGACAGGTCAATGAAAGTAACACATTTGTGTGTTCTAGCCATATCAGAAGACAGAGTGCACGGTAAACACCAGGTCTCGCCAGCAAAAGCTGTATAAAAGGGGGCATCGAAAAAAAGAAAAAAACAGCAACACACACACACACACACACACACACACACACACACACACACACACACACATATATGTATTCATAGTTTCCCCATACACAATGTCAAGAATGCAAAAATGTAGCACATAAAGCCTGTCCCTTATGCACAAATTATATATTCAATGCGTGTTTTACACACTCCCGGAACGTGACACTCGCGCTCAGAGACAGCGTGGAGTCGTGCACAGGTATGTGCTACATTTAGACATCGCTGTATTACATTGGCTTGCCCTCACTGCAGGTTGTCTGAGGAGGCTGGAGAACCGAATTGATTTCAATGTATTTTATTGGACAATATCATGCCAAAGAGGTATCCAGCATCTGCATGGAAATGACCCAAAACAAGACATTTATTTTCCGTAAGTATGGTTACAGGAGAAAGCACTGAGCAAAAACTCGGAGGCCCGTGAACTTACTTGCGATATGCATTTAACTACCTTTATTTGTTTAATTTATTTATGTATATTTGTTTATGTATTTATTCCATCCCATATTAGGGAAGGTCTAGTGAGAACGGCCGATATCATATACATGGCCATGCATCCTTCGTTGCCGTGCGGTTAGGAGCGCGCAGCTGATAGCTTGCATCCGGGAGATAGTGGGTTCGAACCCCACTGTCGGCAACCCTAAAGATGGTTTTCCGTGGTTTCCCATTTCCCCACCAGGCAAATGTACCTTAATTAAGGCCACGGCCGCTTCCTTACCATTCCTAGGCCTTTCCTATCCCATCGTCGCCATAAGACCTATCTGTGTCGGTACGACGTAAACCAAATAGAAAAAAAAAGCATCCTTCGTGAGCTATGTTCAATATGGATAATGTCAGAGATAAGATATCAATTATTTATTCTTCTTCTGCCGCCCTTCCCAAATACCCTGGTCGGGTTTTGGGTGCGATCTGTGTCGCACAACTGGACTTGGCCCGTTTTTAAGGCCGAATGCCCTTCCTGGCGCCAACATTACTTAGAGGGATGTATTTCACCATTCTGTGTTTCTGTGGCGGTTGATGGTGTGGTGTGTATGTGTGTAGAGATGCGTATTGAGACGAAGACAAACCCAGAGGAATTAACCCTCCTCCCGCCCGGAACCTTCTGAAGCGAAGGTCACGACGCTGATCGTTCAGCCAAGAAGTCGTACATTGAAATTCATTTTTATCTACAGTAATATTTACAAGGTTTTTCAGAGATGATCTTTATGTTCTTGATCAACCAGTGCACCTTAGTTACTGTAATTTAACAGATGTTGTATTATATGACCGTACATTAGAACTACAAATCACCTACTGGGCATTGTTGACGAAATATGGCAATTTGAGTCCTTCAATGTATTTATAGATAGGGTTAGGAAATAATATTCACTACTCTGGCTGGCACAATTATAAACTCCTTTTGTGGATCTGTGGTAGAGTCGGCCTCTGTATTCCAAGTTGTGGGTTCAAATCAGGCACAGTTAGTCGGATTTCTGAATGGCGGAGTGAAGTCCACTCTATACGTCGTAAGATTTCGATAAAAGATCTACCTTGCGTTTCCTCAACAAAATTATTTAAAACTCAAGCATAGGTATCCCAACAGAGTTATGGTTTCACTGCTATTTGGTAGAGTAAAGCAGAACGTCAGGTAGTAAAGAGGTTCCGGGTTCGACTCCCGGCCGTCTAAGAATCTTAATACTGGATTTAGGACTAGAACAGAGTTTATCCAGCCTCGTGCGATCAACTGAGGTATTCCCTGATGTGAGAGGCGAGGGACCCGGTTAAGAAAACTAATAAGGCTGAGGATATCATTACGCTGACCACGTGGCACTCTAAAATCTGCAGGCCATCTGGCTGGGCAGTAGACATCTTAGTAGTCCGACATCCTTTGTGGGCTGTATGTGACACAGCTTTATTGTTTATGTTTTGTATTATTATTATTATTATTATTATTATTATTATTATTATTATTATTATTATTATTATTATTATTATAGTCCACGGGTGTCCGTCATTATTGCGCTGAGCTACCGTAGTACTCGGCTAAGTAAAGGAAAGGAAAGAACACTGGGTCCACACTGTTTCAGGAGGTAAAAAGCTTGAGAAGAGTAAACAGTATTTACTAAATGTCGCGACGTGAGCATCCTATTACCGCTATCACCGTATGCCACAGTCACAGCAATAGTGGAATAGCGGGAGAAAGTAGAGATTCACTTCCCCGACCGGGAATGGTGCCAAACGTTTACAACTGACTAGGAGGCACTTATAGCCAACCAAGCGCTTAGTAATAGCTCAGCTCAGAACCGTGCATTTCACGATCTTCCTTCTACGAAGTATAAACTTGTTTTTCGCAATATGTCCACGAATACCAATTACTTTAAGGGAAGAATATTGGTTCTTTCATTCACCATTGATCTGCATTTAGGCTGTCACCCAGGTGATAGATTCCCTATCGATTGTTTACAGAGTCTTTTTATAATCGATTTATCGGATTTATATTTATTTTTATTAAGGCCATGGCCGCTTCCTTCCCACTCCTAGCCCTTCCCTGTCCCATCGTCGCCATAAGACCTATCTGTGTCGGTGCGACGTAAAGCAACTTGCAAATATTTATTTATTTATTTATTTATTTATTTATTTACTTATTTATTTATTTATTTATTTATTACATATTATAATTAAGATCCAAATGAGGTACTTTCACTCCATGTGAATAGTGATGAGTGAATGATGGTGTGTGTGTGTGTGTGTGTGTGTGTGTGTGTGTGTGTGTGTGTGTGTGTGTGTGTGTGTGTGCAAATTAGTTAATTTTCATTAATTAAAATACACTGTATTAGTAGTTCGACTAATGATACGCACATATCAGTATAAAGTTGTTATTATGAGTTCTAGTCCGGCCCCACGGTGTAGGGGGCAACGCGTCCGCCTGTCACCCGGCGGCCCCGGGTTCGATTCCCGGCCGGGTCAGGGGTTTTTAATTGTAAATCATTAATATCCCGGGACTGGGTGTTAGTGTCGTCCTTAATGTTTCTTTCCTCACATTCAACACTTTACACTTCCGCCATTTACAAACACGCAAGTTCCTCACGTATGGTGCAAGTAAGGGCAAAATATATTTCTAAGTCGACGCCCCGAATACATAGCATTTTTAAAAAATGAATCCTAACTTCCCCATAAATAAATACCGAGCGAGTGGCTGCGTGGTTTCGGTCACTTAGCCGTCAGCTTGCATTTGGGAGATAATGAGTTCGGACCCAGGTCACGCCAGGCCACGGTCACTAGTCGCTCGCCTCCTTTTGTGCATCTCAAATCACCACTTCAAATTCAAATTTCCTTGGCTTGAAAGAGGGCGTAACCCTCTAGGAGGCCCGCTGTACCCCTTCAGGATACGGAATTAAACCATGTAATAGTGCGTTTTTTGGCTAGTGTTTTTTCCTTTTTTATTCGTCTTTTGGCCCCATCAGCCATACAGCCATCAAACCATTAAACAAGTACAAAATGTAAAAATGTATATGTATGTATACATCTGACAAACACATGAAAGAAATGAGACTTTTTATGTGACTAAAATCAAAACAAATTCCTGATTAAATAACAAGGGTAAAAAATACACACATTATATATTTAAATCACTATTTTTGAGAAATTCGACTAAAATCACATATACTCTCTGGTTGACAGGAGAAAGAACTGGCACGCTTGTTGGAAATGGAGTTCTAATTTTAATCAATTTTGAGAGCATTGCTTTTCATGCAGCACTGCACTGTACTCTGAACAAACAAATACAATGTGGTTCAAACCTGCGACACACTGAGGGTCATATTCACACGTGGAAGAGTCCAACACTTGTATAAGGTAGAGATGGTTGGCGTAACATCCGTGTCCGAGTCTCATGCATATGAGTGATGTAATGTGACGCATTGGCGGGTTAGATGTTGCTAGTAGTTTATCATCGCACAAACACATAGAAGGTTTTCGGCGACGCAACGATTGGGAAGGGGTAGGATTGGGGGCAGCGGCCGTGCAGCCCTAGTATTTGCCTGGTGTGAAAATGGGAAACCACGGAAAATCATCTTCAAGGATACCGCCGGCGGGATTCGAACCCACTATCTCCCAAATGTAATCTCACAATTACGTGACCCTAGCGCACGGCCGACTCGCTCGGTATTCAGTCGTAGTTGAAGTAGTAGTAGTAGTAGTAGTAGTAGTAGTAGTAGTAGTAGTACACATGCATTCGTCCAGTTTTGTGGTCTTGGGAGGCCAAGTCCGTGTCAGTCGAGAACTGATTATTAATAGCATGGACTTCGATTATTTTATACGCACAAGTATGGAGTCAATATTGGATTTAAACGAATGTTCTCGTAATGGAGTCAAAAACATTGTAAGAGTTTAGTTGTGTTGGACATTGAATATTCGCTAGTAATCGGTTTCAAAACAGCGAGGGGTATGAACTCGTCCATGAGTCAACAGTTTCTCTACATATGCAGTTCGATAAGTGTTATTGTTTGCTTCTTGTTTAAAGGGGCCTAACATCGAAGGTCATCGGCCCAGCTCGAGAAGTAGTAACAGTTGTGTCTGAAGTGGCGAAGATATAATCATTGATATTTCGTTAAATAACCACAGGGAGTTGACTTACTGACCAGTTAACAGTGTCATTTATAAATAATGATATTGTAATAAAGAATGTATAGGTTTTAACAACTGTGGAAAGCTGTTTGTTTTAGCAAGTTCAACCAAATTACAAGATGTGTGTGCATTCGAGGGAGTTTCAACCCTTTAGGCCAAAGGAGGAGACGCTGAATGACCCTCCGAAATAGCGGCGGGAGGGACATTGACCTAAAACTGGGCCTCTAAGCCCTGTGTAGTTAGGCCCCTGCATGTTTAGACTTGTTCGTCACTGTCGGATTGAGACGTAAAGCCGTGAGCTGACTCATGCTGTAACGTCACGTTATTTGTCCGTCGGATGGAGACATAAAGCTATGAGCAGACCACTCGATGACACAGGTGCACAACTAAGTAGTCTGTCGGATGGAGACATAAAGCCTTGAGCTGGCCTCTTTTAAAATCACAGATGGCGACTGTGTAGTTAGGCCCCTTCAAGATGGCGTCGGGAGGGGCATCTGTCCGTAAAACTTGGTTAGGCCATACGTTCCCCCTCTGGTAGGAGGATCAAAATGGCGACGGGAAGGTCATCTGACCGTGAAACTGAGCCCTGTGTATTTAGGACCCTCCAAAATGGCGCCGGGAAGGGCATCTGACCATAAAAATGGACCCTGTGTAATTAGGCCCCTCCAAGATGATGTCGGGAAGGGCATCTGGTCATAAAAATGGACCCTGTGTAATTAGGCCCCTCCAATATAACGTCGAGAAGGACATCTGGCCATAAAACGAGGTTAGGCCATATTTGCGCCCTCTGGTGGGTGGATCAAAATGGCGAAGGGAAGGTCATCTGACCGCAACACTGAGCCTTGTGTAGTTGGGCCCCTTCAAAATGACTTCGGGAAGAGCATCTGACAGTAAAACTAGGCTCTGTGTAGTTATGCCCCTCCATGAGGTTAGGCGTGCTCTTTTATGCGAATCCCCATTGTCCTACTACTCAAGATGGCGCCGGGAAGGGCATCTGACCGTAAGTGAGGTTAGGTCCCTCCATGGGGGTAGGCTTTTTCCCTTACGCTAATCCACAATGCCCTACTACTCAAGATGGCGTCGCGAGAATCCCCATTGCCTTACTACTCAAAATGGCATCGGGATGGGAATCTAGCCGTAAAAAGTGAGGTTAGGGCTCTCCATGAGTTTAGGCTTGTTCTCGTACGCGAATCCACATTGTCCTACTACTCAAGATGGCGTCGCGAGAATCCCCATAGCCCTACTACCGAAGATGGCGTCGGGAAGGGCATCTAGCCGTAAAGTGAGGATAGACCCCTCCGTGAGATTAGGCTTGTTCTCTTACGCGAATCCCCATTGTCCTAGTATTGAAGATCGCGTCGGGAAGGACATCTTGCCGTAAAAGTGAGGTTAGGCCCATCCAAGATGGCGATTGTTGCCGTCGGGAAGGGCGTCTGGCCGTAAAAGTGAGGTTAGGTCCGGGCAGAATGTCTTGCCGTAAAGCGAGGTTAGGCCCCTCCAAGATGGCGACTGTGAGGTTAGGCATGCTCTCTTATGTAAAATCCGCGAATCGACATTGCATTACTAATCAACTAGAGGTCAATGACCTCGGATCAGAACCCGCATAGGTACACTACTAGGGGTCAATCACCTCGTGGGAAAATGGATTCAACACCCACTGTTTTAGAACCGCTGTTGCTCCACTACTTATTTGCGTTTTAATTCCCCAGTGGAGGACATGTGATGATTTCTATAATAATAATAATAATAATAATAATAATAATAAATTCGATAGAGAGATTGTGTGTGTGTGTGTGTGTGTGTGTGTGTGTGTGTGTGTGTGTGTGTGTGTGTGTGTGTGTGTGTGTGTGTGTGTGTGTAATACAAGTTAAGGAGTCATTTTCTCTCCATGGCGTAGGAAGCCATTTTCGGTCCCCGACACGACGAGCCATATTCAGTCCGATCCGGAAATGTTTGCCTAAATGTGTGCGATGCCCAACCAAAGCTATGGCACGCAGAGACGTGAAATTTTTAATATAAGCGTATTCTTAGATGAATATTTATACCGGTAAAGACTTGTTTCCATTATTATTTATATTAGTTTTAATCGTTTTATTTATTTCATATTTATCGGATAATCCTTTCATTCACTTAAAATTTTAGGGAATGGCAGGATTTCTCTATACCAGCAATAAAACGTGAACCATATTATTATTTTATTTAGAGGAAACATATAGTACATAGCACAGATAATAATAAACAAGGAATAGTAATACATACACTGATCAGCCAGAGCATTATGCCCACCTACCTAATTGCCGGTATGTCCATCTTTGGCACCTATAAAAGCAGCGATGCTTCTTGGCATGAAAGCAATGTGGCCTTGGTAGGTCGCTGGAGGGTGTTGGTACCATATCTGCACACACAAGTCACCTAATTCCCGTAAATTTCGGGAGGGGGGGGGGCGATGAGCTCTGACGCCACGTTCAATCACATCCCAGATGTGTTCGATCGGGTTAAGTTCTGGCGATTTGGGGGGTCAGCACATCAATTGCAACTCGCCAGTGTGTTCTTCGAACCACTCCATTACACTCCTAGCCTTGTAATATGGCGCATTATCTTGTTGAAAAATGCCACTGCCGTTGGGAAACATGATCGTCATGAAGGAGTGTACGTGGTCTGCAACCAGTGTACGATACTTCTCCGCCGTCATGGTGCCTTCCACGAGCTCCACTCGACCCATGGATGCCCACGTGAATGTCCTCCAGAGCATAATTGAGCCGCCACCAGCTTGTCGCCGTCCCGCAGTGCAGGTGTCAAGGAGCTGTTCCGTTGGAAGGTTACGGATTCGTACCCTCCCATCGGCATGATTAAGAAGGTATCGGTATTCATCAGACCATGCAACGGTCTGCTACTGCGCCAACGCCCAGTGACGATGGTCACATGCCCATTTTAGTCGTATTTGCCGATGTCGTGGTGTTAACAATGGGACATGCATGGATCGTCGGCTGCGGAGGTTCATCCTTAGGAGTGTTCGGTGCACTGTGTGTTCAGACACTTGTACTCTACCCACATGTTGGTTCCGCCACAGTTCGCCGCCTGTCCTTTTTTATCAATCTGCCCAGACTACGACTTCCGACATCGGTAATGAGGGGTGACCGCCCAACCCCTCGACGTTTGGACGTGGTTTCACTTTGGTTTCGCCATTTCTTGAAGACAACCATCACAGCATTCCTCGAACACCCGCCAAGTCGTTCAGTTTCCGAAATTCACGTGCGGAGCCTCCGGGCCATCACAATCTGCCCTAGCTCAAACTCAGATAGATCGGGCACCTTCTACACACGGACAGCACGCTCACTGATACTGGATGCACCGTGCGTCTGTCTGACTAGCAGTGATTCCTCGTCAGGTGACGCTGCTATCGCCAGGGCGGGTTTATATCGATAGTAGGTAGGTGGTCATAAAGTTCTGGCTGATCAGTGTATGACAGTCAAGATGTCAGTTTGAGTCTATGGCATAGGAAGCCATTTTCTGCCAGTTATATCCGGAAGTGTTTGGCTGTATG
The DNA here is from genome assembly GCF_040414725.1 of Anabrus simplex. NCBI lineage: Eukaryota > Metazoa > Arthropoda > Insecta > Orthoptera > Tettigoniidae > Anabrus > Anabrus simplex. The sequence goes on along the minus strand of NC_090265.1, from coordinate 1,478,877,071 downwards.
AATTTGTACGATGCCCAGCCAACTGTATGGCACGCAGAGATCTGAACTGTTTAAGATACGTGGGCACAGCATTTCACCAATCACGCATACCTGTGTCAAAGATCAATTCTTGCTCCAAGAAATGAAGATGTCAACGTCATCAACAAGCAACTTTTACAGGAATTACCCTATGTTCTACATATGTACAAGTCTATCAACACAACATGTAATACAGATGAGGCTGTCATCTACAAGACAAAGCTTTTGAACAACTTTGAGTCAAGTCACCTGGAGTACCCTCGAACATCTTCGAGCGGACGATCGTTGCACAGATTTATCCTTCTCAGGAATATAAATCCTCCTTCACCCCTGCAATGGAACACGACTCTCACTCAAGAAACTGATGCCACCGTTATGTCTGGACATGCGGCGGGCGAAGTAGTATTCATTCCTCGGATTCAGATTATCCCTTCGAATATACCGTTTCAATTTAGACGCCTGCCGTTCCTCGTTCGAGTTTCCCCAAGTGCATCAAAAAGCACAAGGACGATCGCTTAAAGTTGCAGGACTCGATCTTCGGAAACCGTGCTTCTCTCATGGTCAACTGCACGTGGGTTGTTCAAGAGTTGAAAACATCTTAGCTCCAAATGGAAGGATTTTAATAAAATTTATGCTCTGTAAGAAAAAAAATAAGTTTTTGCAATGTATATAAAAACTGCATGTGTTAATATTTTTATTTATTTTGCTTTTAAATAAATGGTTTAGAAACTTCTAACGGATGAATTCATGAACGCGGGTGAAGCCGCAGGTACATGCTTGAGTGTAAACAAGTCCTTCCATGGAAAATCTTTTCTTTGATAATTTAACTTAAAATGATGATGAAACATTTTTAACTTATGACACCCCTTGATGTAAGAGAGAGTAACACCTAGGTTGATAACAGGCTACATTAAGGGCAACAGCAGCATTTAATTTTTTAATGTCACTGTACAAATGAGGTTCCTTTATGTCAATTTTCTCTCATTTACAATAATTCATATCTTCATTCTTGTATATGCTTGAATAAATTGTGAGTACGTTATGTTAAGCACATCAGTCTTACTTTAATATTTTGAACCCTACTACAATGCGAAGAGAACGGATCGCGACCCTGAAGAAGATTAGGTAAGTATTCAGCTCTACCGGCAACTCTGCTGACTACAAGGGTACAATCCCCATTGGAAAAATCGAGATCTGAAAGAGTTATGACAGCAGAGATCAGGGACACACGTCGTGTTCACTGTTCATGCCTTCCATGGTCGTTCGTTGCCTTCAGGCGATATTCTGATTATCAGAGGGGCGAATTCTTCCTCTTCGCCTTTCGAGTTAATGGGTGCCCCTTAACACTATCGCCACCAACCGACGGTTCAGAAACATTTGAACAATTCTGCAGCAATAAGCTCAGGTTAACGTTTCAATGTAAATGAAATTTTCAGATTTGATGCTTGAACAGCTGAACGCTGGTAGAGGACGAATCCCCAGGCAGAAGTAAAGTGTATCGAACGGTACTGTAACGTTTTCAGACATTCTTGAAGTGGACAATTTTCTACCAATATCCATTAATGAAAAGTAACAGGAAGGTATCTATCAAATATTCAAGGTATATAAGAAACAGCTCAAAGGAAATATCGTATTCCATAAAAAGTTTCTAAAGTCGCCTTTTTTCCGCTTTTTAATGAAGTGTACATATACATGATTATCAAGACATTTCTAATACTTACGAATTCCGTTTGATGTAGTTCATACTAAATTCGGCTGACTCATTAGTCTACTTCCATACACTTTAACCCTGAAATGAATTACTTATCAAATAGCCATAAGAGTTCACAGTAGACTTTGAGCAATCATGGGCTCCTGGATGTCACTCGGAAGGCTGCACGTAAGTCAGTTCGCTGGATTTATGAGCCTTACTATCCTATGTGAATACCTATGTATACACACGTGTCATTTACGCACTAGGTTACATAGTGGTGACACGACAATACCGCATGCCACTTTGTTAAATAGGAAAATGAAGGGTGCCGACATATATGAGACAGGATATTTCACAAAGGCAGTTCTAGAGGAAAATGAAATTTTTGCTGGAGATGATCGATGAATACAGACCGTTACTGATGACAAAAATACAGGATAAGTTATAGCGATACCATCCGTCGTTTGGTGGTTGTGTCCCATTTGCGATCACAGCAAAAGTTGTCCCATTTGCGATCACTCCCATTACAGTGGAAAACAAGAATGTGAAGAAAAACCAGTTCGTGTCCCATTTGCGACCACTGTAAAATTATCAGCAGCATGTCAGGGATTTCCAACGTCCATGCAGCAAGGGGACTGCTAATTAGGGCGTACTCCTCACAACCTCTCTCTTGAAGGTTTGTTTTACGTCGCACCGACACAGATAGGTCTTATGGTGACAATGGGATAGGAAAGGGCTAGGAGTGGGAAGAAAGCGGTCGTGGCCTTAATTAAGGTACAGCCCCCCAGCATTTGCTTGTTGTGGAAATAGGAATCGACAGGGCTACCGATAATGGGATTTGAACCCACTATTTCCCGAAAGTAATCTCATCTTTTCGCTCAATCATTATAGAATTATAATTTTTTCAACTTATTTTAATCCAAACATTTTCTTAACATTAAGTTCTGGAACCTTGTACATCTAATTCGAGCGTATAGACAAAAAATATAATTTAATTCTATAGGTGAAAGTAGGCTGAGTGGCGGTGCGTTTTAACGCGCTACGGCTATGGAGCCAAGTTCTGCATTCGGGAAACACGTGGGTTCGAACCCCACCGTCGGCTGTTCTCCGAATGGTTTTCTGTGGTTTAATATTTTCACTTCCAGGTAAATGCCGGTACAGTTCCTATCCGTAGGCCAGAGCTGTGTCTCCCCACCCCTTACCCAATTTCATTCACCATAACACATTTCATCTTCATTAGCTCCTCAATTGAGGTTTGGTGCCAGGAAGGGCATCCGGCCGTAGAAACATCCCGTATAAATTAATCTCATCTCATTCCGACCCAGTATCAAGAAACGAGACTAAAGGCCGGTTCTACCACCTACTGGTAAAGTAGCGCGAAACTTGCCCCCCGCGTAATTTAAGTGGTAGACATACATACAGATAGATGAAAGTAGGCTAATTATATTTTGAGCAGCTGTTTACTTAACGTGTCAGTATGAATAATCGAACAGTTTGGGCATTATTTAAGCAGTAATTTAATAGTGCCCCCTATTGTATTATAAAGTGTAAGTTAACTGTCAAGTTTAAGACGAGCTACAATTGCTTCAAAAAGGATAGCACGATCGAAGAAGCAAAGTGTTACAGCAAAATACTTTGTTTTGAAATTGGGAAGTGTAAAATCGAACGGTTTTAATACGCCCATTTTTGTCCTACTTAAAACTCATTTAACCACCTTTACATCCACAGCCATCTGGTAACTCTAAATAAAAGGTTCATTTGAGTCCTATTTATTCTGTGTTAGTCCCGATATTAACGCATCAGTCCCAAACGGTACGTATAAGTAATTTAATGAGTTTCAATATACGATTCATAAGAATCCTAATATGTACTGTAGTTTCGCCAGTTACTTGAGGGATTTTTTTTTTTTTTTGCTAGTGGCTTTACGTTCCACCGACACAGACAGATCGTATGGCGACGATGGGATAGGAACGGGCTAGCAGTGGGAAGGAAGCGGCCGTGGCCTTAATTAAGGTACAGCCCCAGCATTTGCCTGGTGTGAAAATGGGAAAACACAGAAAACCATCTTCAGGGCTGCCGACAGTGGGATTCGAGCCCACCATCCCCCGGATGCAAGCTCACAGCTGCGCGCCCCTAACCGCACGGCCAACTCGCCCGGTACTTGATGGATGTCTTCCTGTACCAGTTCTTCAGTAAGGAATTCCCTCACAGCAATCTGTACCTGACTGTTTGTATGTCAATGATAAGAGTGATCGCAAATGGGACAATGCTTAACCCGTCAAAAATAAACTGATCGTGCATTCTACCTGAGTGATAGCAAATGGGACTGATCGCAAATGGGACGACATCCGTTTGGTAGGCCAATAACAGGTTTGTTCATAAGTCCTATAGACTATCTATCGCCTGCGAACATGTTTATGTCAAAGAGTGGAACACATTAAAGGATAAGATCACTTCGTTTTTAGATCGACTCTGCTATACGGAAAAGAAAGCTGGGTGGACTCAGGATATCTTATTCGTAAGTTCGCTAGGGGCTTTACGTCGCACCGACACAGATAGGTCTTATGGCGACGATGGGATGGGAAAGGCCTAGGAGTTGGAAGGAAGCGGCCGTGGCCTTAATTAAGGTACAGCCCCAACATTTGCCTGGTGTGAAAATGGGAAACCACGGAAAACCATCTTCAGGGCTGCCGATAGTGGGATTCGAACCTACTATCTCCCGGATGCAAGCTCACAGCCGCGCGCCTCTACGCGCACGGCCAACTCGCCCGGTAACGTAAGTTCGAAGTAGCAGACTTGAATGCAGCGAGAATGATCTCTGGTACGAACAGGTGGAAAGAATGGCATAAGGGTATTCGATTGATGTATGCATAAACCGACTTAGGTGGTGGGGTCATGCGAGGCGTACAAATAGGAGAATAATAGAATAAAAGCAGCATTACTTGTTCTGGGCGATTACGGACGAACGAGTGGTTTATAGTACGAGGGCACAGGAAGAGTATGTATGCTTTTTAGAGGACCCATGTTCGATTCCCTGGTCCTCCAACGATGTATTCTTGGACTCAGGTTTGGAACGTGTTTCTCCGAACTTTGCGACGTAAACTTAAGGAACTGTTGACATAAAATGCAGCAAACTCGGGTGAAGAAGTGCTCTCAAGGGAGATGTTCGATAAATTTCCAACTTTTTTGAAATCGTTAAGAACAGATTCTATAAAAAAAACTGATAGGAAATCAGCCACGTGGGCGACGATAGTAAATGCAGAGATAGGGGTGATGATAATAATAATAATAATAATAATAATAATAATAATAATAATAATAATAATAATAATAATAATAATAATAAAACCATTCAGATCTGTGAAGAACGTACGTGAAGTCTTCTTCCATGACATGCATTTTAGATGAAAATGTATTTGGAAAGCCCAGATCCATATTTGGTGAGAAATAGAGTTTATAGGGTACAATGTCTTATGTTATGGGGTAGAAAAAACGATTACTTCCATTGATGTGTCATAATTTCATCCTTGGCTTTGACAACATGAAAATGACTGAGGTATGCTAGTAATACCATCGCTGTTACGAATGGTGCGAAAGTAGTCATCACGGAGTCGGTTGGTGTGTATATTGCAGAGGACTTGGCAACTAATAACCCCTTCTGACACAGTGAGGAAAATAACGGAAAACTAGATCGCTTCTCGCTTACTTAGTAGCCTCTTCCGTGATGCCTAGGCTGTTTGCGAAAGCCCTTCGTGAAGTAATTCAGGATCGAACCAGCCTCCGGGCCGAGGACTCAACATACATACATACATACATACATACATACATACATACATACATACATACATACATACATACATACATACATACATACATACATACATTCGGAAATTTTTTAACACAGCCCATGCAGGGCCTTGGGATTGTCAAGATCTCTGTCGTCCAGTCAGATAGCATACTGCTAGATAATTGCTGCGTTTTACAGTATACTATCAACAGCTCCTAAGTTTACATCGCAAGGTTCAGTGAAACACGTTCCAAACCTGAGACCCAGAATAAATCGTTGGACGACCTGGAAATCATCGAGCTCGATAGCTGCAGTCGCTTATGTGCGGCCATTATTCAGCTTTCGAGAGACAGTGTGTTCGAACCCCACTGTCGGCGGATCTGAAGATGGTTTTCCGTGGTTTCCCATTTTCACAGCAGGCCGCTTCCTTCCCACTCCTGGCCCTTTCCTGTTTCCTGTCCCATCGGTGCGAAGTAAAGCAACTTGTAAAAAGACACACATGATCTTCCCGTACCCCTCGGCTGACAAAAGTAAATAATTATCTAGACTATATAAAACAATTACGAAACAGAGTGGAAACATTAGGTCATAATTAGGAGAATAATCGTCCTATTAAAATGGACGAAAAGAGAAATGAGAAACGTTTCGATCCATGAACATCTTGGCCATTAGATTCATGCTTGCATTCTCATGGTATTAACCACTATCAAAAGTTGATAAGCTTCATTTTAACTATTCTCTTTCTGACCCCAACTTAGCAGGTTCGATCCTAGCTCAGTCCGGTGGTATTTGATACGCCAGCCTCGTGTCGGTAGATTTAATGGCATGTAAAAGAACTCCTACGGGACTAAATTCTGGCATCTCGGCGTCTCGGAAAACCGTAAAAAGTAGTTAGCGGGACGTAAAAAACAAAGAATTTAAAGGAAGGGACCGTAGCGTATATATATTTGGCGGACAGTATGAATGATACTCAATATTAATAAAAGAAGTCTGGCAGCCACTGCCTTCTCTGTCTTCACTCCCAAACCTATGGCTGCTTAAATAAGATGTATGCCTTTTATTTAACTAATGGAACATCTAAGAATCTTATGTAGTAAGGTGGTAAGTAAGCACTGCCGTCAATACAAAATGTTTCGAATTAGACTTCGTATATTCCTTATAACCTCCTTGTCGTACATGCTAGTCCTGGCACATTATTAGATCAGGCCGCGTTCTGTGCGGAAGTTATAAATATTTCAGGTGACTGCCAGCTGCTAACATTAAAGCCGAAGCAGAACGTAGGGAATGCCTCACACAGGATAACCCCAGATTCTAGCGGATATTCTAAGTCAAAAATGTTCCGTTTTACAACTCACAGGCCGCTTGTCTAGCAATGTTACGGGCTCTTATGTTTAAAAAATACTGAATTATTATTATTATTATTATTATTATTATTATAACGAGGGTCGAGTCATAAGTCATGGCAACTATTTTTTTTCTCGCGAACAGGAGACAACACGGAAAATCCAAGATATGCATTTGGATTTTTTTTTTTTTTTTGCTAGTTGCTTTACGTCGCACCGACACAGATAGGTCTTACGGCGACGATGGGACAGGAAAGGGCTAGGAGTGGGAAGGAAGCGACCGTGGCCTTAATTAAGGTACAGCCCCAGCATTTGCCTGGTGTGAAAACGGGAAACCACGGAAAACCATTTTCAGGGCTGCCGACAGTGGGGTTCGAACCTACTATCTCCCGAATACTGGATACTGGCCGCACTTAAGCGACTGCAGCTATCGAGCTCGGTCATTTGGAAATTGAAGGCATGTATGTACTCATACATAGTGCCTGAAAACAAATTCTGACTTCAGGACATTCTCGTAGGAAAGTGACAGAACACAGGCCATGGGTAAACATTGTTTTATTATGGTATAGACAGCAAATACACAAAACTACGTACAAAGGACAGGTCTCCATTGGTTACAGATCTTCGAAATAATCACCCACGGTTTCCACTGTGCGTTGCTAGCGGTACATCTTTGTCCATGGACACTGGACGGCCTGGGTGAGGCAAATCGGCAGTTGGTACTCTACCCCATTTGAACGTCTCCACCCACCTCGCCACTGTTTTATAGGGCATGGCATGCACACCTAATGCTTTCTGCGGCTCTGCATGTCATTGGCGTGCATTTCTGCCGCGGAGAACTGTTATTTTAATATATGATCGTTGCTCCTGCTTGTTGACTTCCGTTTTGTGACGCTCTCACTCACACACTGCACTTGGGGGCATACTTATACCCACACTAATGTTTACATACACTATCTAGTGGCATCATACGCAAGTACATACCGTACGTTTCCAAATGCATATCTTAGATTTTCCGTGTTGTTTCCTGTTCGCGAGAAGAAAAAACGTTGCCATGACTTATGACTCGACCTACGTATTATTATTATTATTATTATTATTATTATTATTATTATTATTATTATTATTATTATTGTCCGATTCCTTGACTGAATGATTAGTGTGCAGGCTTCGGTTCAGAGGGCTCCAAGCTCGATTCCCGGACGGGTCGAAGATTTTAACTGCGCATGGCTAATTCCTCTGTCGCTCGGTGGCTCGATGTTGTGTTCGTCGATAAACTTCTCTTCATCTACATACAACATTTCACACTACCAATCACCATAAAAAATGTGAGGGAATACATCCCGTCGCAAAGGGTTGGCGACACGAAGGGCATCCAGCTGTAAAACTAGCCCAAACGCACATAAAGTGTCGACCTCAATAAATTGGGGATACAGAACAGTAAGAATAAGATACCGTAATCATAATCATCATCATCACCACCACCACCACCACTCCCTATGCGCGTAGGGACCTTGCCCCAGGGTGGAGATGTGAGTATATCACTGAAGCAAGTAGAAAATGCTTGTCAATTACATTCGTTTGAAATTGACAGGTGGTTTCAACTTGTACACATGGAATGTATACCATAGGGTACCATTTGGTCAGCATTGCTTCCATATACTTCGCCAGGCTGCCCTCTTTCATCTTTCCCATCCTAATCCCTCGGCCAACTATCAATCTGATCTGGACATACTAGGTTTCTGAGACCTTGGAAGCATGTATAGTGTAATTCCTGTCTTTCACAGTCCTATCATTTTGTAGCCGATATCCTCATTCCTCAATCGGTCGGACCTCTTCCCTTTTCTCTTCTAATTAGTGCCAACAGGGGCTGATAATCTCGTTTGTTTTGCACTTACAATAACAATCCCCAACAACCCACCTTCTGAAAGTAATTCAACATTTAAGAATTGTATATGGATCCTATCAGAAAACTCAAATTTGCCACGAACAGATCAATCTATACCTAAATGTGTGGATAGTTAGTGTTTTTCAAATTGAACTTTATTTATTTATTTATTTATTTATTTATTTATTTATTTATTTGTCAAGGCACCTGAGCTAAAGCTCACTGTGGTGCAGTACATTCTATTATTATCATGGCTACAGAGTGTTTATAAAATAAATTAATACACTCCAGTAATATAAGTTTGTAACATCAAATACGAGTAGTTCAACAATAATTGTGTACTATATATATCACACATATTAGGCCTAATCTATCATAGAAATATAATCATATGTATATGTTTATAATTGAATTATTCCATACTGATATGCTGTAAGAGTAAACAAGCAGGCAACCAAACAACTAAATATACACAATGTATCATAATTAATAGCGCAAATTGAAACAGCTGTAAGTACACGATAGTAAAAGAAAAAAAAAAGGAAGAAAGGTCTTGGTAAACATGAGGGGCTGCCTGGCCGAGGCGGTAAAGGCGTGCTCGGTTCACCCGGAAGGACGTGGGTTCGAATCACCGTCAGGAAGTCGTAAAATTTAAGAAATGAGATTTCCACTTCCGGAGGTGCATATGGCCCTGAGGTTCATTCAGACTACACCAAAAATGAGTACCAGGTTAATTCCTGGGGGCAAAGGCGGCCGGGCGTAGAGCTAACCACTCTACCCCATCACGTGCTGAGGTTAACGATGGTGGAAGCCTTTACCTTCCACTCCTTAAAGGGCCTACATGGCCTGTACGGAGGTGACTTTGCTTTGCTTTGCTTAGTAAACATGGGTCCGCAATTTAAAATTTGTGGTTACCAGCCACCACTGTCCGGCTCCATGGCTAAATGGTTAGCGTGCTGGCCTTTGGTCACAGGGGTCCCGGGTTCGATTCCCGGCAGGGTCGGGAATTTTAACCAATATTGGTGAATTCCCATGGCAATGGGGCTGGGTGTATCTGTTGTCCTTATCACCATTTCATCCTCATCACGACGCGTAGGTCAACTACGGGTGTCAAATCAAAAGACCTGCACCTGGCGAGCCGAACATGTTTTCGGACACTCCCGGCATACGCCATTTCATTTCATTTACCAGCCACCACTGACTTGACTGTGTGTAAACGTCATTCTACTTAGGAAAAGGTACTAATACAACATTAAGAAAAGTTATTAGATACTTAGGTAGAAGTGTAGTCGTTTTTAATGAACAAGAAACCAGTCTTTCTTAGGATGTTACAGCCCCTGTGCCAGCGGAATTAACCAATTTTGGTTACATTTCCCGACCCTATTGGGAATCGAACCCGGGACTCCTGTGACCAAAGACCAGCACGCTAACCATTTAGCGATGGAGCCGAACACTTTTTGTCCTATACTTCGTTTCTGCCTCCGGCTAGGCAAACAGGAGTCATATATAGGATTTTTTCTGTTGTTTTGATGTCACGTGAAAACAGCTGAAGATCATTTTACGAAATTCCTGTTATTGTTCGCGTTTTTTTTTTTTTTTTTTTTTTGCTTCTTCTTACATTTTTCTTTACCTCGCACCGTCTTATGGAAACGATGGGGTAGGAAAAGGCTAGGAGTGGGAAGGAAGCGACCGTGGCCTTAATTAAGGTACAGTCCCAGCATTTTCCTGTTGTGAAAATGGGAAACTAAAGATAAACATATTCAGGGCTGCCGACAGTGGAGTTCGAATCCACTATCTCTCGAATGTAGGGTGACAGCTACGTGACCCAAACCACGCATCCACTTGCTCGTTATTCCTTTATTTATGTTGAAGGGAAATTACATTGTAACTTGGACTATAAATTATTTAATTAGTGTAGCGTGCAGTGGCAGTTTAGACAAAAGTATGCAAGTTATTTCTCAAATATCTCAGTAAATAATAGCTCTATCCAAAAATCATACATAGCAAACGTACTGTAGAGAAATAGCAATCTGGTAATTGTAGTACTGTTAATACTATTCGTTCAACGACAAATAACGGAGATATTGTAACCAAATTTGTTGTAATTTTTCAAAAATAATTCCCTTGTCGTTTTACGTTTATATCGTAATCATACCCAATGAAATGAAATGGCGTATGGCTTTTAGTGCCGGGAGTGTCCGAGGAGAAGTTCGGCTCGCCAGATGCAGGTCTTTAGGTTTGACTCCCGTAGGCGACCTGCGCGTCGTGATGAGGATGAAATGATGATGAAGACTACACATACACCCAGCCCCCGTGCCAGCGAAATTAACCACTTAAGGTTAAAATCACAGACCCTGCCGGGAATCGAACCCGGAACCCCTGTGACCAATGGTCAGCACGCTAACCATTTAGCCATGGAGCTGGACATACCCAATGGGTGCTCTAGTTTTTACGCGGAATCACAGTTATTTTTCTCAAGTGCTTTGTCTATTTCGATATTTAGTTTTATCTGTAAACTATTAAAGATGCTCTCATCTGTCACTACATACGAAGAAGTTCAGTAGTCTGTGACCGAGCTCGATAGCTGCAGTCGCTTAAGTGCGGCCAGTGTCCAGTATTCGGGAGATGGTGGGTTCGAGCCCCACTGTCGGCAGCCCTGAAAATGGTTTTCCGTGGTTTCCCATTTTCACACCAGGCAAATGCTGGGGCTGTGCCTTAATTGGGGCCACGGCCGCTTCCTTCCCACTCCTATCCCTTTCCTGTCCCATCGTCGCCGTAAGACCTATCTGTGTCGGTGCGACGTACAGCAACTAGCAAAAAAAAAAAAAAGCAGTCTGTGAAGTTACAAGCTTTCTTTCTTCAGTAGAGTTATGGTATATAATTACGTTATCATACTAATTGTGACGACTTTCCTGCTCATCAGGAAGAAACACGACTGTGTTAGAAATATGAAAATTACAGTAGAAGTTTCCAATTAATACGGCTCTGTTCAAAATAAGTTGCCTGCAGGTACCGTATCGCAGTCAAGAGTCAGCATGTAATCCGAGACTTCTCTGACTGGTGGGAGTTTAGTTACGCATGCTTCACCTAGCACATTCCACTCTAGGCAGCATAACGTCATCCCCATTACGGATCATGTTCTTTACCGGTAACTGAAATAGGAAGAACAGCGTTCATTCTCGATGTAAAGTACGATGATACAGTCAGTAAACTTAGCTGTGTGGGGGGTTATAATAATGGCGTATGGCCTCCGGAGAGGCCTGGTGCAGGTCTTTTTCTAGTAGACGGCCTATTAGGCGATCTGCATGTCTGTGCAGATGAGGGGCCCTACCTAGGATGATTTCTAATGTTGAATACGCCACACACACCCAGCCCCCGAGCCATTGGAATTAACCAATTAAGGTTAAAATCCCCGACCCGGCCGGGTATCGAACCCGGGACCCTCTGAACCGAAGGCCAGTACGCTGACCATTCAGCCAACGAGTCGGACTTGTGGGGGGATTAAAATTATGATACAGGACAGTCTTTTTACACTTCACAGCATTTTAAAGCAAGAATTGTGCGAACTGTAACACAGATCAAGCAAGTCTGTTTACGCGGTTTAAAACTTTGTAAACGTAAGTCACGGGGACTTCAGCTTTGCAAGGAATTCGAATAACAGGAGTACGATTTTTATTAACTTCACATTTACTGACTGGGAATCGAATCGCCACCGTCTAGGTCACGGGACTAGTGATGTTAGGGAACAATTAACTCTGCCTAACAGAGATACATCAGCCCAATAGGTCTGTCTCATTTTGTTGTGTGATCTGCACAAAATTCTGTAGAAACCAAAGTGCTTCCCAATATTATTAAAAACTATGCTTCAAATTCATAGTTACAGAACATTGCAGAGGAATACATCCTCACAGTAACTGATAGCAGCTGACCAGTAAGCCTTCATTTCTGAGTACTTTTGGTTAAAATAACTAGTTAAAAGAACGAGCGAGTTGGCCGTGCGGTTAAAGTCGTGCAGCGGTGAGCTTGCATTCGGGAGATAGTGGATTTGAACCCCACTCTCGGCGGCCCTGAAGATGTTTTCTTTAGTTTTTAATTTTCACGCCAGGCAAATGCTGGGTCTGTACCTTAATAAGGCCGCGACCGCTTCCTTCACACTCCCAGCCCTTTCCTATCCAAACGTCACCAAAAGACCTATCTGTGTCGGGGCGACGTAAAGCAACTAGTAAAAAAACTAGTTCAAAGGTAAATTAAGTTCCACTCTTCAATCAACCCGGAACTACCAGCGAAATAGTACTGCTATATGCATTGGACAATTAAGCCCAGTGTTCTCCCTAGAACCTTTTTAATGGGCGGACCGCCCTGCCGTTTTTACAGACCGCCCTGCCTCGATATGTGCTAGTTCCACAATACTAATATATATTTGAGTCGTTGAGTGTTGCAAATTTAAATACTGTAAATGATAAATCTTCATTATTGTCAGAATAATTGCATCAATTACATCGGAGTTTAATTGTTTAGTTTAACTACCATATAGTATCGTGCGTGAGCGGTGCCTGGATTAGCGTGGAATCGCGTGCGATTCCGCATGACGTCACAAACCTGTATGGTACTTCACAGCAACGAAATGATCAGCCCCCGTGTTACGTGAATGTGAACGAACAATAGAACACCAAAAATGTCTTGTTTGTGATAACACTAAAATAGTTCAATTTTACAGTTAATGTTTAAAAAACCAACCCCCACGGCACTTAACGCCCTTGAAAGGGCCTTGGCCTGCCTAGCGACTGTTGCTCAGCCCGAAGGCCTGCAGATTACGACGGGTCATATGGTCGGCACGGCGCATCCTCTCGGTCGTTATTCTGGACTTTCGAGACCGGTGCCGCCATCTCACTGTTAGATAGCTCCTCAGTTCTAATCACGTAGGCTCAGTGGACCTCGAATCAGCCCTCAGGTCGAGCGAAAAATCCCTGACCTGGCCGGGAATCGAACCCGGGGCCTCCGGGCGAGAGGCAGGTATGCTACCCCTACACCACGGGGCCGGCCCAGTTAATGTCTACCTGTCCGATATTATTAATGTCCTGAAGGGAATGAACTCATTTTATCATATCCCTTTTTTACGCCCCATTTCCCGCCCGGCTACTCATTCCTCGCACCCGGCTGACGAACATTTCTGGGGAGAACACTGAAGCCTATCCACCTGTTCATTACATTTAACTTCACCTCAAGAACATATTCTGGAGAAAAAACTTCTCACCCGCGAATAAGATTGTCAATGTTATAGGGCCTATGGCAGAACGACAAGGGCGCTGAGTCCAGCATCTGACGTTATACGCCGACTGATAAAGAAACAGTTTATTCTTCTCTTACCGCTTCATCCCACACTTGTGGGATCGCGGGTGCGAACCGTATCGTACATGTGGATTTGGCCCTGTATTAGGCCGGATGGCCTTCCTGGTGCCAACCCTTTGGAGGGATGTAATCACTATTACGTGTTTCTGCGGAGGTTGGTAGTCTGGTGTGTTGTCTGAATACGAAGAGGAAAGTGTTGCGACAAACACAAAGACCCATTCCCCGAGCCAGAAGAATTAATCACACTCGATTAAAATCCCCAACTACCGGGCGAGTTGGCCGTGCGGTTAGGGGCGCGCGGCTGTGAGCTTGCATCCGGGAGATAGTGGGTTCGAATCCCACTGTCGGCAGCCCTGAAGATGGTTTCTCGTGGTTTCCCATTTTCACACCAGACAAATGCTGGGGCTGTACCTTAATTAAGGTCACGGCCGCTTCCTTCCAACTCCTAGGCCTTTTCTATCCCATCGTTGTCATAAGACCTATCTGTGTCGGTGCGATATAAAGACACTAGCAAAAAAATCTCCGACTCGACCGGGAATCGAACATGGGACCCTCTGAACCGAAGACCTCAAAGCTGACCATTCAGCCAAGGAGTCGAACTGATAAAGAAATAGTGCGCATCCTGTAAAAACTACATAAATAGCAAAACTAAATAGTAAATAGCTACATCTACGGACGTTGTACAAATTATTAAAATATCTACATTTTTTGCTTTACGTCGCACTGACACGGATAGGTCTTACGGCGACGATGGGACATGGAAGAGCTAGGATTTGGAAGGAAGCGGCCGTGGCCTTAATTAAGGTACAGCCCCAGCATTTGCCTGGCGTGAAAATGGGAAACCACGGAAAACCATCTTCAGGGCTGCCGACAGTGGGGTTCGAACCTACTATCTCCCGAATACTGGATACTGGCCGCACTTCAGCGACTGCAGCTATCGCGCTCGGTATTAAAATATCGTGCGATGGAGCTGAACATACATATGTCGAACTAGGGCACTTCATTTCACCTTCTTGTGGCTCAAACGGACATGCGGATGCACGATACATCAATAAAAAGAAATACCAGATTTCAAGAGACGCTTTTTAACAAATTGCAAGAGGCGGGGTGAACGGCGCGCCAGACTGCCCGTCAATCGGAACGTTCAAACTTCACAGTCGGACTGTGTTGGGAACAGTGGACCTGCCAGATCACCAAGAGGGAGGTTTCTTGTTGCCAGACACGCATGAACGGATCGAACGGCCGCCTTGTCTATCATCCAGTGACAGCTTCGCTACGGCACCCCATCTCCACCACAGGAATTTCCAGATGCCTAGCACTGGCAGTCAGCGATCTCGATTACCTTTACGTTTCTACCATTAACATCTTAACTTGACAAATTGGGGCAAATATTCATTTATAGGAAGGGGAGTTAGGGATTGGAATAACCTACCAAGGGAGATGTTCAATAAATTTCCATTTTTTTTTTTTTTGAAATCATTTAAGATAAGGCTAGAATACAACACATAGGGAATCTGCCACCTGAGCGACTGCCCTAAATGCAGATCAGTATTGATTGATTGCTTGATTGATTGACTTTCGTCTGAAGTGGTGATAGAACTACGTTGAATACTATGGATTGGTGACATACTGTGTTTAGGGAGGCTTTTCTCTGGGAGCGGATGTCCACCATGCAGGATAGCAGTTGAGCGCTACAAACACCGTCTCATCGTCTTTACAGTGACACGCTACGCGTCTCCTAAAGCAGGCGTGATGGTTGGGGGATCGTCAAAGGTAATGATACGAGGTGCAACGAAGACGACGCTGGAGAAATCCTGCCTTTCTTGACATAGTACCCAGGAGTCATTTTCCAGAGAGATAACGCGCTCCCACAAACGGATCGAGTTTCATAGGAGTGTTAATGGCATGTTTCAACACTTTCTTGGCCTGGTTTGGTCACATGATTTATCAGTTATCAGTGGTATCACTAATAGAACATTTGTGGGATCAGATGAGACGCCTGCCTCATCTATGTAGAAATGTTCGTGATCTGAGGCGTGATTCAGAACAATTCTGGGCAAAGCGTTCGTTTCATTCCATTGTCGACCGTATAAGTGCTTTTATCAAGCCACGCGGCGGCACGGTAGCAAAGGAAATCTTAATCTGCGTTGCAGGTGGTTGGAACATTTTCCGGATGTAAACCTATTGTAGCAGGAACATTAACATTAAAGTTAGGAGAGAATTTGCCAAAATGTTTGTGTGGAGTGTTTTGTTGTATAGTTGCGAAACATGGCTCTTAGCAAAAGAGGATATAAAACGCCTGGAAGCAATGGAAATGTGGATATGGAGGAGGATGCTGAAGATTAGTGGGACAGATAAAAAGTCAAACAATAGGGTCCTTAAGGAAATAGACGAAACAAGGGAATTGATCAACACTACAGAAAAGAGGAAAACCAAATTCCTTGGCCACACACTTCGACATAACAGATTCCTCTCGACTCTGCTGGAAGTAAACGTTCTGGGTAAGAAGGGAAGAGGAAGGCCGAGGAAGAAGTATCTGGATTCCGTGATGGACAAGCTGAATTTGAAAAAAAATATGTAGACCTGAAAAGCTCAGCAGAGGAGAGACAAATGTGGTTGCAGCGACAAGACCTTGCCTTTAGGATATGAATGAATGAATCCTATTGTAATCATTTCTTACTATCCATACTATCACACTAATGAAATTTCATTATAATCCAACAGTTTTCTTCTTGATACGCAATTTTTCTTGAAATTGGCATATTTATGGAAAAGAACAGAGACAATGCTCCAAGTAGCCTACGCAGTGGCCTCCATGGTATGCACTAGCCAGCGTCTCGGTGGGTGTGTTAGGTACCAACTGATGAGCCCAACCTAGCACACGGGGGCGAAACCCTGGCAACCAGGTTAGCTGGAAAATTTATAATGTCCAATAACGGACCATTTAGATTGGTATTATAAATTTACTCATTCGGGACATATTTCAGGTTCCCTATGGGAATCAACATCTATATCATTGGATCATATTGTGTAATGAGGTGTGTATCCAAACGGAAGGAGCCATTTATTAGCCTGTACTAATGGTCGATCTGTGAAGCAAGTGTAAATCAACAGTAGTTATCAACACTGAGCAGTAAAACATTCATTCGAAGTTCGGTTTTCAGTATTTTGCTATTTGCTTTACGTCGCACCGACACAGATAGGTCTTATGGCGACGATGTGACAGGAAAGTCCTAGGAATGGGAAGGAAGCGACCGTGGCCTTAATCAAGGTACAGCATTTGCCTGGTGTGAAAATTGGAAACCACGGAAAACCATCTAAATGGCTGCCGACAGTGGGGTCAGAACCCACTATCTCCCGGATGCCAGCTCACAGCTGGTTTTCAGTATGTTGCATTATTACTTCATTTAGGTGCATGGTTGCTTCTCCATCAATCTATCATCAGTTGTCATAGAAAGCCTACTTGTCATCAGAGTGACAAACGCCTCTACACACTAGCGGGGACAATACAACTATAAAAATAGTACTGTACTAGGGAAATGAGGTAGTTCCCCGTGCTATTGCATATCAGTCTACCAAACCTCCTGATATGCACACCACAATCGAATCAACAAGCGAGAGACGGCTTCAGACTATGCAACGCAGGAGCTGGCTGTGTAAGGAATAAATATACAGGCTGAAGGAAAAATGCCATCCAGAAGTAGCAGGTCGTGTTAAAGGGAACCAGGACGATTAAAATGAAGATGAGAATCAACCTTCTACCTCGCAAATTTTCATCCAGATTCATATTGGGTAAGTAACGCAAGGTCGTTTTAGACAAGGTCTACAGCAAAAAATGCCTGGAAAGGAGCCACCGCAACGTCTTATATCTCAATTACGATGCGAAACCCACTTTTTCGGTGCCTAGTAGTCATGAAACATCAAGATCCGTCAAGAGCCGTATGCCGATTGTTACATGCATACAATACTCCCGTCGACCACACCGTCGTTTAAAAGTAAAATTCGATTTGAAACCAAGCTAAACTCCAATCTGATGAATGGCCTAATGGCTGCGAATTGTGAGTTAGAGAGCTGGTTCTTATCCTCATTTTGATTGTCCTGGTCCCCTTTATCACGGTTTGTTGGAAACTGCACAGTGAACACTACGCTAATGAGCAATGGAATCTGAGAAAGCTGCAGTTTTAGTAAACGGCGCTGTGGCGGCTCGGCAAATGTAATAGTAAAGCGTGGTACATGACCGCGATGTCGTTAGACCTCGTACTGGCCATGAGAGTAACGTGTGAGGACAGGATGGGTAATACATGAGATCTCGACGCGTTTAATCACGGCCGGATTCACGGTGCTAAACGTATTGGCTATTCATCTCCAAAGTCGGTTACGTGCCAGATGCGACCGTGCCGGATGCGACCCGGCCATTATCGTGCCAATAGCGACCGAGTGGATAAGCATCGTGCCGCATGCGACCCATTAATCACTTACAGTTGATCTGCATTAAGGGCTGTCACCAAGTGGCAGATTGCTTATTAGTAGCTAACTTGGTCTCTTCTAAATTAAAGGTCTGACACCGTGGTTAGCAGGTTCGAGTGCCGTTGGTCGAAAGAAAAATATAATAATGTTGCTCTCTTTACGTCCCAGTAACTACTTTTATGGTTTAAGGAGACGCAGAGGTGCCAGAATTTAGTCCCGTAGGACTTATTTTACGTGCCAATAAATCCACCGACACAAAGCTGACGTTTTTGAGCACGTTCAAATGCCACCGGACTGAGCCAGGATCGAACCTGCCAAGTTGGAGTCGGAAGACCAGCATCTCAACCGTCTGAGCCGTCAGAGCCAATTAGCCTGGATTAATAAAAAAATTCACCATCAGAATGTTGGCCGGCAGGGTAGGAAAATCGGTGGTAGACAGTTTCTAATCACTAGATTGCATGCCAAAAGCCTGGATTCAAATCCAAACCTTTCCGCAGTGTTCAAATGGAGTGAGGGGATATGATGCTGTTTTAGACCCCTTGGCATTATTCGAGAGAAGTAGGCTACGTGCCATAACCGGGTTTCATCTCTCCCTACTTCATTGTCATCATCCCACATCCAGACCCGCAGGCCGCCCACGGTAGTCCGGTAGAAAGACCTGCACCAGGCGAGCCGAACACGTCCTCGCACACTCCTGGTACAGACGTGCACATTAATGGTGTCCCGACATAAACAATCAACACTGCCCCACTCTAGTACTGAAAAGAAGGGGAGAGAGTGGAGGGGTAGTGTTGAAGGCCAATCCAGTACAAAACATGGGGGAAGGGAGTGAAGGGGTAGTGTCGAAGGCACAATGACTCACCTTCTCGCTTAACGCCTTGCTGCATGGACTGCATGCAGACAGCCCGCTACAAGACTTCGTTGTGATCGAAATGGGCACAGTGGCGGATGTATTGAAGTACAGCTTAAGGTTACTTACTCGTCCGGCCCCGCGGTGTACGGGGCAACGCGTCCGGCCGCCCCGGGTTCGATTCCCGGCCGGGTCAGGGGGTTTCAATTGTAAAGGATTATATCCCTGGCCTTGGGACTGCGTGTTCGTGTCGTCCTTAACGTTTCTCACATTCAACACTCAACACTCCCGCAATTCCAATTACATGCAGGTTCATATATTGTGCAAGTAGGGGCAAAAGAACTCTAAAGGTCGACGCCCCGAAGAAATAGCATTTTAACATAAAAAAATTAAAAAGTAGTCTACTCTGTTAATTACAGTATTAAGCGGTAAAGGAGGTTTTTAATCGAAAAGTATTTTATACTAGTTAGGAATATTTTGTAGCTGCGTTATATCGGGTCTACCAATCCTTCTTCACCTCGTTCTTGCCATATTTCTATCCATCTCCAAACTGTCTTAAGACTGCATGGTATTACTTGTGCTATTGCTTGGGGGGCCATGTGAGCCTCCCACATGCCAATAATACGGCCTCGATTCACCTGTGATAGGATAGGAGCCATCTTATTACAATGTTACAGTATAACGCCGGAATACACACACTGTGTATTTAGCACTACCTGTTCAATCCTTTCCCCTCCTTTTCAGTACTGGAGTGGCCTTCAACACTATCTCTTTACTCTCTCCCCTCCTTTTCAGTACTGGAGTGGGGCAGTGTTGATTGTTTATGTCGGGACACCATTAATGTGCGTGCGTGTACTAATAGGTCACGATAAGTAAGTGGGCCTAAGTCGTAATAATTTCAGAGAATTAGGAATTTATTTATTTTTTGCTCGTGGCATTACGTCGTACCGACACAGACAGGTCTTAAGACGACGATGGGATAGGAAAGGGCTAGGAATGGGAAGGAAGCGGTCCTGGTCTTAATTAAAGTACAGCCCCAGCATTTGCCTGGTGTGAAAATGGGGAAACCACGGAAAACCATCTTCAGGGCTACCGACAGTGGGATTCGAACCCACTATCTCCCGGATGCAAGCTCAGGGCCGCGCGCCTCTAACCGCATGGCCAATTCGCCCGGTGGGAAAAGACGTAAACGCACACCATGTTTCGTGTTGTAAAACGAGTTTCTCCCAGAAGTGTTATATAACGTAGGGGCAGTAGCTGCTTATAGGACTTACTGAAATGGCATTGCACTTCGTTTAGCTTACCTTATCTTGGGTGATGACACAACTTAACTGACAAATTGCTGTCAACGCCGGTCGCATCCGACACGGTTACAGATTATGCGGTCGCTAGTGGCACGGGTCGCATGCGGCACGGTCGCATCTGGCACGCCACCTCCAAAGTCATCCAGGCAATCGCCGTGGAGCAACGTGTTGATGACAGGGGTCACCGTCACCTTTCACTTCGCTTCGCTTCGCGCGCACCACAGTAACTTTACATAGCAGTTCCAATTAGTCAGGTTCGAAAATTCAAACATTGGCTATCAGTATCACAACGCACGATTGTTGTACACTTGGTTTAGTACCGATAACTCGCACAATCCAGTGGCGTATACTGAGGGCTACCAAGGCTGTCGGTGAAGCCCAAACCTCAATTATTGAGAACGATGGAAGTATAATGCGCGTTATAATGTAAGCATCTGACACATTGCTCCATTTTCAAAACTTGAGAGCAGTGAGAAAAAAACGTTGCACGTATTTCTGAGAGCTAAGCATCGGAGACTGATATTGCAGCCCAGATTCTCGTCCCTCTCCCCTCTACTCAACCATAGCGGCATGCTGCTGTATAAACCTCGGACGGTGTCCGGACATTTCGTACCACGGACATTCCATACCACTTGATTTTTGAGGACATTTCGTACCACCTAGGTCCTTATCTGCCTGCGAACGGGTTTCCCGTAATCCCCAAATATTTACGCCAGGACAATCCGTACCACTTGATGTCAAATTGGAATTCCATTTCCACGCCAGCGGGCGTAATGAGCCTTCACAGACACACTTTAGAAATCAGAAACAAAAATAATTTACAATATTTGCTGAAGAAAACTTCTATACTATTTTAATAATTGCCGTTCAAACTATACTTATCACTTATATTTACGTAAATATCATAAGAAAGTCGATTTTTGAAGTATGAAGCCTGAAACAAAACAACTGTTCGAGCGCAATATACCTGACCGGCACAAGGATGGATAATATTACTACTATTGTGAATATTTATAAACTAATGCATTATTTCATTATCAAGTAAGTCCAATAAAAGTTTCTGGTGAACTGGCCAATATGGGCTTGAAGGTCACGCGGAAACAGGAAACTACTGAAGGATGGAAGTAACTGGGTCCCCGCAAATGGCGAATACGAGATAAAAATGAATACGTGCAGCAATCAGATAACTTGCGCCCGACGGTAGGTTAGCTAACATCAGCAATGGTCACACCGTGCGGAGGCTTCTCCACCAGTAATGGACAATGGATATACAAATGAATACATTCATTACGAAATCGCTTATACTTCGCAATACTTCCATTCTCTTTAAAGTGGTACGGAATGTCCTCTCCTAATATTTAACTGACACTTCGCAGGTAATCCGCCGGTCAAGTGGTACGAAATGTCCGTGGTACTAATTGTCCTAGAACCATATCGGTAAGGAGCAGAGACGGGGGAGAGGGGGTAGGGGGGGGGGGTAGGTGTGTTAGGCTTCGGTCCGTCAGATCGCCACTGCTATCAACCATGCGTTACTCATCGTATATACTTCCTCATCTCATGCTCAGTATTGCCAACTTATATTTTCAAGATCCGCTAAATACTACTAAAAATCCGCTTAAATTCCGCCAAGAAATCCGATCTCAAATAATGAGCAATAAAAATGAGCAAACCGGGCGAGTTGGCCGTATGGTTAGAGGCGCGCGGCTGTAAGCTTGCATCCGAGAGGTAGTGGGTTCGAACCCTACCGTCGACAGCCCTGAAGATGGTTTTCCGTGGTCTCCCATTTTCACATCAGGCAAATGGTGGGGCTGTACCTTAATTATCGCCATGGCCGCTTCCCTTCCAACTCCTCGGCCTTTCCTATCCTATCGTCGCCGTAAGACCTATCTGTGTCGGTGCGACGTAAAGCCACTAGCAAAAAAGAGCAATAATAATAATAATAATAATAATAATAATAATAATAATAATAATAATAATAATAAATGTCTGCACTCGCCTGATCTGTGAGTTTTACTGGGATTAACCCCCTGCGTGCGAGCCGGCGAGCTAAAGCTTGTAGGCGTTTTAGTGGTGGGTGCAAACTAGGTGAATCCTCTCTCACAGTTTCATTATATGTCGTCATTCGTCAACTAAGATAAAAGTACTCTTTCCCCACGCATTACAAATTTATGACAACATGATCTCATAACATCAAATCCAAATAACATGTTTCCTCATGTGACTGCTAGCTCCTGACAAGAAATACGGAATACCTTAAGAGACGGACTGGAGTACAAAATTTAGAAAAAACGTAAAATGAATAAACCACTAAATTCCGCTATAATAAATCTAGAATTCCGCCGAAAAAAACCCGCTGTCCGCTAAATGATATATTTCTCCGCCGGCAGTCTTCTAATTCCGCCAAATTTAGCTGAAAATCCGCTAAGTCGGCAACACTGCTCATGCTTCTGACTTAATCATATAGATAACAGAGTGCTGGTAGAGATCGAGCCAGCTAGGAAGACATCCGGTGAGGGGAAGTGTGCGAGTGAGAAAGCTTGATGATGATGATGCTTGTTGTTTAAAGGGGCCTAACATCGAAGGTCATCGGCCCCAAAGTGAGAAAGCAGAGCCGTGGGAGCGAGAACGCTGACTTCCCCTTCTCGCTCAGTGTTGTGGCGACGTACAGTTGACCCGAAATATTTGTTATAACTGACAGGTAACACTCCGCATATTTCTATTTCACTTTCCTTCTACATCCTTGTAGGAAGACACTGCAGGGCTACTGTTATAGGAGCAATATAGTTTTATTTTTTTTAGGTACAACTGCTAAAATGAAATGCAATTTTTCAGGTTCTCTTTTGTTGGTTGGAATCGAACCCGTGATCATGGGTCAGACACCACCACTGATCTCCCGAGGAAGCTAATAAACCAGTGAACGATGGGTACGACCGCTGTAAAATTCAGCAGTTGTATTTAATAATAATAATAATAATAATAATAATAATAATAATAATAATAATAATAATAATAATAATAATAATAATGGTACATGGCATCTGCGTAGGCTTGGTGATTTCCTAATGAGGATAACATGAATGGCGAAGACGTCATAAACACCCAGCCCCAAGCCAGGGGAATTAACAGTATGAGGAGGTTGATTCTGAAAATTGATCCGGGGCCATCGGACCAAAAGCAAGCATTCTATCCATTTAGCCACAAAGCCGGACTTTAATTTCCTAAACCTTAGGCTACCATATCCACTGAACAGGGGTTGAGCATTGGCAGCAGCAGAGGCCACGGCGGTTACGTGCCAGATGCGACCGTGCCGGATGCGACCCGGCCATTATCGTGCCAATAGCGACCGAGCGGATATGCACCGTGCCGCATGCGACCCATCAATCACTTACAATTGATCTGCATTAAGGGCTGTCACCAAGTGGCAGATTGCTTATCAGTAGCTAACTTGGTCTTTTCTAAAATAAAGGTCTGACACCGTTGTTAGCAGGTTCGAGTGCCGTTGGTCGAAAGAAAAATATGATAATGTTGCTGGCTTTACGTCCCAGTAATTACTTTTATGATTTAAGGAGACGCCGAGGTGCCGGAGTTTAGTTCCGCAGGACTTATTTTACGTGCCAGTAAATCCACCGACACAAAGCTGACGTATTTGAGCGCCTTCAAATACCACCAGACTGAGCCAGGATCGAACCTGCCAAGTTGGAGTCGGAAGACCAGCATCTCAACCGTCTGAGCCGTCGAGCCACTTAGCCCGGATGAAAAAAAATTCACCATGAGAATGTAGGCCGGCAGGGTAGGAAAGTTGGTGTATACAATTTGTAATCACTAGATTGCGTACCAAAAGCCTGGATTCAAATCTAAACTTCTTCACAGTGTTCAAATGAAGTGAGGGAATATGATGCTGTTGTTGGTGATTCGGCCGTCGGATAGGGACGTAAAGCATTGAGCAGACCCCTTGGTATTATTCAAGAGGAGTAGGGTACGTGCCGACACCGGGTTTCATCTTTCCCTACCACATTATCATAATCTCACATACAGACGCGCTGGCCTCCCATGTGCGTCAGGTAGAAAGACCTGCACCAGGCAAGCCGAACACGTCCTCGGACACTCCCGGCACTAATAGGACACGATAAGTAAGTAGGCCTAAGTCGTAAATAATTTCAGAGAATTAGGATCTTCTTTTCTTGCTAGTGGTATAACGTCGCACCGACACAGACAGGTTTTAATGCGACGATGTCCGACTCGTTGGCTGAATGGTCAGCGTACTGGCCTTCGGTTCAGAGGGTCCCGGGTTCGATTCCCGGCCGGGTCGTGGATTTTAACCTTCATTGGTTAATTCCAATGGCCCGGGGGCTGGGTGTTTGTGCTGTCCCCAACATCCCTGCAACTCACACACCACACATTACACTATCCTCCACCACAATAACACGCAGTTCCCTACATATGGCAGATGCCGCCCAGCCTTACAAGGGCTGCACTCGGCTAGAAATAGCCACACGAAATTATATATATTATAGGCGACGATGGGATAGGAAAGGGCTAAGAGTGGGAAGGAAGCGGCCTTGTCCTTGATTAAAGTACACATCGACTTTCACCTTTGCCTGATGTGAAAATGGGAAACCAAGGAAAACCACCTTCAGGGCTGCCGACAGTGGGATTCGAACCCACTTTCTCCCGGATGCCAGCTCACAGCTGCGCGCTCCTAACCGCACGGCCAACTCGCCCGGTAGGAAATTTATTGAACACCCCCCCTTGGTAAATTATTCCAATCCCTAACTCCTCGTCCTATAAACGAATATTTGCCGCAATATGTCGTCTTGAGTTCTAACTTTGTCTTCATATTGTGATATTTCCTACTTTTAAAAACACCACTCAAACTTATTCGTCTACTAATGTCATTCTACGCCATCTCACCACTGACAGCTCGGAACGTCCCGCTTAGTCGTGCAGCTCGTCTTCTTACTTCTAAGTCTTCCTAGCCCAAGATTTGCAATGTTTTCGCAACGCTACTCGTGTGTTTTGTTACCAAACATTATCGATTGTTTTCTGAAAGGGATTCAAACTTAATTTCGGAGTCCCCGGTACAGCGTAATTAGATTCTGATACAAATTTAGATATGACTAGCTAATGTACCCGTGCTTCGCTACGGAATTCTACATTGTATTCAGAATTCTAGGTTAAATACTCTACACGTTGTGAATAAGATTATATTAAACTACATAGCTCTTAAAGTTACTCAGAAAAGCGACGGGCAAGTCACCATACGTATTTTCGCATGTGAAGACTTGGTTAGGAAATTATAATGGCAGGTCCTCTTGCCTACTGTCAGTCACAATCAACTTGGTAAGTTTTCATTATGATGGTAGGCCCACTTGCCTACTGCCAGTCAGTGGAGTTGGGCAGTTTGATGGTAATGGCAGGCACTCACTCTCTACCTGTCTTTTTACATCATCAGAAAGACTGTCTTTGTGGTTTTGCCACCTGAAATCATCATAGGTCATTACAATGAAGTCAACAGAAATGTCGCAGTTACAAGCAATGCTATCATAATTATGAAATACTCGATAAAATAGAAAACCGCACATTTTCTCATTTTTAACAGTACTATGCTGCCGATCTAACAGTCCAAAGTTCCCGACCTGGAATGACCAGGCCGCAGACAGCCGTGAACAATCCTCTGCCATTATTCCTTTAAGTGTGCACACTGCTCATTCCAATCAGTGCCACAGAGAAGGAATCAAATGCGTGGAGTACTATGATAAACCAGTATGTTACGTACCAGTAGTACCAGAAAATCGATGAACCAGAGGAAAGTCATGCTAAAGAAGAAAGTTATCTAACTCCACATTCCCCTGTGGAGGGGGGCGGTAGAATTACACCCACGGCATTCCCTGCGTGTCGTAAGGGGCTCTCAACTTGGGAGCGTGGGTTAGTGACCACGAGGGCACTGAGTTGAGTCCTAGCACTGCTTCCACTTACTTGTGCCAGGCTCCTCATTTTCATCTATCCTATCCGACTTTCCTTGGTCAAATCTTGTTCTATTCCAATCCCGATGGGATTAGAACTTTCTAGGCCTAGAGAGTCGTTCGTTTTCACGCCCTTCGTGGCTCTTGTCTTTCTTTCGCTGATATCTTCCTTTTTCGCAGTGTCGGATTCCTTCCATTTTTCTCCCTGATTAGTGTTAAATAAAGGATGGTCACCTAGTTGCACTTCCTCTTAAAACAATAATCACCGCCACCACCACCACCACCACCACATTAACACGTAGCATTTCTCCTCTAATGGTTGGCGTCAAGAAAAGCATCCAGCCGTAAAAGAATGCCAAATCTGCTACACACCCTGACCCGCAGTAAGAACCGGATAGAGTGGGGAGTAATAGAAACGAGCCCACTGGCATCACTGCTCGCTTCTCACCAAGGCAGTCCGGGTTTCTTTCCCGGCCAATATTTGTGGGATTTACGAAATGAAATACCACGCCCATTTTCCTGGAGATGAAAAATGGGAAACCACGAGAAATAATTTTCGAGGATGGCCGACGGGGTATTCGAACCCAGCAGCCTACCGAAGTAGCTGTAACTAGTCGTCCGGCAACGCACTGACCTAACCTGCTTGGTACCTTCTCCCAGACGTGGAGGCGCAGTTCCATATATGAAGATATTTTAGGAAAATACTATTTATTTGCTAATGGCTTTACGTCTCACCGACACAGATAGGTCTTATGGCGTCGATGGGATAGGAAAGGCCTAGGAGTTGGAGGGAAGCGACCGTGGCCTTAATTAAGGTACAGCCCCAGCATTTGCCTGCTGTGAAAATGGGAAACCACGGAAAACCATCTTCAGGGCTGCCGACAGTGGAATTCGAACCCACTATCTCCCGCATGCAAGCCCACAGCCGCGCGCCTCCAACCGCATGGCCAACTCGCCCGGTGGGAAAAGACGTAAACGCATCACCATATTTCGTGTTGCAAAACGAGTTTCCCCCAGAAGTGTTATGTAAAGTAGGGGCAGTAGCTGCTTATAAGACTTTTTGAAATTACATTGCACTTCGTTTAGCTTACCTTATCTTGGGTGATGACACAACTTATAAAATGACAATTTGCTTGTCAACGCCGGTCGCATCCGGCACGGTTACAGATTATGCGGTCGCTAGTGGCACGGGTCGCATGCGGCACGGTCGCATCTGGCACGCCACCGCCACGGCAGTAGCTTGTGAAGCAGATTTCACAACACAACAGGCTTTTCCGTTGGCTACTGGCTGCAGCTCAAAACGCTGAAGGCTTGACGTTAACTAAACTAACCATTAAAAAAGGGTAGCCTAAATCTAGAGGTAGCCCACGTCTTGATCCCAGCATACGCCACTGATCAACAATCAATCAATATTAATCAATCGATCGATCTCCTGGGTGGGTGCAGTAGAATAACACCCACGATACCTCCTGCCAATCAATCAATCAATCAATCAACCAATCAATCAATCAACCAATCAATCAATCAATCAATCAATCAATCAATCAATCAATCAATCACCACAGGGTAGTCGACCAGGTGGCAGATTCCCTATCTGTTGTTTTCCTAAACTTTTCTTAAAGAATTGCAAAGAATTTGGAAATTGATTGAACATCTCCCTTGGTAAATTATTCCAATCCCTAACTCCTCTTTCTATAAACAAATATTTGCCCCAATTTCTTCTTGAATTCCAACTTCATCTTCATACTTCTTTCCTACGTTAACAACAGCATTCAAGCTTATTCGTCTACTTATATCATTCCACACTGACAGCTCGAAACATACCACATAGTCTAACATCTCGTCTCCTTACTCCCAAGTCTTCATTCACAGACCGAAGTTTATAACATTTTCGTAACACTACACCTTTGTTGGAAACCACCCAGAACAAATCGTGCTGCTTTCCTGTGAATTATCTCCAGTTCTTGTATCAAGCAGTCCTGGTGAGGGTCCCATGCACTGCAACCATACTTTACTTGGGGTCTTGCAGAGACTGATATGCCCTCTCCTTACATCCTTACTACAACCTGTAAATACTCTCATATGCATGTGGAGAAATTTGTAACCTTTCTTGACAACCTCCTTAATATAATTTCCGCAATATACCTTGCCCTGTACTATTCGTTAGTTTCTAGTCAAACAATCAGCAGTAACTACGTTAATATTACAGGAATTACCTCCAGAAGACCAGAGATGAATGCTAGCCAAGATGTGATGCCATGTCAGTTATTTCTCCTCTACCAGACTTAAAGACTGTGGGAGCTTTAATATACTTTAACTTGCCTTGTGAGTGGGGGTAGTAGAATAACACCAACGATATCTCCTGCCTGTCGCAAGAGGCGACTAAAAGGGGCTCCAGGGACTCTTTACTTGGAAGCTGGGTTGGTGACCACGGGGTCTTCAGCTGAGCCCTGGCATTGCTTGTGCCAGGCTCCTCACTTTCATCTGTCCTACCCGACCTCAGTTGATCAACTCTTGTTCATTTCAGACCCCGACGGTATTAGGTCAAGAAGCCTAGGGAGTCTCATTTTCATGGCCGTAGATTACTTTGTCCTTCCTTGGCCGATACCTTCATTTTTCTTTATTGTCGGATCCCCTCTACTCTCCCCTCCTCCCACTCTGATTAGTGTTATCGGAGGTTGATTGCCCAGTTTTACGTCCTCTTAAAACAATATTCAGCACCACCACCAGCGCTGTGACAACAATGGTGCGGCACCACATTCTCTATGCGGTCCGTCCTTAATGTTATAAGTAGCTGCTGAAATAATATCCTAATTTGAAGGGGGTGTGCGAAGTAGCTCCTTTGGGAAGAGCTTTCGCATTACTGGCCATCCGCATGGTCGTTTGCAAGACTACTTTTTATTTATTTATTCTCTCTCGACCGCGCGTCAAAATTTCTTTTTTATTTTATTATCTCTCCATTTTCTACCTTGAAAGCCTTGCAGGCGGCCATGGACCGGGGGTGACAATGGCTCTTGAGCGGCAGTAGTCTAGCGCCGGGGATGTCTTGGTATGACCGCGACAGGGTAACCAGTGCCGAAAGGAGATATGGGATTGCCTGGTGGGTTTAGGGAGGTTTCTCATAACTTCTCCTTTACGGAGGGGTGGAAGTAGCTGGCAGAAGACTAGCCTTTGCACCTCAAGTTATTCTGTACTCTTGTACCAGGCTATGTTCCTGCGTTAGTACTCGCTTGTCGGTCATTTGTCCAAACAGGTAGGTCACCACGGGCTGTGAGGCGGGGCGGAGCCTCACGGCACCCCCCCCCCCCACAAAAAAGACACATACTAACACAACTCTAGTCTCTTTATCTCACCTAGAAAAAGGCAAACTTTGTCGAGCTGGGCTGAGCGATGACCGTCCGACCAGGCCTCCAGTGATTTCCATCTCTTCGGATCGTTGGTGAAGCACGAGGATGAACGTCATGACGTGGCTTCAGAAACTGGAAGCAGATTTCTGTCTTGCTAACATCGATGTCTTGATGTAGAGGAACAAGAGCTTGGATAAGAATAGTGAGTATATTGAATATCAATGTGTACTACCATGTATTATTTTATCTCCCTGTAAAATAAAGTTTCTCCGTGCAAGATCTTGTTTCCTTATTTTGTTAAAGGTACATTGTACTTATAACACATGGTGCCCGTCATCGTTGCAGGGTCTACCTTACTAAGGCTGCACCACTCTTAGTAATAAGCCATACAAAATACACTCTGGGGTGTACAAAATTCCCTGTACTTGCGGCAAGGTATACATTGGCCAAACATTCCGGTTCCATTGATACTCGTATCAAGGAACATCAACGTAATATCCGTCTCAACCAGCCAGACAAATCAGCAATAGCTGAGCACGCCCTATCTATGTCGCGTTCCAAGATGTTCGACTACTACTAACATGCCTTCATTCCTTCCTTGAAGAAGGCGGTGAGCCTCTTAGACGGTCACGCCGTCTCTCAGACCAGGAGATGCTTGGAGAAAGTGAGGGGGTAGGCGTTCATTGCCTATACTAGGAACTGTCTCGGCATTCACCTTAGTGCAGGAGAATGGAAAACTACGGAAAACAACTTTCAAGACAGCCGAAAGTGGGGACGAGCCCCTCTCCGTCTCCCGAATTCAGAGGCGTAGAGTCGTGGCCATCCCTCGTCTGCTCAGCTGGCTGGTCGGAGTGCAGAGTTGTCGGACCACGGACCAGCCGTGGCCACTTGTGGGCCCAGACTCACCCTGCATCCGCCGACCAGATGTTCGAGCTCTAACCTACACTATACACTAAATGTCTGGATTATACGGGAAGCTGTGGAAATGCGTATTTCAACAGAGACACTCTTCGTCACTTAAGTAATACGTGGTTGCCAGCCATTAAGGATTTATATACTGTAGGTAGTTCTCTTCCTTGCCCTTACACTATTATTACTTCTTTCCGATTTTTTCCAAATTCGTATTATCATCACGAAATGGTTCACAATGCGCACAGGGAGCCATCTAGTGGCGAACGAGAGTACCACTTATTATAGACAACGGTAAAGCATTCTTAAGATCAAGTGATTCAAACCTTCATTCATTTTTAGAGAAGTCTTGCTCGTGAACAGGCGAGATTATATTTTGAAGACGCAGAGCAAAGTTCTCTGTGAAAAAAAGAAAAAAAAAAAGCCCAAAAGCTTATTATCGTATCTACATACAAACTATTATTATCTATGTAATGTCATCATCATTCATTGGGCAAAATTTGAATCACCAGTATACTGTATTTCAAGGAAAGTGTGCCGGTAGATGCAGAGTGGGTCTCGGCCCTCAAGTGGCCACGGCTGGTCCGTGGTCTAACAGCTCTGCACTCTGACCGGCCAACCGAGCAGAGGAGGGGTGGCCTCGGTTCTCCCGTGGCTCTACGCTTCTGCATTCGGGAGGCGGGACAGGGTTGGACCTCACGGTTGGTCCCAGCCGTCGGCTATCCTGAAAGTGGTTTTCCGTGGTTTTCCATTCTCCTGCACTAAGGCGAATGCCGGGACAGTTGCTAGTATAGGCCACGGCCGCCAACCCCCTCACCTTCTCCGAGCATCTCCTTCACCGTCACAAATCTCCCGGCCTGAGAGACGGCGTTACCGTCTAAGAGACCCGCCTCCCGCTTCTGGGGAGGAATGAAAGCATTTTAGTAGTAGTAGTAGTAGTAGTAGTAGTAGTAGTAGTAGTAGTAGTAATAGTAGTAGTGGAAAGTGTGTGTTTGGTGGTTACATACTAATGCCTGTAGTTCAAGTACACCTTCCTTTAATTGGTCAGTTTCATTTGTAAATGGTCTGAAAGAATGCAGTTTATCAAGTTTCTATTGACTGAAGAGAAAGTATAACTGGGCAACCATCCTAAGCAAAATATGAAAAGTTCCAACAATGCTTAGAATGAATGTATTGGCCAAAGACAAGCACCATAAAGGGTTTGAAAATGAAACTTGTAAACTCCCAAAGAATCTCGTCTTTTACAGTTAGATTTGCTTGTTCACTCTCGCGCACTAAAAACGAACCTAGAAATTAGGAAATTTCATTTTTGTTATTAGTAAACATTTTTCTGAAGATCGTTTTTCTGGTCCCTCCTCTACTGTAATATAACTATCAGATGCTTGTAAATATGTTCTCTAGCCAATCAAAACCGGGTTTGTGTACAGGAATCCAGTCTATCAGCAAAGTGTGGTTCAATTTAATCAGGAAGCTTCCCCTTACGGAACTACATAATCAGGGTCGTCTTGTATGAATTGCTCCAGCGCCTGGGAGTGTGACTTGAAGGCCTAGGAGGCAGGGGCGCGGCCTGCTTGAAGAATATCCAGCGATACAAGGTAATAGCAGAATTTTCCTAAACATGAGACAGCGCCTGCGGGAAGTTTGAGGGGAAGGTTAGGTCCATTTTCTTTTAATGTAATTTTTTAAATTGGTGGTTTAAATATAGGATTTTCGGCGAAGTGTGAGGACTCTGTTTCTATTCCCTACCGGGAAATATGTAATGTAAGGGAAAGGAGAGTGGTGACCTTCTGCCGTCTCCCATTCAACCTTGCAATTGGGTGACTAAAAAAAGTTTTCAAACTCTAAATGTTGTAAATCTCGTCTCGGCTTTAAAGGTTCCTTCTTTAACCACCCTCTTGTAATATGGGATTAACTTCTGTATCTTTGGCCCGTAAGCCCACTTAGGTTTTTAGTAATTTCTATAAGGAGTGTTGGAGTTTCGCCTCCTTGCCTTTTGTTAATGGCCGGTTATGTACAACCTTTTCTCTGTTACTCTTAAGGCCATGTAGTATGGATACATATGCCCCTGTTTATCCTGTATTATCCATAAGGCAACTCTTCTTCGTTCCAGCTCAAAACGCTCAAAAGGCTTGACTTTCACTAAACCAACCATCGTAAAGGAGTAACCTGTGGTAGCCCATGTCTTGGACTCAGCATACGCCACTGGCACAATCATAAATCTCGTGACCGCTCCACAAACTGAACTCTCAGCTCACTGGCTAATCAACACCTCACACAAGACAAGAACCAGACTCCTGTTCAAGGTGAGCCAACTTTTTTAATACCTGGCGATGAACTTCTAGCATCTCCGGGCTAAGGCTATAATACGACTGTTCTAGTTTCGCCTTCCAGAAAATGAACAGACACACCAGACGAAGGAAACAATACAAGCCAAGGTCGTCATGAGTCCGCAAACTGGGAGGTCCTTTCCCAGCTTGACTCGCTCATGCCTTCCAGGGAACAACGAAGGGGTCTTCAAGAGGGCTGACAGTCGTAACACGTCACATTATATTCAGTTTAACAAACTCTGGAAGCTTTAGCACTTTGATAACTACTTCTCCGAACTAGAATTTTGCATAAATCCCTGGAATCGAACTGTCTCACATGAGTGATACAACTCTGTCGTTAAAATAAAGTAGCAGAGTTTCATTAATTGCGCATGCCCTCTTTTATCAGTCGTACGATGAGGGAACCGTGAAAACTTCATTTTTACCAACCTAAAGGCAGACTGATATACTGATGTATCGAGAACTATAAAAATGAAATGGCGTATGGCTTTTAGTGTCGGGAAATCCCAGGACGGGTTCGGCTCGCCAGGTGCAGGTCTTTTGATTTAACACCCGCAGGCGACCTGCGCGTCGTGATGAGGATGAAATGATGATGAAGACAACACATACACCCAGCCCTCGTGTCAGGGAAATTAACCAATGATGGTTAAAATGCCCGACCATGCCGGGAGTCGAACCCGGGACCCCTGTGACCAAAGGCCAGCACGCTAACCATTTAGCCATGGAGCCGGACTATCGAGAACTATTTACAAATATTTGTATACAATCCGACTCTTCGGCTGAATGGTCAGCGTTGTGTTCTCCTATTCGGAGAGCCTCGGGTTCAATTATCGGCCAGGTCCAGGATTTTAGCCGAGTCTGGTTATTTCTTTTGTCTCGGGAACTGGGTATTTGTCTTAATACGCACCTCTTCCATACACACAGCACACACATTTACCAACGTTGAGAGAAACAAGTAACAGTGAATATATCCCTTTATATACAGTAGGGTTGACGTCAGGAAGGACATCTGGCCGTAAATACAGAGCCATGTCTACAAGTGCGACATACTGGTTCGAACTCACGACTCCCACCCGAGTGAAGTAAAAACAGAGAAAG
Source organism: Anabrus simplex (assembly GCF_040414725.1). Lineage (NCBI taxonomy): Eukaryota > Metazoa > Arthropoda > Insecta > Orthoptera > Tettigoniidae > Anabrus > Anabrus simplex. The sequence goes on along the minus strand of NC_090265.1, from coordinate 1,478,842,728 downwards.
ACGATGATGATTTACAAATGTATGTATACAGCTAGTCCAGGAAAGTGAAGAATAAAAACACGATAGCATAATATGGAATGGCTATGTGGCAAAAGATCTGCAGAGGTCGACGCCACGAACAAATATAATTTTAAAAAATGGAATGACCATTAACAATGAAACTACAGTACACCAAGAACTGGCATGGATTTCACTAATTTCTCGATGGAATTGTGTTTTAGGTTAACAGTGAGAACTCACGAAAAGTCGATGTCCTCTTTACTCGGCAGCCGCATAGCACCAACACTCACCTAGAAAGAAAGAGAAAATAACATTAACATTATTTACAAGAGATTCTAATGACTTGCTTCTAGTAATTCGATATTATGAAATTTAATCCAAAGGGACGGCTTACATACACAAGTATTCAAGTAATCCATCAAATAGTCAAGTGAATGTGTGTGAAGCAAAAAGAAAACATTATAGCCAATTGAAGTACACCCATCAGCAAGAAGAGTAGGTTTAGGCCCCTAAAATGATTCACTATAAGCTCCCTAGATTGCTTCGTAAAACACAATTAAAAACAATGGTATCACACATATAGAAATTTATGGTTGTATTATTTATTTGGATATGATAACTTTCCTATTTGATCTTCCTAAAAACTGTCACAGTGTTTAATCCACCTGAACATGGAATTATTATTTCGCAAGAGTTAACTAATTGGATGAAGTATTGATGAAGTATGAGGGATAAATTTCGCGTAATACATCCCAGAGCCTAATGAAACTTAACCATTATTAGTTGGCCGTATGGTCTGCCAGAAATTGTGGTTTTCTCGGGCGAATTTCGATCATTTTGTGAAAGGAATGGATTCAGGCATTTACTACACCCGGATACCCTGCGACAAATAGACAAGCTGAAGGTAAGTTCAGATATTTTTCTCACTTTGTTTTATGTCGCACAGACACAAATAGGTCTTATGGCGACGATGGGATATGAAAGGGCTAGGATTAGGAAGGAAGCGGCCGTGGCCTTAATTAAGGTACAGTCCCAGCATTTGCCTGGTGTGAAAATGGGAAACCACGGAAAACCATCATCAGGGCTACCGACAGTGGAGTTCAAACCCACTATCTCCCGGATGCAAGCTCACAGCTGCGCGTCCCTAACCGGACGGCCAACTCGTCCGGTTCCGAGATAATTAAGCAAAAACTAAAAAACGGCCATGGAGAATGAAAAAAGGATCACTTCATTCAAAACTGGAAGAAGCATTGTTTCGATTGCGTGCAACTGGTCTAACATCAAGGAAATCTCCTTCTGAGCCGAACTGAACCGAAATCTATGAAAAAAAAAAGTATTTAATAAAACCTCTTTCTTCGGATGGAAGCCTGGCATTACAACCCAACAATGTACGTTCTTTAAGCGTGGGAGAACGTGTCTAGGCGAGAAATTATTCTGGCTCTGAAAACTGGTTATATGGCACTGTAGTGGAAAAACTGGGTCGACTGCAGTGTATCATTGAACTTGACAGAGGATATATGGTCAAGAGCCACATCGATCAGTTGCGTAAAAGCGTCACAAGACGACCTACTCTACTACCACCACCTCCTCCTCCTCCTCCTCCTCGTGTAGCCTTAGCGCCAGTTCTTGCAGCACCACACGTACCCTTGGGTCTTAGCAATGTTCATGGATCTCAGGAATATAATACTACCAGCAAGGACCAGCTTTAACACTGCGCAGAAAAAGCAGCCATTGAATTATTATGCAAGAACCTCTTTTCTGAACAGATAATTTGGATATAAAGAGATTTCTTCACATCACTTCTCTTGTTTTCACAGCAACAGCTACAACAATAAAACCCATACAACTTACATTTGTTACAGATAAAAGAGTCAGCTTTACATTGAGATTAAGGAATAAAAGAAATATGACAGGGACATCACAGAGCACAAGAAGAAGCCAACTTTCTATTTTGCACTTTTTGTGTGGGGATCGAAAAAAAAAAACGAATGATGTAACAAGTCATGATTTGTAATATATTCAGTAGCTCACTACTGTTTTGAAGGGAAGCCAACTAGCAAACCACTTCCTCTTAACATTAATAAAAAAAAAGGAATGAGCGTTCAGAAGGTACCAGCGAAAGAGAGGTACGAGCCACGAAAGGCGTGAAATTGAAAGACTAACCTAGGCCTCGCAAACCAACTGTAGTACCGTTGGCGCTCAAGACAAGCGATGACTCACAGCACGTAAGGGAGGTCGTATAGGAAAGATGAGCGCGAGGAATCCGGCAATGACAAAATCAACTCGAGGCCTCGTGATCGTCATCTCTCTCTCTCACCCCGACGTGAGACCTCACTGCAGAGTTGTCCGCCTCCGTAGCGTAACGATTAAAGGCCGGGCGCACATTGAGAAGCAGGTGGCCGCAGAGCAGGGCAGATCAGGTCAGGGCAGCGTAGCTCTGACGAAACTGCGAAGTGTATGTGAGCGCACATTGCCACGCAGTCTCGCGTCAGTTCTCAGAAGGATGGAGCAATGGCTAGCTACATTGATCTAAGTTCCGAATGAACAAAATTTTGATGGTGTTATGCATCAACTGACCAAGCGCCAAAATGGATTTTTTTTAGATTATTGCACCATCTGGTAGCTAAAGGCGTAAACTTTACATAGGTTATTGTTCAGACTTTTATTCTCAATATGATTTCGCGGGAAATGGATTTTGATCAAACGCCAACCTCTGAATCATTAAATTGAAGTTTTGCATCAAGTGACCAACCACCATTTCTGAGTCTGAATTACGCATCAAATGACCACACGACAAGCGTGCAGTCGCTTGGTCGCGTGTTTGAAAATCCCGCTTCCAGCATTTGTGAATAATTTTGAACCATTGCCGTACGTTTTTGTTGGTGATGAGGCCTTTCCATTGTTGGAAAATTTAATGAGGCCGTATCCCAAACGAAGTGTAACCGGAAACTATGAAAATAATATTTTCAATTACAGGCTGTCACGAGCATGGCGAACTGTTGAATGTTCTTTTGCCATACTGGCGTCCAGGTTCCGTGTTTTCCGAAAACCGTTCGAGATCAAAGTTGACAGTGTTGAAAGGCGGCTTGTGTGTTGCATAATTTTCTGAGATACAACACTTTGCGAGAGCCTCTCACCGCTGGGTCCCGCAGTTCAAATCCCAATCACTCCATGTGAGATTTGTGCTGGACAAAGCGGAGGCGGACAGGTTTTTCTCCGGGTACTCCGGTTTTCCCTGTCGTATATCATTCCAGCAACACTCTCCAATATCATTTCATTTCATCTGTCATTTATTAATCATTGCCCCAGGAGTGCGACAGACTTCGGCACAATTCCTATCCTCGCCGCTAGATGGAGGCTTCATTCACTCCATTCCTGACCCGGTAGAATAACATCCACGGTATCCCCTGCCTCAGGAGCTCTGAACTTTGGGTTGGCGACCACGGGGCCCTTAGCTGAGTCCTGGCATTGCTTCCACTTACTTGTGCCAGACTCCTCACTTTAATCTATTCTATCCGACCTCTCTTGGTCAACTCTTGTTCTTTTCCGACCCCGACGCTATTAGGTTTGCGAAGGCTAGGGAGTCTTTCATTTTCACGCCCTTCGTGGTCCTTGTCTTCCTTTGGCCGATATCTTCATTTTTCGAAGTGTCGGACCCCTTCCATTTTTCCCTCTGATTAGTGTTATATAGAGGATGGTTGCCTAGTTGTACTTCCTCTTAAAACAATAATCACCACCACCACCACCTGACCCGGTCGAATGACTGGATACAGGCTGTGCATTTTCACAACACTTTGCCTGAAAATAATGTAGATGAGGACTTTGTCAAAATGCCTGAGAACCAGTTGCTTCCATTGGTACACAAGAGGAGTGCATCCAGTGCTTTTGCAGTGAGACAGAACTTTACCAATTATTTCAACACGGTAGGAAGTGTGCCGTGGCAAGCGGATGAAGTTTCAAGAGCGAACTACTGACTTACAACGATGACAAGAAATTCCAGGTAACTGACAGTGTTCCCCTTTTTCAGTCTTATATGCATTATCAAAAATATACCTGGGGAAGCCGAATTATTGCCTGGTGTGCTGGCATATTCTTCACATTGTTTAATTTCTTTTTAATTTTCGTATTTAAAAAGATGACTTATTGTTTTATTGTATTACGATTATTCGTTTTCTACACATAAATGTCCTTTTCCTAAAAATAAATTGTTTTGATAGTACTTACTATTGTTAACAATCACGTCCTTGGCAATTTCGCTCCAAATATCTAGTTTTATTTTATTATTCACATAGTCCGCATGATTCACATCGTATAAAACAGGGTACGACCGCACGGCTTTGATTTTTTTTTTTCCTCCATGCCTCAACTACTCAACTAACTACGCGACACGTGCGCAGGAAACTGTGTTTCGAAGACTGCGCGTGGCAGGCGGAAGTAGGTGCAGAACTGATCTGCTCTGCTCTGACCTGCCCTGTCTGTCAATTTGCGGTGGCGCAATGACTTGTGTGGATTACAAAAATCTGCTCTGCGCTGCGCTGCTTTAGCTGCTTCGCCTGCGTCCCAATGTGCGCCCGGCCTTAGTGTTATTAGCTAGCTGCAGTCCTAGGGGGCCCGGGTTCGATTCCCGGTTCTGCCAGAAATTTAAGAATGGCAGGAGGGCTGGTATGTGGTTCAAATAGTACATGCAGCTCACCTTCATCCGGGGTGTTCCTGAAAAGAGCTGCAGCACCTCGGGATAAGGACACGAGTTTACTTTACTGCAGCGTTACCCCTTGCCATAATAACTCATGTCATATAATCATGACTGTCAACGGGTTCTTTTCGAACCTGTGAACATCATCATTTAATGTATTAAAATAAAATGCCCATTAAACGTCTGAATGAGTGTACGTAAGTTATGAACAACCCTATGATCACGCATGGTAACTGTTATTTTAAGGAGCAAAACAAAGTGTTATCAGCCCCCAGGTGATATCAGTAAGTCGCAGAAGTATTCCTGTATGTTATTTCATTTTATTTTACATTTACTGATGTTTGATTTTGTCCGACTCCTTGGCTGAATGGTCAGAATTATGACCTTCAGTTGTCCGGCCCCGCGGTGTAAGGGGCAACGCGTCCGCCTGACACCCGGCGGCCCCGGTTTCGATTCCCGGCCAGGTCGGGGTTTTTAATTGTAATGATTAATATACCTGGCCTGAGGACTGGGTGTATGTGACGTCCTAAATCTTCCTTTCCTCACACACAACATTCCACACTACCGCCATTCCACTTACACGCAGGTTCATACAATATGGTGCCAGTAGGGGCAAAAGATCCGCATGGGTCGACGCCTCGAACAAATAGCATTTTAAAAAGTGACCTTCGGTTCAGAGGGCCCCGGTTTGATACCCGGCCAGGTCAGGGATTTGGGGAATTTAATCGCGTCTGAATAATTTTTCTAGCTCGAGGACTGGCTGTTTGTGTTTGTCCCAACACTCTCCTCTTCATATTCAGACAACACATGACACTACCGACCACCACAGAAACACGCAATAGTGATTAAATCGCTGCACGTACGGTTGGCGTCAGGAAAGGCATTTCTGACGCCAACCCCGTGTGGAAGGGTTTAATCACTTGGTTGGTAGTGTGGTGTCTGACTATGAAGAGGAGAGTGTTGGGACTAAACTACCCCCCTGCCCGACGAAGTAATCAGACGCGATTAAATTCCCTGACGAGGCCGGGAATTGAACCCGGTACATTTTGTAGTCGTCAACGCTGACCATTCAGCCAAGAAGTAGTTAAATAAAACACTATTAAGCATTAATGACTGACGACAAAATGGGTATCGTTCATCACTTTGAAAGTATTTTCAGCGACACTAGTGCTTCTTGTGAGCTAGATTCGATTCCACAATTTTGAGTACAGTATGTGAAAGAAATCCGTTTTTAAAATAGATTTTAAAATATATTATTATTATTAATAATAATAAATGCTTTAATCTTTCGTCTTTGTAGTTCATAGTATACACGAAACATTTACTGAAATGTACAAAGTGGCGGGGAGGTAGTAATTAGTTCGGCCTATACCGACGACATGTCCTAATTGCGGTTGTGTTGAAAGCCTACAATTTACTATCTTAGAGCATGAAATGAGGTGGAGTGAGTATGATATGAGAATTAATATTTCCAAGACTAAAGCGATGTTAGTTGGGAAGAACCGTAACAGGACTGATTGCCAGGTATGGAATATGAAACTATTTATTTATTTATTTATTTATTTATTTATTTATTTATTTATTTATTTATTTATTTATTTATTTATTTATTTAGCGTATGGCCCATACGATCAAGTTGAGTACAGAAATAAATTATATACATATTTACATAACAAGAAAACAATGAACAAGAAAAGACTCCTTACAACTTAATGTCAAGATCATTGATCCACTGTACTGATTCTGGAGTTGCCATCAGAAAATCCACTTTGCTGCCTGTGTACGCCCGCGTTTCACACTCTCTGACAATATAGTGTATGGTTTGTCGTGCAGCTCCGCAGTCACACGCGGGTGTCGGCGACTTGTTCCATTTAAACAATATGTCTCTGCATCTGCCATGGCCTGTTCTTATTCTGTTCAGAGCAGTCCATGTTTTACGTGGTAGCTGGAATCCACTTGGAAGTTTTGCATTCGAGAACATACTGTGCAGGTGGATCTCCGTTGCTGCTTCCCACCGTCTTTTCCACTCTGTAGCAACCATGTCTAAGGCGTTACGTAAAGTTGGATGGCATGAGCGTAATCTGTTTTGGTTGATAGTTCGTAGATCTTCATGTACAGGTAGATCGGGGTTCCTTAAGATTTTATTCAATCCCTTGATGAGAGCGGTAGATCTGCGTAAATCAGATAGCATTATTCCAGATAAAAGCGGGAGCGAATGAACTGGCATAGATCGAATTGTGCCAGTTATTATGCGCATACTGGAATTCAATTTAGTATCAGTAAGTCTTGTGTGATGACTGTTCACCCATACTCGAGCACAGTACTCAGCACTAGGGTACACCAAGTCTAAAGCTGAAGACCGTAAAACGCTTGCCGAAGAACCCCAGGTAGTCACACAAAGCCGATGTTGTTACGTGTTTTTAGTTTCTGTGCGGAGTTCAGCAAATGTTGCTTGTAGGATAGTGTTCGATCCAAGGTTACTCCAATATATTTTGGGTTCCAGTTGTGAAGTACCCTGCCACAGAAACTCACGTTCAGTTTAGTATTTGATAAGTGATTGTTTAAATGGAAAAACGACACCTCCGTTTTATTAGTGCTGGGCTTAAGTCTCCAGTTCCTGAAGTAAGTTTCCAAAATGGACAAATCCTTTGTTAACATCTCTTCAGTTTTCTCCAGTTCTTTGTGTTGCACAGTTATATCGTCAGCGTAGCAGAATTTCCGAAGATGAAGATCAGATATATACTGTATATGCTGAACAGGAGTGGCGATAGGACTGAACCTTTTTTTAAGCTTCCTCTCCTTGCTCACATTGTTCCCGATGATAATCTGAAGCCTCCTCTCACTCAACATATTGCTAATAAGTCTTGCTATCTTTCTGCATGGTATGACCCGGAGAAGTTTACAGACCATACCTTCCCTCCACACGGTATCAAATGCAGCAGTGATATCAACAATGTGAAACTCGAACAGGTGTACAGTATGTGTGTGGTTGTTTGTTTAACGCCCCTTCAAAGCTGTATATTTTACGACACGCCAGGATGTCGGAATAATGTCCCGCGGGAGTTCTCTGATCTATCGGAAGCCATGTTAAAAGGGGCAATATCTCTGTTAAGTACTAAACGAACAGTTAACGTTTAATTAAATAAGCCCTTGCCAATAATGTTAGATTACCAATAAAGATTAGAGACCTGGCAATTTTTAAACAATACGATAGAAAAAACTAGCGTTTAATAAGGTGACTTCCACAAAGAAAGTATAAAGTTATTTAAAGTTAGTTGTTGAAAACAATAATTGGAAAACTATAAGCAGAACTTCAAATGCTCATAGCTCAAAAACACGTTTTTTGACATTGGCCCTTTTAGAACCAAGCCACAGAAATATACAAGAAGTGGAGTGAACCATTGAAACAATCAATTTAGCTCTAAGGATTTCATCGGTCCAGTTTGTCCAGCCATTGTATGGCCTGCGTAGATGCTTCCACAAGGTACTCAGCGAACCAGAATATGCTGCCCTCGAACATTCTGCTACAATGGAGTGGACAACCCCGTAGTCACAGTTGGAAGAAGTTCGCACACGCCATATCGTCCGTGATTGGTTTAAATTCTGTTCAGGACAAGCTAAATTCCTTGCAGGATCCCGGGGCATCAAAAACAGGAGAATATGCTTGTTGTTAAATGCCCAACATTCCTTCGGAGCTGAGCTGCTCCATTCAAATTGCCATTCTGCCACTCCACGATAGTTTCTACTGATGAAAATCGGTGCCATCTGAACTGGTGACGATATTCCTTTTATGCGCCTGAATCCAACAGCGATGTCCTGATTGATATTCGATATTATATAGAAGCACAGAAGATCAGAGTGCTAGTTAGTTTTTTGGAGGCGCATAATTATTTCTGTGAGCCGGAACGATGAAGGCTAATATAATCAGTTCATAATGGAAATAAAATAATTAATGTACGTTCTGAATACCTAGAAAAAGGGTGCAAAATTGTTGTTCATCACAACAGAGTAAAGAGTTTGTTATCATGCAGTTTATGGTGTTTCTTGTTTAAAGAGACAGCTAGGTCATCAGCCTCTAATGGTACGCGGTGAACGAAACAAAAATTAGAACTTCAAAATGCATCCGCTGATTAGAATCTAAAAACGAATGATTATGAGTAGATCGTGAAACAAAACAATCAGTGGATCTAATTTACAATACTTTCATTACTGGAATGATACTCATTATCTAAAGGAGTCCAAAAGAAATCCAGGTCACCGGCCCCACATAATCGTACTAATCACTGGTAAAGCAGAACCATGCTGTTCCTCCTATAGTGGTACCAATCACAGGTAACGATGGCTCATGGTGTTTCTCGCATGGTGGTACTAATCACAGGGAATGTAGACCCATGGTATGTCACACACAATGGCACCACTCACAGGTAACACAAGCCTATGGTGTTTCTCACATAAGGGGACCACTTACAAGCAACGCAAACCCGTGGTGTTCCTCACATATTGGCATTAATCACATGCCATGTATACTCATGGTGTCGCGCACATTGTGGTACTAATCACAGGCAATGTGGACCCACGGTGTATTACACATTATGGCAACGCCCACAGGTAACACAAACCCATGGTGTATCCCACATAATGGTACTATTACTCTCAGGCAACGCAGACCCATGGTGTTTCTCACATAGTGGAATTAATCACATGCCATGTATACTCATGGTTTTACTCACATAGTGGTACTAATCACGGGCGCCAGCCAAACTTATGGTGCTTCTCACTTAGTGGCACTAATCACAGGCAAGGTAGACCCATGGTGTTTCTCACAAAGTTGTGCTACTCATAGGTAACGCAGATCCATTCTGAACACAGTGGAACTGACCGGTGGAATACACACGATGACCATTAGCCTATCACAAACAACGCCCAGATCCGTAGTATTTCTCGTAATGGTATGCTCCTGTGTAACGTAGACCCAAGATTTTCCTCGCAAGGTAGTACTAGTCGCATGTACCACTAGTACTAGTACCATGGTGTTCCGCACATAATGGTACCAATCACAAGTATTCTCATAGTTCTGATTTCATCATCCCTTGGTCGGCCCTTATAGTCACCTCTTACAACAAGCAGGGGATACCGTGGGTGTATTCTTCGTCCCCCTCTCACAGGGGGTGTTATGCGTAAACGTGACTGGTAGACGCAACCTACACAGACGGGATCTTTTTTTAAATTTGACACCCTCCCTCCTACACATGAATAGTATGACGATGGGACTTCGGAAATACTTACATTTTCCACATGTGTATTATTCACAGTACTGTCAGCGGTTGGATTAGCTAAATGGTTAGCGTGCTGGCCTTTGGTCACAGAGGTCCCGAGTTCGATTCCCGGCCGAGTCGGAGATTTTAACCTTAAATGGTTAATTCCCTTGGCTCGGGGACTGGGTATGTGTGCTCTTCCCAACATATCTGCAACTCACACACCACACATAACACTATCCTCCACCACAATAACAAGAAGTTATCTACACATGGCAGATGCCGCCCACCCTCATCGGAGGGTCTGCCTTACAAGGGCTGCACTCGGCTAGAAATAGCCACACGAAATTAATTAGCTGTTGGATTCTGCAGCCGCGCAAGAGGGGTCCAACCAACTCCCACGGGAAGAGAGGGGCAGTACATGTTTGCGTCAACATGACTACGCTCAATTCGGAAAGCATCGTGTTGGAATGTGGTCAAGCCTACTGTTCTTTCTTCTTCTTTCTTCTTTGTTCGAATCAGAAGTACAAAAGAATAATGCTACATTTAAAAGAAACAAACTATATACACAAATATATACAAGTAAAAGGTCTACAACAATATATGTCATACAGATTCGGCCCAAAATTTGGCCACTTCAAGGGCATTTGGATTAGCCAGCACCAAGTCTTCCATTGTGCAGTTTGATGGACACAAGGGGCAACATAGCAGGTGATCAGTGTCTGAAGTTCACCACAGTCACAAAAGGCCGCATCGATGGGGAAGTTCCATTTCTGTAGAGTCGCTCTGGTTCTACCCACTCTAGATCTAAGTCTGTTTAAGGACCTCCATGTTAACCAGTCCTCGGTGTGACCGGGAGACAACGCTTCCCGTGGTTCCATCCATTTCAAAAGGCCAGGGGTCTTTTGTTTCCATTTGGTAATCCTGGCTTTGTCCGATGATCCTTCCAGGTGTTCTGAAGATGTTAAAAATGCTTTCCTGGACTTCAATCTTCGTTGGGCAGGTTGGTATCCAAAGAGTGGATGTGAAGGCATGAAATTTGTTTTAAGCCTTTCGTTGTTAGCAGCAACCTCTCTCCTAACGTCACAAGGAGCAATACCGGCAAGGTAATTGATTTTCTCGAGAGGAGTTGGCTTCAGGGCACCAGTAATTATTCTACAGCTTTCATTGAGTGCCACATCAATCTGTTTTGCGTGGACAGATTTGTACCACGCTGGACAGGCATATTCACCGGCGGAGTAACATAAAGCTAGTGCAGTAGTTCTAACAGTTTGTGGGTGTGTGCCCCAAGTAAATCCAACAAGTTTTCTAAGTAGTGTGTTCCTGGAAGAGACCTTTTGTTTTACATTCATACAGTGTGAACACTCAGGTTATGTTTTCCGTTTGGGCATTATCACGCTGTCACCATAGCATAGCGGTGAAATCGTCATCAGCTGTTTACCTTTCCACACGGTCAAAGATCTCAGCAACCGACAGTATTTCTTGTTGTATAATAGGAAGAAACTAAATAGACACAAGTGTTTATTTCTTATTAATAAATGTTTGCCCGATAACAAAAAAGCAGCATATTACTATGCAAAGGTTAAAAAATGTATTTTATACTGACGGTTCGAGCTAATTTCTATTGCTTGATGAATGAGCACATGTTAGTGAAGAAAAGTTTCGTTTTGTACAAAAATGTGTGTTGAGTATTCAGCGCGAAGACTGGTTTGAACCTCAACAGTTCCGCTGTCATAGATGGCCTAGGTGTCACTGAAGAGATATACTAGGGAAATGAGGAGTGTGTAGTTTCCCGTTGCTTTCCTCGCTGAACCAGATGTTGGTATTATATATCAGTCTACCAAGCCCAGTGAAATGTATGCATCAATCGAGCCTATGAGCGACATTTTGACACCATTCATAACGGGGACTGGCTGTATAATGAATGCCATTGCTAGCATCGCTAATACCTCAGTAACTTTCATACCGTTAAAGCCAAGGATGAGACAAAGACAGGTCAATGAAAGTAACCAATTTAATCTAGCCCATCCCACATAACATAATGCACTGTAAACACTAGGTCTCACCAACAAAATTTTATACAAAAATAAGAACACATACCTTCCGCTTTTGATTAGCGAATGACAATGATCACTGAATGTTATGCTCGTATGAAGTTCTGTTCAAAAATGGAAAACAAATATAAACTTCAGCTGCTGATTATCAAACGATGATCACTGAAATAAATGTTCTTATTGTAAGGAGTTATTTTAAGAAAACAAGTGTCCATGCATGTAAGATAATGAAAACAGGAATTTCTTTCTTTCTCTCTTTACCCTTTTACTCTCCAGGGTTGGTTTTCCCTCGGACTCTGAGAGGGGTCCCACCCCTACCGCCTCAATGGCAGTGCCATGGAGCGTGAGACTTTAGGTCGGAGGATAAAACTGGGGAGGATAACCAGTACCTCGCCCAGGTGGCCTCACCTGCTATGCTGAACAGGGCCTTGTGGAGGATAGGAGGATTGGAAGGGATAGTCAAGGAAGAGGGAAGAAAGCGGCCGTGGCCTTAAGATAGGTACCATCCAGGCATTTGCCTGGAGGAGGAGTGGGAAACTACGGAAATCCACTTCGAGGATGGCTGAGGAGGGAATCGAATCCCCCTTTACTGGGTTGACCTTCCGAGGCTGAGTAGACCCCGTTCCAGCCCTCGTACCACTTTTCAAATTTTGGTGGCAGAACCGGGAATCGAATCCGGGCCTCCGGGGATGGAAGCTAATCACACAAACCACGCAGGATATTTCCTATGGTCGAATATGATTTCATTCCCTTTCTTGAAGATTGAGAAAAAAATTATCTACTGTACTCCAATATGATATCCATGAGACCATTGCCGTTTAATTTAATCGGGCTCAGTTCGTTGGGCGGACTGAATAAAAACCAGCATGTATTTACTTTACCCTGGTTTGCATTTACTTAATTTTGATATTATTAACACCTATCAAGTGCTTATTTTGTTTAAGCATGGTAGGGAGCATGCTAGCTTCAGGTAGTGCAGCTACGGGGATGTTTATGCACATTCGTAAGCGGAAGTCGTATAATGAAAGGACGAAAACAGGATTCAATCTATATAAAGAACACTCGATATTTAAGAATGAAAATGTGATATTTCCAATAGCAGAGTTTTCACTTGAAAATGAAAATACACAGACTTTTTCCAGTAATTTGACAGGGTCAGGGATGGAATAAATGAAGCGGCGAGAATAGGAAATGTGCCGACTGCCGAAGCCTGTCGCACTCCTATGGAGCAATGATAAATGACTAACAGATGAAATGTTAATGGAGAGTGTTGCTAGAATGAAGGACGGCAGGGAAAACCGGAAACCTGTACCGCCTCCGCTTTGTCCAGCACAAATCTCACATGGAGTGACCGGGATTTGAACCACGGTATCCAGCGGTGAGTGAATTCGTAATTGACTCATACTTCAGTTACATGTTTCGACAGAGCTTCCACAGTTCTGCTATGAGAATAAAATAATTCACGCACCATCATGGCCCATATATTTTCTATGGGGTTCAAGTGTGAAGACTTCGCTGGCCAGCGCAACAGTGAAATCTCTGGATGGGCGTTAAACCAGTGTATCGTATTTCTTGATGTACGTACGCTCCAGTTGTCTTATTGGAAGGTAATGTTTGTCATTAGGTATTGAACCCATTACCCTCGGGCAGATGAAACCGCACACCATCTTGTATATTATGTGCAAGCCTGCGGGTACGAAAAAAAGATCGATATCTTGCCTACCTTCGTCTGCATATGGATGGCGAGAGCGTATCATTCTCTTTGGACGGAAGATCAACTTCAGAAATACAATCTCCTTGTCTGAAGCAAGCTATGGATGTTCGTCAGAAAATATTACAATTCTATATTCTAAAATGTTTCATCATAGGAGAGTAGGAACTTAAACTACGTTTGAGTTTGGAACTCTAAACATTTGTACGTCGTCGTAAATAGCTATTTTTTTTTCCACTCCAAGTGGAAACAAATACTTTAAATAACATAGACGACTGCCAGTTTATACCACTCATTAGATGCCAGGTAGCTGGAACAAGAACAGTTACGCATTCGAGGGTCAGCTGTAACGCCAGGTGTGAACACACTGCCGTGTTAAGGGCGATTTATTGCGGGTTCAGCAAGGACACGTGTGTCCGTTCGTCTCTGCGACTGTTGGTTGAAAGGAGCGTAGCGTTCATGTAAAATTTGTAATTAGGGAGCTTCAAGCTCAGGTTGTTAATTGGTTATTAGTTGATTATTCTGATTCTGATTTTTCTAACATTGTTACCCAAGCTAACGAGCTAGTTCTGTACCTGAATTGTTATTTGCTTAGCAAAGTGTAAAGTTTAAAATTTGGAAAGAAAAAAAAGAACAAGAGGAAGAAATATAGCTCCAATTGTTAAAGTTCTAAATTAATCTTATGCCTGTTCTATATCCACCCATTCATGCCCACACCTTCGTCCACCTCTGTGAACCACGGTATCCCCGTAACAAACATAAAACCTAAAATTAAGGCCAGTCAGTTTGAGATGTGTTGCATGTAAGTTTTGGGAAAACATTATTTCTGATTATATTAGACATGTTTGGGAAAATTAATAACTGGTTCGATAGGAGGTGGTTCGGGTTTAGGAAAAGTTATTCCACTGAAGTTCAATTTACAGGATTCCAGCAAGATACAGCATACATACATATTGAACCCTTTGGTCCATATTGAGGGATACCTACCTTTCTTACCTATCAGCAAAGTTCATGAGATCTGTCTCTTGGGTCGTATCGGGTTCTTCGTCACTTGCTGAGGTGAAGGTAGGGTTCAGTAATTCTAATCTGTCTACTTGAATGAAAGGTCTGTTTAAAAGATTTCTATTTATCCAGGAAATTTTGAAGCATTCTGATATGTCAACGGTATCATTGAAGTCAATTGTGTCCACTGGACACCCCAATCATTTTTACATAAAGGTCAGAACACTGGTGCGAGACTTTGACGTAACTGCCTGATGGGCATTCTTACTAGAAACCATTGTCTCAATTATTAATTATTTAAGAAAGGAAAGTCTGGAAATCCTTAAATTCGGCTTCCATGTGAGACCACATGTACCATCATAGTGATTCGTTATGGTCCAGCCCTCGTAACACGAACTCTGGACTCTGGGTATAATTAAGGCAGTCCAATCGGTGTGTGCCACACAGTGGTTCTACGGCATGGACCCTTAATTGAATCGATGTGCCCTGCGTCTGTGTTATGGACCGACATCTAAACTTCTAAGTTACTTTAAAGTCATTGTGGATGATGACCGCAAGGAAAATGATGCTACAGTGGCATATGGCCCTAATCTAAGTCACTGAGGTTGATGACCCCCCTGACCATCCAAGTTTTTAGGCTGAAGGCTAAACACAATTAAGTTACATTGGTTGATGACCAAAGTTTCCACTTTACTATCCCCAGCACATTCACTGCTCAATCAATCAAAGTTAAATAATTACAACAATAGCAATGCTCGCAAGCTTTGCGGCAGTACAATCCATTTCCTTCGGATATGCCCCCTTAATTGTTACATTACCATTTACATATTCCCCAGAAAACAAACTAAAATTTCCAGAATGCATCTCCAAGTTATTCGCTTGATTAAAGTTATTTCAAAATGCGGTTTCACTGAATTTAATAATTTAAAAAATTTAAATGATTTAATGAAATCTTAAAGAACAACAATTTCTATCTCCGCGGACACTGGTTTCCTCACAAATTCCTACGCAGCTGTGATGTGAATTCAATCCAGTGATGTTTATCTGGCTGGAAAAGAATTGTTACATGATTCATGTCCAGTTATATATCTTGTGTCATGATCTCACACTTTAAATCTAATCTAATCCTAGCCATTATTAACACTTGGATACCCTAATAATCTACGTACAAACCAAAAGCAACTCGCCATATAATTACGATGTCATATCTCGTCATAACATATTATAAAGTTTGCGCACCCCTCACAGACAAACAATTATCACTACCATCGCTCTATATTTTGGACAACCCTGAATTTGGTTACTCTTGTTCATTATACTCGAAGTTCGTGGTTTCAAATGTTCATTAGGTCCCCAATTAAACAAATTTACAGTATTCCACAACACTCAGGTTATTACCGGATGAAAATTTCAACTAAATCCAACATTTATCTATCTCCGTCGCCACGAATGAAATCTCAATCCTACACGTAAACCACTACATGTCCCGTTACAACCCGTTTCCCTTTCGATCCGCTGGCGGTCTCAGCTACAAACGACCCTTCCCTGTGTGTCAATCTCGATATGGAACATCTGTTCATCATGCCTGACTGACCTCAAAGAATGAAACGTTTAACTTCACAAAAGACTAATTACAAAACACGATATTCCTGACCAATAATGCCCACAATAATTATTCACGTCGCAAATTAATACCGCCATGGATTTCTATATATTTCTTTCCATAACCAACATTATAAAATATTCCTCGGGCTTCCATGTCCCGGCTTCAATTGACAGGTCTAACCTGATTCACAAATCTCATCTCGACTCATACCACACAACTAACCTCTGTTTCCCCACTCACAACTATCACCAACAAAAGAACTGGAATAAAATCCTTACTAGAAATCCCGGCGTCTAATATCGCACAATGCATTAATAATGAATAACTTCGCATAACATGATATCGTATTTTTTTATAACTTAATTTTCACGAAAAATGACTGAAACATTCTACTAGATCTTTTTATTGTCAGTCAGACACAGTTTAAAATGGGCCAAAAAAAGTTTCACTCCGTGACCAAATTCATTACACTAGACTCTCACCCGACAGCGCGCTTCCACTCGATTGAAAATGAGTAACCATGGATTTCTTATATTATTTACGTCAAAATTACAGACAGAAAATTTTTACGTCGAATGAACATCTTAATTTGACATCACAAAATATACGCAGTAAACACACGGAAAGGACGATCTACATTCGACGTGATGCCACTTCGAAACCCTATTCAATAACTTTTTACATCATACGGCACTTGCAAGACTTCAAAAATTTATCCAAGTGGAAAATAAAACAAACGACTCTTTAGTCGTATTCTAACATTTACAAAACATAAGAGGGGTGACCTCTGCGTCGTATATCCCCGTTCAAATACACATTTAGAGATCATGAGACAAGATATAATAGGTAGTAAGTGTTCGTCATTGGGCTCACCTGCGACCCTGGCATTTTTATTTAGCCATTTTTACATTTCTGCCTTTACAGATCATTTTTATTTCTTCAGGTTTCCTGGAATAAAGCATTTAAAAAAAGAAAATACCCTTCACTTTTTTTCTTTGAGTGCACACGGTGGACTATAATTACTTCCGCACACGAATTACTTTAATTATCACTTGAGAATTTATTCAGTACTTTGACCGTCCTATCTGGTACAATTATTTCCACTCAAGAAAACTATCTCCACATGGAGTCAAGACCCCAGCCACAATGGCTAAAATCTGCGGTTGAACTTAGTCTACTTTTGTTGTTTGATCTCACAGAGCAGCTCAACACTTTATCGTCCGCTTCGTACCATAACATGCAGGAGAAGGAGACTTCGTCATGGCGTCCCTTCATATTTATACCAGTTAACCCCTCTCTTCGGGCATCTCCCTTTGCCGCCAAGAAAATTTCTATAACTTTTCTGACTTAACTGAACTGTAATTACAAGAGTTCTGAAGGTGACTACATACTCGCTACATTTCTGGCGGTAGTGTTCATGGACATTTAACATTTATACGGGTTCGGTTTGTGGGATAATTGACCTCCTTCGATAGGCACTATATTTTTTTGACTTGGCTTGGGGCACGCCATATACACGCGCTTTGAAATAGTTCGCAAAACTGACTTAAGATTCTTCCGCCGTTGACACGTGCGACTGACGTCACGTATCCCAGAGCGTGGGACCGAAGGTAATCATCCCCTCGTCACGTATCAAATCCATGCCATCAAGAATCGAACTTCTTATTAAATTGTCAATTTATGCATAATGTTCTTAGGGCACAAAGGTCATGGGTTCAATATAAGGAACTGGAATCAGAGATAAGGACTTTTTGCGGATGACGTTATTCTGTATAGAGTAATAAATAAGTTACAAAATTGTGAGCAACTGCAAAAAGATCTCGACAATGTTGTGAGATGGACAGCAGGCAATGGTATAATTATGAACGGGATTAAAAGTCAGGTTGTGAGTTTCACAAATAGGAAAAGTCCTCTCGGTTTGAATTACTGCGTTCATGGGGTGAAAGTTCCTTATGGGGATCATTGTAAGTACATAGGTGTTAATATAAGGAAAGATCTCCATTGGGATAATTACATAAATTACATAAATAAATTAAATAAAGGTTACACGTCTCTTCACGTGGTTATGAGGATACTTAGGGGTTGCAGTAAGGATGTAAAGGAGAGGACATATAAGTTTTGGTAAGACCCCAATTAGCGTATGGTTCGAGTGTAAGGGATTCCTCACCAGGACTACTTGATTCGAGAACTAGAAAAGATCCAAAGAAAAGCAGGTGGATTTGTACTGGGCGATTTGCGACAAAAGAATAGCGTTACTAAAATTACTTTGGGCTGGGAAGACTTGGGAGAAAGGAGACGAGCTGCTCGACTAAGCGATATGTTTCCAAGCCGTCAGTGTAGAGATGGCGTGGAATGTCATTAGTAGAGGAATTAGTTTGTGTGGTGTTTGTAAGAGGAGGAAAGATCACAAGATAAAGTTGAAATTCAAGAGGCTAAATTGGGGCGAATATTCGTTTACAGGAATAGGAGTTAAGGATTGGAGTAATCTACCGAGGGAGATGTTCGATAAATTTTCGAGTTCTTTGCAATTATTTAAGAAAAGACTAGGTAAACAACAGATAGGAAATCTGCTACCTGGGCGACTGCCCTAAATGGAAATCAGTGGTGATTGATTCATAGACTGAGTGACTGAAATTTTACAGCTTTATTGGTTTGGGAAGGTGGGGCCTGTTGTAAAGCTAGGAACCGGGCGTCACTGGTTATGATGTAACTTGTATGCGTGCCATTTTCTTTTATATTTTTATGTACGTAACTTGCGAAAAGTACCTGACCGCAGATGACGTATGTTGCTACGTACGACGGTTTCAGCATTTGACGCAGCGTAGGCTTAAGTCTTCAGAAGCCCTTTGTGTGGTAATATCGTTGATATCAAGTGCACTGTGAATTCGTGCCGAAGTTTATCTAAAACGATAGCATGTTGAATGTGCGTTAGTCCACTTTCTTTTACATCTTATTTGCTGCCAATTCAATAACACAGCAGCAGTAGTGCATTTTAATTACTCGTATATTTTACATATAAATAAGCTATTTGTTCGTTTAGGATCGGGTAGAAACATTCTGCGATAGTACATAAAGTCCCTGAGTGAGGATGAAACCGAACAGGGTAGGTTAGAGCAGGACGCAGCAGGGCAGGACAGCATTTTAGATTTTAGTAACAATAGAGAGCTGGACCTCTGTGCTTTGCACTTTGTGTTCTTGAAGTGTATGTTTAAAGGTATGACAGTGTGGTAGCATCGCAGCAGAAATTTCTGTGGAGATACCTCAAGAGCAAAGTGTTTGCAACACGTATTATCTAAGAGAGATTTTGAAGAGACGCTTCGGGGAGAGGTCCAGGCAACTTCCCCTGAAATGATGGTATTGGTAATGAATGGTTTCTTTCGTCGACTCCATAGTGCATCACACGGGACGGTAGCTGTCAAACTGGAGTGATTGTCAAAACATAAAGACGACTTGCATTGTGTTGTTTTAATGCGTAACAAAATGGCACAATGTTGTCTATCAATTACCACTCTCGTGCTTTACATTCACTTTCTAGTGTTATTGTGGGATTAATGTTAATTGTTTACGGGAAACGTCTGCTGTGTAGTGTAATGAGAAATAATGAGTAAGGTGACATTTTCATGTAGTTGTATTTATTTTCTTGAACGTTTCATTTGCGCTATTCGCTCATCCACGCCTCTGACAAAGCTAAGAAGTGTGAATTTGAAACTACATCTCGATATAGACCCACACGAAGAGCTCCCAAACTCTGTACATTCATCCAGCACCTATTATAGAATCACTTTCATTTGTATAACAAAACTAGTAGTTTCCTATACACGGCAGATGCTGCCCACCCTGCCTTACAAGGGCTGCAACAGGCAAGCAACAGCCGCACGAAATGATTATGAGTGGTTAGATACAAATAATACAGATACAACCTTCAAGCAAAGTTACTCTACCCAACGCCACGTATATCACAGGCGTAGTTTGATTCTATTGTAGTTCAGTATCGGAATTAGCACAGTAGATTCCCTTCAGAGGGATTAGTTCACTTAGCGTCACCATGACGCACAATATTGAGGTGGGGTTAAAGTACGCTGCTATGTTTGTTCGCCTCTTAAAGACAGATATGGAATCTCGTGTGCGTAATCGCTAGAAATAGGGAGGAATACTGTATATTAAATCAACAGAATGGTGAAAACATCACAGATACAAATGAAAAGTAACTTGTATTTTTTTTTGCTTTACGTCGCACCGACACAGGTAGGTCTTATGGCGACGATGGGTTAGGAAAGGCCTAGGAATGGGAAGCAAGCGGCCGTGGCCTTAATTAAGGTACAGCCCCAGCATTTGCCTGGTGTGAAAATTGGAAACTTACATTATTGTAGCTAAGTACGAAAGAATAGTAGTATTATTGGTTAGATGTCAGGCTCTTATGTTAAACGGTCAGTAGAGAGGGCCCCGGCTGGGTCGCGGATTTTAATCTTAAAATTGTTAATTCCCTTGCCTCTGGGACTGAGTGTTTGTGTTGTTCCCAACATTCCTACAACTCTCACACCACATACAACACTATCCTCCAATAAAATACACCCAGTTTCCTATACACAGCAGATGCTGCCCACCCTGCCTTACAAGGGCTGCAACAGACAAGCAACAGCCGCACGAAATGATTATTAGTGGTTAGATACAAATAATACAGACTCATTATGATTGAATGATTCTCCTTATGATATAAAGGGGAGACACTGGCTGAAAAACAGAAAAAAAAATCGAAATTGCCAAAGGCTTTGTAATATTTGAGGTAGCCCAACGAAATTGTGTTCACACTTTCACAATAATTTAAGCACTGTTGGTGATGCTCCTTGAAGTTTTATAATGACACTGTAACCTTCCAGCCAACTTTCATTGTTTTTTCTTATCACACCATTTACGTTTTTTTTTTCAAAAACCCGCAGAGATTTCGCTTAGAAAATGTGTGCACATGGTTATGACGACAGGACTTCCACTAGCTGATAATATTTCTTTATATTTTAATTAAATTAATTATAATAGATTTTAAAAGTTATCGTTTATTTTTGCCATTTCGTGGGACTTCACTATCACACCATTTACGTATATTTTTTTCAAAAACCCGCAGAGATTTCGCTTAGAAAATGTGTGCACATGGTTACGACGACAGGACTTCCACTAGCTGATAATATTTCTTTATATTTTAATTAAATTAATTATAATAGATTTTAAAAGTTATCGTTTATTTTTGCCATTTCGTGGGACTTCCCTTACGAACTTAACAGATATATAAAATAAAATAACATAAAATAAAATAAAAATAAAATAAAAATAAAATAAAATTTACAATAAATGCAGAACGTGAGTGCCCAGTTTCATTAAAATCATGTGAATGATTCTCGAAAAAACGTAACAATTCTTTAAAAAATGTCAAGATTAGAGAAAAGAAAGAATTGCAGAGCAAGAAAGTAGTAGTAGAAGAAGAAGAAGAATACATTTATAGGGGATATTCAAACTTTCCTCGCCACAAAACTTGCCTGACAAGATGACTTAACTGTTTCTCTCAGCAATGCATAAGCCATTCATAGTTTGTGTTTCAGAGGTTGCCAATACGAATCTCGAAGATAACCGAGGTCGACCGATTCAGCACTAGGGTGTGCATGTATTACTAAAAGGTGCGCGTACTATAGCCTACGTGGAACCACTGTCAGACTCAGCTAGGGGCTACATGGTCATCAACTCGCGTTCCCAAATTGAGACACCGTAAGATCTCCTTTCAGGATACATGGACGTATTTTCCCAACTTCACCCACAGGGGAAGATGGCAAGGGGGGAGGGTCAATTTAATTATTACTGGGCACGTTTGAGGTGTACAGAAGAATGCAATCAATCAATCAATCAATCAATCAATCAATCAATCAATCAATCAATCAATCAATCAATCAATCAACACTGATCGGCATTTAGTGCTGTCGCCCAGGTGGCAGTCTACTTGACTAAGTGATTTCGAAGAACTTGAAAATATATCGAACGTTCATTTACAACGTCGTTAATGTGATTACCCCAATGAAGATCTAGGTGATCCCCGTGAGGTACTTTCACTCCATCAACACAGTAATTAAAATTGAGGGGACTTTTCCTCTTGGTGAAACATACCTGACTTTTAATCCCTGTCTATCTCACAACACTGACGAGGTCATTTTGCAATCGCTCACAACCCTGAAACTTATTTTCTACTCTATTCGGTATAACACCATCTGCAAAAATCCTTGTCTGTGATTCCTGTTCTTTACTCATATCATTAACACACACAAGAAAACATAAAGGTCCAATAATACAGCCTTGTTAATCTTTTCTAGAAATGTATACACCCACTCATCCACTCTTATCTAGTCCAATAGGCCTCATTTTTGTCAGCATTCTCCCACGATCTATCCTATCACAAACCTTGGATAGATCAACAGCGATAGAGTCCATTTGATCTCCTGAATCTAAATCGTCTGCTGTATCTTGCTAGAATTCTACAAGTTGAGCCTCACTGGAATAACCTTTCCTAAATTCGAACAGCCTTCTATCAAACCAGTTAGTAATTTCGCAAAAGAGTCTAACATAATCAGAAATAATGCTTTCCCAAAGCGTACATGCAACACATGCCAATCTGACTGGCTTGTAATTATCCGCCTTTTGTTTATCACCCTTTCCTTTGTACTGGGGTTCCTTCATGCGAACAGTAATCAAATAATATTTCAGATACGGCATTATATCCCAGCCCATTGCCTTTAGTATAACCTCAGAAATCTCATCAATCCCAGCAGCTTTTCTAGCTGTATATATTTTTTTAAATTCCGTTATCATAGCAAATTTCAGTACTTCGTCAGTATTCACCTGGACATTACCCGTATATTCATCTATCTTTACATACTGTAAACCTTTCTAAAAATTCCATTAGATCTCCTTCAAGATGTGAAAAGGGAGAAGACCAATTAGAGAGCCTGTGTTCTAATTCTGATGATGTTTTCTGATTTAGGACCCCGTCGTTGCCGTCAAAATCGATCGCGCACACAATGTGTGGTTCCACTAATAAAATGTTTACAGTCCCTTATGTAAATACAGGCGACACTAGCGCTAGGTAATCAGTCACTTTTGTGGCACCACGTTACTGCGACAGCTAAACTGATAGCCATATTGATTTCCTGAACAACAATACGATTAATGTACAGAGCGTCAATGATTAACACGGCTACGGTGAGTAACTAATTAACATGTCATTTTGCTCTCTTGAAACATCATCGGCTGAATTCACATTCGAACACAATAGAATCTTTCAGAGCTTTCAATACAAGTAGACAGAGTAGGAACAATTCACTGAAAATATAAAATTCATGCACATACCACCTATTCACACACATTCAAAACAAATTCTATTTTCTTTATGTATCTAACATTTTGCGAAGTCGATAGAAACGAATTACCTCTGCTTATTAATTCCTTATATTTATTTCATCATTCTCCTCGCAAAAGATATGAAACCTCATTTGTTCATTCTGTGATATGTTTAACACTTCAAGCCGAGATTTAAATATCAGGCAACTCTAAGACTGTATATAACATACCTCGCCATTCCAGTAGGTACGTGAAGCGCTTGGCTATGTGAGAGAAACTTGAGACGCTTACGAAATAATAATAATAATAATAATAATAATAATAATAATAATAATAATAATAATAATAATAATCTAGAGGCTAACACTTCCTTCATCACCTCAAGTATCACTTCTCGGAGCACCACTCTTAACTTCATACTTTTTATAAAGACTAATTCTCTTGGGTCGGTAGATTTACTCACAGGTAATAGACCTCCTGCGACACAAATGCTGACACCTCGGCATCTCCGGAAACCGTAAAGGTAGTTAGTGATATCTATTATTCTTGCGGGACTTCCTCTATCTGTTATTTCTTGTCATATTATTTTAGTTGATTCATTCCATAACAAAATAATGTAGCAACGGTCTTAGTAGTATTAAGATAATTCGAAGTTAAACGTTTAAGAGGTAACGTGCTCTGAAAACGGTAATTTCAGTAATAAAAACGAATTTATTTCCTATAATTACCCACACATAGCAAACAAGTTTTGGATCTGTACAGTGATCTTCTTCTTCTTCAGCTTTTCCCCATAGTGGAGGGGTCGCAGTGCGAACCGCATTACACATGTGGATCTAGCCCGGTTATGTCAATTTATTTACTATTCCCTGTTACTGTGGTGTTTGAAATGTGATGTGCTGTATGAATATGAAGAGGAATGTGTTACGACAAACACAAACACCCAGTCCCCGAGTCGTACGAATTAACCCTACACATTTAAAATCTCCGAACCGGATGGGAAACGAACCCGGGACCCGTTCAACAGAAGGCCGGTACGCTAAGCGGGGTGTTTTTTTTTGGTTTAAAGTAGCGCCAACACATTGAAGGTTTTCGACGGTACTTCCTTTACATTATTACACACAACTTCATTCTGCAACCAATACCGAAAGTTGTGTAAGAATACTGTATAACGAGAACGGAGGGATAGCTTATCTGCTGACAGCATTTTCTCTACTTGGGCCAAGTGCACACACACAGATATAGAGAACAATAAATTAAAAAGAATCAAGGTCTTGAGCACGTGACGTCACAACCAGCCAGGAATAGCAAACAAGCCCTTTGACACTCGTGAGACTAAGCCGCCTTCTAGCAAATGTGATCATAATCAGCGACCATGTTTCTTTACAGCACATAATGATGAGTCATTCTTCCTTGTTAAGAAACAATCAGCAATCAACACACGACCAAATATGATCTATAATAATCACATTTTCTGAATGCACCAATTAATTACGACATTATAGGATAGGAAAACAGCTGTTACGCTCCACCGAAAGAAAATTAATGAAAGTGGGTGTATCATCTTGAAGGATATTGACCAAATTCTTGGATAATGGCATCACAGGTGAGTCATTAGGGATAGACAGTCGCTATTCTGACCATCATGCTTCATCATAATCATTATCTAAAGGCTTTGCCTTGTCGCTGCAACCATTGATCTCTTCTCTCTGCGATCCTTTTCATCACTCCATAACCTTCAGTAAGAGTAAATACTTGGTTCACACTGCTTACAGGAGTCAGTTAAGTTGCAATATCTCTTATCCTTACTATATACAGGGTAATTGCGAGATACGTTCAAATAACCTTACGGAAGGTAGGAATGGATGTCCACAGTTCGTAAAATGGTTTATCCAAGGGGGGAGCTTGAAGCAGAGTGCGATGTTTGTGAGGTAGGTAGTAGCAACGTTTGCCCCTCGACTAATACCAGCCGCCGTACTATGTTCAGGCAGTATGCATGCGCAATGCATTTAGAAATGATTCTAAAGAACATCACTGCACTCCAGCTGTACACATCACTGAGGCTTCGGGATGCACACATGCATTGTACATATAATTCAATTTCCTACAGGAAGCATCATGTAAACTTTCTTTATAACTCTAATGCTTTTCCAGGAAATTGTGCATTTACGTGTTAAAGTTCGCGTTCCAGTGACAACTTACCCGTTAACGAGGATATAAATAAAAGTCAGTTACACTGCCAAAAATCGGCCTGTGAGCAACGGGTATATTCTACATACATACATACATACATACATACATACATACATACATACATACATACATACATACATTATCATTATAGACTTTATGCCTTTCAGCGTTCAGTCTGCAAGCCTCTGTGAATTTACTAAATGTCGCCACAATCCTCTATTTGCAACTAGTGTTGTGGCCTCATTTAGTTCTATGCCTCTTATCTTTAAATCGTTAGAAACTGAGTAATCATCGTCGTCTTGGTGTACCTCTACTTCTCTTACCCTCCATAATAGAGTCCATTATTCTCCTAGGCAAGCTGTTCTCCTCCATTCGCCTCACATGACCCCACCACCGAAGCCGGTTTATTCGTACAGCTTCATCCATCGAGTTCATTTCTAAATTAGCCTTTATCTCTTCATTCGGAGTACCCTCCTGCCATTGTCCTCACCTGTTTGTACCAGCAATCATTCTCGCTACTTTCATGTCTGTTTCTCCTAACTTATGAATAAGATATCCTGAGTCCACCCAGCTTTCGCTCCCGTGAACCAAAGCTGGTTTGAACACAGGCCGATGTAAAGATAGTTTCGTCTGGGAGCTGACTTCCTTCTTACAGAATACAGTTGATCGCAACTGCGAGCACACTGCATTAGCTTTACTACACCTTGATTCAATCTCACTTACTATATTGCCATCCCGAGAGAACACAGAACCTAAATACTTGAAATTATCGACCTGTTCTAGCTTTATATGCCGGTAAATAAAATTAGATTTTTGTCTGTAAACAAATATTTGTCTCTCATCTCGGCATATAAAAGTCGAAAGTAGCTCTTGTTTCGTTTCTTGTTTGTTTTTGTTTGTTTGTTTGTTTGTTTGCATCTCACTGGAAAACGGCTATATATAATTTCTCTGAATTGTGTATATAAGTTTAAGAAGAGTCAGTTTGTGCACTAGGATATCATTATATTATCTGATTAGTTTACAGTGGCGTAGCAATATCAGGGGAGCCGAAACAGGAAGTGGAACATTTCTACGCTAATACCAGCTGAATCAAAAACTGTACCTAGTGTAAGTTCCGCAAGGTATAATTTCCGAACATTTATGTTTCAAGTGAACTGATCGTACGAGGAATAATACGCAGATACTAGCAATTATTCCAAATGTTTACGGAAATGTCACTATCTAATTCGTACACAAAACAAAACTCATGGTAAAAACAATGTCCGATATGTTATGTCTGATTCATTTTTTAATGTACGAACTATAATAATATAGATACTCATGAATTTACATTTGTATTGCTAAGTTCATCAACGGTAAGGATCACTGATAAGGAAATATTGTACTGACGTCATGGTAACGACCTAACTAGTAATGGTTGCTGTAGTTGTTTCATGAGCTACAAAACCGAGTAGTCATTAACCTGTATTGATCAGGAAGATAATTAAGATGACCGTAGAAAAACAATAAGCCATAACAATAACACCAGCCAACTTTGGCAGCTTGAGAAAGACTGAAATATCCCTAGCGGTTTTACTATTAAAGATTTTATTCAACATAGCATACATGTTCAAGACTTTTCTAGAATATTAATTCATCGAGCAAGTAGCTAGCGGGTTTGGGTCACGTAACTCTCAGCTTGAATTCGGGAGATAGTGGGTTTGAGTCCAACTGTCGGCAGTCCTGAAGATTGTTTTCCATTGTTTTCATATTCACGCCAGGCAAATGCTGGGGCTGTATCTAGCCCTTTTCTATCCCAACGTCACCATAGGACCTATCCGTGTCGAGGCGACGTAAAGCAAATTAAAAATAAAACGTCCCTGTCTAAGAGGATGAAAGATGAAACACACACTACGAACGTCAATACAAAGAACAATTCAGGTTTGGAAATATTGGAGGGTTTCTTCAAATAATTGAAAAATGAGTAAATAAACAACTAGTAATACTACTTCGTTGTCTGAAGATTTTCACTAACCTCCAGTGCACGACGGTCCATGTACGTCATCAAACGCGGCCTATCCGTCGTGGTTTTGTTATGGTTATGGATTCACGTTTCCACTTCAAAATCGTTTCACCGCCAGCCAGCCTTGGCAACCTGAGAAAAATTGAAATATTCCTAGCGGTTTCATTATTATTATTATTATTATTATTATTATTATTATTATTTGCTATTGGCTTTACGTCGCACCGACACAGATAGGTCTTATGGCGATGATGGGACAGGAAAGGGCTAGGACTGGGAAGGAAGCGGCCGTGGCCTTAATTAAGGTACAGCCCCAGCATTTGCCTGGTGTGAAAATGGAAAACCACGGAAAACCATTTTCAGGGCTGCCGACAGTGGGGTTCGAACCCACTATCTCCCGATTACTGGATTCTGGCTGCACTTAAGCGACTACAGCTATCGAGCTCGGTGGTTTCATTATTAAAGTGGCAACCAATAACTAGAAGGCCCTTCACATTTCTATGTTCTATACTCCAATACTTCGCCATGCACTGAAGTATTCTGCATCGAACATTTTCACATCCAGTAGTGTAACGATAAAATTCGCGCAAAGCAGTTCGTTAACTTAAACGTTCCCTTTCGAAAAACTTCAGTATCTGTCAATTCGCAATACTGCATTGTCAATATTTTACAGATTGAAGTACTATGCTGCTTCTAGATTGTATTGTTTAAATCAAGAATACCAGTGCGTCTGAACAACTGAAGTAAAACAAACCTATAAAATCAATTCATAGTCAATTTCCTTAACAGTTCAATAAGTACCATACACATAACATTTTTACTCGACGTATACATAAGATCTACGGTACGGAGGTCTTTGGTACACAGTAATTATCTGCACTTAGTATATGATACTGCTTTACATGTTTGTAACTCACTGTTAATTTTGCACCTATCTTCATTCGTTCCAAAAGGATACTCAATAAAATGTAAGAGAGTAGGATTATGAAGCCTAAAAGGAATACGAACGTGCATTCGACTCAGATGTACGGTCGGCTTCCCTTCCTGACGTCAACCCTATGTTGAGGGAAATAATCACGATTGCGTGGTTCTGTGGTGGTCGGTAGGGTGGTGTGGTGTATTGTGTGTGGATGAAGAGAGGTGCATTGAGACGAACACAAACACCCAGTGTCCGAACCAGTGGAATCAACCATACGCTGTTAAAATCCACGGCACTGCCGGGAATCGAACCTGGTCCCTTTTGAACTAAAGACTAGTACAATGATCATTTAGTCAAGCAGCCGGTCAAACTACGTAAAGATTATGTAAATTAAAATATTAATGAGCTTATGAAGTTCCAGAAAAAATTACATAACCCACCTTTGTGCCTCATATTCATGAGCAGTTAATTATTATCTAATTCAACACATTACACAGAATGTAAAATGATACAATGTATCTGCTAATTTTAAGCGGAATAGCAAATACTTCTCAAGCTTTCTAATACGGCGGTTTAGGAAATCATAAGTGGATTCAGAAGACAGAAAGTATCTTAATGCCACTGATTCAAAACAAAACCGAGTAGAACAGTCAAATATTATCGTGGCCAAGAATAAAATTAACTTGCCTCATCTCGACAAGTGCGATACTATACACCGGAACAGCCACCCACCGAGTGTCTTCACCTTATCAGGTCATAATGAAAAGAACAGGCGTAGGTAATTTAGAAAATACCAGGTGAGACATCCATACTGTATTCCTCATGTATCCGAGTGTGGCAGTGAGCTGTTAAGTTGAACGGGAATGGTATAATTTAACCGCGATTTCGAATGCATATTCTCCGCATCGTTAATGACCTCAGATTTGGGGCAGGTCATACTTGAGGTAGAGAAGTCACGCAATGAACCAGTTACGCCACGAACGGCTAGCCCAGGGCCTACAATGCAATTCATAGCCAACATTGAAGACTGACATGAACTGATTCAAACCCACGATCTCTCTTGACATGAACTAATACAGCACTACATCGGAATTACTTATATTCCGTTTGAATTGCGCTATTGATCCAAGTACTTCAAAATGAGTGTCGATGATGATGCTTGTTGTTTACAGGGGCCTAACATCTAAGGTCATTGGTCCCTAATGGTACGAGATGGACGACATGAAAAGATAATTAAAATCTTAAAATGCATCCACTGTCTAGAGGTTAGAATAAATTGTGATGAAAAATGAGTATGAGATTTAAAAAATCTAATTAGCAATGCCTTATTTTCTATTAAAATTATAGAAAATGCAGGTGACAAAGGAATAAGGCATTGCCTGAAATTACAGAGATATGTATATCACATTCAAGTTAGAAGATAAAATAACACATTAAATACGCAAACACGAATTAAAATAGAGTCAATGGGACAAAAGCGCAGTTAACACAAATACACTAAGCCAAAGGACATTACTACACACTACACACCATAAAAAGACAACTATCCCTCATAAAACGGATGACGATGTCTGCTGACTGCTCGTCATCTCACAGGATGAGGGGGACGGTACTCGGGAGTTTTAGCCTACGACGCAGATCGACCAGGTCTACGCACTCCGTAAGGAGGTGTACCACGGTAAGATGGTTGCCGCAAGTACACACCGGAGTGGGTTCTCCTTTCAGTAAATAGGAGTGCATGACTATACCGTGGACGATCCGAAGACGACATAACCCATCTGTTTCCCTCCGAGAAGCCCGAAGGAAAGTCCTCCATACCTTCGTTGTACCTTTAATCGCACTCAGCTTATTTGGAAGTGGAGTGGCCTGCCACTCCATATCCCAATGGGACATAACCAAATGTCTCAGGTGAGAGCGAATATCACTTGCTGGAACCTTGTAAGGCAACAGGGCCAGTGCAACTACTTCCTTAGCAGACTTATCTGCTAACTCGTTCCCCTTCTACACCCATGAGGCTTGGGAGCCATATAAACGTGATTCTGATGCCGGCATCCGAACACCCGGCCAGCAGATCCTGGATCCGCTGCACCAGAGGGTGCCGAGGGAAACAGGTATCAATAGACTGTAGCGAGCTCAAGTAGTCAGTACACACAAGAGAGTGTCAGCGCTCATCGGACAGTGCGTACCGCAGAGCTTCACAGAGCTCTGCTGTGTATACACTACAGGTTTGCGGGAGAGCAAAAAGAAACCTATCATAGTCGATAACGAACGCACAACCCACCTTCGTTTCCATTCTCGAACCATCCGTGGAAACGACGACTGAACCTGGATACCGGCCAACAACGAACAGAAAGAGTCTCTGATAAATCAAAGGGTCCGTGTTTTCCTTCGGGCCAGTGTGCAGATCCAGGATTAGTTCAGGTCGCCGTATTATCCACGGAGTTATCCCACTTGGTTGTCTAACAAAGCAGGGAACCGAAGGTACATCAAACAACCTGTGACTGCTATCCAAACGTATTCCATCCGGCCGCGTTGCTCGAGGATGAGCATCGTACAGCGCACGGTTTCCATTCTGAAATACGCAAGGATAGCTTGGGTGAAGTGGAATCCGTCGCAAATTGGCAGCATAGGACAGAAGTATTTGCTGGCGCCTCAGGCGTAAAGGCGGCACACCAGATTCAGCGAGATAGGGCTTGTACGAAAAGCTCCCGTCGCCAACCTAACCCCGCTGTGATGGATGTTATTCAGTTTCGCAAGGACACTTGCTGATCCATATGCTGCACTGCCGTAGTCTAACCTGGATAATATATGTGCCCTATAAAATCGTAGGAGCACCGTGCGGTCAGTCCCCTAATTATTGCTGCTAAGAAATTTCAAGATATTCAACTGCTTGGTGTATTGCACTTTCAACTGTCGCATATGTGCTATCAAAAAGGAGCCCAAGAAATCGGTAAGTGTCAACTACGGGAAGAGCGACATTTCCTAAATAAAGCTAACGATGCGAGTGAAGGGTGCGTTTCCGGCAAAAGTGGACAACAGAAGTATTTGCGGTTGAAATCCGAAAGCCATGTTGTGTAGTCCACCGTTCCACTCTCCTAATAGCTTGCTGTAGTTGTCGCTCAGCGACTGCCCTATTATGCGAGCTATAATGCAGAGCAAAATCGTCCACATATAGCTACAGTATTACTGCTGAACCAGCAGCAGCGACAATGCCGTTTATGGCAATCGCAAACAGAGTGACACTAAGAACCGATCCCTGTGGAACTCCATTTTCTTGAACGTGGTATTGCGAATATGCCCTCCCAACTCGGACAAGGAATAGACGGAGGGACACAAAATTCGCAATAAATATCGGCAAGTTACCTCGGAATCTCCACTGATGCAGGACTGAAAGGATATCATCGCCATGTGGTGTCATAGGCCTTTTCTAAGTCGAAGAAAACAGCCACCAAATGCTGTTTGCGGAGAAATTCATCCTGGATAGAACTCTCCAGGCGTACCAGTTGGTCAGTGGTCGAGCTGCTCGAAAACCACATTGGTACTCGGAAAAAAGTCCTTGTTTCTCCAGACACCACACACGTCAGCGATTTACCATCCTCTCAATACCTTACACAAGCAGTTAGTGAGAAAAATAGGTCTATAGCTTCCGGCATACTTAGGGTTTTTGTCAGGCTTGAGGACAGGAAAAACTATGCCCTCTCGCCGCAGAGACGGAAACCATTATCTATTCATATTCGGTTGAACACTCGAAGGATATATAATAGACTATCCTCACTAAGGTGTTTCAACATCTGGTTATGGACACTGTCTGGTCCAGGAGACGTGTCCTTGCAAAGTGCCAAGGCGCTGCGGAGTTCCCACTCCGTAAAGGGCACGATATAGTCCTCTGAATCTTGGGTGGCAAAACTAAGGTGGTGACGTTCTGCCTCCCGCTTCAGAGCAAGGATATCACGATGGTAATTCCCGGAGCCTGACACGTCCGCGAAATGACGTGCAAGATGGTTAACAGTCGAGAGTGGTTTAGTGACGATATTGCCTGCAATGGAAATTCCCGGTACAGAAGATGAACCTTGGATACCCGAAATACGTTGAAGCTTAGTCCACACTTGAGATGATGGAGTATGTGTCGTCTATGACGGCGTTCTATGATAGTTGCTGCAATTTCTTCGTTCCACCAAGGAACGAGTTTTCAGCAACGAGTCCCTGAGAAGGAGGGAATGGACACCTCAGCAGCAGCAAGGACAACTTGTTATTTCGCCGTCTGCGATCCGCCTGATCTCGTCGTTAAAGACAGCTAGTGATGTGAACTTTGGCCAATCAGCATGTTTAGGAATCCATCGAGGAGGAGCCTCGACGGATTTTTGTTTCAACAAAGTAATAATAATGTGAAAATGGTCACTGTCACAGAGATCATCGTGCGTATTCCACT
The DNA here is from genome assembly GCF_040414725.1 of Anabrus simplex. NCBI lineage: Eukaryota > Metazoa > Arthropoda > Insecta > Orthoptera > Tettigoniidae > Anabrus > Anabrus simplex. Next base: position 1,478,809,493 of record NC_090265.1, on the reverse strand, counting down.
GAAACAGCGGAACCAACGCTCGGCTGCATAGGCTTAAGTCTATGCGAGAGTATTTGCCGTAACGCACACTGAAATGAGTTGGTTCACCTGTGTTCAAAATGCCTAAATCCAGCTCTGTTACTAATGTTTCCAACTCCCTTCCCCTGGGGCAAGGCGTTGCAGAACCCCATATGGGGTAATGGACGTTAAAATCGTCCAATAAGAGGGAGGTGGAAGCTGATCTATAAGATCAGTGGTATCATTTATGTTAAGAGACAGGGCTGGAGGAAAATAAACATTACATACTGTTGCTGTGACAGGTAGCGGTACCCGCACCGCAACTGCTTCTAGTGGGGCTTTTAGAGGAACCTCTTCGCTATAGGTATCACAACGAACAAAAATACCCACGCCACCGGACGCCAGGTGAGCATAATATCGTTCTGTCGAGTATAGTCTGAAATTTCTCAAGACCATGTGATGACCTGGTCTGAGGTTTACTCCTGAATACAGACTATACTCACCGCGAACTCACTAATTGGCGTAGCTCAGCAAGACGCCTGTCATAACCGTTACAAATCCAATGTAACAGTGACAGTATGGGATAAAAGAAAGAATGTTAGGTTATGAGCGACAAGATGCCCTAAAACCTAAACACTATCAATATCAATATCTACATCAAGAGGTGGGAGCTTCGATGCTTTCCGGGGGCGGGATATCTCCCCACGAGCGGAGCACGCAGCTTTTGGAGCAGGCGTTCATGCTGGCGCAGACTCATACCCTCTAGATGGAGGGCATGATTTCCCCTTTCGCAGGAGAAGTGCGGGAGCGCCCGGTAAGGGTGTACGTCTCCGCCTTCTTTTCGTGTTTAGACGGGCTAGGAGATAATTTCCCAGCCCTGGTCGACGATGCCGCCTCCGCTGGCTTGGGTACGGCTTTCGCCGACCTCTGACCGGGGGGGGGGGGGATGGAGACTTCTACCTTCCCTCTGCTGCGCCGTCTTGGGAGTCCCAGCCGGCACAGACCTATTTGTGGCCGAAGGCGGGGTGGTGTGTCCCCCCTTTCGAGCTTGGGCACAGCGATCGCAACAGGTTTAGATGATAGAAACGATGAACCTGGAAGACTGTGTTATCTTCTTATAGTCTAACGTTTTGGCAGGTGCATTCATAACATTGAATTTACGACGCGCTTCCTGGTAGGAAAGATCATCCAGGGTCTTGATCTCTTGGATCTTCTTCTCACCAAGATAAACCGGACAGTTCCGATCTCGGGGCGAGTGAAGACCAAGGCAGTTAGTGCACTTGTAAGGAGTTGAGCACTCCGCGTCGTAAGCTCATCTGCCACATGTATCACATACAGACTGATTAGAGCAACGAGATACCATGTGCTCGAACCTCTGGCATTGATATCGGCGTATGAGAGGCGAGATGTACGGCCTCACATCGCAGCGATATGTTGTTACCTTGACTTTTTCTGGTAACACTGACAATCTGAAGGAGAAAATGAACGCACCCGTGGCAACGTGTTCGCCGTTGACTTTGCACGTAATGCGCCGGACGTGTGCCACGCCACAGTGCTTCATGTCTTCCATCAACTCATCGTGAGTGTTCAAGATGAGATCACGGTGGATGTGCTCTTCCACTTTGACGGGAATATCGCCAAAGTGATCGCACTTGAGCAACACATCAGCTTGCACGGTAGTGCGCGTCTTTAGCAACAAACTACCGTTGCGCATTTTCATCAAATCTTCCAGTTCACCGTAGACACCTGTGTGCCTGCTAGACAAAATAGACTTTACCAGCTTGAAGTCACTCCCATCAGTTCTGGTGGGAACCAGAAACCTAGGGAAGCTGGATCCCATTCCTTCACGCTGCGCTTGTTCCCAAGGGGTTGAACCCCTAAAGGAATCACAAGTTAAAGTCTTCGGTGGGGGACCACCTTGGGCAGGTCGAGTACGTTTCGAAGTCATGCCCGAAAGCATCCTCCCCGAATGTCACCCACTCCGATCAGGGGTCTGTGTAGCCAAACCAAGCAGCCAAAGCAATACCCACCTGGTTGTAGCCGGATTTGCCCGGGGTCCGATGTTGGACGATGCCTAATACGGGATGACTGAGACAATGAGCACTAGGGAGAACATTTTTTAAACGGAGAAGTAATTTCTCCTTTAGCAGGTTAGCAAACTTGATTTGCTAACACGGCGGGGCCACACAGTTTGGTCTGCCACTGCTAAGCAGAGTCCTGGAGGGGCGTGCCATTCCAACTGATGAGTCCAAATGGCACGTCTGGACGAAACTCTGCATAATGCACACGGCCTAACCACCCAAAAGCTGGTTCTATTTTTGTGATTATAAGATCTGCGGCCGTGAAAGCCTTTTTTGATAATAAAAAATTAATAGGCGACCATGGCCACATGACCCTTTTAGTCGCCTTCTACGACAGGCATGGATTACCTGTGAATGTATTAAGCCCCTCCCATCCACAGGGGGTCCAACACATTGCACCAAACCGCAATCCATGTCCGCGCCTAAGTCGCTCCTTTTAGTCACCTTTTACGACAGGCAAGGGATGCCGCGGGTGTATTCTACATGTGCGTCCCCCACCCGCAGGGGGTAAAATGAGTGTCATACAATTTGTTGAGAAAATTAACGAGAAGGATCCTCTTGTTTTTTATATATCCCTATAGACAGTGAGTTCACTAATTTGTATGCAACACATGCTAGTAAGCTGAGAATGGGATCTAAAATTGACAGACTTCTTTTTTTTTTTGGTTGCTATTTTGCTTTACGTCGCACAGACACATATAGGTTTATAGCGACGATGGGATAGGAAAGGGCTAGGAGTTGGAAGGAAGACCGGTGACAGACTTCTACGGGCCTCATTGGCTCGAAATTTGGTCCCTTAAAACTGCAATAATAATCATTGTTATGGCAGGCGGGTTGTTGTGGGATATAAGAAGCAGCAGAGCCTTAGTGCTGGACGAAGTATTAGGAGGAAAAGAGCATCAAGTTAACAGAAAAATGTATATAATGTCTGAGCTTTCTTTCCTTTTTTTTGTGTGTTTTTCTTTTCTTTCACTTTAAAAATATAATAACAGCAATTATAATAGTAACTTACAACAATAAATCTATAATTAACAACAGATAAACCAGGCGAGTTGGCCACGCGGTTAGGGCCGCGCAGGTATGAGCTTGCATCCGAGAGATGGTGCGTTCGAACCCCACTGTCGACAGCCCTGAAGATGGCTTTCCGTGGTTTCCTATGTTCACAACAGGCAAACGCTATGTGACTGGTTCTGAAAATGCATTGAGCCGTACGATGAAAAATGGCAATGAAATGTAGAGAAATTAGTGGGTGACTGCTGGGTCATTTTTGGACAAAAGGTTCTGTATTGGTAGAATTCTGAGGATTTTCACTTCGAATTGGTCCCGAACAGCCGTGGAGTTGACTGTGTATTATCATCCAGAAATATTACCAGTAACCAAATATAAATTCTCAAATTAGTTTGAATAGGATAATAATTCACCAAAGAGTCCAATGTTTATCACCTTCATATCATTATACATGCGAATTAGGACTACGCAAAATACTCAAGAGGCGTACATTTGCCTTCCTTTCTGTCTTCAGACCAGATCGTTCAAATCTTCTTTGGTCTTTCCTCTTGGTCAACTTGCCATTTGTGAATTTTGGATCCGAAGAATACCTGGATTTGGACATCTGCTAGTGTAATTCCGGCCTATTTCAGATCGGTTTTGTCAAGAACAGCACAACCAGACTGTCGGGTTCTGGGGAGTCTGGACTGACACACAAACAGATGGAGTCTGAGACCTCTGGCCATCATCGCCCAAACAGCAAAACCTTTTTCGGTACACCAAACATATTCTTCTTATTATTGTGCCCGTTCACACCTCCGCGACAGCTTTCAAAATGGCGCCGAGAGAAGGTATGGCCCATTTAATCTATAGGAAGCAAAGAATAGACACCAGTTGCGGTGACATAGAAGGCCATACACGTCATGGAACGGTCGAGTATTGAGGGTGAAACGGACAGTGGACTGTCTACTGTATTGTTTTACGAAAAAAAGTAGAAAACTTGATTGTTAAGAAATCTCCATCTTAATTTTTCTCAACGAAGAGTGAAGACGGAACTAGCGACCGCGGTATAATTTTTTAAGGAAGAAGAAAGGATCAGAAGCTATACTAAAGGAAAAGGCGTCGGAAACGAGAAAACAAGTCCATCGAAAAAATAAGCAGAGTTGATTAGAGATATTAAAAAGGAATCAGTTAAGTACCACGAGATACGCGTGGGTGGATACGGGGCGCAGTTGATCTGCAAAGGGAGACCAAACCAGCATTAAAAAAAAGGATCTCATACAAGAAGAGATACATCTCGAATTATTGAATCAGAATAGAAATTAGTTTCCCAAGATCTACAAGAAGCGTTCGACAGAGATACATTCACTGAAATCAACACCAACGAGGTCGAAGATATACGTCGGAGAGCCACAAAGGAAATAATAAATTTAAGGATTACGGACTTCAAAAAGAATTATATAATGGCTGTTCACTGCACTATAATCCTTAATTTAGTTGCTGATAAGAAGACCATGAGGATGATGTGCTAAATATACATGATGGACCAAGCTGGGGACCAGTGCATCTTGCTATACGACCGAGCCATGATGAGGAAGGCGACGGGAAGCCATACGACCGAGGCATCATGAGGAAGGCGACGGGAAACCATACGACCGAGCCATGATGAGGAAGGCGACGGGAAACAGACAGCAATCCCGAGATGATGAAGCAGATGATGTACCAGATGTCCAACCCATGACCTAACCGCAGACCCAACTACATCCATTTGGGAGCAGAACAGCTGGACCAGGACCAACCATGAGCGAGCTAAGTCATTTACAATATTTAATCGCATAATTTTTGGTTTGCCTACACATGTGCCTTAGGCATGTGCCGATGGGCTAAATATAAACCGATATATAAGAAATGCAAGTGAATGTTACCAATGAAGTGTGAGATATTTAAGTCCGTAGTTACGTGATCTAGCAATATAGCATAAGATTCTAATGTATTGGATATATACGTCATCGTATACCGGTCAAAATACACGTATGTAGCGTGAAGTTTGAAAAAGAATTTTGGAAAACAGCTGATAGTAATGACATACTGGCAGGTTACAGAGATTTCGTATTGGTAAAGCTACAAGTCGACGTCATGATTGGTTGCGCGCGGTGTAAAATAAACATATGGAATCACGCATTATTTTTGATTCGCAATAAGGGCATTGAACTCAATCATAGGTTATGAGATATAGCAACTTTAAAATGTTGTTTTAAGAAACATAGTGTGGTAGTTTGACATGGTCATGTATTTGGGAACGCGACGAGTTAATATTGAGGCTACGATGTTAAGATATTATATGGATGTTGAAGTAAGGTTGCAATTGTGCTAACTTGAGGAAAGGTATGAGTTATATAGTGATATGAGAAGTTTTATACGCACTACGTAGGGGCCATTGAGTGCCTGCAGTTTAAGATATGCCACACTACATTCTTTAGATTCGTATACGTGAGATTGCCCACACCGCTGGAGTGACCTAAGCCAAGGTATGAACAGAATTTACTATTGTAGAATTATGCTTGTGACGGGATCGTATGTCAACTTTAGATGTGCTGTAATGAATATCGGAATACAACGATACGTTTTATAGCTGTATTTGACCAAATGCATTCACGACACCGATAAATATGATATTATATTTCTGAATACAGCGACATAGCGCTTGCATTGTAACTGCGTATGAATAAAATAGCTTGCATTGAAGTAGACTGTTATGGAATATAACGAAGGAAAGGGACATTGAGCCTAAAGACATGTGTGACAGCCAAAGATTATGTTGAAGTTAGTTAGATAGATGAATAGATTAACATATTCTCTGTTTAAACTTGCATTTTTTCAACGAACTACAGCTAGGGAAATGTTAGAGTAGGAGCCGAATCTAACAGGCACTAGGAACAAATGCCTTAGTTCGTAAGTAGTTATCCATGCACAACGAGAACGTAGCAATAAAGCATGAGTTCGGATTTATTAAACTGGAATTTTCTGCAAGGCATTACTTGACGTTTCATATTACAAGTGTGGATTGTCCAATATTTAATCAATATCAATAAATATCTTGTTTATTTTCTACAATTTTATGTATCATGAGTTCTTTCATTGTAGCCTAGTCGGTAAGTTAGTCGCTTAGCTAAGAGAATTTTTGATTAATTAAGTACTCCATTTTGTCATGACCAGTTCTCACGTAGTTAAATACTCCGATTTAAAAACATTTGGTTGACGATTATTACTATATGTCATGAGTTTCTATAGGCGTCACCCGTGAGTTGTTAATCTCTTCGTACTCACGTTAAGCGTATCTTGAAGTAAGATTACATGTCTTACTTGGCATTTGAAAACCCTGAGGTATCCGCTGAGTGACCCCATTTCATCTGATTAGGCAGCCCAACTTCGAGTTAGAAATGGAGGTATCGGGTAAAGAATGATAACGTTCGAATTGACGCACGACGTTACATTATTATTAGTTCAGCTTCATAGCATCAACTCTTCGAGGAAGAACGATCTGACACTGAAGGAGTCGGCTATGCAGTTAATTACGCAAATATCTTTATTTTAATAAAGACATGTAAACATGTTTCACCGAAATAATTTCTAAGTGACTTTGAGTACTTGCTGTTGCACTGAGAATAACTTTCTAATACGTCTAGAATCACCTAAGATCGCTTGTGAACTCTACTTGACATTGAAAGGAAGCTGCCCTCACATAGTGCATGCATATATAGTTCATCAGCATGATTTATACTGGTCAAGTTCATTGCTTTTGTTTCCCTAGAATTACTCGATGGATACTAACAGCATGTGATAAAACACGCGACCACCCACACGCGTGACCTGAATTAGCACCGGAACAGCCCAGTAGTTTCGGCCTTATTGTCCGAGGGCCATTTAGCCATTTACGCCATTAACGTTCACAGGTGGTAAGTAGGTCCGTCAATCGATACAGTTATGTTTCACGAAAAAGGTTCGCCAAGACCTAACTAGATTGTAGCACAGAGAGAGAGAGAGAGAGAGAGAGGGAGGGGGGAGGCATATTCTACGTGGTTGTGAACATTCTACTTTCCTTCCGTCAAGGCATCATCTTGATTGATATTATTTAGGTATATACATGTAGACGTATACAGTCGTAAACAACTTACTGTAAATAATGTACTAACCTGGTTAAATATAAGAGAAGGTCACCTGGCCTTAATCTTGTCAGGATAAATACATCGTTAATCACAGACTGGTTAGATCCTCAAAATAAACCGTAAAAATATGCGGCCCCACAATGAGGCATATAAGGCAAATCGAGGAGTGAAGTAGTTTGCCATTGCCATTGCTGGCTCACAGAGCCAGACTGTTACTAATTTTAATCAACCACATTTATTTTAATCAATTAAAAAAAACATTAAGGACCGGCCTTATAGGTAGCCCCTTTCTTTCCCTCTTTGATGTATTCATTTCAATGTTGACTCAGTTAATATGATTTATAGGTTTTCCAGTCTACCGAACAGGAATATAACACTTAGAACACAATAAAATATCTGTACAAATGAACGTATGATATGACACTATTAATATTAAGATAGGCTACATAAATATATTTTTCAGGAAATTTATAGTGTTCCAATTGTTATATTGGTGTTCAAAACACTTTTTTTTTACGTGTTGTTTTACGTTGCACCGACACAGACAGGTCTTATAGCGAAGATGGGATGAAATGAAATGTCGTATGGCTTTAGTGCCGGGAGTGTCCGAGGACATGTTCGACTCGCCATGTGCAGGTCTTTCGATTTGACTCCCTTAGGTTCCATGGCTAAATGGTTAGCGTGCTGGCCTTTGGTCACAGAGGCGCGCGGCTGTGAGCTTGCATCCGGGAGATAGTAGGTTCGAATCCCACTATCGGCTGCCCTGAAGATGGTTTTCCGTGGTTTCCCATTTTCACACCAGGCAAATGCTGGGGCTGTACCTTAATTAAGGCCACGGCAGCTTCCTTCCAACTCCTAGGCCTTTCCTATCCATCGTCGCCATAAGACCAATCTGTATCGGTGCGACGTAAAGCCCCTAGCAAAAAAAACTTAAGTCTCAAATATTTATGTTATTGGTGGTCATATCAATAAATACTACTTAACAAAATTTACAGATGATGTCCGGCTCCATGGTTAAATGGTTAGCGTGCTGGCCTTTGGTCACAAGGGTCCCAGGTTCGATTCCCGGCAGGGTAGGGAATTTTAACCTTAATTGGTTACTTTCGCTGGCACGGGGGCTGGGTGTATGTGTCGTCTTCATCATAATTTCATCCTCATCACGACGCGCAGGTCACCTACGGGTGTCAAATCAAAAGACCTGCATCTGGCGAGCCGAACTTGTCCTCGGACACTCCCGGCACTAAAAGCCATACGCCATTATTATTATTATTATTATTATTATTATTATTATTATTATCATTATTTACAGACTAGCTGATGTACCCGTGCTTCGCTACGGGGTTCTCAGAATGGCTGTCTTTGTGGTTTTCCTACCTGAAGTCGTCAGTTGGAATGTAGTGATTAAAAGCAATGTTATCATAATTATAAAATACTCGATCAAATGAAAAACCGCACATTTCTCACTTTTGGCGAACAGTACTACGGTGCCGATCTAACAGTTCAAAGTTCCAGTGCTGGAATGACCCGACCGAAGACAGCCGTGAACACTCCTGTGCCATTATTCCGTTAAATATGCACACTGCTCATTCCAATCAGTGCCTCGGAGTAGGGATTGAATAGCTCGAATGCTATGATGAACCAGTTAGATACGTATCAGTAGTATCAGAAAATTTATGAACCAGAGGAACGGTATGCTAACTCCCCAGCTAGTTCCCGCCAATATTCAGGCAGGCTGGTATTTTCAGTACGACCGGGCGAGTTGGCCGTGCGGTTAGGGGCGCGCAGCTATGAGCTTGTATCCGGGAGGTAGTGGGTTTGAACCCCATTGTTAACAGCCCTGAAGATGGTTTTCCGTGGTCCCCCATTTTCACACCAGGCAAATGCTGGGGCTGAAACGTAATTAAGGCCAGGCCCGCTTCCTTCCCACTCGTAGCCCTTTCCTATCCCATCGTCGCCATGAGTCCTATCCGTGTCGGCGCTACGTAAAGCAAATTAAAAGAAACTCGATATAGGGATCGTACGTAACAACAAATTTTCGACCGCAGCGCCCCTAGCGGAAGAGACGATTATTCATCGGTAGGAGAAACACCAGAATAACATCACCTGTCGTTGTTTACTTATTGAAATATATTGTGAATACGTATAATTTGAATTAATCAGCTATGTCGAATGCTGTTATTCTTGTAGGTTTTCAGAAAATTATGTGGAGTTCTAAGTATTTTAGGAAATCTACTTTGAGGAACGGAAGAGAGCTTAATGATAGCCATCACATATATCAGGTGGAAAAAAAAAACTTTCAAAGGAAGTAGGCCTATCTGGTGTATGTTTGAGAGAGACAAATGTTAGTCAAACTCCATATAATATTAACATCAAGGTTAGAATTTTAAAAAAAATTCTTAATTTAGATCCTTTTAATGTTTTATAAATTTGTAATAATCTTAGTTTTAACATTATTAAACATATACCCGGTAACCTTAATGTTCAGTTCAACTTTTCCGGTTACGTGAACGAATCCGATCCACGAAATGTCACTATTATTTGTCCCAAGTGGAAGATAATAATTGTTTTTACTCAAATAAAGTGTTAAATCTGCGGTAAAATCAGAAAAAGTACGAAATATTTTACTTGTAGAGAATAATATGGATACATACTTTACTACCGTATCTTACAAATATTTTTTCTGCTACGTCGCAGCGCTTCCGTACGCGTTTTGTTTGTCTAACACTTTCGTGTGTAAAATTGTCAGAGTTTTTGAATCACATTTTGAATTATCACTGGGCAATTATAAATGACAAAATAGTACATTTACATTTCCCTGGCCATGTGAAAATGGTAAATAATCAGTCTGAATACCTATACTACGGTACAAACAGTTTGGGGAGATTGTGATTCAGGAACAGAATTCGTGTTTTCTTGCATTTCACTTTGTCTCCCTTTCCTCCTCTTGTACCTGACTGTCAGTTTCCTCCGTATTTCGTCCTCATTAGTTCTTCCTGGTAATATATGCAAAGTAGGCTTATATCCAGGGCTATCAGGGTCTCTGGTAGGTGTTCCATCAATGAAGTGTCGGATGTAGATTCTGAATTCCTGGCAGGAACCCATGGTTTTCTATCAAGTGTTGAACGTTTTAAAGATGTTATCCATGCTTCCCTTCTGATCTTATGGGCAGCTGCGGCTGGAAAACGAAAAATAATTCGTTCCTGGTGGGCTGTTTTAGTAGGTGTAATTACAACCGTACACGGAACAGTTCACGTGGCATTTACTGCGTCTACTGGTTCTATGAGTTTCGTTCATGCTTAGAGAATATGCTGAAAGAATCTAATCAAAACGCAGGCTACCTCAGTAAGCAATGTGAACAGTCAAAGACTTACAGCTAGTAAGATTTAAAAAAATAATAATAAAAAAAAAACAACACTATTCACTAACTCGATGGTGAAAACGCTCCTATCGCTCCTACCAGTTACTTCAGATTAAGCCACCAGATGGCAGCAGTCGCTATACGCACGGTCCCTATACAGCAGTAATCCAATCTATCGGAGATGAGCGGCAACAGAGACACAAAGCACATCACAACAATGGTCAATGTAATGTTATTGTTGATCAATGGTTTGAGCTTTCTGTGTTGTAGGCCTTCACAATCAGTTTTCTTTCGACTGTAATATTAGGGCGTCTTATAAAATTAATTATAGCTTAGACTGTAGTTCCTTATTCCTCGACTTTACATAGCAGTTTTCATTAAATTCTGTTTACCCATTTTTCTCGTGGTGGCGCTGAAATGGACTTAGCAACAAAAATCCAAATTCATAAATATCTTCGTTATCATAGCCGGTACAGTAAAAGTGTATAAGACATACATGATCGGAACTTTAATAATATATAATTTAGTTTTATACTATTTGTCAACAGGACCACCAATAATATATTTGATTATTCAATTTTAGGCCTTCCCCTAAATTGCCATTTCACTCAGCGTGAATAAAATTATTTATGGCCTAGAATGTGGCGACTTATTCCCCGACTTTTCATACCGATTTTCATTAATATAGGAGAAATAACAACAAAAATATTTGAGAATTAAATTGTAGGCCTTCCCCTAAACTACCATTTCTCTCAGCGTGAAAAAGATTATTTATGGCCTAGATTGTAGCGACTTATTCACGGACCTTACATACCGATTTTCATTAAATTCTTTTCAGCCGTTTTCTCGTGATGCGTGTACAGACAGACAGACAGACAGACAGACAGACAGACAGACAGACAGACAGACAGATAGAAATTACGGAAAAGTAAAAAGTGCATTTGCCCTTTACTATGGACATGACCGATACAGAAATACCAGTCTTTTCAAATTCTGAGCAATGTACAGACAAAACTCTTATTTTATATATATAGATTACATTTCAGGCCTTCCCCTAAACTACCATTTCACTCAGTGCGAATAACATTATTGATAGCCTCGATTATAGCGACCTATTCCCCGACTTTGCATACCAATTTTCGTGAACATACGACCACTAATAAAATAAATATTTGACAATTAAATTTGAGGCCTTCCCCTAAACTACCATTTTTCTCAGCGTGTATAGCCTATATTGTAGCGACTTATTTTCCATCTTTGTCTAGCGATTGTCATTAAGACACGACCACTAATAACAAATATTTGAGAATTAAATTTCAGGCCTTCCCCTAAACTACCATTTCACTCAGCGTGATTAAAATAATTTATAGCCTAGATTGTAGCGGTTCATCACCCGACTTTACATTCCGATTTTCATAAAATTCTCTTCAGCCGTATTCTCGTGATGCGTGTACATACATACAGACAGAGAGACAGACAGACGGACAGACAGACAGACAGACAGACAGACAGACAGACAGACATACCATTCTTTTCAAATTCTGAGTAATGTACAGACAAAACTCTTTATTTTATATATATAGATGATACAATTTCCGATTATTTATGCCTTATAAGGTTTTACCGTGCCGGCAATGATAACAGAGATATTCATCATTTAGATTTTTGTTGCTTAATCCACGTCACCGCCGAGCATCAGTAACACGGAAATATTGTTCAATCGTGTAACTTGCGATGGTAGTGGTTATGATTGTCTTAAGGTGAAAACCGCGTGGTAATCAGCCCATATCGGCAAGGAAAATTGTAAAGATGGCTATCTAAATGAGAAAAGGTTGTGAAGGAACATCATGACCGGGAGAGTTGGCCGTGCGGTTAGGGGCGCGCAGCTGTGAGCTTGCATCCGGGAGATAGTGGGTTCGAACCCCACTGTCGGCAGACCTGCAGGTGGTTTTCCGTGGTTTCCTATTTTCACACCAGGCAAATGCTGGGGGTGTACCTTAATTAAGGCCGCGGCCGCTTCCTTCCCATTCCTAGGCCTTTCTGCTCCCATCGTCGCCGTAAGACCTAACTGTGCCAGTGCGACGTAAAGCCAATTGTAAGAAGAAAAAGGAACATCATGAAAGGATATTGGATATCCTAATAGCACAGAGTCGGAAGAAAACTAAACATGAAGGCCTACTATATCCAAAGTACAGTGACTGACAGAGCAAATGCAACACCAAGAAGGAGTGGTCAGAACTTTATGCCAATTGCAGGGTAGACTGACGTCACTGAGGTATGCTCATGATGTGAAATGCGCCGCTGTGCTGCGCACGTAGCGAACGATAAATGGGACACGGCGTTGGCGAATGGCCCACTTCGTACTGTGTTTTCTCAGCCGACAGTCATTGTAGAACGTGTTGTCGTGTGCCACAGGACACGTGTATAGCTAAGAATGCCAGGCCGCCGTCAACGGAGGCATTTCCAGCAGACAGACGACTTTACGAGGGGTATGGTGATCGGGCTGAGAAGGGCAGGCTGGTCGCTTCGTCAAATCGCAGCCGATACCCATAGGGATGTGTCCACGGTGCAGCGCCTGTGGCGAAGATAGTTGGCGCAGGGACATGTGGCACGTGCGAGGGGTCCAGGCGCAGCCCGAGTGACGTCAGCACGCGAGGATCGGCGCATCCGCCGCCAAGCGGTGGCAGCCCCGCACGCCACGTCAACCGCCATTCTTCAGCATGTGCAAGACACCCTGGCTGTTCCAATATCGACCAGAACAATTTCCCGTCGATTGGTTGAAGGAGGCGTGCACTCCCGGCGTCCGCCCAGAAGACTACCATTGACTCCACAGCATAGACGTGCACGCCTGGCATGGTGCCGGGCTAGAGCGACTTGGATGAGGGAATGGCGGAACGTCGTGTTCTCCGATGAGTCACGCTTCTGTTCTGTCAGTGATAGTCACCGCAGACGAGTGTGGCGTCGGCGTGGAGAAAGGTCAAATCCGGCAGTAACTGTGCAGCGCCCTACCGCTAGACAACGCGGCATCATGGTTTGGGGCGCTATTGCGTATGATTCCACGTCACCTCTAGTGCGTATTCAAGGCACGTTAAATGCCCACCGCTACGTGCAGCATGTGCTGCGGCCGGTGGCACTCCCGTACCTTCAGGGGCTGCCCAATGCTCTGTTTCAGCAGGATAATGCCCGCCCACACACTGCTCGCATCTCCCAACAGGTTCTACGAGGTGTACAGATGCTTCCGTGGCCAGTGTACTCTCCGGATCTCTCACCAATCGAACACGTGTGGGATCTCATTGGACGCCGTTTGCAAACTCTGCCCCAGCCTCGTACGGACGACCAACTGTGGCAAATGGTTGACAGAGAATGGAGAACCATCCCTCAGGACACCATCCGCACTCTTATTGACTCTGTGCCTCGACGTGTTTCTGCGTGCATCGCCGCTCGCGGTGGTCCTACATCCTACTGAGTCGATGCCGTGCGCATTGTGTAACCTGCATATCGGTTTGAAATAAACATCAATTATTCATCCGTGCCGTCTCTATTTTTTCCCCAACTTTCATCCCTTTCGAACCACTCCTCCTTGGTGTTGCATTGTCACTGTCAGTCAGTGTATATAAAATTGGTCAAAAATAATATTCCACTGACTATTGTTTGTTATGATGTGCTTTGTCTCCTCTGCTCCCACCCATATCCAATAAATGGTATTACTGCTGCGTGCCCAGCAGAACAGTCTGCTTGAATTTTGTTGGGAAGTAGTTGAGGAGTTAGATAATTTTTTCTTTTAGCATGCCATTCCTCTGGTTCATACATGTTCTGATAATGACTGGTGGTGACACACTGGCTCATCATAGCATTCCAGTAATTCTATTCCTGCTATGAAACGCTGATAGGAATGGGCTGGCAATGTGCGTCCTTAACGGAAGTGTTATGAAGGAAATGACAAAATCTCCAGTGGTTAGTTGTATGACTTCGCGGAGCGAGCTTTTAATATCTACTCTTCATGTTGCTCCGTATTGCTCCGTAGCATTTCTTTGAGTCAAAGGACATACTGGAATTTTTTGCAATGAAAAAGCTGACGTACCAGCCAAACGTGGTACATCGGAAGGTCTACTTACAGCGCTGCAACTCCCATGGATGGACTTTATTCCCATTATTCGACAACAAATTCGACACAAAGGGTCTACGAAATGGAAAACATCTCAACTGCATAAAGGTAGAGCTTATGCTCTCGTACAACCCAACATCCCTCCTAAGCCATGGTATTATAAGTGTCATCGGTCACGAGGTCTAACGGTTTCAGTAATTCGAATGAGGCTCAATCATGGATTATTCCCTTCACATCTACATCGCACAGGGGTTTTGGATTCACCGCGCTGTTGATGTCACTATGCGGAGGATGGAGATCTCAACCACATTCTGTTGAAGTGTGGCCTTTATGATGCTCCTTGAAGCCGGTTTCTATATGAACTATGTTATCTACAAGTGCCGTTCCCGACCAGCGCTGCATTGGTGTTGCAAGGTGAAAACAATTCAGTTCTCAATGCTGTGATGGACTTTTTGAGAACCGCGGATGTAAGAATTTGACTTTGTGCTCATCGCATTGTTGCCAATGTTTTGTTTGTTCTCCCCCTCTTCTCCAGGAAGAGAGATTCAGTGTAATGTCATGTACTTGAAGACGTGGACGATATGGTTTTCATTTCTTATTTGTACTTTCCACTGACAATTTATACTTCTTTATGTGTGCTGTGAATGTTCCTTGTACGTGGATGACAAAATGTTGTTCCAACAAAGGTCAATTAAATATATATTTTTTTTAAATTTATTTAACGGAAGACGTCAGAGCAATATTCACCGCTGTCTGTACCGGTGCCAATCCAGTCCTGGAACTTGCCATTGTTAGAACGCTAGTGTAGTATTATTCGTGAAAAAGGAGACACTACCGTTTTTCATTTGATCGAGCATTTATTTTGATAACACTGCTTTTAAACGCGACGTTTCGGTCGGTTAACATACTTTAACCAAAATAATAACGTGGTTGTAATGACCTATGCCGAATACAGTTTAATATTTGTCTGTGGCTGTTACAGCATCACGGGAAAAACGGATGTGTGGATTTAAATTAAACTTGGTATCCGGTTTAGAATAAGGTTGAGTATGACCTTAGCTGTAAGTTGTCCCTAAATCTACTCTACGTTTACACTAGCAAGTTCTTGCAGCAATTAACTTGCACAGAGCCATTTACTGCACCACTTGCAAGTCTAAATTCCCCAGCAAGCTGACTTGCAGCGGTTAACAATTTTTTGGACAAGAAACTTGCAGCCAGTCTCGTGCAAGCAATGTGAAGGACATTTCGTGAGCTTCTGCAAGTTACTTGCACCGATAGAATCCAATCCTACTTTGTGCAAGTGGAAGGCGCAAGTTGGTTAAGTAGGTAATCATTCCACGCATTTGTATCTGTGTATACTGTAATTTAATTTGGAAAACTTAATTGCATTCATGCAATCACCATACATGTGCTCAAATTTATTTTTCTGAGATGGAAGATAACGCGAATGGTCCAGGAAGGACACTAGTGAATTGATACAAAAAAATCAAGAGCTTCCCAGAAATTTGGGGCGTTCACAGCAGTGAATTCAGAGACAGAACTAAGAAACCCAATGCTTTTAGCACAACTGCGGAGGATTTAAACACGTCACCGAAGGAAATACTACGAAAATGGCACAACTTGAAACCATAGTTTTCCCAGGAAGTGAAGAAACTTCCAAAATTAAAAAGTGGCTCCTCGGGGATACGGCTGAGTCTCGGTGGCCGTATTTCTAACCGATGAAATTCGTAGAGAGTAGCATAGCAACGACTTCGGAAAAGTATGTTCCTTGGCAAAGGCAAGCCTATTTGCATCTTTTTTTTTTTTTTTCATCTGAGAGCGAGGTTGTGGAACCTTTATTCCCTATTATAGAATATTTATTACTGTAGTTACTTGTTGAATTGTTAAAATACTGTGCAATGAATTTTGGGTTGTGATTTTATGAAATATGCCTTTCTTATTTAGGAGAGGAAGAGAGTTTTGTTAGGGCAGGTCCCTAATTAGGTTAATGTTTTAACTATCACGTAATGTGGCGGCATTTCAACGGGACTTTTCATAAGCTGCTTGACCGAAGCAACAGCTGAGTTCCCGGTTGATGAAACTGCTGGGTACCGGGCGTTGGAACATTTTAGGCCTAGAAGAATTAGTAATATATGCCGTAAAAGGAGCCCATATTCAACGAAATGTAAAGTTGCCAAAATGTAGAAAATTTAAATAGTTGAATTAGAATATGAAATAATATTTTCTAGTAGTGTTTTACCAAACAGATTTGTAGCTCTTTCTCGTTTACCACGGGTACGGACTGGGCGACCACGATTATTGTGACCTCCAGGAGAAAATCATAGGGAACCTTTAACAGGTAGCATTCAACTTCGTTCTGATCTATTGTGGACTAAACATCGTTAAGGAGAGAGATACACCATTCATCCGTCTAAATGTCATGATTTTTCATAATTTAAAATTCGAGGAATCCTTATTCGAATGAACATTTGCACGTTTAATATTAACTACCACCGCATTCATAGCACAATCACAAATTTAAAGAAATGTTACCCATTTGTCATCGGTGCAATGTAAATTTTGCTAGCCTAATTTGCGCAGCCGGGCAGCGATTTTACCATGTATTTATTCATAAGATTCTTGTTATCTATTCATAGTTGTAGTATTTCTTCTTTACCTGCTGTTAACTTGTACTATCTATCGGCAAAGTTACGAGCTACGTATACTGTATGCAAGTTATACAACGGGGCCGATGACCTTCTTCTCGGTCTTCCAACTGATCTCTTTCCCTTAACTTCTATTTCCATTTCCCTTCTTGCTACCCGTTCCTTTCCCATTCTTTTTACATGTCCGAACCATCTCAGTCTTGCTTTCTGTATGTTCTGTACTAACGGTTCTATATTTAGCTCTTCTGTGATTTTAATATTTTGAATTCTATCTCTTCTTTTCTTTGGTTGTGGCATCATACACAACCATTAACCCGGCTCAAGGAAACCTCTGCCTTGTGGAGAAGAGGGACCTTCAAAGGCTAAGGGAGTAAACCCAGAAAGAAAATCCTCAGATGCGTTAGGCTTAGCAGGTCAGCAGATGAGTAAATTTGTACTTGCTTTCAACTACAATGTGGAAAAGATATTGACTTTAATTGCCGATTTATCGCAATTTAGATGTATGGAGAATGTTACATAGGTTAATCCTGTTAAAATGATTAATCCTAAAGGTTACTTTCGTTGATATTTGCCAAAATAATGCCGTGAAATAAAACTGCAGGGAAATGGAGTAGTCCAGCTGACGTTCTGACAATGACTTTGATTGCCGATTTATCTTAATTTAGAGGAATGAAGGAGTATGTTACATTGACTAATACTGTTAAAATGATTAATCCTAAAGGGTTCTTCCGTTTATATTTGCCAAAATAACGTCGTGAATGGAGTAATCCAACTGACGTTCCTTAACTGTGAGGAATAATAGTAATCACTTTTATTTTCCACAGCATTTAGATACATAGCATAACTTACCACAATACTTCTGTCTTCTGATCTTAATCTTGAGATTAAGAGACATAGTTCAATTAGAGTTTTAGAATTCTTCAAGTGTTGCTGTCAGGAAGGGGGCGTGGTCAAATAATAAAAAATCTTATGTTTTCTACTTAAATATTCGGTGTACGGATAAAATAAATATTTTGACTCAAAAATGTTTAGATTTTAATTTCAATATATATCGTTTCAGATTACATTTCATTCATACCTTGTAGTAGAATTTTAAATAAAAATTCAGTGAGAGAAATATATTTTGAGTAAGTACTTAGTGAACTGTTCATTGCACAGGTAACACTTAGCTTCGCATGTTGGCCGTACTGTCATAATAGTAATGGTTTCTACTTGTCAGAGTTTAAATGTGAAAGTTCAGATTATCTTGGATGAAAATGTGCTGTGTTGCTTTCGTGTGGCAAATATGACTCCGCCTAAAGGATTATTAAATGAAACAAAATTTAGGGGTAATAAATACCCGAAAATAGAAACGGAAAACTAAGATGAAAGTGCTAATTCAATGGTAGTTAACCTTAGGTGTTCCAATCATCCTTGTGCTTGGAATGACTTTTCTGCTTCAGGCATATCTTCACTTTATGCTAGTTTTTCTACAGTGAAACTGACATTTGAAAATGAATTTGTAAGTAAATCTCAACAATATCACGATTCATCAGACTATGTTTTCAGATATTTCAATGTAGTCTTCTCAGCTTTGTGTCAGCTTGTTAGTTGTAGTGGGAGGGAATAAATGATTTCTGAAAAATGCAAAGACTTTGAAATGATTTCCTGAAAGATTACAAATTTTACCACCTAATACTATTATTTCAGAAACCACAGAACACAGAAAAGAAGAAATTCAGAACACACGTAAATACCATACCTTTTTATCTCTCTGGTAGTATTGTGTACAGATATCTTCAAAATTGAAGTTTTTTTTGCTAGTGGCTTTACGTCGCACTGACACAGTTAGGTCTTATGGCGACGATGGGATAGAAAAGGCCTAGGAGTTGGAAGGAAGCGGCCGTGGCCTTAATTAAGGTGTGCCTGGCATGAAAATGGGAAACCACGGAAAACCATCTTCAGGGCTGCCGACAGTGGGATTCGAACCAACTATCTCCCGGATGCAAGCTCACAACTGAAGTTTTAATAACTGGAATATTATCAATAATTTTCTCAACAACAAAAACCGTACTGACTCCTCTTAGATTTAAAAAAAAATATTTGATTTAGAGAAACAAAATCATGTTGTCCACATGTAATGACATACTGCTAGTCTCAGAGTGATGATGTTATACTGTATAGGCGCTCCCATTCCAATATTTGTAAACACAATGTAAAACATCAAATCACCACACTCCACAATAAAAAACAACTAATTAGCGTATAACTATCAACTCTCAATAAGAAGCCAACAAACCCCTCGTTACGAACACATTACCAACACTTACGACAGCAAAACAATATAAATGAAACTGGAAATTCGGTAATTTGCAGTATGCAGCTTCCTCTGAGTGACCTGGGTGGCCAGCGCTCCAGCGGCATTATGATGAAACTTTCCAATTACAGCTTTATGCTGGGCTTCACAGGCGATTGCCAAGAGCGGTATACGAAGCGCAGCGAGGGATCCAGTCGGCCGTGTTTTATCTCAATCCGTTAAGTAGGAGGAGAGAAATCGAGATTACGCCTCTCAAGGTCTGGCTCGTTCGCTGAATGGTTAGCGTAAAGGCCTTCGGTTCAGAGGGACCCGGGTTCGATTCTTGGCCTGGTTGAGTTTTCCGGGACTGGGTGTTTGTATTTGTTTCAATACTCTCTTCATATTCACCCAGTACACCACACTACACCGAACAAGTGGCTGTGCAGTTTGGGCCGCTTAGCTATCAACTTGCATTCGGGAGATAGTGGGTTCTAACCCCAATGTCGACAGCCCTGAAGATGGTTTTCCTTGGATTCCCATTTTCCCACCTGGCAAATGTTGGGGCTGTACCTTAATTAAGGCCACGGCCGCTGACTTCCCATTCCTAGGCCTTTCCTATCCCATCGTCCGCCGTAAGACCTATCTGTGTCGGTGCGACGTAAAGCAAATACTAAAAAGTAGATGCTTTTCCGTGGTTTCCCATTTTCACACCAAGCAAATGCTGGGGCTGCATCTCAATTAAGGCCACGGTCGCTTCCTCCCCTTTCCTATACAATCATCGCCCTAAGACCTACCTGTGTCGGTGCAAAGCAAAGCAAATTGTAATTTAAAAAAAGACATACACCACACCACCAACCATCACAATGAAACGCAACAATGAATACCTGCTCCACATTGGTTTGGTGTCGGAAAGAGCAACCGGCCAAAAAATAGGGCCAAGTCCACATGTGAGACACAGTTCGAACCTTCGACCCTACCACGGTGTGGAAAAAGATAATTATTATTATTATTATTATTATTATTATTATTATTATTATTATTATTATTATTATTATTATTATTATTATTATTATGGGGTCTTTAGAGAGCCCATACCACTTTCGTGACTTGTGTAGCCCAATATTTACATGCTAGGATGTACGCTTGCTGGGCTGTGACATCTCTTATCTGGTTCTGCTGAGTATGCCCACCTCTTCGATGGGCACCTCTTCAATGGGCACATGGGGCCTCTGCAGATCCCAAGGTATTTTTCCTTCCCTTGTGTTTGAAGTATGCTACTAGAAAGTTTTGTTGTTGGTTAAACTGTGCATTATTAGATGCTACTTTGTTGACCTAGCATTCAATTCTTGTCGCTGAACAAATGCAGTAAGTTAGGAATGTAGCAAAAAGGAGTTCTTGACAAAATGTATCAGATGGCAGACATGTACAGTGTAAAGCGCAACACCAAATATTAGTCCCTCGTTTTGTTCTAGAATATGCTAGATGTGGCAGCGATTGCTGCCGTGATACCGTGGTTGTCCCATTATCCACAAAGTCTAGGACATTCCAACCAGAACAGGAGTAAGTTTCTGCTGCAGCTACATAGACAAGTCCACATGTGAGAGACAGTTCGAACAGTCGGCTGCTGGATAAAAAATGTACAGTAACTCGCATAATTATTCGGACAGACATGATTTATTATAGTTTCCTTTGCATTGGTGGTTTCAGTAATAATAAAGCACTCATATAAATTAGATACATGTTTCTGTATGGAATATAGAAACTAAACGTCCATGATCCTTCTAATTAACACGTTCAATGAATATATAATCATTAAAAACAACATCAAAATCAAAACCAATATTGCACAAAATTATTCGGACACTTTCCGTTTTATGGTCCTAAAGGTTCAGTATCTGGTGGGCTTTCCTTTCATTTTAATTACTTCCCTGAGTCCACTAATTTCCAGATGTAAGCGGGAGATATCTTCTGCTGCCACTCTTCTTGAAGTCGATTTTTCAGTTGTTCTCTAGATGTGAATGTTGGTTTTTTTTATCCACTTTGTCCCAAAGATTCTCAATCACATCAAGTCTGGTGATTGAGGGGGAGGATGAAGCACCTTTGGGCAATTAAAAAATAACCACATCCTTACATTCCAGGCCATATGATTTGGATTGTTATCCTGATAAAATTTTAAATGTTCACCAATCCCCATCTTTTCGACACTCTTTTTTTATATTGACCCTCAGTATTCTAAGGTATTGAAAGTGGTCCATTTTACCCTCAATAAAAACCAATTCACCAACTCCATTCGCCGACATGCATCCCCATACCATTACATGTCCACCGCCATGCTTCACAGTTGCTTTCAGATTTTTCTCTTGAAGCTCAGTATTAGGACGCCGCCAAACAGTTGCCCTCCCATCAGATTGAAATACACTGACTGACAGAGCAAATGCAACACCAAGAAGGAGTGGTCAGAACTTTATGCCAATTGCAGGGTAGACTGACGTCACTGAGGTATGCTCATGATGTTAAATGCGCCGCTGTGCTGCGCACGTAGCGAACGATAAATGGGACACGGCGTTGGCGAATGGCCCACTTCGTACCGTGATTTCTCAGCCGACAGTCATTGTAGAACGTGTTGTCGTGTGCCACAGGACACGTGTATAGCTAAGAATGCCAGGCCGCCGTCAACGGAGGCATTTCCAGCAGACAGACGACTTTACGAGGGGTATGGTGATCGGGCTGAGAAGGGCAGGTTGGTCGCTTCGTCAAATCGCAGCCGATACCCATAGGGATGTGTCCACGGTGCAGCGCCTGTGGCGAAGATGGTTGGCGCAGGGACATGTGGCACGTGCGAGAGGTCCAGGCGCAGCCCGAGTGACGTCAGCACGCGAGGATCGGCGCATCCGCCGCCAAGCGGTGGCAGCCCCGCACGCCACGTCAACCGCCATTCTTCAGCATGTGCAAGACACCCTGGCTGTTCCAATATCGACCAGAACAATTTCCCGTCGATTGGTTGAAGGAGGCGTGCACTCCCGGCGTCCGCTCAGAAGACTACCATTGACTCCACAGCATAGACGTGCACGCCTGGCATGGTGCCGGGCTAGAGCGACTTGGATGAGGGATTGGCGGAACGTCGTGTTCTCCGATGAGTCACGCTTCTGTTTTGTCAGTGATAGTCACCGCAGACGAGTGTGGCGTCGGCGTGGAGAAAGGTCAAATCCGGCAGTAACTGTGGAGCGCCCTACCGCTAGACAACGCGGCATCATGGTTTGGGGCGCTATTGCGTATGATTCCACGTCACCTCTAGTGCGTATTCAAGGCACGTTAAATGCCCACCGCTACGTGCAGCATGTGCTGCGGCCGGTGGCACTCCCGTACCTTCAGGGGCTGCCCAATGCTCTGTTTCAGCAGGATAATGCCCGCCCACACACTGCTCGCATCTCCCAACAGGTTCTACAAGGTGTACAGATGCTTCCGTGGCCAGCGTACTCTCCGGATCTCTCACCAATCGAACACGTGTGGGATCTCATTGGACGCCGTTTGCAAACTCTGCCCCAGCCTCGTACGGACGACCAACTGTGGCAAATGGTTTACAGAGAATGGAGAACCATCCCTCAGGACACCATCCGCACTCTTATTGACTCTGTACCTCGACGTGTTTCTGCGTGCATCGCCGCTCGCGGTGGTCCTACATCCTACTGAGTGGATGCCGTGCGCATTGTGTAACCTGCATATCGGTTTGAAATAAACATCAATTATTCATCCGTGCCGTCTCTGTTTTTTCCCCAACTTTCATCCCTTTCGAACCACTCCTCCTTGGTGTTGCATTGTCACTGTCAGTCAGTCAGTCTGTATATTAAATTTACTCTCATCAGCAAATATAACGTCATTCCACCATGCATTGTCTTCTTTAACATGCTCTTTGGCAAACAGCATTCTCTTTATTTGATTTACTTGATTTATGAAGGGCTTCCTTATTGCAATACGGCCGTGGAAGTTACCTCTTCTGAGCACTCTGCGTATTGTTTCCGATGTCTACGGCAATCTCCGTAGCAAGTTTGTGGAGCACTTAACTTGGGTTCCTTTTTCGTTTTTCTGATGATATAACACTCTTCCCTCACAGAAAATGTTCTTGGACGTCCCGTATGCGGTAGATGTTCAATCCTATCTTCCTCCCGGAATCTTGTTATAATATCAGAGACTGTAGTTTTCTTCATTTGTAAAATTTCAGCAATGTTACGACAACTTTTACCTTATGCATGGTGAAAAATTACTAGCTGCCGCTGTTCGATTGTGTTCTCTCTTCCTCTGCGACCCATTTTCACTTACGATGTGCACAGCACTCTAACACACTGAATGTTTACGTCCACACTGTCCGTGGCTGTTCTACGTACGACCTCTGCACGGCAACTGACTTGTGTCCGAATAATTTTGTTCCAGCTCATTAACTGTGTTCTGAGTTTCCGAGGTCACTGGTTCTCTCCTGTTTTCTAAAAGTACACATTTGAACGTCGTGTTGAATCTGTCAAACTGGGTTCTGTCAGAAACTAGTTGGCATGTACGATATTTTCTCTGAAATATAGGGCCAGTGTGTAACAAAGACTAAATTACTAACGTGTCCGAATAATTATGTGAGTCACTGTAATAAGAAGAGTGTGAAGAGTGTTGCTGTTGGATATGACCATGAACTTACTGCTGGAAGTCCTTCTAGACAACAAGGACAAAACAAGAGAAAAGAGGTGCTCCATGTGTTCAAGAAGTTGAGACAGAAAGATAAAAACAGCATGCAACAAGTGTAGAAAAAGTATTTGTAATGTTCACTCGGAAACTGTTGTAATATGCTTGGAATATTCCAATAATTAGTAGTTCCTAACAGGTTTCTTTATTTAGAAGTTTGTTTTCTAGTTACTCAACAGTTTTAGTGTTTCTTATATATTATTTGCTTTGCGTCGCACCAACGCCGATAGGTCTCATGGCGACAATGGGATAGGAAAGGCCTCCTAGGAGTGGGAAGGAAGCGATCTTGGCGTTAATTAAGGTACAGCCTCAGCATTTGCCTGGTGTAAAAATGGGAAACCCTGGAAAACCATCTTCAGGGCTACTGACAGTGGGGTTCGAACCCACTATCTCCCGGGTGCAAGCTCACAGCTGCGCGCCCCTAACCGCACGGCCAACTCACCTGGTTTTAGAGTTTCTGAACATGACAATGTTGCCTCGAACGTTGCCGGAAACCAAAGCAATGCTCTTATTGTTATAGGTACACTTTCTGATTTCCCCGACCCCCCCCCCCCTCCCAAAAAAAAAGGATCCCAAAATAATAACCGTTTCCTGAAACTCTCCAACAAAAGTAAAGAAAAATTCCCGTGTATGTAAAAGGGCTTAATAATTAATTAATGTCTGTATTAAGGTTTATTCAACTTCTAAATAAATGTGAATTGTGAATTTAGTCAAAACACAGAACGGCTTTTTTTTTTTTCTAAAGTAAACTAGTGGAGTCCTGAAAGGCCCCAGGTGCCCATTCACGTAATTTACTGGCGTGCCCAGTCGAGGGGTAAGTAGAATAAGAATACCGCCTTCAGGCGGAGAAAAGCGAACCGTGAGGCAGCGGTCACCGATACCACGCCAAGGTCCACTGTTGGTTTCTTGCTAAAAATAACGGTTGTATCCAGTACAATATCCCTTCTATTCGCTGTGCGGAATCTGACACAATCTGAAGTACCTTATTCTAGCACACACATGTTTTGAGGCATCAGTTTTCATGGTACACCAACTGAAGGCACCAATTCCACAATTTCTTCTCGATCGTGGTGTTATATACCCACTTGCGATGTTTAATGATTTCTCCACACTCCTACTCTCTTCTTCCGGAAAATATTCACCTTCTACCAACATGTTCCAAAACTACTTTTTTTTTGCTAGTGGCTTTACATCGCACTGACACAGATAGGTCTTATGGCGGCGATGGGATAGGAAAGGCCTAGGGGTTGGAAGGAAGTGGCCGTGGCCTTAATTAAAGTACAGCCCTAGCATTTGCCTTGTGTGAAAATGGGAAACCACGGAAAACCGTCTTCAGGGCTGCCGACAGTGGGATTCGAACCCACTGTCTCCCGGATGCAAGCTCACAGCCGCGCGCCTCGAACCGCACGGCCAACTCGCCCGGTCCAAAATGACTAACATTTAATGAATGTATTTCGATCTAGTTTTCACCAGTATTATAAATGGCCACAAAATTAATTTTCCCGCAGACTCAAACAAAAGTTAGTAAGAATAAATGTCACGTAAGACAGGCGAACAAGGAGTTCACTGTTGTTTGCCACTCCCAAGAGTACATCGCAAGGAGAACAATAGCTCACATACGCCACCCACACAGCACTATGGGCTTTTATGTCAACAAGATAAGCCACTGACCTAGTAACGGCAACGCTCCAGGAAATGCGATACTCGCGCAACTCCACCTCCTAACTTTTAATGAGGCTGTAAACACAGTAGGTAAACAAGTTGGCTTACTTCTAATACCTACCTCAAGGCTCATGCACTACTTTTGAAATGGACAAGCACAATTAGTTTTAAGGCCGTCGAGTTAATGGAAACTGTTCTGTTGACCAGGAAGTATTTATGTATTTTATGTCGTTAACAAATGGACACCTTCTCGGTCATTCACTGAATTAAGCCAGAATGCCCTAGTGATTACGACCTATAACACTGATAGAACGCCAGGCTGAGTAAGTCTGACGGTCGAAAGAATTCGATCCTGGCTCAGTCCGGTGATATTTGATGGTACTCAAACACGCTCAATCGGTAGATCTATTCACTCGTAAAACGAATCCTTGTGGAACAAAATTTCAGCAGCTCGGCGTCTCCGAAAAACCGTAAAAAGTAGTTCGTGGGACGTAAAACCAATAATATTATTAACAGTTTTCGGAGACGCCGAAGTGCCGGAATTTAGTCCCATAGGAGTTATTTTACGTGCCAGTAAATCTACCGACTCGAGGCTGACATATTTGAGCACCTTCAAATACCACCGGACTGAGCCAGGATCGAACCTGCCAAGTTGGAGTCAGAAGGCCAGTGCCACAACCATCAGAGCCACTCAGCCAGGCATTATTATTATTATTATTATTATTATTATTATTATTATTATTATCAACAAAAATATTACCCCAGATGGTAACCAATCCACCCCCAGTCATGATGCGGCAAACAGGTTATCGGATTTTGGGGAGCCTGCACTTTCATGTACTCCACCAATAGTACCCTCACATAAACAGCAACAGAAAAAGAAAAGGAACATTACGGACTTAGCTACAGAGCACAAACCTCATGTTAACGGTGGATAAACTCAAACACACCCTTGAAGTGTTGGATAAGTATAACATCAAGATAGCAGCATTACAAGAGACTCGGTCACAGATGAAGACGCACAGGAAACCCAAGGATAGAGGATCTATAAAGGAAAACCAGGTAAGAGGCTGATGAAGACAGTTCCACACCTGGGTACTGGCTATGCTGTACACCATAGAATGGTCGACCATATATTAGAATTCATCTCGCCCAATGGCAAAACCTCACTATCCTTCAGGTCCCACAACAGAGCGTACACCATAGTGAACTTCCATGCACCCACAAACAACACCAATAGGAAAGATCTGGAAGCAGGGTTTTTTTGCTATTTGTTTTACGTCGCACCGACACAGATAGGTCTTATGGCGACGATGGGACAGGAAAGGCCTAGGAATGGGAAGGAAGCGGCCGTGGCCTTAATTAAGGTACAGCCCCAGCATTTGCCTGGTGTGAAAATAGGAAAGCACGGAAAACCATCTTCAGGGCTGCCGACAGTGGGATTCGAACCCACTATCTTCCGGATGCGAGGTCACAGTTGCGCGCTCCTAACCGCACGGCCAACTCGCCCGGTACTGGAAGCAGTAGAGTACTGTTGGAGTACCCTTGAAGAGACCGTAGGCAAGACCCCCGAACCACACCACCATATTCACGGGCGACTTCAACGCACAAGTCGGCAAGGAGAAGAAATACCGTAGGATAGGGGGCAGTTACCCAGCCCACAAAAGGACGAACAGAAATGGCGAGCGACTAATAAACCTTTGTGTCAAATACAACCTGGTTCTAAAATCAACCGCGTTCTATTAATTGCCTAGGAAGGCCATGATCTGAAAGAGTCCAAATCACATGCAGGGTGAATTTCAGTTAGACCATGTGGCTATTGCCAGGAAATGCCACGGGGAAATACAGAACGTCAAGGTCTTGAGAGGAGCCAACCTCGACTCTGACCACTACCCCTCCCTAGTAAAGACCAATTTCCAACCCTTGAGGAGAGCACCCAAAATCCCAAAGGTCTCGAAGACACCTCGGTTCAACAACCATCGGCTGAGCGATGAGGATTGTGGCTTCCGGACCACCCTTGGGAAGAATACACAAAAACAAGGGTGGCCTGCGCTACAAAAGGCCTGGATGCCCCTCAAGAAACCATCCCTGCTTCATCCAATGAAGCCAAGCACCCCTGGTGGATCACAGAGTGCGACCAGGCTATAGAGGAAAGACGCAGAGCTTGGATCAATTGAAACCACCGCAAGGATGAGCCCAACCATCAGGCTTTCATTGCGCAAAGGAAATCAACAACGAGCATCATCCGTAAAACTACGAGGAACTACAGCAGGTCTCAAATACAAAAGGCAGAAGAAGACTTCAAGAGATCTCTACAAGGGACTCAAGAAACACTCTACCTCTTACACGGCCCCCACCCTACATCTCCGAGGGCCAGATGGGAAGCTCCAACTCCAAATAAACAACAGAGACTGCACCAACACCTTTGCAGAGTACTTCCAGAAACTCCTCAGCGCAGAAAAAACCTAAAGAGAGACTGACCTTCACCGAGCCCACTGTCAGGAACCTGGACTCTGTACCACCAAACTGGGAAGAAATAGAGATCATCAAAGGCCTCAAGAACAACAAGGCACCAGGTGAAAATGGTATAGTTGCAGAGATGAGGAAGCATGTAGATGAACAGTCCCTGAAGACTATCACCCAGATCATCCAAGGCATATGGAGAACAGAGGTCTTGCCAGAGGGATGGATCTCAGCCGTGATTCATCCACTACACAAGAAGGGAAGTAAGACTGATCTCAACAACTAAAGAGGCATCTCCCTGTTGCTTGTAACCTACAAGATCTTCTCTACAGCCCTGCTAACTAGAGTCACCGAACAGCTGGACTCCCAACTATGTGAATATTAGTTTGGTTTCCGCGTCAGTAGGTCCTTCACAGAACAGATACAAAACCTCAAGACCATCCTCACTTATAGAAGCCAAGGAGGACACCTCTAGGCAGCTATTATGGTGGATTTCCAAAAGGCATACGATTCAATAGACAGACAGACCTCCTTCTCTATCCTGCGGGAACTAGGCCTAGACGAAAAGACCACCAGACTGGTCCAAGCTATCTTGACGAACACCACCTCCAAAGTCAAGTTCAGGGGTGAGCTCTCTGAGAGCTTTCCCATTCAGATAGGAGTCAGACAGGGAGATGGTCTCTGTTGCATCCTCTTCAACTGTGTACTAGAGAAGATCATGAGGGAATGGACTGCCACATTGTCATCAGAAGCAGGACTGAAGCTTGGATACAAGAAAGATAACCTCAGCGTACCCTGTCTAGCCTTTGCTGATGATCTCATCCTACTGGCCAACAACATGGAGGAGGCTACTCACCAACTACAGAGCCTCTACAGTACTGCAGCAAAAACAGGATTGAGAGTTAACCTACAGAAGACGGAGTTTATCACTAACATAAAGCAAGCTCCTTCCACAATCCCACTAGGACACTACACCATAAGTAAAGTTACTGCAACCAAGTACTTAGCATAACGGATCTCAGCAAGAGAGAGCGAAAGTTTGGCCATAGACACCAGGTGCGCCAAGTTAGAGTGGGCCTTTCATTCCTGTAAAATCATCTACACCTCCAAGTACCTCTCCAACAACCTAGAGCTGAAGTACTACAACTGTACGCCTCTGAGTGCTTCTTGATGAATCGAAAGGACCCGCTCAGGAAGCCAGAACTTAAAGACAGGAAGATCTTGAGGAAGATACTAGGACTCATAAGAGATGAGGATGGCATCTACAGTATACGGCACAACAAAGAGATCTACGAACATCAGGAACATCACATGTATGAGGAAAAGGCGACTGAATTTCTACGGATACATGAGCCGCCTGAAACGCTGCAGGCTCACCAACAGAATCCTCACAGTGACAAGTAGGGAAAAGGCTTCCAAGATCCAGTGGATAACCTCAGTAAAATCAGACCTAGAGGAACTACAGATTCCATTAGAGACCATAGAGAACCGATCTCAGTACTGACAGGCCATCCTACAGGGAGTCTTCCCACTGGCCTTCACAAGCAAAAAGAGTACAGGGACCACCAGACCTAAGTGGACGGATGGTAGGGAGCAGACACACAGCCAGAAAATGAAAGCGTACTGGGCCAAGAAAAAAGCAGAAGACCTTAGCTAAGAGTTAAGACGAGCCCCTTGGTCCGCAGTAGGCCAAAACAAATAAACAAACAAAATTCAACTCTGATAGAACAGTAAAGTATTTTTTTCTCTTTTTACAAGTTGCTTTACGTCACACCGACACAGGTCTTACGGCGACGATGGGACAGGAAAGGGCTAGGGATTGGAAGGAAGCGGCCGTCGCCTTAATTAAGGTACATCCCCAGCATTTGCCTGGTGTGAAAATGGGAAACCACGGAAAACCATCTTCAGGCCTGCCTTACTGGATTTGGTATCTGTATTTTCATTTTTTTTAAGTTTCTTGTTTAGTTTAATACTTTAATATTATAAAAATGTAGTTACTGTTTTCATAAATCTGCATTGTATTATAAGAAGACGCTGCATAAAGGGGCTTTTCAGTCTCAGTGGCATGTAAATCATGATCAATAAATTCAATTCAATTCAAAATTCAATTCAATTCAACAGTGGGGTTCGAAACCACTATCTCCCGATTACTGGATACTGGCCGCACTTAAACGACTGCAGCTATCGAGCTCGGTACAGTAAAGTAAACAATTATGCCTGTACAAATGGCAGACTGTTCTCAGACATATTATACAATCACCCCTCGTATCTCTCTACATGTACAAATTATTCGGCAATTTTTATTCTCACAAGGTTGAAGATAACCCGGCCAGTCCGGAATTATTTACAAGAAAAATCACCTTACTATGGTTCGGAATACTCCCTGCCCCTGGGACCGGTAGGATACATCCACGATAACCCCTACCTGTTGTAGGACCGTGATTTGGCGACCACGGGTCTCCCAGCTGAGTCTGGTATAGCTTTTACTTATTTCTACAGGCCTGCTCATGTTTATCATTCTTATCTGAATCCTGGCCAGGAGAAGGATTTTTGCCTGGATATGAGGGCTGATTCGAGCTCCACTCGCCTACGTGACAACTGAAGGGCTATCTGACAATGAGATAGCGGCTCTGGTCTAGAAAGCACAGAAAAACGGCCGAGAGGATTCGTCGCGCAGACCACATGTCATTTCGTAATCTGCTGGCCTTCGAGCTTAGGTATGGTCACTTGGTAGGCGAGGGGCCCATTAGGGCTGTAGTGCCATGTGGTTTGTTTCTTTGATGGATTGATTGATTTACTGTAAGTAATAACGTGATAATATCGTTGATGATTTGTATTTGTATTAATGACGATAGCATTAAATTTTATTACGGAAGCAGATTATTCATCTTAATATTTGTTCAATTGGTCTTTCCAGATTGTTTACTTCCTTATTATTATTATTATTATTATTATTATTATTATTATTATTATTATTATTATTATTATTATTATTATTATTATTATTATTATTATTATTAAATAAGAAACACTACAGGATGAAATAGTGAATTTTATATTTAAACGTTTTTGAAACTCATCAAACCTTGCACTTCTCCGGCAAACATTTATATGAATATCGAGTACTGAACTAAGAAATGCATGAGAATACGTTGAATACAATCCTCGCTGTCCACATCGCTCATGTTTTGTGTCGAAAAGGGTACAGTAATCTGGATATTGTATACTGGCCTGAGCCAACTTGGCAAGCGATCACTGTCAGCTGTCCACCGGAGTGCAGTACAGGAGACGTGACAAATGACATAATCGCCACAGCATAGTAAAACACTCTCCAAACAACAACAGAAGTGGTTCAGCGGCGAAAATACTTGCACCAAACCGGAAAATACACAGTAGGTGTAGTCCGGCTTCAGAACTATCAATACTCGTGACCTCAAACTTCCGATGAAGAAACACTACACCGGCAGCCAAGGTTACGCGCGCCCAACACGCCTCCAGCTTGGATAAGAACAAAAGAAAACATTACGTCACCGCGCAAATGGAGTCCACGCATTGTACAATTGAGTTATCGAAGAATCAAACGCCAAAGCACCGCTTTGCGATTAGGATAATAAAAGTGCAAAAACCACTGAAACTGTCTGGCGCCATCAGAAGACAGAACCCCCACGGCCCCCAAATTGTAACCATCGAGTGTCAACCACGGAATTGCAACGGAGTCTGATAGTGCTACCTTGATGTGAATATTTAAGGTGGTTCTGCCCATGTTTTGAATCATCTGCCTCAAGATTTATCAAACAATGCTCCAAATGTGAAGGAACATTCATATAATTTGTAAAATATTTTCGAAAAAGTTAGTTTGCAAATGCTAAATTAAGAAAAGAAGGTGGACAGTAATTAACATTACCATAAGATGCGACATAAAACACACATATCGACTGTCTCACTGCATACATAAAAAATTGGCCTACGTTCATGAAAAATTGTGAAGAAAACAGAATATTCACAGCTCGATTTCAAAAAAAGTTATTGGCTTCCAAATTAAGCATAATGCAAAATTGTAAAATGATTAATACCCCTGGCCTGGGGACTGGGTATCTATGTCGTCCTTAATGTTCCTTTCCTCACATGCAACACGTTACTCTTCCGCCATTTACGCATGTTCCTCACATATGGTGCAAGTAGGGGGCAAAATATCTTCCTAGGTCGACGCTCCGAACAAATAGCATTTTTTAAAATAATTTAAAAAGCATAATGCAGGAGACGTGTTAAATATGTTAAAATCTACTATATCAGTAGCACTTGACACATATCATAAAAATTATTGCCCAATTGAACAAGCTGTTAAACAATGGAAATCTCAAAGATAACTGACAGACTGAATGTAACACATGGAGACAAGAATTATCCTACAATAGAGATATTTAAAAAGAGCTAAAAGCAGACATTTATCCCAACACATTTTTTTTTGCTTTACGTCGCACCGACACAGTTAGGTCTTATGGCGACGATGGGATAGGAAAGGCCTAGGAATGGGAAGGAAGCGGCCCCAGCATTTGCCTGGTGTGAAAATGGGAAACCACGGAAAACCATCTTCAGGGCTGCCGACAGTGGAGGTTCGAACTCATTATCTCCCGATTACTGGATACTGCCCGCACTTAAGCGACTGCAGCTATCGAGCTCGGTACGATGAAGATGTTACTGTGAATAATTCCAATAACTTCCCTCATACTCCCCTAACAAAAGGCTAAATTTTGCTGCAAAGGAATAACAAAAGGTCATAAAGGAATGACACCGAAGGCCGTGCACGAAGGAAAGTTTAAAAACTTCTAAAAGTTTTAAAAAAGAGAAAAGGAAACAAGAAAGCTTCAGTGTCCTTTAATTCCACAATAATGACTAAAGAATATTTAAAGGAATATTAAACTAACATGAAATGTCATGTACTGACTAATTCAGAGAATGTTAGCAACTTAAAATTTTATCATACATGACTGGTAAACTTCGTGTATTAGATTTGTTTGCGTGCCTAGCACAGAAAGTTTTAAAGAAAAGTCGATGTCTAGATTACATCAGATACTTGCCACATTCAGTAGTCTCCGTGGCTCAGGCGGCAGCGCGCCGGTCTCTCACCGCTGGGTTCCGTGGTTCAAATTCCGGTCACTCCATGTGAGATTTATGCTGGACAAAGTGGAGGCGGGACAGGTTTTTCTCTGGGTACTCCGGTTTTCCCCTGTCATCGTTCATTCCAGCAAAACTCTCCACTATAATTTAATTTCATCTGTCAGTCATTAATCATTGCCCCAGAAGAGTGCGACCGGCCTCGGCAGCCGGCACAATTCCTATCCTCGCCGCAAGATTGGGTCTTCATTCATTCCACCCCTGACCCGGTCACTGATTGGAAAACAGGTTGTAGATTTACATTTTCACTTGCCACATTCACGTACAGTTATCATGTTTCATTATTAACGATAATAAGGAAGATGCGCCCAATGGGCATAAGAGTATATTACAAATTATTCTACAGGCCGAGTTGACCGTGCGATTATAGGCGCGCAGCTGTGAGCTTGCATCCGGGAGGTAGTGGGTTCCAACTTCACTGTCGGCAGCCCTAAAGATGGTTTCCCGTGGTTTCTCTTTTCCACACCAGACAAATGCTGGAGCTATACGTTACTTAAGGCCACGACCGCAAATTAAAAACAAAATAAAATTGTGTCAGTGATGCTGGTCTGTTGGCCCATTTCATGACGTGATATTTTTCACACTTTTTTCCGCACAAACCGCAAACGTACTCGTGGAAAGACTTCAGTCTGCAAATTCGATTTCACTATTATCCATCTACTACTCCAGTCTAAGAGCTGGAATTTTGTCCTGAAAAAAGGAATACTTTAAAGAGATAGCAACACTTCTGATTCGAGTTCTTGCATGTATACACTCTTAAATGCCAATCCTTAAGTGCGTCCAGTATCCAGTATTCGGAAGATAGTAGGTTCGAACCCCACTGTCGGCAGCCCTGAAAATGGTTTTCCGTGGTTTCCCATTTTCACACCAGGCAAATGCTGGGACTGTAGTACCTCAATTAAGGCCACGGCCGCTTCCTTCCCAGTCCTAGCCCTTTCCTGTCCCATCGTCGCCATAAGACCTATCTGTGTCGGTGCGACGTAAAGCAACTAGCAAAAAAAAAAAAAAGCCAATCAAAAGTGCTGCGATTTGATCCCACATCCTTGGTCACAGGAGGCAAGTGCCTAACCATTTGTGCAATTTAAATGGTCTTATGAAAAGTAGCGACTCGGTCAAGGTTATATACCATGCTTATTTAACGTGAAGAAGACACTGCGCACTTCTATAGACACTAAATAAGTTCCAGTTGCTGTACCTATAGATTGCGTTCTGAAATATGAATTTCTGGGATCGACGACATCAAGGTAAAACAATATAGCAGGGCACACCGGGATATTTCAGTTTAATTTGACATTTTAATTTCGAACACTTACTACTTTAAGCTACCTTTTTATCCCATCACTAGCATAATATGTAATCCATCACTTGGAAATCACATTGCACTAACATATCTAATGGAATTAACTTAGAAAGAGTCTTTCACCTATTAATTCGCTGCGCCATATCTATTCTTTTGATTTAATATCACACTAACTCAAGATAGGTTTTACGGCGACGATGGGATAGGAAAGAAA
Source organism: Anabrus simplex (assembly GCF_040414725.1). Classification (NCBI taxonomy): domain Eukaryota; kingdom Metazoa; phylum Arthropoda; class Insecta; order Orthoptera; family Tettigoniidae; genus Anabrus; species Anabrus simplex. Next base: position 1,478,774,340 of record NC_090265.1, on the reverse strand, counting down.
AAAATATATATACTATATGTTTTTTACATTCGTCGTGCTGACCACACGACACCTTGTAATCTGCAGGCCTTCGGGCTAACAGCGGTCACTTGGTAGACCAAGGCCCTTCAAGGGCTGTAGTGCCATGGGGTTTGGTTTACATATATTTTTATAAGTTGCTTTACGTCGCACCGACACAGATAGGTCTTTTGGCGACGATGGGAATGTAAAGTGCTAGGAGTGGGATGGAAGCGACCGTGGCCTTAATTAACGTACAGCCCTTAAAAAATAGCTTAATACGACGTCGCTTAATTCGACATATTAAACGAAGTATTTTGAACACATTTACGGATAAATGCATCAGCTATAACGTCCAATGCCGATTTTTGTTTGTTACATATTTGGGCATTGCTGACAACAATGTAAAGATTATTGCAGATTTCAAATTAGTCTGCTAAATAGTCAAGGCCGGCATCGCTGTGAAGATGATTCAAAAGAAAATGAAAGTTTTTAATAATGAAGAAAAAACACACATAGTATGTCGATTAAAAAATGGGGATACAAATGTCAGCATCGCGAAGGAATTGGGTGTATTACAGTGAACGATTTCTACAATCTGGGAAGGACAGAGAGAAAAGAAGTCTCTTTTCGAAGAAATATCTTTAAAACACTAAGCGAGCGAGATCATCTGAGCACGAAGACATTGAAGAATCTTTTCTTAGATGGTTTAAGCAGCAAATAAATAATGTGCGGATCAATAGACCTACTCTTCAAGTTCCTCGCAGTCCTACTCTACAAATACTGTTCCGTGCTGTGAATACAGTACGCATTTCAGATACGTTTTTGTAGTTTTACCTTAATTCTTTTTATTAACCATGTTAAGTGTAAAGCCGTCAACTTGCAGATATGACATTTTTAGGAAGGAAAAAAGAACCGGTTTGTGCGACTATCGATTATAACGATCATGATTTTACAGTATATCTTTTTGACAGTTTTTCAGATTTAAGCGATCTATTTTCGTTAATATAAATTCTAACATTTGAATGAAAATTTAAAAAAAATGTTATCATCATTCTATCTGGCTGGTCAACAGTCATTTTGGCTGTATGAACCGCAGGGAGGGATTAGTTCATTCAAAATTTGTAGGCTGAACGGTGAAATGGTGCGGGTATATACAAGTTTCACGTGGTCATCTCACACGGCTCCTCGTTTGAATTCACGAGCTACCTGAATATTGCTTCAGGATCAACACCCGTCTCATTTGCGGCTGTGACACAATAGAAACTGCAGATGTATGGGCACAACAAAATGTACTACATCTCGATGTTAGGAGAACTGCTTCCCATAGGGTCGGTCGTGTTGCAATACTGCGTTCTGCCTACGTGAGGAAAAAGTGGCGAACTACCTCACTCCTCCTCCTGTCTTGTACGCTACGTTATGACCCCACCATGGATTTTGCGTTTCCTCTACAATGGCATAACCTTCGATGGTACTATTTAAGGATTTTTTGCGTTGATGATTTAAAAGACTGTATTTATCAGAAGATCACTAAAATATCCGGCCACTTTGTTCTTTTGAATACTATCTCTCACGTGATGGACACGACGGGAACTCGATCGATAAGTGGGCTCCACAAACACTGCCAGCCATCACCAATAAGGTTTTCTGTAGTGTATCACGGCAGCCTCTTTCACTATTTCGTACTTACTTTCTTCCGAGCTGAGAGGCTCAGACGGCTGAGGCGCTGGCCTTCTGACCCCAACTTGGCAGGTTCGATCCTGGCTCAGTCCGGTGGTATTTGAAGATGCTCAGTACGTCAGCCTCGTGTCGGTAGATTTATTCATACGTAAAAGAACTGCGTGTCCGAAAACCGTGAAAAAGTAGTTAGCGAGATGCAAGAAACAATAACATTATTATATTTATGTTTTCTTTTCTTACAATTTACTTTACGTCGCACCGACACAGATAGGTCTTATGACGACGATAGGATAGGAAATGGCTAGGAGTGGGAAGGAAGCGACCGTGGCCTTAATTAAGAAATAGCCCTAACGTTTGCCTGGTGTGAAAATGGGAAACGCCACGGAAAACCAACTTCAGGGCTGCCGACAGTGGGATTTCATCGTAATTTTTTCCATCAGTACAAAACCTCCGTGTCGTCTGTTGAGGTCTCCTAGGCTGCATTCGTAAATACTCCCCTGAGTTAGCTGCGGCCATTACAGTTTTTAAAGAAGTTGTGTTGATCGAGTTACGTCTCTCGAACGTTCCTAAAATAACGGAAGTCAATCGAAATCAAATTTGAAACGAACTCTATTTTCTGCCTGCTGGGGGTATATGTAGACGACATATGTACCGGTAACTTAATAATAATGTTATTGGATTTACGTCCCATTAACTACTTTTACGGTTCTCGGAGACGCCGAGGTGACGGAATTTAGTTCCGCGAAAGTTTTTTTTTTTTTACGTACCAGTAAATTTACCGACACGAGGCTGACGTACTGAGCCCCTTCAAATACCACGGGACTGAGCCAGGATCGAACCTGCCAGCGCCTCAATCGTTTGAGCCACTAAGTCCGGCCCATGTAACTTAAAAGACGTGCAAAAGAGTATCCGATAAATGTTACTACTTGTCAAGTATCATATGAGCCATAATCTCTTCCTTTTAATTTGCATATTAGAAACAGAATACCGAGGAGGTGGCTGCGCGGTTTGGGTCACGTACCTATCAGCTTGCATTCGGGAGATAGTGGGTTTGAACCCCAATGTCGGACTGTACTTTTAATTAAGGCCACAGCTTCTTCCTTCCCACCCTTAGCCCTTTCCTATCCCATTGTGACCATAAGACCTATCTGTGTCGGTGCGACGTAAAGGAACTTGTAAAAAAACCTTTACAAAACCTAAGTACCTAGGGCTACTGACCCCGTGACCCAAGGGCAACATTTTTATAATACAGGTAAAGTTGGTGTAAATCTAATAAAAACAAGAAGTTAACAACTGTCAACTCTTTGGTTACATATTCAAGCAACCTTTCTTCGAGGTCATCAGCTCGAAGAGGTGAATATGATCCTCATTTAGAGCGTCTATCGGAATTATTTCACCTTGGTCCAGATTAATTTATCTCGTAATTGACTTTCAAATCCGCGTCCACGTAGGATATGACTTGAGGGCTTACAAGATAGCAAGTTGAAGGAATACAATCAACGGTTTCCAAGTCTCAAAGTAGGCGACTTTATCGTCCAGATGGTATCGAAGGTAGATACTGTGGTTGGCGTGGCAATGATAGCATGGGGTGGGCTGGACGGGAACACAATAAATCCCTAGTTCTGCGCGTTATCTCGCATTAGCCCACCTGGCGGCCATTATCGTTAAGGTGCCAAGTCTTTATGGTCTGACACCGTGGTTAGCCGTTTCGAGTACCTTTGGTGGAAAAAAATATTCACCCTGAGAATGTTGGCCGGCAAGGAAGGAGAGATGGTGGTAAACAATTTCTGATCACTTGATTGCGTGCCAAAAGACGGATTCAATTCCAAACCTCTCCACAGTGTTCGTATGGAGTGAGGGCATATGGTGCTGTTAATGGCGATTCGTACTTCGAGTGACGACGTTAAGCCTTGAGCAGATTCTTTAGTGTTATTCGACAGGAGTAGGCTATGTGCCAACACCGGGAGTCGACACTGCTTTCCCGTAAGTGTTGACATGTGTACTATCTTGTAGTCAATACAGAGTACCTTCCTATCATATGTGTATCCGTATGTTTTCTAGTATGGTACCAGTCGATTATGTAAATGAAGTTTATAAAATGGAACATGTTCATGACAGTATCATTCAAAGTACGTAATGTATAGCCGCTTCCGGCAGTAAGTTCCCCGCTCACAGCTAGAAAAAAATAGGCTTTAAAAGTTTATTTGTAGGGTTACCATATTCCAAAAAATTTATTTGTAGGGTCACCATATTCCAAAAAAGAAAAACTCGCACATTTTTCATTATATCAATAATACAAACATTTACCAGCACGCAAAAGAACTCCTGCGTGACAAAATTCCGGCACCTCGGGCGTGTCCGAAAACAGTAAATGTAGCTACTTGGACATAAAACCATTATTATTATTATTATTATTATTATTATTATTATTATTATTATTATTATTATTATTATCATCGAAGAAACTCATTTCTTTAATTTAATGCTGTCGCAGAATTAAGAACAATTAGTTATCTTTCGTATGAGACAATAACAGTACATAGTTCACTTATTTGTCCAATGAACATGCAATAAGGAAAACATCCTTTCCACGACTATATTATCGGCTCGGATTGCAATGAAAACTGTAAAATGTTTAATAATTAAGTAAGTTCGTCTTTAGAACGTCTCTTCATGAAATATGGTAAGAAAACATTGTTTCAAATACAGTTCTTCCGTCCCACAAATAAACAAAAAGTATCTCTTACATTTTCATTAAATTTATACTCAAAAGTTATCCTTCGGCATTTTGATTGCAAACCATGCGTCAAAATAAAGAACCACGATTAATAATACACGAATGCTCTCGAAACAAACTGTGAAGTCTGTTACCATTACCAATAGATTGCCCAGTAGTGTTCCCTGTCAGATACCGGGGTGTTTTCCTTTAGAAGTGGGGACTGAAAGAGGACATTAAAAACCAGGTGGTACCCGGCTAAATCGAGTGATCTGGTAAATGGTAACAGCATGGGCATCCACGACAAGGGTTGTTCCCGCACCCCAGTTCTTTCTTCTTATCCTCTACGACAGGGTAGTAGTACCGATTAATTTTAGTTTAGCTAGAAATAAAAGGGGTGTCGGTGGCATCCTCAGTGGCTTCCCATCACAAAAGTCGTGTTTCGATTCACGGTATTAATTCTATGACAGCAGCAATGCTTCTTTTTCTTCTACTTCATCATCATCATCATCATCATCATCATCATCATCATCATCATCTGTTTACCCTCCAGGGTCGATTTTTCCCTCGGACTCAGCGAGGGATCACACCTCTACCGACTCAAGGGCAGTGTCCTGGAGCGTGAGACATTGGGTCGGGGGTATACAACTGAGGAGGATGACCAGTACCTCGCCCAGGCGGCCTCACCTGCTATGCTGAACAGGGGCCTTGTAGGAGGATGGAAGTTTAGAAGGGATAGACAAGGAAGAGGGAAGGAAGCGGCCGTCGCCATAAGTTAGGAACCATCCCGGCATTTGCCTGGAGGGGGAGTGGGAAATCACGGAAAACCACTTCCAGGATGGCTGAGGAGGGAATCGACCCCCCCTCTACTCAGATGACCTCCCGAGGCTGAGTGTACCCCGTTCCAGCCCTCATACCACTTTTCAAATTTCGCGGCAGAGCCGGGAATCGAACCCGGGCCTCTGAGGGTGGCAGCTAAACACACTAACCACTACACCACAGAGGCGGACCAGCAGCAATGCATGTGTGATTTTAAAAAGGTACACTCTCATAGTTCAGATGCCACATAAAGCTAAAGTATCATGGCTACAATCACGGTATCAAGAGTAAAGTAAAAAGCATTAGATCCGTTTGCTCTTTGCTGGTTTTACGTCCCATTAACAAAGAGGTTTTCGGCGATACCGGAATACGAGGAAGCTTAGAACACCCATGGTTTTGATTGATAAACAGCCAGCATTGTCTCATGTAAGCATGGGAAACCACTAGGGTCCTCGCACGTCGAGCGTGGTACAACTGGGTGGTTAACGAGAAACATCGTTACATGCCTTGGAAAACCATCTTCATGGCTGCCGACGGAGAGGTTCGAATCCGTATCTCTCGAATGTCAGCTTCCACACTGCATGTAGCACGTGCCATGTTGCTTCATAATAAGGGGACAGAGTTCTTCTGGACTCGTGTAGGTCTCATATCGACATTTATCAGGGGTGGTGTAGAAATATTTTACTAAATCTTACTCGAATAGTCCTTCCAATGGAAATGTCCGTTCATAGTCTGCTTATATTACCTTACTCTTCTTCTTTTCCTTCCGCCGCTTTCTCCCATGTAGTGATGGGACATTCGATTTATTTTACTGAATCGATTCATTTGATTCCGTTCACGTTACTGAATCGATAGTGATCCGATTCACGGCACATTAGAGTCACCGCTCCTACTGCATCTGTGTAGTATGTAATGATAAGACAGCAGCAACAGCATTCATTGTTCGCTGCTGCCATCTGGTCTTCATACTATGAACTCCTTTCTTAGAAAAAAAAATGCTAGTCACTCTAATACATCGAAGGTTTCTGGCGACGCAGGATGGGAAAGGTCCTGGATTAGGAAGGTAGCAGCCATGGCCTTAATTAAAGTACAGTCCCAGGATTTCCAGCTGTAAAAATGAGGAAACTACGGAAAACCATCTTAACGGCTGCCGACGGTGGGATTAGAACTCACCATCCACCGAATGCAAGCGCATAGCTACGCGATACTAACCGCACGTCCAACTCGCTAAGTCATTTTTGAAAATATGTATTTTTCTATCAGCTGAGGATTTTGTTTAAATCGTCATATTTTGTATAGGCTACCCGAGATGTACAGTAGCCCACTGGTTTTCCGTTTCAACACACTGTTGGTTAAGTTATTGCGTCAGTCGGCTCACTTACTGTCCACATATGATTGAAGTCTTGTGCAACGGTGTGACATACGAACTGAGAGAATAGTGAGCCGTTCTTCCCGGTATAAAACAGGTACTTTTGAGTGGTCATGAGCATGACTCATAGTCATAGGGCAGGCTAGAGTCGAGTTTAATTAATTGTCAAATATCAACTAAGTTATAATACTAAGATTCATTAAAATAATAAATAGTATAACCTAATAGCCTACCTACTTACTAGCTACTTCAGAATTATGTTTTGACTACCTTTTTAACACTGCAAATAAAAACATCTATTATTTAAACCTCCCTGTAAGAAGAGGACAGTGCATGCAAATGGGAATTATTTTCAAATGAGCTGAGCTCGAGAGTCCATTATAGCATACGATTCTTTCAGTGTACAATGGCTCACTGTATGTCTCGCTGCAGCGGAAGCTCGGCTCTCCGCCAGTGTCCAGTGAGTCGATAAGGAGCCGTGTGTATCTTGTGTCTCACTGAGCTGCGCTCGTTCAAGATTCCTTCGATGTGCCATGATTCACTGTCTCGCTGCAACGGAAGCTCGGCTCCCCGTCAACGTCCAGTGACTGCGCAACTCAGCACTGTCCGCTGGGAGTAAGCTGAATCGTGTGTCGTGAGCTCGCCGTTCCTGTGAATCGATTCACTCGGACACTTGAATGAATCGATACACTGCATCGAATCATGCATTCAGTACCCAAAACTACTCCCATGATTACGTACCGAAAGCGACCGTGCTGGATGCGGCCACACCACAATCGTGCCGCTAGCGACCGAGTAGATTAAGCATCGTGCTCCATGCAAACAACTGGTTTGTTAAAGGGTTTCTGCCTCAACTCGGAGTAATTAGGTTCTGAAACAATATTTAGGTACTGAGCTCGATAGCTGCAATCACTTAAGAGCGGTTAGTGTCCAGTATTCGGGAGATAGTGGGTTCGAACTCCACTGTCGGCAGCCCTGAAGACTGTTTCGCGTGGTTTCCCATTTTCACACCAGGAAAATCATGGGGTTGTACCTTAATTAAGGCCACGGACGCTTCCTTCCCACTCCTAGCCCTTTCCTGTTTCATCGCTTCCATAGGACCTATCTGTGTCGGTGGGACGAAAAGCAAAATTGTAAAATAAAATAAAATAAAATATCCAAGAAAATTAGCATCAAATGAAGTAAAATAAAATAAACAACATTTGGGATTAACTTAAATGAATTACCATTGTTGAGAAGATTTTTCATTCGGGTCGAAGCCCACTCAGCCAGTGAATTATGTATGGAAGAGATATATAGGAACTTATGTCTTTATTTATTTATTTATTTTATTTGTTGCTCGGATACAAGAGAAATGGATTCGTCTTCTCATCATAAGGCCCATGAGGACATCCAGTGGTACACGTGAGTAGGCCATGGATCAGAAGGAGATAGGAGTGTTGTAGTTCTGATAGGGTAAGACGATGCTAGGTTAATGTCTTAGATTCGCAGTCCAATGTCAGAAAGAAATGCATGTAACTCAAAATAAGCAGATTGGTCACTTTTGTGGAGAATTTACGAAACAATAGGTGGTAAATGGTATCCCCAATGCCAATATATTTTGCAGTAGGCAAATAGTGCGAACAAAGTGGTGTGGACATACAAACAATATATGATTAAGATCGGCAACTGTATCAACTGAACATGAACAGAAGGGAGATCGTAGTACTTGGATTTTGTGCAGGTGCTGAGGGAAACAACCATGATGAAACTTCATTCTTGCGATTGCTCTGATGAACTGACGCGAATATGGACGCTTAGGGTGCCAAAGAACGTTCGGAATATCTGGATGGATAGTGGCATAGTGTTTTCCACGTTGTTGGGACATATCATTCCACTCGTTGTTCCACGCCGTCAATTGCTGTCGACGAAACAAAGAGGTGTAATCCGATGCTGGAACTGTAGTGTATGTCTGTTGGCCTTCAGTGGCAGCAGATCGTGCTGCTTTGTCTGCTAGCTCATTGCCTGGGATTTCTACATGGGCTTTTACCCACACAAATGAAACTTTCTTCCCCTGTGTCTCAAGTCAATGTACCACTGCAATAATCTCGTGTACGAGAAACAAGGGTGTTGTCCGTGAGTTAATGGTTTGTAGACTCTGCAGTGCTGATCTGGAATCGGACAACACCACAATCAACCGCTCAGGAAGATTTGCAGCGTATTCGAGTGCCCCCAAAATGTTTGTAAGCTCAGCCGGAAATGTGGATGCTGTTGGAGGTAGCTTAAATTTGCCACAGCTGTCTGACTGAACATCGATATAGGCACTACCCACTGTATTACAGTCCTTTGATCCATCTGAGTAGATATGTCGATCGTGTGGCCATTCTGCCAGGTAACGTTACAGGTTGACATCGTTGCATTTCACAGTGTTCTCAAATAAGTCGTATATACAGGTTCTTAATCGTGGTTTCAAAAGAACAGTTAAAACTGGGATGGCTATCTGTAGTGCTTATAATACGTCTGCAACCACTGAGATTGGTAAATTCATCGACTGGGATCGGTTGACGTTTCTTTCTTCAATAGCGTGAAGTCAGTACTAGGGTAGTCAGCTTGGATACTTTGTGGAGTATTGGAGACTTCCTGTATTGAAAGAGTTTGAAAATATATTTCCTGGCTAGATACTGCCTTCGTAGATGGAGAGGAGGTTCAAGTGTTTCAACCAGCAGAGCATTTGTCGGTGTTGATTGAATTGTTCCTATGCAGTCCTCCTGACATTTGTCTAGTTTAATTAACAATGTTTTGGAGGCCGTAGCAAAACATCCACTTCCATAAACCAGGAGAGATCAAATGAAGGATCTGTACAAAAGCAGCGCAATTTTTGGGTCACAGCCCCACCAAGAGCCGCAAATGGCTCGTAAGATATTGACAGAAATATTACATTTACGGAGGATGTGATGAATATAGGGAGACCATGTCAATTTATGATCGAATAGCAGTCCTAGATAAGGCACCACCACCTTGTAGGGAAATAAGTAGGTACCCATATGAAGCGTGTCTAGTGGTGGTCTCGAATGTTGAGTGTAGATAGAGACTGCTGAGTTTCCTACTGATATCGTTAAACCATGATTATGAAGCCAAGGAGTGAATGTCCTCATGGCAACCGTCATCTGTTCTTGACACTTGTCTAAGGATTCAGCTTCTGTATAAATGCAAATATCAACATACTGAAGAACTTGTATCTCAGGAGAAAAGATAGACGTGAGGTCTGCTGTGTAAATGTTAAAAAGCAACGGAGCCAAGATAGAGCCTTGTGGAAAACTTTGGGATGTCATTCGAGGACCAACTGTCATGCCATTGTGAAACATGATGAGATGTCTATCTTGTAAAAGGCAACTGAGTTTCCCAATAAAGTCTTCTGTGGGATGTAGGAAACGTAATTGTCTTCTAAGACGGGAATAAGTACGCTATCGTACGCAGAAGACATATCAGTGTACAATGCTACAACGTAACTGTTCTTGCTCAGACCAAGTTGGATGTCTGTAATTAGATGTACAAGTATATCTATTGTATCTTTCCCACGTCGAAAACCCATTTGTTGAGGTGGTAGCAGCTTGTGATGTTCTACTCACCACTCTAATCAATGCGTAATCATCCTTTCCATAGCCTTGTACAAGCAGGATATTATCACAGATATTTTCATGTATTTAAGAAATTGTGTTACGAGAAACTTCTATTACGCTCTCTCACAAGACTCTTACAGACACTTGAAGTGCGCCTGCGCTGTGAGTCGAGTGTATTGTTTCTACATTGGTTGTTCCCCCTCCTGTCCCTTCCCTTCTCAAACGTAGTCTTGGTGGCTGGTTGTATCCAGCGTTAGATTCTCACTAATTTTTTGTCGCTCTCTTGAGCAACTACTGGGAGGTTCCTTTCGAACCCAGGGCTTCTGGGCTACGAACATCGGAGCGTAAGTCGTGAGTTAATGTTGTATGTGTGTATTGAGTGATAGGTTAATGCTTGTGGCCGCGAATGGGTGTGTAAGTGGATTTGAGTTGTGCTTCTGTGTGTGCTGTGCTGTTTGGATGGGCCGGGTTCGTAGTCGAGGGGCCTATGGCCAGTTGAAGGTCGTTTCTTTTTCTTTAATGTTAACGTTTAATATTACTTTCTAGTACTACTTGTTTCCATTATATTTTCTGGGGATAATAGATCTTCTGTTCTCTCTTGTATGTAAGAGGCCAATAGGAGTTTATTGGTTTACTTTTGAAAGAGTGCTTCAGTTATAATGTTGTACATATGTTGTTGTCAGTGAATAAAAGACGGATGGATTTTCAGATGAAAAGCTCCCTAACCTCGGTCCACCTAGCTTCCTCTCTGGGCATGTTACTATTTTCCTAGGCTATAATGCTAGCACCTTCTCAATATCAAGGACAGTGAGCGATGTGATGAAGATGGTCGTGGATTTTTCCCAATCTTCAATAATTGTACCAGACGAATATGTTTAAATGACGGAGGATGCATTCTTTGGAACCACATACTGTTCATCAGCATAAGTAGTTTCTTATGTCCAGCACTGGACATGTTCAATAACATTGGGCAATTCATTCATTCATTATTTATTTACCATAAAACTTTACAGTATCTATGGAAGGCCAGGGGAAAAGGACAAGCCCCCTACACGTAGTGCCCCCTGATCTTTGAAATAATTACCTAAATCCTAAAGTAAAGCAGTAATATACACTATTCACAGGTAAAGTAACAAAGTATAGCCTAATATATGCATATTTCTCATTTATACAACCTTTCACTCCCTCGTTCATTCTTCCACATGCATACACATGCATTTTCTCACCGTATGTGCTTCCTAACATAACATTTAACTATATTTAAATTTCTACATTTAAAGTTGGCGGGTAGATCGTTCCAAAGCCGCGCTGAACGAGCAAAGAAACCTAGTTTGTAGAACTCAGTTCGCGCAAAGGGGGGTATAAGACACACCCCTTTGCCTCTACGGACGGAGCTGTAAGATAAGGAGAGTCGAGGGAATGGTGAAAGGTGAATGGCCCATGTGAGGGACCTGTGTAAGAAGGTGATGTCGCATGGTTTACACAAGGAGGCGATTGACGAGAGGGAAGACGGGCAGCTGTTCTTGTTAATTCTTGTTAATGGATGTTATCTGGGCCTGGGGAAGTATTATTGTTCGTCTTCAAGGTTCTTGAAGTTCAAAGGGACGATATAGTTGATATAAGTTGTATCCATGGCCACTGCATGGTGTATAGCCTATATGAGCTGAAGCAGGTGCCATTTGTCTCAGTATGTCTTCTTTTATTGGTATCGTATATGAAGATGTAAATTGAGGGCAGTTCTGTGAGTTTCGGAAACGACGAATATTCCGCCACATCGTAGCAGGAGAGAGACAGGAGTTGAGTGAATTACAATATTGGCGCCAACCCTGTTGTTTTTTAAGCTTGAATAAGCGTTTTGCTTTCACTTGAGTTTGTTGTACGATGAGAAAGTCACGTCACGCCTGTCATGCAACGCAGCTTGACTTGGAGTTCGTTTGCTGTATGCATATGGTCTGTTTTGTGGAAATGTAAGGCAGGCTGCTCGATTAATGGAGTCACAGAATGTTTCGTAGTCTCTTACAATGCCATTCATTTCGTGGTATTCTTCCAGGATGCGATCTATTGCCTCCTTGTAACTTGCCCAATCAGCTCGTCGAATTTTCCAACGATATGGTGGGTAGATGGTATGAGGAGTGGTTGGTGATTTGGTCGATGATAATAATATTGGAAAGTGGTCAGATCCTAGAGTGTCATGTAGAACCTACCAGGAGAAGTCGAGTGCTATTGAAGGAGATGCAAAAGTAACATATACTGCCGAAGGAGCTTGATTAGGTCGGAAAACTCGGATAGGGGACCGATCATTCAGTAGCACGAAGTTGTTTTCTTCTGCTACATCCACTAGTTGCATTCCATGTGAGTCAGTAGAAGAACTTCCCCAATTCAAGTGGTGTGAAATGAAGTCTCCGAAGATAAGTACAGACTGTGAAAGTTGGGGGGAAAAAAGTCGACGCAGTTCGTGAACAGATACCATTTGGATAGGTGGTCAGTATACGGAAAAAATAGTTAACGGTGAACCTCTGTAATTAACCTTCATGGCACATGTTTCCAATCTAGACCCTCGAAGATTAAGAGTTACTCGATCATAAATGATGTTCTTCTGGAGGAGAATTCCAACTCCTCCATAACCATCATCACGATCACTTCTTATAAAATTGTAGCCTGGAAGCTAAAAGGGGGTAGTATCCTTCAGCCAGGTCTCACTAACTACACACACTGAAACGGAGTAACCTTGAAGTAGAGCCTGTAAGCTAAGTTTATGCGCTCGTATTGAGTGAAAGTCCCATTGTATTATTTTATTCAGTTAAGGTGCGGTATCCATGGTTATTCTGATTCAAAAGTAGTGAAATAACGTCACGTATATGAGAGGGATCGATTTTCGAGGAGGCCGCGTTTTTAAGCGTCAAGATAAACTGGACAATGTTTTCAAGCAATGGAGTTTTAGTTAGAGCCTGTGGTGTTGTTTGAGGCTGTTGTCTTGGCTGAAATTGTTGTGAAGAGTATTATAGTGACTCGCATAATTATTCAGACGGACATGATTTATTTCATTTTCTTTTGTATTAGTGATTTAAGTAATAAAAAAGCACTGATATACATTAAATACAAGTTTATGTCAGGAATATAAAAACTAAACGTCCGTCATTCTTCTAATGGACACTGTTAATGAAAATATAATTAAAAAACAAAATCGAAACCGAAACCAACATTGTACAAAATTATTCGGACACATTCATTTTTACTTATGATCCTAAAGGTTCAGCGTCTGATGGGCATTCCTTTCATTTTAATTACTTCCCTGAGTCGACTTGACAAGCTCTCCACTAATTTCCGGGTGTAATCGGGAGATATCTTCTGCCACTCTTCTTGAAGTCTGTTTTTCAGCTGTTCTCTAGATGTGATTGTTGTTTTTCTTATTTCTTTATCCAGTTTGTCCCAAAGATTCTCAATCACATTCAAGTCTAGTGATTAAGGTGGAGGATGAAGCACCTTTGGGCAATTTAACAATAACTACATCCTTACATTCCAGGCCATATGTTTTGGGTCGTTATCTTGATAAATCTTAAAATGTTCAGCAATCCCCATATTTTCGGCACTCTTTTTCATATTGTCCCTCAGTATTCTAAGGTACTGAAAGTGGTCCGTTTTACCCTCAATAAAAACCAGTTCACCAACTCCATTCGTCGACATGCACCCCCACACTACCACATGTCTACCCCCATCCTTCACAGTTGCTTTCAGATTTTTATCTTGAAGCTCAGTATTAGGACGCTGCCAAACTGTTATTATCTCATCAGACTGAAAGGGGTGCAGAAGCAAAACTCACATTCTCCTATTTTTTTCAAAATTGAGTTCTGTGTGAAGGCATGTTCTGTACCTTAATGGGCATCATTTCCAATGAAACGCTTGTAGCGAAACTAATATTTTACTTGTATAAAATAATTCTGAAATTCAGGGTTAGTTGCAAAACTCACATTGTCCACTTCCCAGTACGAAGCAAAAGTCATACTCTCCGGTTACACCAATGATATTGCTACACTTGTTTCCGAGTGCATTCTGGGTAGCCCATGTTCACATTAGGTTACAGGCTAAGTCATATTGTTAGGTGAAGGCTTCAGCAATACATCAGTTGTTGAATTAAAATTAAATAGTTACCAAAAAAAGGGTTATAAATGGGATAAAGTGTGAAACCATGTTCTCCAGAGGAAAGAGGTCGGAAGAGGTGTAGAGATCAATCTAACTGGAAAAGAAACAAGGCTAAACAAATGAGGTTAGTTGGATGTGCACTTTCTTGCTCTGGAGGTGGAGTATTAAGAGAAGGTTTCACCATTCCAAGTTTTCGTATTTACATGTTTTGAATTTGTTTTCTTCCAGGTGTTCTTCAAAGAGGTTACCAAAGTTTCCAGAATGCAATCACAGTCAGGGAGCCTTCTTATGTCGTACAATTGGAGCTCAAGACCTTCGCAGGTTTCATGAGAAATTCTATTTTCATAAGGACAAAGTTTCCCAAGACAACTATGTTTTAAAATTTACGGAGTCTGTAGGCACGAAAAGAAAGAGGCCCACAGTCTAAGTGTGTAAAAGAAACGTGATGTCAACGCTCTTATGGGAAAGCACTATGGTCAAGAATGGGGGAGTATTCACATTTTGACCTTTTATAAAGACATTGTAGATGGAAATGCCAATGAGGATAAACAAGACAATGTTCTTCATTGCTAGCCACAGGAAGAAGCTCAGCATCTGTTCATTTAAATAATTTAAGAACTATCAGTGTACCTCTTCCGAACTGATTTGATTGCTGGGAATGCACGTCATTCATGTTAACATCTTGAGGTACAGCACTATCATTCCATTTTAATAAACATGTATTATCGCTATGCATTACTGTTTAATAAACTGCATTATTATTATTATTATTATTATTATTATTATTATTATTATTATATTCCAAGTATCCGTTTTCTTTTATTTATTTGCTTCTGTTCACTGTTTGAATCCTGTTCCTTAGCTTCGTATAGCCTACTAAACATAAGAATGTTTGTACCAAAACTTGCATTATCCATAGCCTTGTGATGCATAACTGATTTTATCCAAAAACGTGGAGCAAAACTCACATTCTCCAAACTTAAAATGTAATTTGCCGTCTTCACGTTTATTTTCCACAAGAAAAGATGTTCTCCGGCATTTATTAACACATTCAAGATGTAAATAGAATCGTATATAGCAAGATTCGTCCAGGTGTGCACATTTGAGAGTATTTTCCACTTTACCGTAAATCATGAAAAGTAAACAATGTGAGTTTTGCTTCTACATCCTTATGTTAAATTTACTCTTATCAGCAAATATAACGTATTTCTACCACTCATTGTCTTCTCTAACATGCCCTTTGTCAAAATGCATTCTCTTCCCTCCATTTATTAGATTTATGACGGGCTTCCTTCTTGCAATACGGCCGTCAAAGTTACCTCTTCTGAGCACCCTCCGTACTGTTTCGGGATGCACTTTCGTTCCGGGGTCTGCGGCAATCTCCGTAACGAGTTTTGGAGCATTAAACTTGGGTTCCTTTTTTGTTTCTCTGATGATATAACACTCTTCTCTCACAGAAAATGTTCTTGAACGTCCCGTATGCGGTAGATGATCAATCCTATCTTCCTCCTAGAATCTTGTGGTATTAGAGACTGCACTTTTCTTGATTTGTAACCTTTCAGCAATTTGACGACAACTTTTACCTATAGTATGGTGAAAAATTACTAGCTGCCGCTGTTCGATTGTGCTCTCTCTTCCTCTGCGGCCCATTTTCTCTTAAGTTGTACAGACGACTCTAACTCACTCAATGTTTACGTTCATTCTGTCCGTGGCTCTTCTACACACGATCTCTGCATGCCAACTGACTGTCCGAATAATTTTGTTGAAGCACGTTAACTGCGTTCTCAGGTTCCAGGGTCACTGGTTCTCTCCTGGTTTCTAAAATAACGCATTTCAACGCCGTGTTGAATCTATCAAATTGGGTTCTGTCAGAAACTAGTTTGCGCGTACGATATTTCCTCTGAAACATGGGGCCAGTGTCTAGCAAAGGCTATAATTAACGTGTCCGAATAATTATGTGAGTCACTGTAGGTCCAATGGATTCAGCAGGAGAACGCTGTCCGTTATAGTATGTTTTCCACTGGTTGAGAACTGGAACTCTTAAGACTTTGGGGTGGAAGGACGTTTATGTGTAAAACGAGAGGTCACCGTAGAAGTACTAGGGAAGGAAGAGTCGGATAGGTTATTGGTGGGAAGTGGCGCAAGTGCAGGGGAAGGAAGGGATGGAAATTCCTTGTGGTAAGATGTACTTGCTGGAAGAGTGTTATTTTGCTTCACAGTATTATCATTTATATATTTATATATTATATATTTAATCCTACGCTGTCGTTCATATTCTGGACAGGATCGGTCATCTGTACGATGAGGGCTAGAGCAGTAAATATATCTACAGTGGCTCAAAAAAGTATTGGTCTGCCGAGATATGCTACATGTGAGGACGAGTAAACGAAGGGAATGATGATAAAAATTGACATATACTAGAATCCTTGATTATTTATCATCTTATGTAACATGTACTTTGTAAGAAAAACATCATTCTTCCATGTCCATATAAGTAAAAAACCATAACTTAAAACAATCATTTTCACCTGCCACCAAAAAAGTATTGGTCTGAATTAACATAATGCAGTCTTTTTATCCTTCGTGAATGTTTCAGTATTTGGCAAGTCCTCCTTTTCTCTTTATAATCTCAGTTAACCTATTTGGCATCGATCGTACCAAGGTTTCCGTAGTTTCCTCTGGTATGTTATTCCATTCGGTGAGTAATCAATCATCAATCACTACTGATCTGCATTTACGGCAGTCGCCCAGGTGGCAGATTCCCTATCTGTTGTTCTCCTAGCCTTTTCTTAAATGATTGCAAAGAAATTGGAAATTTATTGAACATCTCCCTTGGTAAGTTATTCCAATCCCTAACTCCCCTTCCTATAAACGAATATTTGCCCCAATTTGTCCTCTTGAATTCCAACTTTATCTTCATATTGTGATCTTTCCTACTTTTAAAGACACCATCCAAACTTATTCGTCTACTGATGTCCTCCCACGCCATCTCTCCACTGACAGCTCGGAACATACCACTTAGTCGAGCAGCTCGTCTTCTTTCTCCCAAGTCTTCCCAGCCCAAACTCTGCAACATTCTTGTAACGCTACTCTTTTGTCGGAAATCGCCCAGAACAAATCGAGCTGCTTTTCTTTGGATTTTTTTTTCAGTTCTTGAATCAAATAATCCTGGTAAGGGTCCCATACACTGGAACCATACTCTAGTTGGGGTCTCACCAGAGACAAATACGCTCTCTTCTTTACATCCTTACTACAACCCCTAAATACTCGCATAACTATGTGCAGAGATCTGTACCCTTTATTTACAATCATATAAATATGTGATTACCCCAATGAAGATCTTTCCTTATATTAATACCTAGGTATTTACAATGATCCCCAAAGGGGACTTTCACCCCATCAACGCAGTAATTAAAACTGAGAGGATTTTTCCTATTTGTGAAACTCACAACCTGACTTATCCCCGTTTATCATCATACCATTGCCTACTGTCCATCTCACAACAATCTTTCAGGTCAGCTTTGTTTGTTATTGCATGTTTTACACGTTTTTCTCGAAATAGTGCCACAAATTCTTGATGGGGTTTATGTCGGGAGATTGTGGTGGAGTTTCCATCCAACGCGGTGTATTATATAACAGCCATAGCTTCGTGTTCAGGGTTGTGTGCTTGGGTTCGTTATCTTGCGAACACGTATACTTTGCTGAGAGGCCTACTTTTTGTACACTTGATGGAAGATGTGTCTTGAGGTGTTAATGTATGCTTTGTAATCTACAGTCCCTTCAATAAAGGCTAATTCACCTTCACCATTCGCACTCATGCAACCCCAGACCATCAGGGAACCACCTCTATGTTTCGCAGTAGCTGCAGGTTTTCTCTTCAAGTTCAGAATGCGTCTTCCTCCACACAGTCACTAACCTGTCTGACCTGAAGAAGGTAAATTTACTCTCATCGATAAAAGCGACTGTCTTCCAGTCCTCATAGCTGTCATTTCTGTGCTCTTTAGCGTACGCAAGTCTCTTCTTCCTGACATCCTTACCGATATACAGCTTTCTACGGGCTGTTCTGCCCACATATCCTCTTTCGCGTAGCACATTTCGGATGATTTCAGATGGCACTTGCACTCCTACTTCTTGAAACGCAGCTGCTATCTTCGGCGCACTTAGCTGAGGATTTTGGGACACTTTACGCACAATTTGCCGTTTGTCTTGTACTAATAACTTTGAGAGGCGGCCAATTCTTGGTCTATTTTCTATCGTCTTTGTTCTTTTGTACCTATACACATATTTGAAAACAGCATGAATCTCCTTGGCTCCATATTCAACCTGCCGATGTACTTGATTCTCCTACATATCTACAAACGTGCAATTCCATTATATGCACCATTAGTTGTACTATACTGTTCCGTTCACACCACGGCTATGGGCAGACCAATACTTTTTTGAGCCACTGTAGGCGGATCTGGAGCAAGGGAGTCTGCAGTAATGTGATTGCGCAGCATACACAGCGTGGTTTGCTACGGCACTGTTTATTTACGTGGCCGTATTTAAGACATTGGTAGCAAAGGGTTACATCCTGGACATACGGCTCTACACCACATCGAGTTAAATATATACACATAAGGAGGTCAAGTGCGACCTTCAAATACAACACGCAACAGTTGCCAAGGCACTAGTACAGTCTGTCCATCTCGTACAAGTTTACGGTGAAAGTGATGAACTCCTAATATTTTCTTATCTGACTGAATTTCTGAAAGCAAATCTTCCTCCGAGAAGGACGTTATCTACTGCACGAATTAGACCTGTCTTCACCGTTAGGTGCCTTGGTATGTAAAGACTGAGTGAGATTGTAACTGAGCAAGCCTGTTTGCACAAATAGCGGAAGAAAGTTCTATTTGAACCCCATTACGTCCCTTTGTAGTAATGTTCATTATAAAAGTACGCATGTCTGGTATTAAGGCCCTAATACACTTTCCCACGGAAATTGGATGTAACCGGCCGATATGTTTAGTTGCCACGCCTGCCTCATCGGGTGAATGTTCTGCGTACACAATAAACGGACCTCCATCATCTAACTTATAGAAGTATGCCTCGGGCTGAGGGCTGCTTCGTACCTGTTGACTTGGAGCGAGCTGGCTAGCTGTATGCTGGGACGTACTCAACTGCACAGGCTGCACGGATGGGGGCTGGCAGAAAGGGGCAGCTATACTGCTGATAATAAGAGTGGGTGTCTGACATTTCTTAGAGGGAGGTCCGTTTACTGCCTGCCGAGGCGGGATAAAGGGAGTGGCTGTGTGACTACCATGGAAACGAGGGTGGGGCGACTGCGGTTGCCATGGAGATAATACTTCAGGGCAGCTCGTCTTGCTGGGAGTTGCCAAACCTGACACTGTCACTGATAAGAACCTGATTGTTTGTATAAGAGTGATCGCAAATGGGACGACACCGCCTGGCCAGGTAGTCTACAACAGATCACAGCGGTCAGAATGAAGGAGGGAGCAAGTGAGCCGGAAGCGAGGGGTAAGAGTATGTAGAAATGAATGCTGGAATGTGGCAACATCGTGAAATGGCACGTGCAGTGCTCCTCCCTCCAACCTTACCTGTCAGACACCAACTCTTATTGTTAACAGTATAGTTCGATGTTCTTGAGAATTTTCACTGGCATTTACTGTCACTGATAGCTTCTTCACACTTAGTCCCTCTTCATTCCAGTAATCAGGACGCTCGTTCGGGAGACGACATTTATGTAGTATAGACATATGAAAAGGTATGTTCTACACCACTTATCGGTATGTCTGAATAGCACATATTTAAGGCGGTTTCTAAAGCTGAGCTAACTAAATTATGGTTAGATAGAGTACCTAGACCACCGTCTGATGCCTCCTCCCTCACTAAGTCCCGGGGACCCTCGTCCCCTCTCACAACTAACAATAATCTCTTAAGTGAACATGACTATATAATATTATTCAATACAGTCACACTGAAAAAACAGTTCTGTAAACGCAGTTCAATGGGCACGAGGCGATAGCGAGCTTTAGAAAGCTTAGCGACACACGAAGCACAGGGAACACAGCACAACCTTCTCCGACCGAAGCCCGGGCGGAACTGAAGAAAAACATTGATGCTATATTTAATGTACTTATTCTAAATCTAAAAGATAGTACCTATAAGTATAAAGTACATATCGTTGTTGAATAAACAATACCACTTGTCTGACAATGCTCTTCCGATCCATTACACTCCTTAAGACTGGTCACGCCTCCCAACCACATATGGATATACAGTCCATCAGAACAATTTTCGGTAAGTCAATTTTCCTATGCTAATGTGCAAAGGAAAATAAATCTTAAATACATTGGTTACGTGGCAGATGCGACCAGGCCATTATCGTGCCACTAGCGACCAAGTGGTTAAGCATCGTGCCGCATGCGACCCATCAATCACTTGCAATTGATCTGCATTAAGGGCTGTCACCAAGTGGCAGATTGCTTATAAGTAGCTAACTTGGTATTTTCTAAAATAAAGGTCTGACACCGTGGTTAGCAGGTACGAGTACCGTTGGTCGAAAGAAAAATATAATAACGTTGCTGGCTTTACGTCCCAGTAACTACTTTTATGGTTTAAGGAGTCGCCGAGGTGCCGGAATGTAGTCCCACAGGACTTATTTTACGTGCCAGTAAATCTACCGACACAAAGCTGACGTATTTGAGCACGTTCAAATACCACCGGACTGAGCCAGGATCGAACCCGCCAAGTTGGAGTCGGAAGACCAACATCTCAACCGTCTGAGCCGCCTGAGCCACTTAGCCTGGATGAAAAAAAAAAATCACCATCAGAATGTTGGCCGGCAGGGTAGGAGAGTTGGTGGTAGACAGTTTCTAATCACTAGATTGCATGGCAAAATCCTGCATTCAAATCCAAACCTCTATTCGCAATGTTCAAATGGAGTGAGGGGATATGATGCTGTTGATGGTGATTCGTCCCTCGGATGGTGACGTAAAGCACTGAGGAGACCCCCTGGTATTAATCGAGAGGAATAGTCTATGTGTCGACACCGGGTTTCATCTCTCCCTACTTCAATATCATAATCCCACATCCAGATGCGCAGGCCGCCCTTCGGCGTCAGGTAGAAAGACCTGCACCAGGCAAGCCGAACACGTCCTCGGACACTCCTGATACTAACAGGACACGATAAGTAAGTAGGCCTAAGTCGTAAATAATCAGAGAATTGGGATTTTTTTTTCTTGTGGCATTACGTCGCACCGACACAGACAGGTCTTAAGGCGACGATGGGATAGGAAAGGCTAGGAATGGGAAGGAAGTGGCCCTGGCCTTAATTAAAGTACAGCCCCAGCATTTGTCTGGTGTGAAAATGGGAAACCACGGAAAACCATCTTCGGGGCTGCCGACAGTGGGATTCGAACCCACTATCTTCCGGATGCAAGCTCAGACCCGCGCGCCCCTAACCGCATGGCCAACTCGCCCGGTGGAAAAAGACGTAAACGCATCACCATATTTCGTGTTGTAAAACGAGTTTCCCCCAGAAGTGTTATGTAAAGTAGGGGCAGTAGCTGCTTTAGGACTTATTGAAATGGCATTGCAGTTCGTTTAGCTTACCTTATCTTGGGTGATGACACAACTTATCAAATGACAATATGCTTGTCAACGCCGGTCGCATCCGACACGGTTACAGATTATGCGGTCGCTAGTGGCACGGTCGTATCTGGCACGCCACCAATACATTATACTGTAGGATTGCATAAATACATCATGTAAACATACATTCCTACAGTACTCGACAGCAAAGGAATATGAACACAACTAAAATAGTTTTGATGGACTGCATATCCATATGCGGTTTGCAGCCGTGACAAGTCTTAAGAAAAATAACGGATGGGAAGGACACTGTCAGAGAGGCGGTATTGTTTCTTCAGCAATGCTATGCTAAAGATTATTTCCCTTTCTTGGTTGAAATGACAAGATGCGCGTCCATAATAACTAACAACAGACATATAACACACAGCCAAATGACCTCACTGTTGTGGAGTCACGTTTCCCCGGTCTTTGATTGGTTCACATCCAGGCCTTGGCATTTACCAAAGTTGTGTATACAGTTTGCCGGTCGCATCTAGCACGGTTACAGCACAGATAGCCTATGCGGTCGCTAGCGGCACACTCCTTTCACACCCTGGAAAAATCGTGGGCGTGAATTCTGTTTTCCACGAGTGGATTTGGCCCTGTTTTACGTCCGGATAACCTTCCCTATAACAAGACTAGGTGGAAGGATATATTCACTATTGCATATTTCTGTAGTCGTTATGAAGAAGTGTGTAATGAGTAGGGCCCGGATTTATATGCACTAAAAAACCTGAAAATATGCATGCAAATATGCACTAAAAAGTTACAATATATGCACGTAAAATAAGGAAATATGCTCTTAAAACATGCAATTTTATTCACTTACCTATTTACAGGTATCATTTATTGCAAAAAGAAGCATGACAATAGGTAACTAGTAGTCTTTCAATGTTTTCTGGAGACAAACTACAGTATGTCTGTTGTCCGTCAAAATAAGTTTATAGGCTGAAAATGATCGTTCTACATCAACTGACGTAATTGGACAGTACTTAATCATGGGCACCAACGTTTCGGAGCATACATCTGGCAAGGATACCCTAGTTCCACTCAAGTATTGACTAATTAAATCTTCTTCAGTCCTGGGTTCGAATTCAACACCTTTTCTAACTTGCATTTAATCTTATCTCCAATTTCGCCTGGAGCGTAATTCAACGAAGATGCAGCTTTTTCAACGAGATCAAGTGATTCATGGAGGGGAGTACCAGAAGATTCTAAGCTCTCAATGGCTTTTGGAAGTTTAGAAAAATGTGCATGAATGAAATTCACATCTTGATAAACAGTAGCGGTTTCAAACACACCTTTTGCATCACGGACACACGCAATATGTTCATCTTCAAGTTTTGTAACCACTTCTTTCACTTCATTAAAATTTTCCTGATAAAATGATACTGCAGATAACCATGTCCCCCACCTAGTCAGGACAGGTTCAGGTGGCAAAGGAACTTCAGGTAGACAATCTTTGTAGAGCTGGACACGAGCTGGTGCTTTCAGAAACAATTTCTTCCCACATCCAATTAAATTGTTAACAGCTGGAAACTGTGCGCGTATTTCTTCTGCAATGCGGTGTAATCCGTGCGCTAAACATGTTACATGTATGAGTTTTGGATAAAATACTTGGAGGGCCTTTGCTGCTTTCAACATATACGAAGCTGCATCTGTGAGCAGTACAAGCACTTTACAACAATTAGTCTCAATTTCAGATGGCCACAATAGTCGCAGAGAATCATTTACAAATCTTGCTATTGTGCTATGGTTGGTTTTCTCTAGTACTTTACAAGCAAGAAGATGTGGCTTACCGGGTTCGTCTGGATGTAATTTACCAACCACGAAATTTGCTATGTAACGGCCACACGAATCCGTTGTCTCATCCACCGATATCCAGACACAGTTCCTTCCGATATCAGAACGGATCAATTCCAAGGTAGATTCATATAGCGGAGATAGGTAACTTTTCCTAAGAGTTGATTCATCTGGTATTTTTTGATTTACGCAATATTTCTCGAGAAATGATCGCAGCACTGCATTGTTTAATTTATTCCATGGGATGTTGCTGCATACGAAAGCCCTACAAAGATCATTTGAAAATGTATTAAGACTACAGGACTTGGGCTTTACCTGTGTAAGAAGTAGTTGTTGTGGTGTGCTGTTCTTCTCCTCCTTTGCTTTAATATGTGCAGTTGTTTTTGAATGCTGTTCAAGCTGAAATTTCTTTTCACATTTCACTTCCTTTGAGCAAACTTGACAGTACACGATGACACCATCTGTTGAATAGTCCCTATTACCCGACACCCACTGATTTAGTAAATCTCTTCTGCTGCTCTTTTCCTTAGGCATTTTTTAAAAACTAACACTTTTAGAAATGAGATGCAGGGCATTAAAATGGAACGTAACTAGTGAACTGAAGATACTTCTGTCCTGACCAAGTGCCCAGCCCCCTGAGATTATTATCTGCTGTGGTAGAGAAAGGAATTCAGGGAAGTCCAAGCCTGCCTACCCACACCTAAGCTATCTGTTGCCATTGTCAGTTGTGAAAGTAAAGTGCCGTTACACAGACAGTCGAAAATACCAACTAGCGAGGGATGCACATAAAATAGGCAACTAGCTAGGGATGTACAAAACAGTTTTATTTTAGTAGTTCTTGTAATTATCCTTAAATTCAGACATTATATACCGGAATATGCTGTTACGTCTAGAATATGCACTAACCCTCAAAATATGTCAAAATATGCAATTGCATATGCGCATATGCATTTTTAAAAAATCCGGGCCCTAGTAATGAGGCAAACAGCCAGTCCCCGAGTCAGAGGAATTAACGCAGCTAAAATCCCAAACCCAGCACTGAATCGAATCCGGGATCCTCTGAACCAAAGGTTGCGACGCTGACCATCCAGCCACAGAGTCGACAATTGGGAACATGCATCAATTTCAAAAATATTTTTTTGAAAAGTACACCAATGAAATAGTACGTAAACGTATTACATTGTGGTATGTTGCCTTGTTTTATACCATTAAAAAAATATTTAATAGTGCCTTTCCGCTAGGCGAGTGAAACGGCCTCTGACGTAAGCGGCGCACTGTGACGTCACGATCCAGTACCGCATGGAGCTCTACCAGCCGTTGTGCATCAGCCGTTGCTAAAAGCCGATTGTTTATTATTCATGATCGCGAATAACTTCGAAATGTCAGAAGAAAGGTTCAAAACAGCACAGTCAGACAATCTACCATGTGTAGATGTCATCATTCTTGAAAAATGTGACTTTTGTGGCCGCAGAAATTAGCGGATAACAAGCAAGTTTGTAAGTGGCGTCTTTTATATACGTGCAATGTACTGTAACCCATAGTATTAGGATAACAACGAACCTGGATAGATATCACATCACTTTCAACATTTCCTTCTAGACTGATTCCCCTATTAAAGAATAACATTACATTTTCGGGCTTTCAGCATTAGTAAAGTAAGAAATCGGATTTCAGCACTAACATAAACATATAGGTAGCATTATAGTACTAATCCTCCGCTTCTGTGATGTAGTGGTTAATGTGTGCCACTCCCGGAGGCCCGGTTTCGATTCCCGGCTCTGCCATGAAAGTTGAAAACGAATAGTACGAGGGTTGGAACGGGGTCTACTCAGCCTCGGGAGGTCAACTTAGTAGAAGGGTTTCGAATCGCACCTCAGCCATCCTCGAAGTGGTTTTTCGTATTTTCCTACTTCTCCTCCAGGCACCTAAGGCCACGGCCGTTTCCTTCCCTCTTCCTTGTCTATCCCTTCCGATCCTCCCATCCTCCAACAAGACCCCTGTTGAGCATAACAGGTGAGGCCGCCTGGGCGAGGTAATGGCCCTCCTCACCAGTTTCATCACCATACTCAAAGTCTCACGTTCCAGGACACTGCCCTTGAAGTGGTAGAGGTGAAATCCATCGCTGAGTCCGAGAGAAAACCAACCCTGAAGGATAAACTGATTAAGAATGAAAGAAAGAAAGAAGGAAAGAAAGAAAGATCATAGTACTGTAGGTCTATAACCTATCATTTCTGAAAAAAAAAAATATTTATGGTTGGGGCAACTGGCCTACCCACTTCCGGGGCCCATGAAAGAGAATTAAATATCTTTGTGGAGGGAAAAAGTTAAACATGATAAAGATAAATATGACTTCATGTAGTTTTCACAAGTTGGGCTGAGTGGTTCAGACGGTTGAGGTGCTGGCCTTCTGACCCCAACTTGGCAGGTTCGATCCTGGTTCAGTCCGGTGGTAGTTGAAGGTGCTCAAATACGTCAGCCTCGTGTCGGTAGATTTACTGGCACGTAAAAGAACTCCTGCCGGACTAAATTCCTGCACATCGGCGTCTCCAAAAATCGTAGTAGTAGTTAGCGGGGCGTGAAGCCAATAACATTAATTGCATTTGGCTTTTAACAAGCTGAGCATATCAGGAAAGAAAAGTGTCCTGGTGACATTTTAGTCGCTCAATACAGGAATGTCTTTGGGTGCTGTGACTTTTACTTTTTTTGTTTTTTTGTTTTTGCTGTTTGCTTTACGTCACACCGTCACATATAGGTCTTATGGCGACGATGGGACAGGAAAGGCCTAGGAATGGGAACAAAGCGGCCGTGGCCTTAGGTACAGCCTCAGCATTTGTCTGGTGTGAAAATGGGAAACCACTGAAAACCATCTTCAGGGCTGCCAGAAGTGGGGTTCAAAACCTTCTATCTCCCTGATGCGAGCTCACAGCTGCGCACTCCTAACCGCACGGCCAACTCGCGCGGTATTTTTACCCTTCGGTTTATTGACTTGGCTTGTATAACCTAAAACTTAGGCTAAGTTGGATAATATTTTAAACACCTACATCACTATTTTCACCTGTGTGCAATTATGGTATTTATTTCATTAATATTATGATAATTATTATAACTGAGCATTGTTAACTTATAAGACCCCAACAAACAAGCATTGGTTTTGTGTAGAGTTATACATTTGTTAAATTCACGTTGTTTCCTTTCATGATGTACACGCCTATTCTTTGTTGCTTTATAGAGTATTTAGATATAGCCTAAATTTCTTTACCAATTAAGCTCATTAAAGACATACATAACTGTCCCATGCCAAGATATATTGGTAGAATTAGAGCTGTCAAAATGATTCATAACCCCTTTGATTTATTATCTTGACATTGATCACCCAAAACATAGGTTAGGTTTGGAGAATACTTTAATAATCAGCATTATTTAATGCACTGTTTATTACTTTCATATTCCAAGATGTAATTGAAGCATTTAAATAAAGCATCATACATTAAAATTTAAAGTTTTACCACTAGAACAGCGGACATGGAAAAGTGATTTGAAAATTCAAACAAATTCATCTTACGTTAAAATCTTCAAAAAAATAAACTGTAGACTTTCCCGATATATCACCAGCATTTCTCCGGCTCGCCAAAATCCATTTCTCCCTAGTTTTAGCGTCTTTGGAACATGTATAAACAATTTGTTTGGTATGGTATGCGATGTGCTATTGCACATCGGAACTCTACACCATTTATAAGTTTTCTGCCTCACTGTCTGCGCAGGATTCATTTTAAGTCTAAAATATACCACGCAGATTATTATCCGATGTATAGACCTCGAATTTAATAATACTAGACACTAACGTAAAGTAGAAATACGCGAAGTGTATTCTGCTTCTCACAGCGCACTACGTGTTATTTCGTCTGCTAATTCAGTCAACCTGTACGATGACGTCAGACCAATGAGATCGCGTACTTGCGTGACGTGACATTTTCGTAGATTTTTATCATGTTTGGAATTATTATTTGTACATTCTGATCAAATTTTTGAATTCTGCATGAAATTTTGAATCAGATTAGCATATTTTAAATTAAAACCCCGGATCATGCATGTTCCCTATTGCTTACCGCTGCTGTAGGTTCAATAATTAACATGTCCATCATGGGGACACAATCATTACTCACAGAAACTCGTTTTAACATTTCATTAGAAAGAGTACCAGCAACCCCAGACCAACAACCACAGTCTTCCTGAAACGTCCATTGCCAGGAAACTCACTTCCTTGAAAGTTATCTCCAGCTTCCGTTACATAACGCAATCAATTATGAGAACCATGCAATGCCTATCGCTCTGCAAGCACAAACGGCCAGCTTACATAAACTGACTCACTTACAGTAAGTAATATAGTCTACATCAATTTCTATGTCAGCTTAAAAAGAGCTATAAAACCACGTACCACTCATTCCATTCCGTTCAACTGCATACGTTACAGGAATCATTTCCTGTTATTTGAAAATTATTTACATAAGACGGACTATTGAACAACTCACAACCATGCGGTTAACAGGAGAGTTTGTGAAAAAAATAACTCGTACATTTTCTCCACTACACCACACGGAGCCTTTGGTAAAGATAATGCATACTTTGTCTACACGAACAGAAGAGATAGAGAATTCCGATAAATCGAAAGATAAACGAGTCTACCCACGAAAGAATGAGACATTCTAGACCTCGTAAATATACTATTCTAATTATTATAAGCCAGCCTTATGGTATAGAGGTAGCGTGCCTGTCTCTTATACGAATACTCTGGGTTCGCTTTCCGGTCAGGATTTTAATTCTGGACTGAGGAGTAGAACAGGGTTCACTTGATACGAAATATTCTCAACTCTTAGTTACAGGAAGACGTTTATCTTTTTTTGCCAGTTGCTTTACGTCGCACCGACACAGATAGGTCTTACGGCGACGATGGACAGGAAAGGGCTAGGAGTGGGAAGGAAGCGTCCGTGGCCTTAATTAAGTTACAGCCCCAGCATTTGCCTGGTATGAAAATGGGAAGCCACGGAAAACCATCTTCAAGGCTGCCGACAGTGGACTTCGAACCCACTATCTCCCGAATACTGGATACTGGCCGCACTTAAGCGACTGCAGGTATCGAGCTCGGTTACAGGAAGACTGACCTAGTATACACTGACTGACAGAGCAAATGCAACACCAAGAAGGAGTGGTTCGAAAGGGATGAAAGTTGGGGAAAAAACAGAGACGGCACGGACGAATAATTGATGTTTATTTCAAACCGATATGCAGGTTACATAATGCGCACGGCATCGACTCAGTAGGATGTAGGACCACCGCGAGCGGCGATGCACGCAGAAACACGTCGAGGTACAGAGTCAATAAGAGTGCGGATGGTGTCCTGAGGGATGGTTCTCCATTCTCTGTCAACCATTTGCCACAGTTGGTCGTCCGTACGAGGCTGGGGCAGAGTTTGCAAACGGCGTCCAATGAGATCCCACACGTGTTCGATTGGTGAGAGATCCGGAGAGTACGCTGGCCACGGAAGCATCTGTACACCTCGTAGAGCCTGTTGGGAGATGCGAGCAGTGTGTGGGCGGGCATTATCCTGCTGAAACAGAGCATTGGGCAGCCCCTGAAGGTACGGGAGTGCCACCGGCCGCAGCACATGCTGCACGTAGCGGTGGGCATTTAACGTGCCTTGAATACGCACTAGAGGTGACGTGGAATCATACGCAATAGCGCCCCAAACCATGATGCCGCGTTGTCTAGCGGTAGGGCGCTCCACAGTTACTGCCGGATTTGACCTTTCTCCACGCCGACGCCACACTCGTCTGCGGTGACTATCACTGACAGAACAGAAGCGTGACTCATCGGAGAACACGACGTTCCGCCATTCCCTCATCCAAGTCGCTCTAGCCCGGCACCATGCCAGGCGTGCACGTCTATGCTGTGGAGTCAATGGTAGTCTTCTGAGCGGACGCCGAGAGTGCAGGCCTCCTTCAACCAATCGACGGGAAATTGTTCTGGTCGATATTGGAACAGCCAGGGTGTCTTGCACATGCTGAAGAACGGCGGTTGACGTGGCGTGCGGGGCTGCCACCGCTTGGCGGCGAATGCGCCGATCCTCGCGTGCTGACGTCACTCGGGCTGCGCCTGGACCCCTCGCACGTGCCACATGTCCCTGCGCCAACTATCTTCGCCATAGGCGCTGCACCGTGGACACATCCCTATGGGTATCGGCTGCGATTTGACGAAGCGACCAACCTGCCCTTCTCAGCCCGATCACCATACCCCTCGTAAAGTCGTCTGTCTGCTGGAAATGCCTCCGTTGACGGCGGCCTGGCATTCTTAGCTATACACGGGTCCTGTGGCACACGACAACACGTTCTACAATGACTGTCGGCTGAGAAATCACGGTACGAAGTGGGCCATTCGCCAACGCCGTGTCCCATTTATCGTTCGCTACGTGCGCAGCACAGCGGCGCATTTCACATCATGAGCATACCTCAGTGACGTCAGTCTACCCTGCAATTGGCATAAAGTTCTGACCACTCCTTCTTGGTGTTGCATTTGCTCTGTCAGTCAGTGTACATAGACGAACACTGGTTGCTATGGTTACAACAGTACCGGGAGATTCCAGACAGATCCCCAACCCCAAAACACATCCACGTTAAAAAGTAATAATCATGAATACATCCAGCGCGCCTGGTGACCGTAATCGTTAAAGCGTCAAAGTCTATATGGTGTGACACCGTGGCTGGTCGACAAAATTGTCACTATCAAAATAATGGCCGGCACTAGACTGCGTGCCAAAAGTCTCACCCAATTTCCAAACCTCTCCGCCATGTGGACTGATAATGAGGTAGGGAGATAGACGGCACATAGTCTACTCCTGATGAATAACATCAAGGGGGCTGCTCAAGGCATAACGTCGCCATCCGACGGACAAATTACTATCAACAGCCCTCAGTCCACATGAACGCAGCTGAGAGGTTGGTACTGAATCCAGACTTTGGCACGCAATCTAATTATTTTATACAACCCCATCTCCTACCCTGCCGGCCAACATTTTGACGGTGAAAATGTCTTTCACCAACGGGACTCGAACCGGCTAACTCCGGTGTCAGGCCTAAACGACGATGGCCACCTGCCCTGTTTAAGTGACCGCCGTTGATAATAAACATCGCCACGCTATGGATGCATTTTAACCAAGCAATCCGTCGGCATGTCCATCCCTCTTAGTGAAATCTCAAACAGCAGCTGTAACTGTGAAAGGGGCATATGAAATAACGAAAATAAGCGTTTTCAAGGTAAAGCTATAGCTTGACTGCTACACAGGTACACAATCTTCATCAACCTCCCAAGCGCGTACGATCCTGTGTTCGTGGCTGGACACGGCGCAGCAAAGTGATTAATACCACGCCATCTGTTTTTTTTTTTTTTTTTAGGGGCTTTACGTCGCACCGACACAGATAGGTCTTATGGAGACGATGGGATAGGAAAGGCCTAGGAGTTGGAAGGAAGCGGCCGTGGCGTTAATTAAGTTACAGCTCCAGCATTTGCCTGGTATGAAATGGGAAACTACGGAAAACCATCTTCAGGGCTGCCGACAGTGGGACTCGAACCCACTATCTCCCGGATGCGGGCTCACAGCCACGCGCCTCTACGTGCACGGCCAACTCGCCAGGTACAGACGTGCACATTAATGGTGTCCCGACATAAACAATCAACACTGCCCCACTCCAGTACTGAAAAGAAGAGGAGTGAGTGAAGGGGTAGTGTTGAAGGCCAATCCAGTACAAAACATGGGGGAAGGGAGTGAAGGGGTAGTGTAGAAGGCACAATGACTCACCTTCTCGCTTAACGCATTGCTGCATGGACTGCATGCAGACAGCCCGCTACAAGACTTCTTTGTGATCGAAATGGGCACAGTGGCGGATGTATTGAAGTACAGCATTAGGTTACCTACTCGTCCGGCCCCGCGGTGTACGGAGCAACGCGTCCGGCCGCTCCGGGTTCGATTCCCGGCCGGGTCAGGGGGTTTTAATTGTAAATGATTATATCCCTGGCCTGGGGACTGCGTGTTTGTGTCGTCCTTAACGTTTCTCACATTCAACACTCAACGCTTCCGCAATTCCAATTGCATCCCGGTTCATATATTGTGCACGTAGGGGCAAAAGAACTCTATAGGTCGACGCCCCGAACAAATAGCATTTAAACAAAAAATTAAAAATTAAATTAAGTACTCTGTTAATTACAGTATTAAGAGGTAAAGGGGGTTTTTAACCGAAAATTATTTTATACTAGTTGGGACATTTTGTAGCTGCGTTATATCGGGTCTACCAATCCTTCTTCACCTCGTTCTTGCCATATTTCTATCCATCTCCAAACTGTCTTAAGACTGCATGGTATTACTTGTGCTATTGCTAGGGGGGCCATGTGAGCCTCCCACATGCCAATAATACGGCCTCGATTCACCTGTGATAAGATAGGAGCCATCTTATTACAATGTTACAGTATAACGCCGGAATACACACACTGTGTATTCAGCACTACCTGTTCATTCCCTTTCCCTCCTTTTCAGTACTGGAGTGGCCTTCAACACTATCCCTTTACTCTCTCCCCTCCTTTTCAGTACTGGAGTGGCCTTCAACACTATCCCTTTACTCTCTCCCCTCCTTTTCAGTACTGGAGTGGGGCAGTGTTGATTGTTTATGTCGGGACACCATTAATGTGCGTGCGTGTACACCATCTGTTGGCCGATGTCCTTGATACATTCAACAGTGTAACTACAGTCCTCCACCATAGAACTAATGTACCCACCATCAAAATTGGACATCACACTTTAGGGTGTTACAACTGTTTCGGCAGTGTAGTACTGGTATTATTATTATTATTATTATTATTATTATTATTATTATTATTATTATTATTATTATTCCATCACTCTTCCCACACCCTGATGGAGTGGGCGGTGTGACACGTGTGGACTTGGCCCGGTTTTACAACCGGATGCCTTCCCTGGTGGCAATCTTATGTCAAGGGATGTATTCACTATTACGTACTTCTGTGGTGTTTCGT
This sequence comes from Anabrus simplex, assembly GCF_040414725.1. NCBI lineage: Eukaryota > Metazoa > Arthropoda > Insecta > Orthoptera > Tettigoniidae > Anabrus > Anabrus simplex. The sequence continues at coordinate 1,478,741,507 of NC_090265.1, read as the reverse complement.
AGTGTGGCGTGTATTGAGAAAAACATCAACGCTTATCCCGAATTAACCAGACACGATTAAAATCTCAGACTCGTCCGGGATTCGAACCTGGAGCCATCAGAACCGAAGACTTCGACACTGACCATTCAGCCAAGGAGCTAGGTAATAATAATAATAATAATAATAATAATAATAATAATAATAATAATAATAATAATAATAATAATGGCGGTAGAGGTGGGATCCCTCGCTAAGTCCGAGGGAAAAACCGAACCTGGAGGGTAAACAGATGAATAATAATAATAATAATAATAATAATAATAATAATAATAATAATAATAATAATAATAATAATAATAATAATAATAATAGATGTAGCGTGATAGCCCATTGCTATAGTCACTGGTATCACCAAGACGGCCGAGGTTCGAATACCGTCCAATGTAGCCTATGTGGATTTTTTTGAAGTGAAAAATTCGAAACAACGTCCTTGCGAGTGAAGCTAGGACACTTTAGTCACCTTTGCTAATTAGCCTCAGGCCCCCTTACCAGCTTCTGTAATGATGGTCCTATATTTCGTTTACAACTCTATCTTACCTCACGGTGGAAGCAAAGCCAAAAGCAAAGTCATCTCCGTACAGGCTATGAAGGCCCTTGGAGTGGTGGAAGGTAAAGGCTTCCACTATTCGTAACCTCGGCACTTGATGGGGTAAAGAGGTTAGCTCTACGCCCGGCCGCCTTTGCCCCCAGGAATTAACCTGGTACTCATTCTTGGTGTATGCTGAGTGAACCTCAGGGCCATGTGCACCTCCGGACGTGGAAATCTCGTTTCTTAAATTTTACGACTTCCTGACGGGGATTCGAACCCACGTCCTTCCGGGCGAACCGAGCACGCCAGGCAGCCCCTCACGGTGGAAGAGGGGATGCAAAAATATAAGTACGTGTCCTTATTGCGATGTCGTGCAGCGCTTTTTAGGCATAGCCCGGTGAGCTTCACGTACCTTTTCAACCACATACCATAGCTCTCCTGCCAATTTTAGGTTTCTGACAGTAGCAGAAATCGAACCCACGCCTCGGAGGACAGCAGTTTACAGCTACACTACGGAATTGAACGCATGTCTTCCGTATTTATTAAAGGTGTACTTGACCTCGAAGTTAAGCGTAAGTACAACCATCAATTAACACAGTGAGTGATACAACACTACTGCTAAAGATATAGAACTAATTATAGTTGGGGACAAGACAGCTCGTTGTCATAGTATCATCCTATCACCAAGAACGGTGGCCTTGGTTTGAATCCCACCAAAATACAGTACGTACAATTTTTGAAATGAGAGTCACGTCATTGTGGCTACGATTCCACATAAAACTATAGGCCTTATGCTCAGAGGATGGTGCCATATGAAATTGCAAATTACCAGCTTAATATTGCTCTCTAGGGCTCTTTAAAGACACATCAGCTGAAGAGACAGTGCAAGGGGAAAATAAAGTAAATGGTAGTTTCACATTTTTCTTATTTTATGACAATGTCATATTAGTGTTTGATTATGACATCAGGGTTCATTTCAGTCTGGCTCCTTGGCTAAATGGTCAGCGTACTAGCCTTCGGTTCAAAGGGCTCCGCTTCCCGGCCGCGCGGGAAGTTTTAACTGCGTATGGTTTTCAGAACGTACTCCACCGGGGAAATAAATTTTAACAGAAGTAACATATTTTTGTTCTGATTTTCCTCCATATTAAGAGGACGATTGCTTCTGCAAGCAGTACGTTTAATATAGGCTAACTTTATATTTAAGCGTGAAACATTCCACCAGAAGCCCTTCCTACCAATGTTTGAATTCTTGGGATTTATTTCTCAGCATATTACGAAAACTTCGAGAATTACAGACTAAACTACGGAAACTCCTAACCATATTTAGGTGGTGAATAGGCAAAATAGGTAAGTTTGAAAGGAAAAATGAAGAATGTGGTTGCGAAAGAAAAATACAATGAAGGATCGAATAGTTGTCTAGAAGACTGATACTTCACTGAGGCAATGCGATAACGTAGACTAACAGTAAGCAATGTGAAACAGAATGATAACAGGAAGTGCTTCCTTTGATATGCCAACGTCAGGGAAATTTACAGAGCATGCAGCTGAACGAGCTTTAATGGCTCATTGTATTTACAGTTAGCTTGCAAATAAGTACCTAAAACGTAAGTACCTATGTATGGTCTATTGTATTGTTTTATTGCTTAGTTCCATTTTGAACATTAGACACGGCTGGTTAAAGATGCTTTCATTACTTCAGAATTCCTGATCTTGTAAGTTTGTGAACATACGTCACATACACCACAATGCAGTGCAGGAGTCCGCACAGTGGGGGGGGGAATTCGTCTAAGATCGGAAATTTATACGATACAAACTTCCATCTCATTTTCGAACATTTAAAAAGAATTGTTTTACGTCGCATCGACACAGATAGGTCTTATGGTGACCATGGAATAGGAAAGGGCTAGGAGTGGGAAGGAAGCGGCGATGGCCTTACTTAAGGTACAGGCCCAGCCAGCATTTGCCTGGTGTGAAAATGGGAAACCACGGAAAACCATCTTGAGGGTTGCCAACAGTGGGGTTCGAACCCACTATTTCCCGATTACTGCATAGTGGCCGCACTTTAGCGACTGCAGCTGCCAAGCTCAGTACTTGACCAATTACTGCCATCCTCAGATCCTTAGTACGATAGGCCAGTCACGAAGATCTTTCACTCCTATTCAGAACTAATATACATTCAAGGAAACATGCTACCTGACTTTCAATTCCACAAGTTCTGACCAGAAAGGCTGACAATTGGGCACTGCCAGCACGAGTTCGGTGATAGGTGCTGTCACTCGTCTTTGACCGCAGTAATCACCCCAGCGCCTTTTCAGATCCAAACCTACCACCCGTGACGCCAATGCATAGTCATAATCATGAATAAGTGACTGATTCCTAGTGGTAAAATGTGATCCCGTTGAACTGTTTCGTTGAGTGTCCGTTCTCTCAAGAAAATACCTAATAAAAACAGGATGCAAATTTAGTTGTTATGTTCACCTTACACATCTGCTTTAGCTCTCGCCGGTAAGGTTAATTATCCGACAAAAACAAAAGAACGCAAATATCAAGACGATTATCTAAACCCAGGTTTCACTAACATTATTGTGAATAACCAGGAACGGCGTGTTCTTTGTTCAGATATTTTAGCCAACGATAGTTTGAAACCTGTAAAACTTAAAAGAGACTTCCAGACAAAACATCCTGAGCATGAGAGTAAACGTATCGACTTTTTTTAGTGTCACGGGCAATAATTGAAAGTAAGTGTCAAATTCCTAGAAAAAAGCACACTACAGTTTCTAAGAAAGCACTAAGAGCATCATCATTAGAGGTTTTTACTAGCAGAATTTGCTGTCACAGGCCATTTATTATTATTATTATTATTATTATTATTATTATTATTATTAAAAGAAGTTATCGTGAATCGGCTATTGGACAGTTGAAGCAGTAATGAAAAGGAAGGAAGGAGTTGGGGGGGGGGGGGGAGTGGCCACATAAAATATTTGCTAAGGACTGGTGCAGAGCTTATAAAAGGCTTTCTTGCACCTGTCTGCACACAGTCGAATGGTGTAATTTCAGTTCAGGAGATCGCTGCTTAAGGAAGACAATCCTGTTTCTTTTTTTTAAAATTTCTCTAATTGTTTCTTATGTAGTGTTCCTAAGAATATGTATATTCTCAATCTTATATATAGGTTATTTCGCGGAAACAATACACAGAGTATTACAGAACTATTTGTAGGCCTACAAGTTGTTAAAGGAGACAGAGGACACGAAGACGAATATATTTCCGTTGACGTCAGCAGTTGGTCCGTGGACATGTGTATCAAGTCATTCATTCGAACTCGTTTCAGTTATATTAACTTGAATCGTGAAGTGGGGAAGGAGTACCGATAAGTTGATCTCATCGCCGTCTATATTCATTCAGCAACCACTTTAAAGTGAACATCCAATCCATGCTGGGAAGAATCAACCATCAGCTTGAGTCTGGAGCGTGGCGTTGTATGGAGGTAAAACATGGACAATAACTGGCTCAGAAAGAAAGAGAAAAGAAGCTTTTGAAATATGGTGTTACAGACGAATGCTGAAAGCGAGATGGGTAGATCGAGTCATGAATGAAGAGATACTGAATAGAATCGGCTAAATTTGACGAGAAGAAGAGATAGAACGATAGGACACATCTTAAGACACCCAAGACTTGGTCAGTTGGTTATTGAGGAAAGTGTAGGCGGTAAGAATGGTCCGACTCCTTGGTCAGTGTTCAGGCCTTCGGTTCAGAGGGTTCCTGGTTCGATTTCCGGTCGGGAACGGGATTTGGTATTCGCATAGCCTATGATGAATTCTTCTGGTTGTTCGTGTTTGTCCCAACACTCTCCTCATCACATTCAGATAACACACCACACGATCGACCATCACAGAAGCACGCAATAGTGATTACATTCCTTGATATAGGGTTGGCGTCAGGAAGTGCATCCGGCCGTAAAACAAGGCCAAATCCACAAGTGTGACACAGATCGCTCCCAAAACCCCGTAGGCGTGGGGAAAAGGTAGAAGTAGGCGGCGTGAATGGTAGGGGCAGACCAAATTAGACAAGCATATTAGAGCAGATGGAGGATGTAGTAGCCACAGAGAAATGAAAAGGTTAGCGCAGGATAGGTGGCAAGGAGAGCTGTATCAAACAAATCTATAAACTGATTATTCAAACAACAACAATGGGTGTATCTATGCTAGCGGTCGTACCTTCGATCATATTCTGGGAATAAACGGTTGTTCCTAGCTTTCTGTACAACCTACCCCATTCACTTTGTAAAAGTCTCCTATCGCCAAAAGATGACTTCAACGAACACGCATTCCTGCCCAAACTAAATGAGTTTTGGTATGTTTTATCATCCCATACATGCGGAGCTTGGTCTCTCACATGTAAGCACAGCATACCAACCGACAGCACCAAGATTCGATTTCACAATTAGCTATCACTTATCTAACACTGAAGCGGCCACAAAATACACTCAAAAGCACATAACAAAAATCTACCGTAATGTGGAAATGTCATTAAAGAAACGATTGAAAACTGATAAAGGAATAACAGGACAATGAATTTAACTCTAATGACGAGCAGGTCAGCTTATATAAAAAGGACAGCTAGATCCTTTTAAATCATATACAAGTTTCTAATCTATAGTATTTTCCGAGGACATAGTTCCCACAGAAGGAGGTCTGTGGTCTATAACTACAATGTTTGACTCCTTGAAGAAACAATCATCGTTGTAGTCGGTAGTTCATTCAATAAAGAGAGTTTTCCAAATTGATTTACAAAAAAGACAGTTTCACAGTAATAATGGATTCATTCCTTAATTAATAAAGACATCAGCTGACCTACGGTGAGTGCCCACGAGGATTCTAAATCCTAAATTTACACATGGTGGCGATGAAGTATGAAGTGAGAGACATTGTGACAAAGAGGGATCTCAGAAGTAAAGGGATTGGAGATGCTGAGTGAATCCTTGATTATGCCTATTATAATTTTCGCCAGTAGGTATGCAGGATCCTGAACATTTTGAGGATCCACATATATTTTGTCACACTACCTCTACTACCAACTACTAAACTCTTCACAGACCAGTTCTCAGGATAGTTAAAAAAGCAAGCAGGCTGATAGTTTTACATGGAATCCGAACCATAGGAACACGACTTTCCATTTCAAAAATCCCATATGCATTACCCAGGATTCGAACCGCGGTCGCCATGGTGAAAAGCCACTCGGTTATCATATCACCATGCTCAACCCCGAGAAAAACTGCGAATAATAGGTTAGTAACGCAATTTATTTAACGTTCCTTCAACTGTTACACATCTTGAGACACCAATGTATTGGAATGTAAGAAGTTCTTTTAACATGCTGGAAGCCAGCGACTAGTAGTTTTTACACACAAGCACAGTCAAAACTACCAACCTCAGTCATGATCGAACCCGCTAACTTGGGAACAGCAGAACACCAATTAACAGTCTGCGCTTCTGAGGTTGGCAGTACTGTAACAGATGAAGTTTCGGAGCACTACTCTCAGTCCTAGTCCTAAACGCCACAACCGCTGGGGAATTAAAATAAGCTATACAAGCAAAATATATGGCGTGATATCTGTGAATGATAGTAATGGCCATTCAATTAGTGCGATTCCCAATAACACAGATTAAAATCTTATCAATGAACATTCCTTTCGATTTTACGTCATCCTTTCAATATTAATTCACGTACACTTTAACGTATTTATTCTTAAAACTTAACTACACAGGAAAACAGAATTTGTTACTTCTGTGATCCGGACGGAGTATGTCGTCCTCCGACATGGGTCGACACAACGAGAAGTACTGGGGTCTCAAGCGCCCGCTGCATCATGCAGGCATTAGGTGGACGATCATGCCTCCACTCAACTGGAAAAAAACTAGCTGTCTGAGCAACACGACAACAGTAGGTAAGTGTTTGATTATTCTTGAAGTTATCAATATTCTTCAATGTTTTGTTGATAGCCGACCGCTCTCCTACCGGCGACCTGCACGTCTATGAGGATGAGGCCCTACCTAAAATAAAGTCTAATGCTGAAGGCGGCACGAACACCCAGTCCCCGAGCCATATGAATTAACTAATGAAAGTTAAAATTTCTGACCCGACCAGAAACCGAACCCGGAAACCCCTTGACCCCATGAACCAAAGGCCAGCATGCTAACCATTTATGCATGCAGCCGGACGACACAAAATTAAAGTAGGTATACAGTATTGCCCGCTGCAAGTTAAAAGAAACTGTCAGTTGATAGTACTGCGACTTAGTTCCATTATGCGGCCAGAAGGCGGCAATTACTTGAATGAGGAATTTCATTTAGAAATATTTACGATCAAGACAGTTAACTCACTCATTTAGTTTCAATACTTGGAGATTCACTTGGAAAAAAAGCGTATTTCTATTTTTCGTAAGAGTTCATCTATTCGCTTATTTCAATAGATCATCTGCCCGACACACTTAAAGAGAAAAAAAAATTATTCTGCGCAGAATAACCGAATGATATTTGAAACTCATTCGATTATTTAAATTGATTAGTCATTCGATCATTTAAATAATCGGATGGAATTTACTCGATTATTAAGAGCATTCCATTATCCCATCACTAATAGGGTGGACATTCATCCATTCAAAGAAGAACTCGCCTTGCTCGTGAGTTTTGAGACCGAGTCGTGCCATTTCGTCCAGGTGCCATTTCGTCCAAATTCCACGAACAGAGGCAGGTAGTTTACTCTCTACCGGTCCACTAGTGCTATTTCGTCCAAACATCTATGACTGACAGTTTTACAGGTCTACAATAAGTGTTTCATTTCATTGCGTTCCTTATTAGAAATAAGTAATTTTTTGATGTTTGTAATAATGGACGTTACCCCCTCCGCTCGTTTGCCACCAGTCAACTATATTTTACAATGAACTGCTTATAATGTAAACAACATAGTGAGAATAAAAACAAATATTTTCACATATCAGGTGATAATTAAAATATATCCAAAGTTGCATTACTAAAACATCTGTTTAAATAAATATCCTTATCATATGTCAAGCAGGAATATTTGTTTATTTCATTAAAATTACATAGGGACTTTGAAGGGCTATGAGGAGGGAGCCCTAAGGGAACTTAGGGAAATCACGTCCTTTCGAACATCTAGGGAAAGTTCCCTTTATTTTGACACCTCAAACATCATAATCGGATTTATAATAAAAAAGTAGTTCACTGGACAAAAAATTCCTAACGGAATTAAATACAATATAATATACTCACTATTAGCTGCGTTCCTCGAGACTGCTATGAAGTCACGTTCAGCCAATTTCCACATTACTACAAAGGTTTGATTAAAAACACAAACCAAATCTGACAATGGAAGAAGCGGCCTTTCAGCCTTGTCAAGTTTTGTGTCTATTTACAAATATACATACAGTGTGTACAATGTATGCAGCAGCTAATGCGTTGTCCGATGATGCAAATCAGTAACTTTTTGCTCCTCATCATTTTAACTGTGTAGGAGACTTTCCTCAAAAACTTTTCAATGTCTCGTGACTTCTCCAATTTTTCAATTGCTCTTTCTATTCTGTTGTCCATTACAATGTGCTTGTTTCTCCTCTTTAGACCTAAATTTAGGTCAATCCTGATGATTTTAGTGTCAGAATAATCTGCATCTTTCTTTAGTGCCATAATTAGGTGTTTTATTCGAGGGTGTGGTTTGCCTACAAATGTATTCAAGCGATGGTTCCATCCTTCCACAGCGTTGTTGGTACGATGTCGCCTGCCGGTACAATTCCATGAATCAATTGGGAAATGAGGGTTTTCTAACCACTGGTCAATGAAATAGTAAAAAAAAACTCCTTGAGTTTCTCATGTGCTACAGCAACCCTGTGGATGTGTAACCAGCCTTCCTCCACATCTGTCGTCTTTAAAAAGGCCAGAGCAGCACACATTCTCACGGAGTCTCGTACTTCCTGACGTGTGTTGTAATCTTTGGCAAGCCCAAGGTTTTGTACATTCCTCCATAGACTTTGTGAAACATGAAAAAGGCACCCATGAAATTCTGCAGCAGGAAATACAGTTGCCTCGATCACTCCAGCTTCGAAATCTGCGTTTACTGTCTCAGGGGACCAGTTTGGAATCACCCGAAGAATGGCGTTAAACAGGTGAATGTAAGTTGACTTTCTCTTGTCAGGAAGTCATGCGAAAACTACGGGGGTTACATTTGTTTCTTCCACAGTGCTTCCTAAATCTACACGGATGGTGTACAACTGATAAAATTGTTTGCTAACACTCTTAAAGGTGCCATCCATGAAACAATTCTTATATTCTTTTAATGCATTTTTTCCTGTGGAACTGGCAAATATAAGTATCCGTTCACCACCACAGTCGTCAGCTAGTAAGACATTATTTCCATCTGCCATCTTCAAACTTTCTGCATCCAACTCAACTTCATCTCGATGATTGGGTTCAGCTTGAATTCCCTGAGCATCCCTTCGCTGTCTTTGCAGAGTAGACTTGCAGTTATATAATTGAGGAATTGTGGTAACTAGTTCAAATGCGGATTGTAGAAGAGGTTTGAATTCGTCGTCAAAAATCCGAAACCAAAAGGAACTAACTATACTATCTATATGAATAAAATAAGACTTATGTCTGTACATTACTTGGAATAGTGAAATTTGTGGCATAATTTCATGTATTATACATCGTAGAAGCCGAATCGAATTTTATCTCAATGTCTGTCTGTCGAGCAAGACGTCGCTCGCAGAATGTAAACTCGCTTCGCTAGTTTACTTCCTTCGGCCTTCAGCCTCAGGATTTGCAAGGAGTTCAAAATCAATTTAAATTAATATAGGCCCATTTAAAAGCCAGTGGGGCGGAGTCCTGGAGTCTAGGGCGTAAATATTATCACTAATAAAAATATAAACCTACCTGTGAAATAGATTTATCGGTTTCTTCGTGGGCTCTCTTCTTTCCTTGTACCATAGCCTTGTGGACTTCTTGTGCAGCCACATCAGGAACACACGTATTATGGATTTCTTCTTTAATAATTTCACGGTTTATAGTAAACACTTTTCCACTATAAGAACGGTTAACACAACGCCACACAACTTCACCGCACTTCTTCTCATTCTTAACCGTATACCGATACCCGTTAAGTAATGGTTGGCCCCTTGTGGTGGTTGAAAACTTCGTAATTAACGAAGATGTTAATTCATAGAGATCATTCGAACGAATGAAGTCCCTGTTCATAAACAAAGGTGGGGAGGGGAGGAGTGGAATTTCACAGGAGGGGTGGGTGAAAAATCCCACAACCTGTGGTTGTGCACGTAAGCGTTAACCTGCACTGCCTCAACCCTTGTCAAAATTTCGTCTGGACGAGATGGCACTCATTAACTTCTGTAATAATTTGTAAAACCGAGCTGGACGAAATGGCACGTTTTTCAATGAAATTTGTTGCTGGACGAAATGGCACTAAACCTTTGAGACTGGCCCCGGTAGAGAAACCTGTTCTTACTAATCCTCCTGGAATTCGTGAGTTTTGGGACTCGTAAGTTTTGCGACGACACGGGACTAGCGTATTTTCATCACTGAGAAGAGTTGTTCACGTACGTACGTCGATCCAAATATACTCAACATCTTTCCATTAATTTCGAAACGAAGTCGAAAGCCACCGCCTCAGCAGTAGGCTTCATGTTGTGACGTCACGCCCCTATGCCAATGCAATGTGATCGCTCCATACTCCCTCGCTGCCGTTTCCCAGCATCTGCACACCGCTCTCCTAGGATGCTTCCCAACATCCTTGCCCCAAGATGAATGAAAATCTAATTTGGTGATAAGATTGTGTCACAGCATGAGGATTTCCTCCCACTACTTGTTGTGATGTGGAAACTGAAGACCCAATTCATCGTGAAATGCATGTCTTCCCTGTAAACGAAACACAATTCACAAAGTCTGCGAGTAGACTAAGGACCTCCTTACTGCCATAATAATACGTAGTTGACAGGTATCACAAGCGTTCCAAGATTATACGAGCGTGGCAGGTCTTCTTTTAAATGTTCTGATGACTACTCGATGGGTAACTACGACAGCTGTGGTTTGTCGTATCCTTCGGAAATCGTCGTCGAAAAGTTTTAGCACCGGGCGAGTTGACCGTGCGGTTAGGGGCGCGCAGCTATGAACTCCCATCCGGGAAATAGTGGGTTCGAATCCCACTGTCGGCAGGCCTGAAGATGGCTTTCCATGGTTTCCCATTTTCACATCAGGCAAATGCTGGGGCTGTACCGTAATTAATGCTACGGCCGCTTCCTTACCATGCCTAGGCCTTTCCTGTCCCATCGTCGCCATAAGACCTATCTGTGTCGGTGCGACGTAAAGCAACCGTTTGTTACGGACACACAATCAGCTAACACCTGAACAGCTTTTAATATTATGTCGTATTGTAAGTCATAAATCTCATTCCGTATTGACGGTTATCACTTTACAAATGAAAATATTTATAAAATCCCCCTTATCAATACAAATCAAGTCATCTGTTAGATGAAGCAAAGTCTATACATGTTTCAGCCTAATCTCAAGGCCATCTTCAGTAGCAGAACAGTAATTACATAATACACAAACAAATTAAAAGTCGTAATGAAGTGGAGTGACAGTGATCATGATTAGTGAATTAAAAACATATTGAGGTGCAAAGTCCTCTCGTCTAATAGATCGTTCTTGAATTGTCAAAAAATAAAACTTGCTGACTGTTAAAATGAAAACACTGTGCTGAGGAGTGTAGGGAGACCGTCAATACTATGGATTAAAACGTGTGTAACATTTGTAAGAGTTGTCAATGTTACTTGAGGCTGACAAGGTCATCTCCATTCGAGACGACAACTTTTATTTACAAATGTTACACACGTTTTAATCCATAGTATTGACGGTCTCCCTACACTTCTCAGCACAGTGTTTTCAGTTCAACAGTCAGCAAGTTTTATTTGACAATTCAAGCACGATCTATTAGACGAGAGGACTTTGCACCTCAATATGTTTTTAATTCACTAATCATGATCACTGTCACTCCACTTCATTACGACTTTTAATTTGTTTGTGTATTATGTAATTACTGTTCTGCTACTGAAGATGGCCTTGAGATTAGGCTGAAACATGTATAGACTTTGCTTCATCTAACAGATGACTTGATTTCTATTGATAAAGATGATTTTATAAATATTTACATTATGTCGTACACCTCCATATTTTAAAATATGGCTGAATAATCCCTTGGCAAAGAGTTATGAGGAAAATACGTTCATTTTCACACTAGTCATGTCAATGTTGTCAGGATACGTCACACTGTTCCTTCCTCCTCCCGTCCCTGTGCTCGTGCCAGGCACACACCCTTCCACACCGTTCAAAACGTGTTTCGGCGATTTATGTAAAATTGTAGTATTTATTTATGGCTAAAGAATGGATTCACAACGAAATTAACAGAGACGCAATTGTTAGCCTTATCAGATGGCTACAGATATTTTTTTAAAAATTCAGAGAACGTTTTGCTCTAGGAAAATTAGGACACAGCACACAAGTGTCCCTGTTACAATCGGCGACATCAAATGGGAATTTCACCAAGGCCATTTCATAACGGCCGGACTTTAAACCGCCAATCAATATTTACACTTATCCTAAGAGATCCCCATAATAAGCTCTGGTAAGAAAGAAAACTACAGGCTCTTAAATTTGCTTCCCATGCTTTCTTTAGCTTCTCATCAACAGTTCCTTATAGGAAAAAAGATCGTACAGAATGATTAAAATGAGTGCGACGGACTCCTAGGCATTGCAGGTTGCAGCAAGCGAGATATAAATAAATAAATAAATAAATAAATAAATAAATAAATAAATAAATAAATAATAAATAAATAAATAAATAAACTATGGATTATTTTCCTCTCCTTGACTGAACGGTCAGCATCGCGACCTTCGGTTCAGAGGATCCAGGGTTCGATTCCTGTGATTGAGGCATGAGCGACGCTAGTAATTAAGGTGGCGTGTCAGATGCGACCGTGCCACTAGCGACCGCATAATATGTAACTGTGCCGGATGCGACCGGCGTTGACAAGCAAATTGTCATTTGATAAGTTGTGTCATCACCCAAGATAAGGTAAGCTAAACGAAGTGCAATGCCATTTCAACAAGTCTTATAAGCAGCTACTGCCCCTACTTTACATAACACTTCTGGGGGAAACTCGTTTTACAACAAGAAACATGGTGATGCGTTTACGTCTTTTCCCACCGGGCGAGTTGTCCATGCGGTTAGAGGCACGCGGCCCTGAGCTTGCATCCGGAAGATAGTGGGTTCGAATCCCACTGTCGGCAGCCCTGAAGATGGTTTACCGTGTTTTCCCATTTCCACACAAGGCAAATGCTGGGGCTGTACTTTAATTAAGACCAGGGCCGCTTCCTTCCAATTCCCAGCCCTTTCCTATCCCATCGTCGCCTTAAGACCTGTCTGTGTCGGTACGACGTAATGCCACTAGCAATAAAAAAGATCCTAATTCTCTGAAATGATTTACGACTTAGGCCTACTTACTTATCGAGTCCTATTAGTACCAGGAGTGTCCGAGAACGTGTTCGGCTTGCCTGGTGCAGGTCTTTCTACCTGACTCCCATGGGCGGCCTGCGCATCTGGATGTGGGATTATGATAATGAAGTAGGGAGAGATGAAACCCGGTTTCGGCACGTAGCCTACTCCTCTCGAATAATACCAAGGGGTCTGCTCAATGCTTTACGTCCCCATCCGACGGCCGAATCACCATCAACAGCATCATATCCCCTCACTCCATTTGAACATTGCGAATAGAGGTTTGGATTTGAATCCAGGATTTTGGCATGCAATCTAGTGATTAGAAACTGTCTACCACCAACTTTCCTACCCTGCCGGCCAATATTCTGATGGTGAATTTCCTTTTCATCCAGGCTAAGTGGCTCAGACGGTTCAGATGCTGGTCTTCCGACTCCAACTTGGCAGGTTCGATCTTGGCTGAGTCCGGTGGTATTTGAACGTGCTCAAATACGTCAGCTTTGTGTCGGTGGATTTACTGGCACGTAAAATAAGTCCTGTGGGACTACATTCCGGCACCTCGGCGTCTCCTTAAACCATAAAAGTAGTTACTGGGACGTAAAGCCAGCAACATTATTATATTTTTCTTTCGACCAACGGCACTCGAACCTGCTAACAACGGTGTCAGACCTTTATTTTAGAAAAGACCAAGTTAGCTACTTATAAGCAATATGCCACTTGGTGACAGCCTTTAATGCAGATCAATTGTAAGTGATTGATGGGTCGCATGCGGCACGATGCTTATCCACTCGGTCGCTATTGGCACGATAATGGCCTGGTCGCATCCGGCACGGTCGCATCTGGCACGTAACTGTAATGAGTCTCCCTCGGTCAGTCCGTGATGAAAGATGTGAAAGTGTCACTCGTGCGGTTGGTATTAGCATTTCAGTAAGCTAGCTATGTCCGCCTCCGCAGCGTAACGGTTAGTGTTATGAGCTGCCGTCCTCGGAGGCCCGGGTTCGATTCCCGGTACTGTCAGAAACTTAAGAATGGTAGGAGGACTGGTATGTGGTTCAAATTGTACACACAGCTCACCTCCATTGAGAGTGCCTAAAAAAGCTGCACCACCTCGGAATGAGGACACGAACTTACTTTACTTTAGTGAGCTATCTATAGCAGTTGATGGTGAGCTGTTAAGGACCTAATCTGCCTTCAGGCTGAGGACTATACACATTGTAAACGTTCGAAACGGTGCAAGCATTCAAGAGCCAATCCACTCTACCTTCTCTAGACCAATGTAGTCCCAATTCGAGATTGGAAAATCACAATTTTTCATTACTGAATGTGCCACACTCAAGTTCTAACGCGCAATATTAGCAGGTAACGGGTGCAGCGAAAATAATCTGTATCTGGACAGAGAGATGATCTACAGGCGATAATAGTTAGGCCTACAGTTCATAAAATGGCCATCGTCCGAGTTCACACAACGATCAAATCAGACTATTAACTTGGACCAGCAGCAGAGAATGAAAAACGAGTCATTGGACTGATCACAGAAGTTCACTCCATCTAAACCAAAACAGAACTCCTTCGCAACATTAAATCATTCAGGACGATCAGTTGCGACTACCCTTAAAGCTCACAATTTGCGAGCATGAGTTGACGACCACGGGAACCACTTACTTGAGCTAGGATCCTCATTTTCAATTTCCTTGGTCAGTTTTTTCTCTTCCGACACCTATGGTATTAGATTTGTGAGGCCTCTACTCCTTCATTGCCCTTCCTTTATTTTCCCGATACTCCATTCTTCTAATTTTGTAATTACAGTATTTCTCTTACTAAAGAGAGGATGGTTGCCCGGTTGTAAAGTCGTTCATTCATTTATCACTGATCTGCATTCAGGGCTATCGCCCAGGTCACATATTCCATATCAACTGTTTACTTTGTCTTTTGTTTTTAAATAATTTCCAAGAAGACGGAAATTTATCTAACAACTCCCTTGGTAAATTATTCCAGTCTCTAATTCGTCTTCCTATGAACGAACACTTGCCCCATTTGGTTCTCTGAAATTCCAACCTTATCTTCATATGGTCTTTCCTATTTTTAAAAACTCCACTAACGTTTATTCGTCTACAAATGTCATTCCACGCCACCTCTCCACTGACAGCTCGGAACATACCGCTTAGTCAAGCAGCTCGTCTTCTTAATCCAAGATCTTCCCAGCCCCAAAAGACTAACATTTTCAACACTACTCATTTGTCTGAAATCGTGCACAAAAATCGTACTTCTTTCCTTTGGTTTTCTCCAGTTCTCGAACCAAGGAATCCTGGTGAGGGCCCAGTACACTGGAACCGTACTCTAATTGTGGTCTTACCAGTGACATGTGCCTTCTCCTTTGCATCCTTACTACAACCCCCACATACCCTCATATGTTGGTGAAGAGACATGTAATCTTTATTTAAAACCTTAATTTTATTCCTCTAAAAACAGTAATCACCACCATCACTACAGCTGATCGCATGTTGATCACCATACTATACAAATATGATTCCTCTGAATAGTTTACCACACAGAAGGAGTTGCCGTTTTATTTCAACTGAGTGAGCTTTTGCGATCCGAGTGAAATGTACTCTTATCCAGAGGTAGGTGCTTTTCACACCAACCAAAGATACATTTTCCTATGTTCTTCTGTGGACGAAACGTTCCATGATGCTAACAATGACGTCAAATACACTGTTTTCTCAACTTCGAAGTTGGATGGCTTCCTTGTCAAGACATTTGTGGTTGTATTTCATGGAAGCTCCTGACGTTCGATAGGAACTGAGTAATGAGTGACATTCATCGGTGCCTGTGCAAGCAGAGAAAGATGTTGCTCATAGGATCTGAGATGTTGCAATGCCACTTTCTGACTGTGAGGAAAGTCAATGACAATGAACCTCACTTATTTCCTCCCTAGTACGCCTCAGTGCTGCCTTGGGTATTGCCTACATTTTATAATCTGATGTGTCTTTGCTAACCAAGTACTTCGCTCGCTGTTGACGATAAAATTTATATCAAAACCCCATTCCTAGCGCGCAGCTGACGTTGACAGATCGTCAGGTCGTTCCGAGCCATGCACAAACCCGCCAGCAAAGCATAACGAACAAGCAGGTGCACCGACCTCGCAGCCTACGGTGATTGTATATCAAAACTAATAAATTTTATTACACGCATGGGCCGGTTTTTCGTGGATTCCCATTTTCACACCACGCAAATGCTGGGGTTGTACTTTAATTAAGGCCACGGCCGTTCCATCCCATTCCTAGGCCTTTCCTGTTCCATCGTCGCCATAAGACCTACCTGTGTCCACGTGCACCACCAGTTTCTTGAGCAAAAAAATAAATAAATAAAAATAATAATAAATTACACGAATGGAGAGCCTCCGTGGCTCAGGCGGCAGCACGCCGGCCTCTCACAGCTGGGTTCCGTGGTTCAAATCCCGGTCACTCCATGTGAGATTTGTGCTGGACAAAGCGGAGACTGACAGGTTTTTCTCGGGGTACTCCGGTTTTCCCTGTTGTATTTCATTCCAGCAACACTCTCTAATATAATTTCATCTGTCATTAATTAATCATTGCCCCAGAGGAGTGCGACAGGCTTCGGCAACCGGCACAATTCCTATCCTCGCCGCTAGATGGGGGATTCATTCATTCCATTCCTGACCCGGTCGAATGACTGGAAATAGGCTGTGGATTTTTATTTTCATTACATGCATGGGCCACCTTTTGTCATTTTACCTACAAGAAGTAAACAAAACATTATCGACAGTCACTGCTACCAAAATCGTATATTTTCTTCTTCACCTCAGTTTAACTTAGGCCGGCCATTATAAGACTCAACATCGGTTTAAACTCAAGTTACAGTTTAACTCAATCTTCAGTTTAAACCTTCATTATATCAGCTCTTAGTAACTCATCTATTGTGCCTTTGTAAGCAGAGTGTAATAGTAATTATTAGGCGAACTACTACTACTACTACTACTACTACATGCCTCTTTCTCAATTATTTCGGGAAGAAACTATAGGCTATGTGGAATAACTCCAGATGCCTTTCCTGACGCCAACTCCACGTGGGAGGTGGTGGTACTCGTAATTATTGCTGTAAGAGGAAGTACATCTGAGCAACCATAGTCTTTTACCGCTAATCAGAAGGAAAATGGAAGAGGTCTGATACTTCGAAGAACGAAGGTATTGGCAAAAGAAAGGAAAGGGCCAAGAAGGCAGTGAAAATGAAAAACTTCCCGTGCCTCGCAAACCCAATACCATTAAGGACGGAAGAGAACTAGAGTTGACCAAGGTAGATCGGACAGGAAAGATTAAAGTGAGGAGCCTGACACAGTTGGGAAACCGCGGTCGGCAACTCACACTTCCAAGCTGAGAAGCCTCGCCGCCGTGTTAATCACTTCTTTCGACAAGCACCCCTACCTACGATAAGATATACTGTATGTGGGGCTGGGGGAGTACCTATAACTATTACGTGTTCCTGTGGCGGATGGTAGTGTGCTCTGATGAAGATGTGTATTAATTCGATCATAAGCACCCAACCAGCCCCCGAGCCAGAGAAATCCTTGGCCAGGTCGAGATTCGAACCTCCGAACCGAAGGTCAGTACGCTGACCATTCAGCCAAGGAGTGAACATTAGGTCTACGGTTGACAAGGATGAAAAATATACTGTTCCAGCAGTTGCCTAAAGTGAACTTTGATAACGCCAAAATTCGAACCCTACATATCTAAACGGTGCATGTTTCCGCTTGATTGTTAATCACAAGTTAACGAGTTCGGCTTCGAAGCTGAGTAACATCCAAGACATAAACCTATAATTTACAAAAATCACTTTCTGAACACTATGCAGATTAGGTAGCGTGAGCTAAATTGCTCGAACTTACGTCACTAACTCTTCTCTATTTTCTTCGGTTGTTAGAGGGCAACGCTCCCTTCCTTGCCGGCAAGATCGCCTGATCGCAGAGGCGGCTACTTGTCATTACATCAAGGGAGTTACATTTCAGGGTTGATCAATAATTTCAATACATTTGTTAATAAAATTATAACCTTGCCTGTACATTTCAGAATTTTGCCTCATATTTCGTCCCATCATGGATTATCTGTACACAAGTCGAAAATAGATTCAGTTCAATTTTTGTCTGTCTATTTCTTTGTTTGCTTCAACAACACGGGAAAACTGCTCTACAGAATTTCTTGAAATTCGGTATATAAGTTCGGGATAGCCGGGATGTGCACTAGGACATATACTGATTATTATAAAGTGGCGCGGCAATATTAAGGGGATCAAAACCGGAAATGTCAATTTTCTCCTTTAATAGTAGTTGCATCGAAAAATTCGTACGTAGTAGGCCTAATAGCAAATGAGTAAAATAGGCATATAATTTCTGAGCTCTTATGTTTCATGTTCTTTATCATACGCGGAAAAATTAACAGGTATTCGCGATTTTCACGAACTTTCAAATATCTGCGGAAATATTGGTTCTGAATATTGGTACTTTAGTAGTAAAACAACTAACGATGGCAGGAAGTAATGAGGACATAACATGCAGACTAGCACAAGCAAGGAAAGCCTTTCTTAAGAAAAGAAATTTGCTCAATTCGAACATTGATATAGGAATTAGAAAGATGTTTTCGAAGACTTTCGTCTGGAGCGTGGCACTGTGTGGAAATGATATACCCGACGATAACTAGCTCAAAAGAAAGAGAATAGGAGTCTTTGAAATGTGGTGTTACAGAAACTTAAAAAAATTATGTAGGCTTAAACTGTGACAGTTTGTCATAATGTTCATCTGAAAAGTCTTGGTATGCACTTATACACCGTGATTGTAAGCTTTTTAAGTTTGTAGTTAGTAACTGTTTTAAGCCCCCCCCCCCTCTTCCCCCTTAGCCAATCATTGCCTTTTTCCAATATTTTTCAATAGTCAAATATATTTTAAAATCATCTTGAGAAGACTATGTCTTTGCAAATTAATGTTTTTACCTAAACAAAGATATCTGTAGCTGATGATTTTTACAATAAAACGAAACATGTACTACTAGACTAATTTGTGAACTTGCTTAAGGCACACAGTCGATAAGGTGGAATAATAATTACTGTCAATTTGTTAAATTACGCTATACATCGATAAGGATCATGAAGTTGATTACTTGCAACCTACTCAGGTGTGTATGTGTGTGTGCTCACACACGCCGCTATCCGATAACCAGTGTTATGAGATCTATGGTGATATGTAGTAGCCATAATTACTTGCGCCTGCGTTGATAATCGTCAAAATATCAGTTTTAGAAATCTCTTTATGGAATTTTATATAACTTCTGCTGTCCGAATAGCAGGACTTAGGTAAACAATCCTGACCATATACACTAAGCAGCGAATAGTATAAATACAAAGAAACTCGACGTGCTGAAATGGTATGTCACTGTATCACAATGATTACAATATCAGATCAAAAGGTCAACAAAGGGCATACTGCTGATCCTGTGTCAGTAGGATGTAGCATCTTCTCGGGTCTGGATACATGCGCGGATTCGGTTCAGAAATGGGTCGTAAGAGTGTGTATTATTTCTAGCAGCAAGTTAGCCAACAGCTGGCTAAGTGTCCCTCAATATCCTGCAACTCGCCACTAGGTCGGCATACGAGCTGTTCTATCGGGTACAGACCAGGGGAACTTGTTAGCCATGGGAGTACCCCAACATAGTAACACTGTAACAGGGATATCTCAACAGGGACACGGGATGTCAATGGCGAGCTGCTGTGCCGCCACACTCCCTCAAATCACCACCAGAATTACCTGAAGTCATACCCTACGGCTCTCAGCATCATGATACGTTACGAAGAGAAATGCTAGTATGTTCCTCCACACAATTGGTAGTACCGTATGCGCCAAAATATACAGTACTCATTTTCGCGCAGTGCGCATGCGCACGCCTGAGCATCTGCATGTTGTTACATCGCCATGATGAATTGTTAGTTGTGTAAAGAACGTTGTGCTCTGTGATTTGAAGTGACAATGGGTCTCGCGACGGAGGAAAAAGTGTTTATAGTGGAGTATTATTTTCGCTTGTATGGAAACGGTTATCAAGGTGGGCCGAATTTAAAGTTAGTGGCGGAACAATATCGTGAACACTTCAATAAGCCAGCACCTAGCAACATAGTTATGCTACCCAATGTTAAAAAATTTCGTCGTACGGGTAGTATATTGTGTCAGTGCAAGGGAAGGTCTGGTAGGCCAGTAACTGTGTCCACAAATGAAAATGATGGACGTGTCCTCAATCAGGTGTTGCAGTCTCCAAAGCGAAGTCTTCGGCGAACAGCCCTGAAATTAAACATCAGCCCTACGTCACTTCGACGATTGTTTAAAGACATAGGTGGATTTCCGTACCGAATACAAGTTGGGCAACTATTGACGGAGCACGACAGGCATGTCAAGGAGGAATAATGTGCACGATTTTTGGTCATGGTGTACGAGGATCCAGATTTCTAGTTCAACGTGTGGTTCTCCGACGAAAGTCACATTCACCTCGATGATTTTACCAATAGCCAAACAACTCGCTTTCTTGGTTTCGAGAAGCCAGACACTGTAGTCCAGAAACCGCTGCATAGTGTGCGTGTGACGATTTGGTGTGCAGTATCAGGAAACGGTGCGTTAGGTCCGTATTTCATAGAGAATGATGATGGTGCGCCTCTTACTGTTAACCAGAAACGCTATAGGAACATGATCAGGCAATTTATTCAGGATATAAGAAGGTTTTGTCGTGCCAGGAACATGCAGATGAATAGACAGTGGTTCCAACAAGACGGGGTGACCTGCCACACCGCTCGACAGACTATGGCTATGCTGCAAGAAACCTTTCTAGGACGAATAATTTCCCGCAGGGCTGAGTTCCCCTACCCATCACATTCCCCCGATCTCACACTACCTGATGCTTACGTGTGGATAATATTAAAGGAGCAAATTTTCAATTGTCCAGATCCACCCAAAACTGTGCCTGCATTACGTCACAAGATCGTCTCGTTCTTCGGGACTCTGCAGCAACCTATGTTCCAGATGATGTTGGAAAAACTGCGTGATCGTTATGAACACTGCCTACAGCGCAATGGAGCATATTTTGAACATTTACATTTAACATCTCGATAAGTAAGGTAATGACAATAAGACTAACATAAGTTCCATAATTTTGGTGCAAACTGTATAACAGAAACCTACGCATAGGACCGTTAACCATCGTGCGGCTTAAGCCTGTTGTCGAGGCATGGTGCGGGATTGCTGTAGTGTTCAGTAGGCTACTGGATGGGGAAGATGGCATGGGGTTGCAATGCTTGGCGCACAACACGGCGATCCTTCCTTGGTGTGAAAAAGAAAGACCACACTGAAACCTTCACAACGTGTGTGGATGCCGTCACATACCCATTGGTTTCAACTTAGTGCAACAATGACCTCTCGGAGACCCACAATCACGCTTCGCCAAGTACTAGTAATGCTGTCTAATACGTAGGTGGTTTGAAAAGTTCGCGGAATGTACTAGAATTAAGTATCTTACCTCTGTGGAACTGCTTTTATTTTTCAACATAGTCTCCCTGTAGACTAATGCATTTGGTCCAGCGATGTTCCAATGCCTTGATCCCATCTCCAAAATGAGACTCCTCCAGGCCTGCAAAATACCTCTCCAATTCGGCTGTCAGTTCTTCCCTTGTAGAAAAGCTCCGTTCACCGAGGAGAATTTTCAGCTTGGGGAATAGATGAAAGTCTGATGGTGCCAAATCAGGTGAATAAGGTGGATGTGGCAACAATTCGTACTCCAGTTCATGAAGTTTTGCCATGGCAATAACACTTGTGTGCGGCGGAGCATTGTCCTGTTGAAAGATGACTTTTTTCCTTGCCAAACCAGGCCTTGTTTCGCGTATCTTTTCCTGTAGTCGGTCTAGGAGGTTTGCATAGTATTGCCCCGTAATTGTTTGGCCAGTAGGAAGATAATCTATCAGCAGAATGCCTTTTGCATCCCAGAAAACTGAGGCCATAACCTTTCCGGCCGAACGCACTGCCTTTGCTTTCTTTGGTGGTGGTGAGTCAGCATGTTTCCACTGCTTTGACTGCTGTTTTGTCCTTGGGGTATAGTAGTGGACCCAAGTTTCATCTGCAGTCACAAACCGGCGCAAAAAATATTGTTGCTTGCACTGAAAACGGGCCAGACTTTGTTCGGACATTTCCAATCTGGTGCGTTTATTGTACAGTGTCAAGAGCCGCGGCACCCATCTTGCGGACAATTTTTTCACACCCAATTCTTCGGTTAAAATATAATATACCCGTTCAGAAGAAATCCCTACAGCTTCAGCAATCTCCCGCACTTTCAGTCGACGATCCTCCATGACCATTTTATGCACTTTTGCGATAAATTCTGGGGTCGTAACACGTTTTGGCCGTCCACTACGCGGATTATCATCCAAGCTCTCCCGACCAAATTTAAACTCGCTGGTCCACTTGGCAACAGTTGAAAATGAAGGAACAGAGTCCCCCAGTGTGATCTGAAAGTCGGCATGAATTTCCTTTGCTTTCATACCTTTCTTTACAAAGTATTTAATCACTGCTCGAATCTCAGTTGTTTCCATTGTCACAAAACACTACGCGGGAACAACAACAAAGAGTCATCACTACCACACTCCTGCAGCTAGAGCACTAACGTGCCACGTGTTCACTCACAAGGGATGTGTGATTATTGCGCGGGAACCTCGTTGCTCTAGCACTGACATCTAGCGGTGATTCCGAGAACTTTTCAAACCGTCACCGAGGCATACTCTGTATTCGATGACCTTCCCTCACTTTGTTGATTGACTGACACTGAAGATGCGTGGCAAGAATTATCGCTGTAACAGTGGTTGAGCAGCCAATGCATTCTGGTGACCGATCTGGGCCTTGCAGATCATTGCAATTACATTTACGCACACATATCAAGGGTACGTAGACTCAACTACACAAAAATTGGCCCGCAAAGAAATATTTCATTCTATACATTCTCGATGCTGGTTTAACACGAAAAATGCTACGAGAGGAATAGACAGTTATGTTTATGTTTCGTAGAAGGCTTATGACAGAAAACCAAGGGAAAAGATGTTAGCTGTGCTGGAGAACTATGGGATTAAGGGTAGATTATTATTAAAAGCAAATAAAGGCATTCATTTTGGCAACTGGACTGCATTGTAATCCCCTCAACCACCTTGCAAGTTGTTTTCCGACGGTTCTCACTTAAATTTCAATAGCAGTTTCGTTTCACTTCCAGTAACCCTAGTTACACACGCCTATTGAAAGACCTCAGTCACGTGGATTATCACGCAGACTTGGAGCAGAGGGAGCTAATGTACTCCATTGTCAAAGCTTTTTACTTAAAGTAAAAAGAATAATAAGTGCTCATTGTATAATTCTGTGCGCGTGTTACTGTGGCCGACTTATGTATGCTTTTCTTTTTTAATGAATTGCCAGGCCCCTGTTGTAAGGTTAATGTGATTGCCTCTTACCTTACGGCACTGCGTTCGATTCCAGGATAGTCTATTTTAATATTAGACTAAAGCCTATTTTCACACCAGGCAAATGCTGGGGCTGTACCTTAATTAAGGCCCCGGCCGCTTCCTTCCCACTCCTAGCCCTTTCCTATCCCATCGTCGCCATAAGACCTATCTGTCTCGGTGCGACGTAAAGCAAATTGCAAAAAAGACTAAAGCCTGGAACAGTATTCACCTCGTGAGTTAAAATGAGGAGCTGTTTGATATGAGAGGCAACAGACCCGGTCAAGAAAGCTAAGTAGTATGGCTGAGGATGCCATCACGCTGACATGACATACAATATTTGCAGGGTGGCAAGGGCAGTACTTGCATTAGGCTATATATAATATATACACACTTATATATGCTATTTTTATAATATTTATATTATGTCCCATTAACTATTTTTATGGTTTTGGGAGACGCCAGGGTACTGGAATTTTGTCCCGGAGAGTTATTTTACGTGCCTGCAAATCTACCGAAACAAGGCTGTCTTTTTGAACACCTTCAAATAACACCGTACTAAGCCGGGATCGAACCCTTCAACCCGGTTTGGAAGCCCATAGCTTTTACCATCTGAACCAGCAGTAGTTGTCTTAGCAGTCCAAGGACCATAATGGCCTGTATGATCCACGGGGTTTCCGAGCGAGTTGGCTGTACGGTTAGGGGAGTACAGCTGTGAGCTTGCATTCGGGAGATAGTGAGTCCCATCACCACTGTCGGCAGCCTTGAAGTTCGTTTTCCGTGGTTTCCCATTTCACACCAGGCAAATGCTGGGGCTGTACCTCAATTAAAGCCACGACACTTCCTTCCCACTCCTAGCCGTTTCCTGTCCCATCGTCGCCGTAGTAAGCTTGACCTGACAATGCGTGAATGCTTGTATTTTTAAACAAGAAAATGATAACACTATTAATGTTTAAATCAATGAATATTCAAGATAAACTTAAATATTATAATTAAGCGGTCCGCCTATTCAATACAATATATAATTTATTATATCTAGTACATGCTTCGTCCCCTAGACCGCTTAATTATAATATTTAAGTTTATCTTGAATATTCATTGATTGATTATAGTCAATACGGGATTAGTATTACTTGAAATGAAGCTCTTAAAGCTTATCACTTGTAATACTATTAATGTTTTATCATTCGTTTGATTTTTTAATAATATCGAATACTTTGTTTATGGAACGATGCATACTTAACGAACTACTAATTGGAATTACATAACCACAATATTTTAATATAACTTATACAGATATGGAAGTGTTAACATAAAATGCCTTTGTAATAAATATTTTATTTAGAAATTTGTACTTTATTATTTCATTTCAGGAATGAAAGCATCGGACTATGGAGCTAGATTTCTTTTTTGAATGAACACATCGAAGGTTTTCCGCGACTCAAGGACAGGAAAGAGCTAGGATTGGGAAGGTAGTGGCCGTGGCGTTAATTAATGTACATCCCCAGCATTTGCCTGGTGTGAAAATAGGAAACCAAGGAAAACCATTTTCAGGGCTGCCGACGGTGGGATTCGAACCGACCATCTCCCAAATACTAGCTCACAGCTATGAGCCCCTAATCACACTGCCAACTCACTCGAAAGAACATACTGGTATGGAGTATCGCTATAAATTAGAATCGACCATTTCTATATAATTTATATGTCAACAGTATGGTTGTTGTCCGGCTCCATGGCTAAATGGTTAGCGTGCTGGCCTTTGATCACAGGGGTCCAGGGTTCGATTGCCGGCAGGGTCGGGAATTTTAACCATAATTGGTTAATTCCGTTGGTACGGGACTGGGTGTATATGCAGTCTTCATCATCATTTCATCCTCATCACGACGGGCAGGTCGCCCACGGGCGTCAATCCAAAAAGACCTGCACCTGGTAAACCAAAGTTGTCCTCAGACACTCGCGGCACTAAAAGCCGTCCGCCATTTCATTTCAGTGTGGTTGTTAAACACACATTATTGTCTTTATTATTGAAGCAGTGTTCATAGCTTCGGAGCCTTCAGTTTCACAGGTACGCAAATTTTCGTTTCAAAAATCCCATGGATCTGCCGCGCCGCCTTGGCGAGAAGCCAGGAACGACGTCTCTGTGCCATCAAGCCCCATTTACCAACACACTCATTCAGAACTGGCTGCTAAAACATGAACACCCACAGCTTGTTTCCAGTTTCAACCGGGCCGGGAATGAATGAAGCCCCCATCTAGCGGCGAAGATAGGAACTGTGCCGGCTGCCTAAGTCTGTCGCACTCCTCTGCGGCAATGATTAATGACCAACAGATGAAATGTTATTGGAGTGTGTTGCTGGAATGAAAGATGATAGGTAAACCCAGAGTACCCTTGTCCAGAACTCACGTGGAGTGACCGGGATTTGAATCACGGAACTCAGCAGTGAGCAGCCGACCTAGTGCCGCCTGAGCCACGGAGGCACGATAACTGGATGCTAAAAATGCTCATAGCTCCAGAGAAAATTCACGCATCCACCGTGCGGTTAGTGGGAATTGGGTAGTGAAGAAGATTCAGCCGCTGGATGTATGGAAGTTATTTAATATTTGCCAGGGAAACGTAAAGAATTTCACCTTATTTTCTTGACACGGCATAAGCCCAAAAACCTACATCATGTCAATATATAAATAGTTGCGAAATGTCATGAGATAACTTTCGCACATCCTATACACACATCGGAGATAAGCGTATTGTCCCTACCTTCTAAATAAACAAAACTTCAAGTTGCCGAAGGAACTTCCTTTTACACTGAATGACCTAAGTGCACTTTATATCGACAGTAACAGTGCAACAGAAACGACTGATCAAGTAAGAAAATAAAGAAGACAGACGACATGCACGAATAAAACTCAAATAATGCACGTTACCATACCGTGGCATACGTCATGAGCAGCTTAGCATCTAGGTCACCACTCCCGTATATTTCTGGAGTTACGTTACTTCCTAGTTTGGACGAGAAAGTGTTCAGAAGATTTGCCCTAAAGGTATTTTCTGTTTACCTCATACAGTAGGGCCTACTATGAATATTGCACGGTGTTCAAAATTTGCCCTAGACACCGAGCGTGGCTGTGAGCTTACATTCGGTAGACGGTGGGTTCGAATTCCATCGTCAACAGCCTTGAATATGATTTTTCATGTTTTCCCATTTTTACAGCAGGAAAATGCGGTTAGTGGGAATTGGGCAGTGTAGAAGATTCAGCCGCTGGATGTATGGAAGTTATTTAACATTTGCCACGGCCACTACCTTCCCAATCCCAGCCCTTTTCCATCCTTCTGCCGCCGAAAAGCTTTGATGTGTTTGTTCGACGTCAAACCACTAACAAAAAAAAAGGGCCTACATATCCAAGAAAGGATTCCAAATATGTACTACAAATACTATTTCATCGTTCTAATGGCTGAGGGTTTATTTCCTCCGGTTTCCTATTTTCACACCAGACAGATTTGGGGCTGTATTTTCAGTCTTTTAGTTTAGCGACTTTTAAACACTAGCAAAATGAAAGTCAAATAATTTGATTCAGGGACTGGGCGTTTGTGTTCGTCTTTTAATAGGCCTACATTTCTCTTCATTTTTATCTACTGTACAGCACACCTCCCTACCAACCACCACAGAAACGCGTAGTAGTGGAAACTTTCCTTCGCAAAGGGTTGGCGTCAGGAAGGACATTCGGTCGAGAAACTGGACCAAACCTTCATCGAGTGTCAATGTGGAAAAAGAACAGGAATAATAAAAACAATATACTATCGTTCGTGTTTTCAGTAAAGCAAATCCAAATATTCCTATATGAAAGTATGATTGCAGACAAGATGGAAGTTAAGAGCAGTGTGTTTGTTTTACTAAACAACGGCACAAATAATTAGCTCACGAAACATTCCAGAGAACAAACTGAAGACAGGTGAACTTGAAATTAAACAAAGTTGTATGTCTGTATCATATGTCCTTTCCGACAGAAAGCAACCTTCCAAGAGATTTGTCATCGTATTACAACAAAACGCTAATTCTTAACTTCTGAAGCACTGAGAAATACTCATCTAAAACAGCATACTCGATCGCACATCTGAACAAATGCAGTCACATAATAATGAATATAATAATAACATCTGGATATTATTGTTTAACCTATTCAATAAAAGTGGATGAACCTAGTATTGTTACACCCGCCTCATTGGAACATTTGCCACGACTACGGAAACCAGGTTAACATGTGTTTCAGAAGGAAATTCTATTACGAGATTCTCCAGCAATCCTACTTATACTCGATAAAATACGTAGCACAACTAGTAATCACGTTCAAGCATGACTAGCTATCCTATTAGAAAGTGTCCTTTTCTGAAAGTTCATACATCTCATGTTCGACAAACAAGTGTTGCAGCTTTTAGTAGTAAAGTAGTCCTATACAACAACACAATAATTAGCTCGTAAAACGTTCTAGAGAATGAACTTAACTCTAAATACAGGCGAAACTGAAATTAAACACGGTTGTATGTCTGTAACAAAACATACAGTTTTTTGATCTCTCAAGATTCTAAATGAAAAAAAAGCAAATTTACCTCGGCGCATCTATCCATGTTCTACAACAAATCGGTGAGTTTTCCATTTGTCGGAGTTCCGTGAGATCGACATAATTACCTGGAACTGGATCACGTGCCCTATTCAACTACAAGGCCAATGGGGCCATGGAATCGTGGTCATTTACCTCTAAAACTAAAGAGAAGAAAAAAAGTAAGTACCGTACCTGACCGTGCGCGCCTATCCTCAGCAGCCATTAGTGATGCAACCAGAATAAATACACTAACACAGAACTGCACACACACACAAATAAAACAACATCCACCACCACTGCACAATTAATTAAAATTTAATATCCACCACACGTGAGCAAAGGGCGTACACTCTTGTTGATGACGTATACAGACTCATAAACACAACACTGGGCTCGCCAACAGTCAATACAGCGTACACCTTCACTGGCGGTCGCACGCGGACTGGCGAACTGCCGGCTCTTGCCTGCCTGCCTTGCTGCTTGGCTGGCTAACTGTTTACCAGTTGAGAGTGCAGATGTACTCGGTCCGGATGTCAACCGTTACGTAAGACGTAATCTCTGTTCTCGCCACACCAGCAACATAGCCTTTCCTTTGCAACGATGATCGCCATCGTGTATGAAGTTGCAGCTAGTGATTAGTGAAGAAATTTGTAAAGGTTGGAAGGCGATAAACCATTAGGGCATGAAGTTAAATGTTTTTTTGCTAGTTGCTTTACGTCGCACCGACACAGATAGGTCTTATGGCGACGATGGGACAGGAAAGGGCTAGGAGTGGGAAGGAACCGGCCGTGGCCTTAATTAAGGTACAGCCCCAGCATTTGCCTGGTGTGAAAATGGGAAACCACGGAAAACCATTTTCAGGGCTGCCGACAGTGGGGTTAAATGTTACCTCGGTTCTTGTGGTACCACTTTTGAGAATCTACTGTAGGCCCTACTTCAGAAGATTACGATAATACTCATCAGAAATATCTTGGGTGGCCCGAACTTTAAAGTTACTTGCACGCTCGTTTTCGTACACGTTCCAACGGAGCATGACATTCAAAAAGTAGTCCGGCTCCATGGCTAAATGGTTAGCGTGCTGGCCTTTGGTCACAGGGGTCCCAGGTTCGATTCTCGGCCGGGTCGGAGATGTTAACCGTAAATGGTTGATTCCCTTGGCTCGGGGACTGCAACTTACACACCACACATAACACTATCCTCTACCACAATAACACGCAGTTACCTACACATGGCAGATGCCGCCCACCCTCATAGGAGGGTCTGCCTTACAAGGGCTGCACACGGCCAGAAATAGCCACACGAAATGATTATTATTATTATTATTATTATTCAAAAAGTCATGAGTCCATGTTATCAGAATATTTCTGAATGTTTCTTAACAAGGCAGGTTTTTCCAAACTTTGTAAAAAAAATACAAAACAAAGAATATTATACTGTATTATAGACGTATAAATCCATTTTGAAATACATTTATTGCTCACATGGTCAGATTATAGGCTAAAATTAAGTTCACGTTCCTCCTATTTGCTATTCGTTGTCGCCCCGACAGAGAGAGATCGTATGGTGATGATGGGACAGGGCAGGGCCAGAACCGTGAAATAGGTGACCGTGACATTAATTAACATACAACCCTAGCATTTAAAAATGGGGGAAATAATCTTCAGGGCAGCCAAAGTGGGGTTCGAACCCACAATCTTCCGAATAGCTTGCTTTCTATGAGTCGAACTCGTCAATTATGGCATATGATTCGCACAATTGAAATCACTGCTAGGTGACTAAGGCGTTTCCCGATCATACTCGTTCTCGGGTAAATGATAAAATTTCAGATTTTTGGATGGGCCAGAGCCCACCCCCTGAAACCACCCCTGATACTTTTAAGAGACTCGCGGTACCCGTGCCCTTTCGCTAGACGTTCAGTTGGCAATGAGTTTTAGGCAAAGTTGCCAACCTTGGAATGACAATTTAAAAAAATTCATTCCCCAATCCCATAGAAGTGAAGCGGGCCACTTATATTTTTACACCCTCCCACCGGCCAGGAGTGTGTGGTAAGTTAAGATGAGATGAGGGATGAAGGAGATGAGCCTTAAATAAAAAGTATCGTACTTAGTCTCAAAAATGATGAACGTTTTAATCCAATATCACGGTACATTTAGAAAATTATAGCGGAGCTGTGTCGCGGTCATGGCCACATATTTTTAAATATAATACGTACCACATCATAGGTATTGTCGAAATAAAGCATGTAATCGCATGAGTTTGAATTTTACTGTTGACATTTTAATTCTAAACAAATTTACACATTTTCAAAAAAGAAAGTCGATCGGATCAAAGTGATCTGATCAGTGATCAGTATCAATATCCATTATTTCCATATCATTTTTCATCACTACGTCGGTGGATGTGTTCGGCCGGGACTTCAGTAGCTCCCTCGGCATTGGTGATTTTGGACTTTCTAGAACTCTGACAAGTCACTCGATCCTGTTGAATAAGCTTTCGATACTTTTGAGGTCATTTGTTGTCCTTATGTCACGACTTTTCGCACTTCTTCGTACCATAGTTTTCTCAAACGTTCAAAACCAAACCCTATGGCCTAACTCTGACAAGTCACTCGATCCTGTTGAATAAGCTTTCGATACTTTTGAGGTCATTTGTTGTCCTTATGTCACGACTTTTCGCACTTCTTCGTACCATAGTTTTCTCAAACGTTCAAAACCAAACCCTATGGCCTACAAGCTCCGAAGGGCCATGGCTAGAGCCCCGCGCGGATATACAATATAACATCCGCATCCGCACTTCCTTCATCCGTACCCGCATCCGCGAATGGTTATCTGCGGATATTATAAATGTTTACCTACAGTATATTACACCAAAGATATTGAAATGGATAGATCTGTTAACGTAATGCAATAGGCCTGACACCTGGCACCGCAAGCCCTACAGTCACAAGTTTATGAGGGATTTTCTCTTGCGGCAACTGCCGACATATTGACCTTTGATCCTTTCTTCCACTAATTGCGGGCAGAAGCCAGTCAGGCTTAGGTCAGATTTACGGCTTTATGATCTCAAGGCTCTATATATCACCATTCTCCCATGCCAATGTCCAGGGTCGCCTAACTACCTGAGTGAAAATCAATAAACATCATAGTTTAGAAATTATCAGCAAAATTATCCACACTGGCACACAGTTCGTTTTTTTTTATTTTTTTTTACAAGTTGTTTTACGTCATACCGACACAGATAGGTCTTATGGCGACGATGGGACAGGAACGAGCTAGGAGTGGGAAGGAAGCGGCCGTGGCCTTAATTAAGGTACAGCCCCAGCATTTGCCTGGTGTGAAAATAGGAAAGTACGGAAAACCATCTTCAAGGTTGCCAACAGTGGGTTTTGAACCACTATCTCCCGAATACTGGATACTGGCCTCGCTTAAGCGACTGCAGATATCGAGCTCGGTACAGTTTGTATCCGCCAAGACACTAACTTCGCGGATATCCTCTAGCCATGGCGTACCAACGAACTTCTGCAGATTGCAATGTGTCGCGTGGTCGGCACGACGAATCCTTTCGGCTGTTATTCTTGGCTTTCCAGTTCGGGCCCGCTATCTCGCCGTCAGATAGGTCCTCAATTGTAAAATCTAATCAGTAATCACATAGGCTGAGTGGACCTCGAACCAGCCCTCAGATCCAGGTAAAATCCCGGATCTGGCAAGGAATCGAACCCAGGGCCTTCGGGTAATAGGCAGGCACGCTACCCCTACACCGCAGGGCCGGCTCAAACGTTCACTATTCATTTTGTTTTTGTCATATACTTGTAGAACTCACTGAGATGAATCAAAGGGCACGTGCTACCACTCGGGAGTCCAGAGTTACACTGATCTAGTGATGGGTAGTTCGCGAACGAACTAGTTCTCAGGAACTACTTCACTCCCACGAACTGTGAAGTGTTTACTCGTCTCTCGAGAACTACTTCGCGAACTGTAGAACTTCACGAGTGTGAAGGGAATGGGAAGGAACTTGTTGGCGGACGAACTACTTCAGCGGTGCAAAGTGCTCTGGCGGGAAAATTACACATTTTGAAGTAGTTCGTAAAGTAGTTCTTTCTTGGGAGCGAGAGTGTTGGAGTCTGACGTTTAGTGCCACCGACGAGAAAAAGTTGACCAACGCTCAGATGTTATAAATTTATGTTTCAGTCAGGGGATGGAATCACCACCAAGAAAAGGGTTCTCTTGCGATAACAGATCAGCGTTTAAAACATCCCATTTTCAAATCGACAATATTTCACAGAAATTTTTATTATCTTTGAAAAGAAATAGATTTTTCCTACACTTACATTCCTGAGGGTTTGGGGCGGGGGAAGAGAGTGTGAACTGACATTACCGGTAATAGGAACGTTCATCTCTGTAGCATCTGTACGAATGTTATAGAGAAGTGCACCTGCGTGCAAACTGTTGTCCACTTTGTGTACTTCCTCGTTCTGGAAAGCTTGCGAAGCGATGAAGCCTTGTATGAAGGGAATGAGAAGAACTTGTTCGCGGACGAACTACTTCAGCGATTGCAGAGTGCTCTAGCGGCAAAGTTACACATTTTGAAGTAGTTCCCGAAGTAGTTCGTGAAGTAGTTCTTTCTTGGGAGCGAGAGTGAATGAACTAGTTCCCCGAGGAGAACTGCTTCTTCCCATTACTACACTGATCGTTAGCCGGGCAGCACGGCGATTTTAGTACCCCAAGATGGCAGCATTATAGCATCACGCGATGGTGTCATACCGAGGTCAGACTCGTATTGCTAGGTACATTGGTCTCTCCTCTTTAGAGCGAGGTATTGAACATGGTCGTCGCACGTGCTGTTTAAACGTTATTTCGATTATAAAACACGGTTTTTTATAACTCTCACCAGACCAAGCATGATTCAAAAACTATGGACGTATTCACTTTTCATTAAAAGAAGGACCAGACAGTAAATGCCTGAATTTTTCTTAGAAGGGGAAATCCCCAACACGAGAGTTACGAGATTCGACAGCTAGTGCCTCCATAGGTTCGACTCGATTCTTCGGGAAGTTTCATTATGCTTCGGCAGTGTCATTGCTACCATTACCGCCGCCGTAGATCACTAAGGAAGAGAATTACCTCCACACTGTCTCTTATTCATAGCATCTACATCATGATAGTCACGAACTGCCGGACCGCGCTCAGTGTACGAGCAAGAAGAAATCGGGCGATATTAACAACAGTGTTTAGGCAGTGTAGTACCAGGTATTATCGCACTTCGTACCAACCTCAAAATTAGAGTTTCCACCATAATTACCGTAGAGGTTGGCATTCCTGCTTTCAGGTAAAACCTCGGTAAGGAATCCGCAATATAAAATAAACTCCTTTTTTTTTTTTTTTTTTGTGGAAGGTGAATGATGCAAATCTTAAATGCTTTGTTACTTGGAAGTGAGTGAAGTGTTCAGTGGCAAGGCTAGGCACCAACCAACCTCCAGAAATACTCGTATATTTACATTCACAATTTAAGATTTTCAATACCTCCCGCGAGGCAAGAGCCACTGCCATTGGCTGAAATTAATGGAATATGGTTTAACTCCGAGAATTCAGTAGAGAGACACATTATAAAGTAATAAACAATATACCTGCGATGAAAACATTCATTTCTGATGAATTAATACACACACATCGAAACGCGCTGAAAATGAGTCAATGACGGCAAATTTTCTAACCCCTTATGGTATTAATAAACAATTGAACAACAATTCTGTTCAATTAACTTTGTGATTCTGGTGCTGTATTTAGTGGTGACAGCCCTACTGCGCGTGAAAGCTCAGCGTTGCCTAGGCAACCAGAGCTGTCCTGGGAAGGAGCCAATCAGCTTCTTGCTCCACCTTGCCCTCTCTTGTCATTTTGTCCACAAATTTCAATAATAATAATAATAATAATAATAATAATAATAATAATAATAATAATAATAATAATAATAATAATAATGATAATAATAATAATAGCTATTCGTCCCACGAACTACTTTTTAAGGTTTTCGAGGCCGAAGTGCCGGAATTTAGTCCCGGATGAGTTATTTTACGTGCCCGTAAACCTACCGACACGTGGACGACGTATTTGACCATCATCAAATACCACCAACGCGTTCTTCAAATTGGGCAAAATACATTCAATAAGATATGCATATACCGGCTGGTCCACCAGCCCCTTGCGAACTAGTTTAATGCATCTCGCCGTTTTTCATACAATTCCGAAATACATTGGTCCCTCTCTCTAAACCGTGGTAATATAACGAGATGTGTGGTTAAGGGCTAAAACCCAACAGGAATTGTCAGCGCCACTATTAATTCATTGTGAGTACCCCAAATGAACCCGTAAAACGAGCGCAGTTACGAAGAATATGTATCTTCCAACACGTGGTGCACACACCGACCAGTATTGTGTAGGCTCGAAACTGCGCGCTGCATGTTAAGTCTCGCAATATCTCACTTGGCAGAAGCACGGTGGGAGTTGTGATAGTGGACGGTGCTCGAAGGTTCGAATGCCAGGTGAGATTGTATTTTTTTAAAGCCAGTTGACTGGGATGTGGCAAGGTTGCATACTTAATAGTTTCCACGGAATGATTTGTTTATTTGACCCTGAAAAGGACTATTGGTATGGTACATATGGTATAGAGGTTGGTTGGAAGAGACTAGAAAACATGTGACAGGTTTTCAGTTACCTTCGTCTTGTAACGCAGCACCTGCTCGAACTGACGACCTCCATGGTCGATACAGAGCTGTGCGCGATGTTGTAAGGACATCTGGCACGTTGCAACATCTCCGGCGTAACGGATCGGCATGCCTCGGTGATGAGCTGTCTCGAGTGACCAGGATTGCTCGGCTCCTGTGCATACACCAGTTGTCCCGCAGAAAAAGTTCAGGGAAGTAAGACTAGATACTCTGACGGGCCAGGGGAAGGTTTTCCCCTTCCTTTCCATTTAGCAGGATAAATCGCATGGAGATGGTTCCGTACGACCACCGCCGCGTGCGGTGGAGTTCCATAATGTTCAAACCACAGTGGTTAATAAATGGCTTATGTTCCAAGAACAATGGTAAGTCATCTTGGAGAAACAGCAGATGGCGTTCTCCCATCAAGAAATGGGGACCAATGAGCTGATCGCGCACGATGCCACACCGTACGTTCACACCCCACTGTAACTGAAAAGCTGCCTGTCGTAACCGACGGCGATTATTCAGACTCCAGCAATGCATATTATGTCGATTAACGATTCTATAGTTGTGGAACCGCTCTTCGTCGTTAAAAAGGCACGGTCCACCTCTGTGGTGAAGTGGTTAGTGTGATTAGCTGCCACTCCCGGAGGCCCGGGTTCGATTCCCGGCTCTGCCACGAAATTTGAAAAGTGGTACGATGGCTGGAACGGTGTCCACTTAGCCTCGGGAGGTCATCTGAGTAGAGCTGGGTTCGATTCCCATCTCAGCCATCCTGGAAGTGGTTTTCCGTGGTTTCCCACTTCTCCCCCAGACAAATGCCGAGATGGTACCTACCTTAAGGCCAACGCCGCTTTCTTCCCTTTTCCTTATCTATCCCTTTCAATCTTTCCATCCCCTCCACAAGGCCCCTGTTCAACATAGCATGTGAGGCCGCCTGGGCGAGGTTCTGGTCCTCCTTTCCAGTTGTACCCTCCCTAACCCAAAGTTTCACGCTCCATTACACTGCCCTTGAGGCGGTAGAGGTGGGATTCTTCGCTGAGTCCGAGGAAGAAACCAACCCTGGACGATAAACAGATTAAGAAAGAAAGAAAGAAATATATTGTGCAGGATAATGTTGTGAAATCTGTATGCAATTTGTATTTTGGAACGGGGAAATTCACAACCGCTGGATTTATCAGATGAGTCACCACTGCCTATGAACAGGATACTATACAGTAAAAGGCTTAAACTAAAAGCAAGGAGTGAGAGGTTTCCAGGCGTATGCTGTGGCGGGAAGTGTTTGTAAGGACTGGTGAGGACGGGCTTGAGATTATTCAACGTTAAGTGGTTCAGTGGTAAGCAAGCAACTTCAGACATTCAACAGTCGTGATTCAAGAGTCAATATTGTGCATTCCGCATTCACTATAAGGGCATAACTTGGTCACTAGCTACTCACTTACTACACTACTTGGGTTGATAATCAACTCAACTGGGACCAGATACAAGATGTTCACTGGGAGCGAATACCCTTATACTGGCGAAGCTGTACGACTAGCTGGCAGCAAATCTCATTTTATTTTGTGTTAACGAGCATAAGAATAAAACTCACCAGGGATGTAGCAATGGAGCGAGCATAGCGGACCCGCAAATGCACTCTAATTCATGTAAAAAAAAAAAAAAAAAAAAGTGTTCTATTGATGTAGTGTGGAAGTTAGGTAAGACCCAACAAGAAAATACAAGATTTCCAATTGATGTAGATAAAGTTAGAATAAAACTCAATCCCCTATTATTATTATTATTATTATTATTATTATTATTATTATTATCATTATTATTATTATTTACTGTTATTTGCTTTACGCCCCACTGACTTACATTTTTACCTTTTTGGAGACGCCGTGGTGCCGGAATTTAGTCCCGCAGTTCTTTTACGTGCCTATAAATCTACCGACACGAGGCTGGCGTATTTGAGCACCTTTAAATACCACCGGACTAAGCCAGTATCGAACCTGCCAAGTTGGGGGTCAGAGGGCCAGCGTCTCAACCGTCTGAACCACTCAGCCTGGCATTATTATTATTATTATTATTATTATTATTATTATTATGATTATTATTATTATTATTATTATTATTATTATTTCTTTGTTAGGATCTTTAAGGCACCAAGTGCCTATTTCAATGCTTCATTATTTGTTGTTCCTTCTTCTTCTTCCTCCAATACTTCATATTCTCACTATGCCTCCTTTTCCTCCATTTTCGTCAAAAGCACTATTATTATTATTAATGTTCGACTCGTTGGCTGAATGGTCAGCGTACTGGCCTTCTGTTCAGAGGGTCCCGGGTTCGATTCCCGGCCGGGTCGGGGATTTTAACCTTAATTGGTTAATTCCAACGGCACGGGGGCTGGGTGTATGTGTTGTCTTCATCATCATTTCATCCTCATCACGACACGCAGGTCGCCTACGCGAGTCAAATAGAAAGACCTGCACCCGGCGAGCCGAACCCGTCCTGGGATATCCCGGCACTAAAAGCCATACGACATTTCATTTTCATCTACCCACCGTTCCAGTTTTGAAACATTAACGCCAATATTTAATATTACTACATCTGCTTTCATCGTATACAATTTCAACATCAGTGCCTTCTATATTGCTTTCAGTTTTCTTACAGTTCTTGTTTTCATATCAACTTTGTTAATTGAAAAGTTTTCTACACGGCGACGTACGAAAGGTTCGGAGATACAAGCACAATGAGATGCAAGATATGAATTGAGGAGTTTCTGTTCAAAAGGTGCTATTTCCATCTTGAGAAAGTCGTGAGAAAAGCGCAACATAAAATAAAAGGTACATGGAACGTACCCATGATCGGGTTTGGTACAAATTTTTAGGAATTATATCTTTCTGGTCTGGATTGTGTTGAATGTAATCAATAATATTCAACTACTGTAATGCATGTGGACGATTCATTTTTTTGGAACAGACACTCCTCAATTAAACTTGGCTTTTATTTTGAAAATGAAATTGTTTCAATTTTGTCAACGCTCACACTGTAGAGTTAACAGCGAGGTGATTCATTTCACTCTTCTAAAAAAATCCTTGAAATGCAATGTAATAACAATATATCGTTGTTAGAAGGGAAATATTTCAGTCTTGAAGATGAAATGTTGACAGTTTAATTAAACATAACAATATCATTAAATTCTTCAACATCTGAAGCATATTCCGAGCAAATATTTCAAAACGTGAAAAACCAAAAGAAAGCCATGGCTCTACAGCCCTTGAAGTGCCTTGGCCTACCAAGTGACCGCTGCTCAGCCCGAAGGCCTGCAGATTACGAGGTGTCGTGTGGTCAGTACGGTGAATCCTCTCGGCCGCAATTCTTTGCTTTCTAGACCGGGACCGCTATCTCACTGTCAGATACCTCCCCAATTCTTATCACGTAGGCTGAGTGGACCTCGAACCAGCCCTCAGATCTAGGTACAAATCCCATATATATATATGTATGTATGTAAAATATTAAGTTGCGAAAACGTATCATTGAGAGTTAGTGATATCATGAACAAGTAATAACAAATAATAATTGTAATAGTATTCAACCGTCACCTTATTAACATATAGAAATGTCTCTATGCTTATCAAGCTGCTAATGGATAGTCCGTCACCTTCAACAACTGCTTCCGGACTGCAGTTTAAAAAAAAAAAAAATATTACGGTTTTTTAATATTTGACATTTTAATTTTTTTATTATTTTCTTATTTTTCTAATTCTTTCTTTATTTTCCTCGTATTTCCGGTTTTAAGGATAACACACACACCCCGTCCCCGGACCAGTGGAAATAACCAATTAAGGTTTAAATCCCCGACCCAGCCAGGAATCGAACCCGGGGCCCCTTGAACCAAACGCCAGCACGCTAACCATTTAGCCATGGAGTCGGACACAGTCGTGGCCTTGCCGAGGGGTGAGTGGAACATTCTTTGGAGAATGAACTCTGTTCCGTGGGGAGGGGTGGGGAAATAGATGAGTAAGGGGAGTGTTATGGGCCACGATTCTGTCCTTTGGACAGGGGGAGGGGTATGTTGCTTATTCATGCTATTTAATGATTTTGATCAAATAAAAATATGAAATTGAATTAAAGAGTATCTTAATATTAAAATAATATTATATTTTCATCATCATCATCATCATCATCTGTTTACCCTCCAGGTTCGGCTTTTCCCTCGGACTCAACGAGGGATCCCACCTCTACCGCCTCAAGGGCAGTGTCCTGGGGCTTCAGACTCTTGGTCGGGGGATACAACTGGGGAGAATGACCAGTACCTCGCCCAGGCGACCTCACCTGCTATGCTGAACAGGGGCCTTGTGGAGGGATGGGAAGATTGGAAGGGATAGGCAAGGAAGAGGGAAGGAAGCGGCCGTGGCCTTAAGTTAGGTACCATCCCTGCATTCGCCTGGAGGAGAAGTGGGAAACCACGGAAAACCACTTCGAGGATGGCTGAGGTGGGAATCGAACCCACCTCTACTCAGTTGACCTCCCGAGGCTGAGTGGACCCCGTTCCAGCCCTCGTACCACTTTTCAAATTTTCGTGGCAGAGCCGGGAATCGAACCCGGACTTCCGGGGGGTGGCAGCTAATCACGCTAACCACTACACCACAGAGGCGGACAATATTCTATTTTAAGTGAACAATAACCGAAAAAAACCGCCTTGAATGGCGAAAAACGCTGCGTAAATTCAGAGAATTTGCTACAGATAATAATAATCTAACCGACATTACAGGCGTTGAAGTCAGAGTAACATCCTGTAGAATTCATTAAACGCTAATGTAAAAAGTGTAATTGTTGTTCAGAAGTTCATTAAGTAGGGCCAAGAGGTGGGTAGGGGGAATTTTTAAATATGTATGGTCATTCAGGTAGGTTTGGTTAGCTTTCTTTGCGATGTAAATTTCGATTGCTTCTTTAATATTCAAATATTTGCTTTTATTTTCAATGTGTAAAATTAGTAGATCTCTGTTGATGTCTGTGCAATGGAGTAAACTGTCATATATGTGTTCTGCGAACGCTGAATGTTGATTGCATCAGATCGTATTATTGTGCTCTTTGTATCGTGTATGGAAATTAAATATTGTTTGGCCTATTGCAGTTAGGTTCTTGGCACTTGAGTTCATAAACTCCTGACTTAAGAAAAGGTATTTTTTGTTGAGGTTCCATTTGCTGATGTGTCTTTGCAGTATGTTGTTCGTTCTAAACGCTATGCACCCATGTTTCGTTACGTAATTCTACATTGTATGTGGAATTCTAGGCAAAATACTATAGGCCTACACTTCTGAATAAGATTTGATCAGATTGCATTGCTCTTAGCGTTACCCGCTGCATTCCGGGAACAGTTTGTTGAAGGTGATGGAGTATTCATTAGCAGCTTAATAAGCACAGAAACATTTCTGTATGTTAATAAGGTGACGGGTGAATACTGCAATTATTATCTGTTATTACTTGTTCATAATATCACCATCTCTCAATGACTGACAAGTTTACGCAACGTACATATACACGCATGATTTAAAGCGATTCGATATAAGCTGAGGATGTTCTTGTAGATCGAAACCTATCATTCTTTGCTTAATAGTGTGTATTTTTACAGGCATATCATAGTGTCATGAAAATCCACAGCCTGCTTCCAGTCATTCGACCTGGTCAGGAATGGAATGAATGAAGCCCCCATCTAGCGGCGAGGATATGAATTTTACCGGCTGCCGACGCCTGTCGCACTCCTCTGGGGCAATGATTAATGACTGACAGATGAAATTAAATTATAGTGGAGAGTGTCACTGGAATGGAAGATGACAGGGGAAACCGGAGTACCCGAAGAAAAACCTGTCCCGGGTCCGCTTTGTTCAACACAAATCACACATGGAGTGACCGGGATTTGAACCACGGAATCCAGCGGTGAGAGGCCGGCGCGCTGCCGCCTGAGCCACGGAGGCTTCCATTATAGTATTATATGTAGTTATAATTAGTGCTTTTGACAGAATGAATAGAAAGTTAAACTAAAGTTCATTAAAAACAAGTAAATAGAAGAACAGTGAATCCTGAATGCATGCTAGCTGCACTTACGACGAGATAAATCTGAGGTCATGGGGCAAGACCTCAAGATAACCTCCTACCCACGAGGTGCGCGTATCATCGTGTGACGCGAAGGTAGTCTACTGTAGTATGTGCTATGGACAAAGCGTGGGTTGGCATGAGACGCCCGAACCTGTAGTACATTTAGATTCCACTAACCTAGCGTAGGAAATGTAATTATAATCCCGACTCCCTATCCTCTTGAGAACGTCGACAATTCGAACTGGAATCAATCATTTTCCCGCTCACAGAGAGTCGGGAGCGTGAGTTGGCGAGTTTGATCCCGGCTCTGTCCGGTGGTGTTTGGAGATGCTCAAATCCGCCAGCCGCGTGTCAGGAGGTTTGCTGGCACACAAAATAACTCCTGAGAGACCACATTCTAGTACATTGGCGTTTCCGGAAACCGTAAAAGTAGCTAGTGGGAGTAAAAGTAACAATAGGGTAGGGGGCCCAATGCCGGCCCCGTTGTGTAGGGGTAGCGTGCCTGCCTCTTACCCGGAGACCCCGGGTTCGATTCCCGGCCAGGTCAGGGACTTTTACCTGGACCTGAGGGCTGGTTCGAGGTCCACTCAGCCTACGTGATTAGAATTGAGGAGCTATCTGACGGTGAGATAGCGGCCCCGGTCTCGAAAGCCAAGAATAACGGCCGAGAGAATTCGTCGTGCTGACCACATGACACCTTCGGGCTGAGCAGCGGTCGCTTGGTAGCCCAAGGCCCTTCAAGGGCTGTAGTGTCATGGGGTTTGGTTTGGTTTAGGTAGGGGGCCCAATACCGAGGCAGCTCCTATTTCCGGAACTCGTAACGTCTACATCGTTTACATCTAAATATATATAAAGCAGAATGTCCGTCTGTACCTGATAGAAATACATACCGTTCAACCAATTTGAACCAAATTTTGTATACTAAACTTTTAGGACCCTGCGGGTAACCCCACCTACAAGAAATTTTAACATCCCTCTTCATTCCCAAGATTTAGGCCATCTGGCACATTAACATAGGCTAATATAGGCGAAATATTCAATTTGCCGTACAAGGACGAGACAAAGTAGATTTTGAGCCTCATGGCGTATAGAACAAAACTCAGTGAGGCCCTAGGGGGCCCGAAAACCATGTTTTAAGGGCCTAAAACTGACCGTTTTGGAGATATTGGCATCACACTTACCTGCTCTAGGAAATGGATGAAGAAATGGCAGCAGTAACTATGGCAACGTCAGCAGTAGAATACAGGCCTGGTGTTCGAAGTAGGCACGTGCGTAAATGTAGGCTAAGCAAAGGAAAGATTCTGCTACACATATGACTGTCTCGGGAAAAGCACTATGGGGTAAGCCAACCCTAGGGGTTGTGGTTGGGAGGGGTGGCATATATAAAAATAATCGAAAATAGTTCGAAACCATAGGTTTCGGGCTCGCTGAGATGAACAGTGACACTCCGCATGTCGTTTAAGTCCAAGTTCAGTCCCCATCGGCATGGGGGGTGAGAAGGGCTGAAAAAAGTCCAAACTGGCCCAGTTCATGGATTCATGTGTGTGCACCCCTCTGAGCGGGAGTGGAAATGGGATGAGGTAAAAAATGTTTCGTCTTTTATTTGGGGTATGTATAAACGACATAGTGCTATGAATTAGTAACGTCATCAAGGAGGTGACGCTAGTGTAGACGAAGACGAATTATCAATAAAAGTCCCAGTAAATGTATATCAGTGCGCAGTGGAATAGTAAGAGGGACTCAGAAAAAGAGAACCGTCAGGACCGATAAGCATAAGGGCGAAACAAAATAATAGGGTTTCCAAAATAACATGTATATTTATTTTTGTTTCTCTTTTCGAACCAGCGGAAAGATAACAATATATACTCTAGTAAAAACAATTTGGCAGGACTATGATATTTTTATAAATAGAAAAACTATACAGCAGAAACAGATATTAATTTATGTTTGGCAAGATTGAGAAAATGGTATGTACAAATAAATGTATATTAAGATCATAAACAATGTCCGAATCGTTGGCTGAACGGTCAGCGTACTGGCCTTCGGTTCAGAGGGTCCCTGGTTCGATTCCCGGCCGGGTCGAGGATTTTAACCTTAATTGGTTAATTCCAATGTCACGGGGCCTGGGTGTATGTGTTGTCTTCATCATTTCATCCTCATCACGACGCGCAAGTTGCCTACGGGAGTCAAATAGAAAGACCTGCACCACCTGGCGAGCCGAACCTGTCCTGGGATATCCCGGCACAAAAAGCCATACGACATTTAATTTCATAAACAATTTAAGAGCAATAGACTACAAATTGAAGAACTGTACTATGAGAATAGATGTCAGTAAATTTACGATATACATTAATTCTCAAAACATGGCTGATAATTAACAGGGGTACCAACTTCAAGTAAGTTAATATATTTAAAACTTTTTGATGAATAACACA
Organism: Anabrus simplex; assembly: GCF_040414725.1. Classification (NCBI taxonomy): domain Eukaryota; kingdom Metazoa; phylum Arthropoda; class Insecta; order Orthoptera; family Tettigoniidae; genus Anabrus; species Anabrus simplex. The sequence goes on along the minus strand of NC_090265.1, from coordinate 1,478,698,038 downwards.
TTTTCCAAATATAATAAGTAAACCTAACAGCAACCCTAAGGGTAAACATGTGCTAAATAAATGCACTGATGGATAAACATGTGATATAGAGGAAGAACATTATCAACAACTCCGAGTACATTTTTAGAAGAAATAGGTTATAAGAAAATTCGTTAACATAAGACATGATAACAAGTTGAGCAAAGGGATCATAGTACATACTTAGAATGTATGATGATTATAAAAAGTTCGATAATAACATGAGTGTGCCGTAAAATGTAAAACATTAATAGGAATGTAGTTCCAAGGGATCATAGTACATGCTTAGGATCACACGTTCCGTAATAATACAAGTACGCATAAAAATGTGAAATATGACGGGATACCTTATACGAGATACAAGGCTAGTACAACTTATGGTAATAAGGGTCAGGATGGGAGAAACAGGATACCAAAGAACACAACGCGAAGTGTACGTCAGATAGAGGTTATTGTAGACGGCTATCCAGTTCTATGGTTGCAATTTGATACGAATAAAGGTAAGTTCTTAGCATAAATGTTTTGATTGTGCACAACTCCCGCCAAGATGCCCGTAGGAAAGAAAGGTTAACTATAAAATTTGAATAAGAAGGTCTCCATATCTCTCACCTCAGGGTAGCAGCAGCAAAGATGATGGGCAGAGAAAATCTCATGCCTTGACGAGGTCTAGTGCTCTTTGCAGTTCTCGATTCCACCTGCCGAAATAGACAGAGTGACGAGAATATATAGGCGGAGAGATCATTCTAGAGAATGTCTTGTGACAGACAGCTGAGCAGGTGACGTAAGACGTCAGCGCAGGAAACAGGTGAGCATCAAATATGGCGACCAGACGAATATCAGCGGGAGGGAGTGGAAGATTAAATGCGAAAACATGCAGAATAGAGATGAAGAGGTAAGTTCACCAAAACTGTAAAGTCAGTATATATAGCACACAAAGTAGGATGGCACAAAAAAGGAATATAAAACGACCAAAATTAAAGTGGAATCCATAGTTTTCGGCGTCGCTGAGATGAATAGTGTCACTCCAGATGTCGTTTAAGTCCAAGTTCACCCGCGTCGGCACGGGGGTGAGAAGGGGTGAACAAGAAAATATCTAAAATAACCAAGATTATGGGTGAATGTATGTTCCAGCATAGCTTTCAAACAAACAAACAAACAAACAAACAAACAAACAAACAAACAAACAAACAAACAAACAAGCAAACAAACAAAAGTGACTGTGGGGGCAGGACTCCCCCAACACCGTGACAGTTTGGATGCCGTTTAAGTCATAGTTCAGGCCCAGTCGGAATGGAGGTTGAGAAGGGTTGAAAAAAGGAATGTTGAAAATGATCGAGACCATGGATGTATGTGTTATATTCCAGCATAGCTTTCAACTAAAACTGGTGCACACATGGCTTACTATACTATCTGGAAAAACATGACGTGGGGTAAGATACCCCTAGCACCCCTGGCGGAGGGCATGATACTAAAAAAATATCGAAAACGACGAATATTACTGCCGAATCCATAGTTTTCGGAGTCGCTTAGATAGATACTGACACTCCGGATGGCTTTAAGTTGAAGATCAAAGCCCACCTCAGCTCTCAACCAAACTCGGTACGGATATGAGTTACTATCTCGAAAAGATGCCGTAGGGGTAAGACACCCCTGGGGGAGGTGGTGATATATAAAATAATCGAAAACAGCCGATATTATTGTAGAATCCATAGTTTTTGCGATAACTGAGATGAATAGTGACACTCCGGATGTCGTTTAAGTCCAAGTTTAGTACCCATCGGGATGGTGATTCAGAAGGGGTGATAAAGAAAATGTCCAAATTCACCGAGATCAAAGTTTTTTTACACAGTTTTCGGTGTCGATCGGCTGATTGGTGACAGTCTCAGTGACAGTTGTAATCGTGTAAATACATTACGTTATAACTTATTTTTATTATTTGTTTGAAAGGATCAACTACTTCCCAGACTATCTGGGCTGCCAGAAGGAAACACTTTAAGGCGAAACAAAATAATCTTAAGCTAGAACGTACAATTATACACATAACTATATTTCAGTTTAAACATTTACAAAAGAGGTTATAAACAATCAATCAACGTCACAGTTAAGAACACTTAAAAAACACCTAAAATAAGTAATACAAATCCTAAAAGTAAAAGGTGTGAAAGAGAAAATTACTTAAATTGTAGATGTACGGGTGTACAGTATCTTTCAGAATAGTTCTCAACCGAACTTCGTACAAATACGAATTACTATCTCGAAAGGTACTGGAGGAGTAAAACACCTTCCAGCAAACCTAAGGGAGGGAATGACATCCAAGAATAATCGAAAACGACCAATATTAGCGTCGAATCCATAGTTTACGTGGTCGTTGAGTTGTATTGTGGCACTCTGGATGCCCTTTAAGTACCAGTTCAGCGTAGGCATGGCGAAAGGTGGTGACGAAGAAAATGTCCAAACTTACTGAGATTAGTTTGATTAACGAGAAACAAAATAATCTATAAGACACAACAATAACTTCTAAACTACAAAATAGTTCTTAATCAGTCAACGTCATAATAACGAACTCTACAAAAGTTATCTTCCCACGTAATTAACAGCTAATTAAATACCGAAAAGAAACAATAAAATGCCCGGGCAGCGCCGGGTAATATAGCTAGTTTGAAATAGGCACCGGAATTGTTTTTGAAACAGTTAACTAGTTGGAAGCACCTTCTTAGAGTAGCGTGAATCAGTAGTGAATCGCAGGAGTCGCGTGGTTCTTGCTCCAGTCAGTATCAAAGGAAACACGCGCCTCCTATACTTCTCCTCAACTGTATATTTATTCTGATATTTCGTTTCAATTAAATTAAGAAAGTGTACAATTGGAGAGTAAGGAAATCTGTATTATTGAAGATGAAAGTTTTAACCAGGCCATGTGTGGGTTGTAATATGTAGGTCACGGCACATGTGATCATGGCGCGAAATTTGAATGATGGACAGACTTATTCCTATTTCCAGACGCTCGATTGTTCCCAATTCCAGACACCAACACATTCCAACGATATATTCAAAGCTGGTTAATTGTAAAGGTTAAAGAGACTACCGACATATAAAGACAATTATTAAATATAATTAGCCTTTTACGTTTGATAACTTTGGTTCTCAAACTATCAGTTTAACTTAGAGGGCTGCCAAAGATACAGGGGTCTGACTTTTCCTTCACATATCAACACAGTAACGCTGTAGATACATTCTGAGTTGATGAAATTACACAGTAAACACAATATATTTTCTGTGTCTGACAATAAGTCGCAGCAGCGTGTAGGTACGGCAGGAGTAACAGATAATAATAATAATAATAATAATAATAATAATAATAATAATAATAATAATAATAATAATAATAATAATAATAATAATAATAATAATATTGGCTTTAAGTCCCACTAACTACTTTTATGGTTTTCAGAGGCGCCAAGGTGCCGGAATTTAGTCCCGCAGGACTTGTTTTACGTGCCAGTAAATCTACCGACACGACGCTGAAGTATTTGAGGACCTTCAAATACCACCGAACTGGGCCAGGATTGAACCTGCCAGTAACAGATAGAATTCTAATACAAACATTAGTTGTGACAGAAAAACAGATCCATGTTCATTATTAAGCTGTTCATTATGCAATACATATAATTATTGTAAATGTGTAACTAAGACACAATTGTACTGCAACATTGAAACTTCACAACAACACCTCAATTCGCAAGTCACCGAGGACGGAATGGATGTTTATTGTCAGGCCTTGAGACTTGAGATAGGCACGTACGTGGCAGCAGTACAGTACTTACCCCTCGCACCCCTTACCGAGCAACTAAAAGATTTCTTTCACTTGCTTCTTATTCGAATGCCAGGTGGAATGAAGAAGATACAGTTGCAGGGAAAACCCACCCTCTTAAGCTATTTCTCTAAGCCCATTGCGTATTGCGTTCGCGAGGACTGACCCCTATCAGGTACCTTATCAGGCAATTTAATACGTTTAGCAGGACAAACTTGATATGACCCTCAGAGCTGACCAACATCGATTGTAGAGGGGTGTCCAAGATAGAGGGGAAATGAGGCTTTACCTCAACCCCGTCCTGAAAAATCAAAAAAATATAAGGACAAAACATGTTTATGTCGCTTTTGTGGTATTGACTATTTCAGTGGCACTCCTGCACGAATGGGATCATGGACACAGTGCGGCTGTGCCAAATATGGTTTCACGAAGTATGTGTGGGAACAGCATGAAACCGTGATTTTGTGTGTGGCTAATGTGTTGTAAAATAATATTAAATGTAAATAGTAATGTACCACGAATGTGTTAAGTTGAATAGTGGGGAACGAAACCGTCGTAACTAGTAAAAATATGATGTCCGGGAAATGGCACACTATGTTTCAGTGATGTCCGGATTTAAGAGCATCTCTTCCAATTAAATATCATTAAAGTATCATTAAAGCATATAACATTACACGCTTCTCGCGTCCAGGGTGGTGTACGTGAAAGGAATCCAAACCAGCTTCTCAGGGTTCTTGAATATTTAGTTGTTTTACGTCGGATCAAAGAAAATCTGTTACGCCGAATCCTATATTACCTATCAGATAGTAAATTCGATGGTCGTCTCCATCCGACGTATGCCTAGGTCAATGTTATTACTCGAAGACTCATCGCCTTAAATCTAAAGCATCTTCTCCTACTGTAGAAATCTATACGGTAAATAAGATTTCAAGTTAATTTTAGATTACTATAACTAAGAAAGAATATAAAAGTCTAGGAAAATAAAATTAATGTAATATACTTAAAATTCAAAATCTAATGCTTGATAACCTTCTAGTATGTTGAATTCATTTGTTGATGATTACATTTTATCTGTCATTTCTGCTCATCATCACTGAAATCGACTAAAAACTCCTCTTATTTGCAACCTTGATAAATTAGAATTACGTGCAATCTTCTCCTGGGAAAAATAATTTTCGTTACGATAACGTTCTCTCAAGTTAATATACTTCGTTATCTGAAATATTCTTACATGCTTATATCACAGTTCATTAAAACACAATGCTTAATAACTTTATTCTTGAATTATCTCATCTCTCGTTTCACAAGCATCGGGAAATTCGATAAGTTTCTTGTTCTCTTTTCATCCAAATATATGCTGACAATAAATTAATACTATTCTATCATAATTATACCATAAAATTACCATTATTGTTCAAAGTAAAGTTACCAAAAGTCTGGTTTGACATATACAACCTTAAATAATTATAACTATCATATCTCGCGAGAAATAACTAATGTTAGGAAAATCTCATACTTAAAGACATAATAAGATATCAATCCCGTACGTATGATATATGCAGTAGCAATGATCCTCTTGATAATATAATGATGCCATGACTCATTTAAAAGAATGTAGCTATTTAACAGAATTTCTGCTTGACATGTCCAAGTGCAATAAACATTTGTTTCCGTAGGGGTACCCTTAGATGACCAAGACCTATCATCCTACTTCATGAAGGTTAAAACTATACGTTGCCATTACTATAATGCACGGATTCTTGATATCATACAATATTACTCTATTAGTAGCACTTGCGATCCTAGTTTGCGTCAATCGTTACGTACATTACTCTAAACCTTCTATCTCTTCTTTAATTGTATCGTAGTATACTCTTTCATTGAATTCATATTTCATTTCTTTCCTATAATAACCTTATAAAACCAAAACCAAACCCAAACCCCATGGCACTACAGCCCTTGAAGGGTCTTGTCCTACCAAGCGACTGCTGTTCATCGCAAAGGCCTGAAGATTACTAGGTGTCGTGTGGTCAGCACGACGAATCCTCTCGGCCGTTATCCTTGGCTTTTTAGACCGATAATAACCTTATGCCTTCATAAATTATCCATTTCAACTCATATTTCTTCTTATTAACCTCAACTTTTCATAATAACGACTTCCCTCGACGCACAATTAATCTTATTCTCATATAGGCTATTAACATAGGATCAACATCTTCTCAATTCGTAATACCACTTATCCTGTCTGATGACATTTCTATCTCTCATAACTAGGGCCCGGATTCATATGCACTAAAAACTCCGAAAATATGCATGCTCATATGCGCGAAAAATGTTGTAAATATGCACTAAAATATGCACAAAAATAAAATAAATACACTTACCGGACGCATTATTTAATTTTAACTCAGTGTTAAATAGAAAAACATGTTTAATTCCTAGCAAAATGATGCAGGTCAGTAGGTTTCAACAGTTTTTCAGTGTTTTCAGGAGTTAATAACTTTCTGCTGTCGGCCAGAATTAATTTATAAGCTGAAAATGATCGTTCTACGTCGACGGATGTAAGTGGGGGGTAATACTTGAATACTGGCACTGACTGCTCGGAACATTCTTTTGTTAAAAATGTATTTTTTTCAGTTTAATCTGGTGAAACACTGCAGTAAACGAAGAGTAAGTTTAGAGATGAACGCACCTGTTTAATCAAACCTCGGGAGGCTACAGTAAGGAGAAGGAATGAGGAATGTCAGAAAGAAGGAAATAGCTATTGTCAAAAGCGTGATTTCCGTCTACGGTACATGCTTGCATTTGGACACTGAAAGCTTTTTTATTGATCAGGGAAGGCTTCTTATGTTGCCAAGGGATGTACAACATACAGAGTTCATTAGATTTTTCATTTCGTTCAGAAATCTCAGTTAATCGATCACACAGAGAAAAATATGTCTGTATATGCACTATCGCTCAAAATATCCACTAACGTTCAAAATACGCATTTGCCCTACTCATAACATCTTATCTTACAATAACAACATATTACCTCTTTGCATTCTCAGAATATATCACCTACATTCCTTTCATACTACTACTTGGAATCTATATAATCTCAAAACACAGTCTTCTTATAACAACTTCGTCTTCAGCTATGGCATAACGTTTCTTGGATTGTATTTCTCTTTTAATTAACTGGGATTTGCTTATTTATGTGGATGACTACCTAACTCCTTTTACATAAATCTATGCTGAAATCACTCGCGAGAATCTGACCCTTTGTAGGTTATTTTTGACGATCTAAAACGGCACCACTACGACACTTGACTATACATGCTATAGATAAATATTATCTACCAAATTACATATTTCAATACAAGAAACTTATCTTATTTCCGTCCGCTCCTGAAATGGCCTAGGTTTGGTTCATTTTCTGCAGTTGGGATGATCCTCGTGGTTGGTGGCTGGCTAGGCAGACGTTCTCTGCGATTCGGGCTCGTCATGGTTCGGCTCAGATAACCTCGGGTAGCCTGTTGCCCATCTTCCTAGTGGGATACCATCTTAAGATGCTCGATTATGAAATTAGAGTACATAATTGATATCAGCTGACACATGTTAAAAATATTCAAGGCCTTCCAATTGATCAACTATTCTTCTTTATAAATTTATTCGGTCGGTCTCTAATTTGTATGCTCAGACATTCAATATGTCGGCAGTAATCACGAAATTTATATTAAACTGGCCTGTTTCACAAGTTTTGGCAAGATGAACGCGTTATTGTAGCCTCTTTCTTCTTTGGTCGTTTGAATTTTATTGGCGTTTTATAGCTGGGTGGTCTTCAGTCTTGTTACGTATTTAAGATGGATTTACTCGTTTTCTATTTATATTTTGCCTTGTTTTTGAGATAACTCAATGGATTAATATGGTTAATATGTTCCTTTTGGTCAATGCTCTTCTTTTACGAAGTTTTTATCGGAATAATTTTGCCTCATATCTTCGATACGTCCGTATGCTGGAATTGCCAATGAATTTGTAATTTTTTTCTCAGTGTTGGGTCTTCTCAACAATCCAAATCCCATGCTTTTGTCCTTAAACTGCCATCATGATTGTATATCTTTCGATATTATGTTAATCTAGACTTCTGTGACATACAATGAAATATTCAATCTACTTAATCTCGTTTACTTTGACTTGATTGAAAGTTTTCTTTTGAAATAGTGTAATGGTACAACATGAAACTGTATATATTTCAGTTGCAGAAACATTTACTGATATGCACTATTTCCAAAACATCTGAATCGTCCGGATATAGCGCCCCCTACCCTATTATTATTTCGACTTCTATGATCTTTTACATGTTTAATGCGGACACCTAACATTTTTCAATGTCACTTTCTTTATGTAAAACAGGTACTAATAGCAATACTGCGGTCATAGTGTGCAGGTATGAACAATATAAATATTAATACTCTCCTTCTTAGTCTCAGGCTGCTCCAAATCTATCATTAACTATACATGATAACAAGCAAGGCCGTGACAAATTCAGGCCCTGAAGGGTCTTCTGCTAAGAAGATATTGTAGTGTCGCGGGATCAGAGTAACGGCATCCTTGGCTTTGTTGATTAGGTCTGTCGTCCCTCGTATCAGTCAGCTCTTCAGTGGAAACCACGAGGTCGAGTAAATCCCGTTACAGCCTTCAGTCCAGGATTAAAGTCCTGGAACTGGCTGGAAATCGAAACCGGTGTCTCCAGGTAAGATGCTATCTTTAAATAACGAGGCTGGCAAGAATACGGTAATCATTTTGCACAAATTAAAACACATACCAATATACATTTACAAGAGGATTTGTTGACTCTACAGGATACAATAAAATCACGAATGACGTTTCAAAACCATAAACACAGTAAAAAATAAAATAATGTACTTCTGCTCTCTAAACATCAGTTAACATCAGATGGGATGATATCGAGAACGCCGCTTTACTGGACCTCTACTGAGATATAAGACAGGGTAACACATTATGCTCTTTTATGGAGTTACTTTAAACACCAAGTTACCACTTAATAAACTTATTGATCTGAGCAGATAGTTTTATTTATCAGAGGAGATATGTATTCAATATGGCGGCTTAGCAATCAGCGAGTACAGTGCAATGGTGGTAGTGGTTACTGTTTTATGAGGAAGTACGTCATCTAGGCAACCATTTTCTATATTAGTACGGTGGGTACACCAAAGAGAGCTGCACTTTTTGATTGGAATGTGCCACTTTATGAGGACATAGTTGATGCCCAAATGTAACTTTCCAGATAGGGAGTCATTTGGAAATCCGTGTAGTACACCAAAATGTCGGCCATTAAAAATGGCGCTATTAGCATTGGCGCAATAAATAATTGTTTTGTATCTCAGCTCCTAATGATCGGATTTTTATGTTCTTTTTTGTTCGAAAGTTCTTCTGAAGAGGATACTTTTTGTCCCTATACATTCATCTGTATACCATTAGAGTTCTGCACAATTTTCAAAATAATATTTTTTAAATTTTTTAGCAGTTCTTTTCTTGTAATTTGATGATTTGTGATGTCCTCTTAAATTTGTTTTCATTCCATTATAAAGGTTTGCTCATTTCAAACATTGAAACTTCTTTGTATCATATTGAACAGTTTTGAAACTTTATGAAAATGGCTTCACGGCATCTACGGCTGGCACATATTAATTCTCCTCCCAGTACGACATTCTGAACCATAATATGTTGATTATGTTAAAAGTCTTCTGATGAAGACTTGATTTTCTCTGCCAGACATACTGCTGAATCACTTGTTGTTGCTGGCTACAGGACGTTTTCAGAAAATTTAATGGTATTTCAGAATCTAAGTGCAGTGCCTCATGGTTTGGATTTGCAAAAGTTAAATGAGAGAGAGAGAATGGTAGAAACATTTCGAAAACAAAGCAAAATGGCTCAAAAAGTGTGTCCTTAAATATAATAAAACAAAATTGACAGGGCAAAGAAACGCAAACGTTCATTGTCCTTGCCCAATACGTCACCTAAAGAAATCTACAAGACAATAATGTTAAGAGATGTGCAAAAATTAACAATAGCGTTGAACTTAAATCGTTACTTGAGGGTGGCGATTTAGTTGTAAGAGAAGCAAAGTAACACTCGAAGTGCTATACAAATATGACAAATTATCTGAGAACATCAAGCAGATTAAAAGAGAAAGAAGTCAGTTCTATCTCCAAAAGTATGGCCTTTGCTTCCGTGGCACGCTTAATGAGAAACTCCAGCCCTCTGAATCTGGAAACATGGGACTGTAGTTAAAATACCTCTTTATACAAAGAGATAAGCAAATCGTCTGGGCATAGAAGTAAAGACCTTCCAAATACTCATACTACCCGTCTACGTGAAAGAATTCTCAATCACTTCCTACAACTGAAAGCTCAACTTCCAGGCAGAGATGTCTTCCTGTACTGAGATCATGGTAAATGTGCCATTTCACTGTTCTATAGTTGCTGTATTAGGAACAAAAATGGCGCTCCGGCTATTAACGGATCAGAATAAAAGCAATTAACAGCGGTACGAACTGAAGAGATAATAAGTTCAACCGGCAATCACGGAAAGAACCTCTTTTAGAAGGCGGTGCGAAAGAATGACGAGAGCGGATTATTTAAATCGATTATTGAAAAAAAAATGTCTTCCATTAAAAAAAAATCTCAATTGAGCACTGCATCGAAGAAAGACGGAATCGCATAAAGAAACCAACTACTTATCGGATACTTTAATCAGTTATTGAAGATAAGATCAAATCTACGATAACCCGCAAAACATCAGCTGTGATTGACATATACGTGAGATTAAAGACCAGCTGATAAGAAACGTCAAGTTGGAGCTGTACTACGTCACGGTTGGGCTTGGAACATTTTATTTGCCCGATACTGCACAACGTCAAGAGAGCTGAATTAAACGGAAAATAGAGTGCAATCCTAAAAGCACGTAAATTTCACGTTTTGACGAGCAAGGCAGTTGAAATAAGACGATATTTAGAGTCTTATAGGCAAATTAGACGGACCAGAAAACAAATATATTTTTTCGCATTAGCATTACTAAGCAGATTACAGTATGTACAAATCAACTAATGCCTTGTGTTATTCTGTCCTTGACGCAATGAAGACCACCATGATGTTCTAAGAAGCTGAGGCAAAGACTACTCTGGCTATGGTGACGCTTGACGAGATGGATGATCCAGGAGGACAGTAGTCAGCTGTGATGACGAGATGGACCCGGTTACTTAAGCCGAACCATGGAGCGAGGCCTACCATCCCATGACGATCAACAGCGAGATGGAAGTCAAAATCCAATAAGCAAAGATAAGTCCCCATTTGAGTCGTGTCGTAAGTAGAAAACCTTATTCTTTTGGTTAATATATAATGTGCATTATGACATTATGTGTGCGTAGTTAATATACGAGTGTGCTTACAAGGAAATAGGTATTCATCCAAAGTTACCGTAAATTCCAGACATAGGCGTTAAAATACCAGTGAATGCCGTTCGTAAGTTTGTCAATATAGTAGTGGAGAAGTGATTGATATTTTTCATAATTCGTTGTCAGTGAAGTGTTAGAGTATTAAGAGGAAGCTAATATTTATATGCGTGATGGCTTTAACAAATAACAAGTGTAAAGATCGTATTTAGGGAGTGTTACGATAAAATATAGTGGCACAATTTTAAGGTTACGATGTGCTGTTCTTTGATACTATGACAGTAATGATAATGATTTATATATGTGTAGGTTATGGCACATATGTTGCGCTTTTAGATGAAACGAGTGCTTTGAATATAAATGCCACGCGATAATGGAAGTGTTAAATGGTGAATGTAATTAGCATATGAGTTGCTAATATATTTTGATGGTGATAGTTATTGTTATTTAGGAAGTTGGTCATAGTATTTCTTCGAGAGATGGTAGTATGTGTAGGTTGCACATGCTAAGTATAGATATTGAAACGTACTGTTTCCGATTGCTATTTTATTCCCTAATATATATATAATACAGATTAGGAAACGATCTCAATGCCATCACTATAGAATTAATTAAGTAAGTAGGATCATCAGAAGAGCCAAGAGGCCACTTACGTCAATATTTAGGCCTTCACTGACATATCAACGATTGTTTTCATGTATTCTCACTTACGGCAAGTTAACTTATGATTTTATGGAAGCAGTATAAGACATCACTGGTAACTTAGTCTTTCATATGTGGATTTTAGATGAAGATAGAGTCTTCCTATGAGTCAATTTTTTCCACCTATGGTATTATTCGTTGGGAGATTAATTAAATACACTTGGTAATGTTATGTTAAGTCATATACGCACTTTAACTGAATTTTAACCATGAATTAAAATAATAATTGAATGGTTTAGCCATATAAGTCTTGCGATGAAATTAATTTGAGATTGCTTACGACTTAAAGTGGACTTAGATTTGCTTATATGGAGGCCAACTAGGTTGAAATATGAAACGTTAAATAATTTGGAACCTCAAATAGAGAAAAATCCCTAATGGTCAGACATTAATCTTATCACACGATTTTTCTACTGTGCGCGGACATTGATGTGAAGTGTTTCAACCGAGTGATATGCATTTCTGTAATTGCATGTGAATTTAGGTTCAGACGATTGAATTTTGGTAATTTTGAGAAGCAACTTAGCTTAATATTGAAAGATTCCAGATCTTAATTAATTAATTAATTAATTGATTGATTAATTATTGACCATTTTCTTTGCGTTTTTCACATTTTCAATTGAAACCCAATTTGAACATTGTATATAGTAGGGATATAGCTTATTTTACTTAAATCTTTTGGATGCATCCAATCATTACAATCATTATAATTATTACAATTATTACAATTATCCAACTTTCACAATTATGTTAAATAATTTTACTTGATTATATAATTTATTTATTTTTCTTTTCATTTGATTCCCTTGGATACTACTTAATTATAATACAATTCTTTGACAGGTCAGGACTAGGATACAGATGAATGAGGCCTAATTTCATTTATTTATTAGAGGTTTCCCTAAACCTATTTTCTTCAAGGCAACATCATTACATTATTTAGATGCTGATTGCGTAGGAAACCAGCCATAATGTATAAATGATTTTTCAAGATAATCTACGTTTATTTCAACTCATACTTAGACCAATTTATTAATAAAAGCTGAGTAGTGAAAACATTAAATTCTTTCAATGTCTACTTAGAATAAGTACTAGATATAAGCTTATGATGACTAATTTGATTGCGATTATGATGATGACATGTACGGAGTTCTTGACAATCCATGATAATCTGATTTTTACGATAAATTCCGGTATCATACATATACGGTAACCGACTAATAGCGTGTTGAAGACGTTCATCTACGTAGGTTGGGATTTACCGTAAGCCATCGGTGATCTTTCTCACTCGGAACTCACAACCCAGCAATAGTTGGCAGATGAAATTATTATTAAGAGCTAGTCTGGAAACTCGTGTATCCCACCTGGACGCGGGATGGTGCATAATATTTGTCAAAATATTCATTCTGAAAACCTTGATGACGATGCTGTTGTATGAGAAATATTCATTAAACAAATTAGAAGGGCAATATCCCAGTAAAAGAAAATAAAACGTTTGGCGGTCACCGTAATGATGATCAACAGACTGCAAGCGTTCCTCCAGAACTTTCGGCTCTAGTGTGTTATATATTCCATGGTTACATTTCATCGGAGAACACAGCTAGAGCAACCCAGCCTGGTTTGACTATCAGCCAACTAATAGTTTTCAACCACGGTGAAAGCATGCCAAAAGGCAACATTGTTCGTCACAAGAAAAGTAGTGAACCGCCTGTTCCATTATACTTGGGCCTGTCTGTATTTGGAAGAACATGAAGCAAGACAATAATTGAAGGGTCGCATGAAAGAGACCTCACAATGTCACCAAACAGAATTAGGGACATTACAGTATTTATTTATTTATTTATTTATTTATTTATTTCCAAAGGGTCTATACAGAGGTCACCTCCAACTTAGACCCTGCGTTGTTAGTAGTGAACAAAACAAATATACAGTTATAATAAATAAACATGCTGTGACAGGTCAGATTATCGGCGTTTGCCAGGAATCGCGAGGCTACTCACGATGTTGCAAGGATGATGGAATAATAGGAATATTAGCTCCCACCAGCAGTGATAACCACTGGCGCGAGGAAAATCACGACAATAATTGTCGGAAATCGCGAGGCTACTCACGATGCCGAAAGGATTTTGAAATAGTAGGAATAATCGTTCTCACCAGCAGTGATAACCGCTGGATGGAGCCTGGTGATTAACAAAGATGAAGAATAGTGGAGAAGGAAAGATTATACAACCATGTGTAGGCCTATTTCTACACTTTCATCTGACCCCGTCAGCGTGACTGGTAGTAACTTACCACTCCACGCTGACGTTATCGTAACATTGTAATTCGCTGAGTGCCAATCAACTACTAACCTACTTATGCTAGTCACTTCTCTGTTTACATTCCAGATCACCTATGCGTTTGCTTAATTTCATCATACAATACCTTTCACTTTTGAAGACATAGTTTTTTTACTGCACTTAAAAACTCATTCAAGTTACCTTCATTGTTCCATTGGTTCGCTATTCACACTAAAATTTTTCGTTCGTCATTTTGCTTGCACATTTCTTGTTGTTTCACGCTTAGACGCAATGCCCTCAACTTCTCTGTCCCTCAGTCTCAGTTCCTCACATAGGAAACATTGTGAGCTCTCTTTGATCCTTGTCCATCCTTTGTTTCTGTACAATCCCATCAGCCACCATAATAGCCCGCCTTTCAACCTTCCATCCCTGACTCTTATATTTAACTTAGAGATTTGGAAAATCTTATGAAATAGACTGAGCGAAGGTCTTTCCCTACATTCTTCTAACCATTTTTGCATTTGTATACCCTTAATTCTCGTTATCATGGCCCTCTTGGTTCTGCTGTCTTTTCCCTTCCATATCTCTCGCCAAATATATCCCATACCCAGATTCTCCACATAGGTTTTAATTTTTGCTAGCCAACAATCATTACATTCCTTTTAATTCTTGCTTGAATGTTTCCTGCAGAAAAATACCACCTCCTCCCCTTTTAAGTCTCATCCAATAATTCAACCACCCCAAATACTCTTCGCATATCATTAATGCCCCCACATTGGCTGTACATTGCGGTAATCTCATAATTGTCTTACTAAATTTGTGCATGATTTGGTTCAAACTGCCCCTTTTCTTTTTCAGTCCCCATAATTCTACCCCATATAGACCTCTACTTAGGACTAATGTCTTTAACACTAATCTCAGTACGTAATAGCTTATCCCTGGGTATTTAGTCACTGCTGCGAGAACTGCAACATCTCTCAGCTTACACCTCTTGATGTGATCACTCCACCCTCCTCTGCTATTTAGCAGCACTCGTACGTATTCTAATCTCTCTACTTCCTTAATTCTTTCCCCCTGTATTATCCATTTCCTTCCTTTTTTCGTCCTCTTCCTCTTACTTATAATCATCATCTTCGATTTGTTACAATAAATTGTTAATTACCGGTACCACTTCTTTGCATATTCCGCTAATGTATCCATTTCTCTCCAATATCCCCTTGTTAGAGTCATTAACAATATATCATATGCGAATATCAAGCCTGTAATCTCTATATTGTTCACTGCCGGTATAGCTCAATTTTCTCCTCCGTGCCCATCCAGTATATCATTTATAAATAATAAGCATAATATAGGCGATTTGCATCCTTGTTAGACCCACCTTGCACTCTATCGGCTTGCTAATTAAATTTTCCTCTAATTTGACACTACAATATACTTTCTGATATAACGCGTCAATCGCTCGGATCATCTTTCTAGAAACTCCCAACCTCCCTAATTTTTCTGTTAACGCTCTTAAAGCTTTCTCAAAGTCGATCGCTGCAGAAATACACTACCTCTTTCCCGAACCTTGAATTTATCTGTTATCATCTTTACAGTCATGATGTTATCTATCGTTTGCCTCCCTTTCCTGAATCCTCCTTGAAATCTAGATATTATGTTATTCTCTTCAGACCAATTCCTTAACCTATTTGCCAAGGCTCCTGTGTAAATTTTGCTCAATGAGTCTAAGAGAGTTACCCCTCGGTAGCTGTTAGGGAGGTTTTTATTCCCTTTCTTTTTATATTGGGCAAATTTTCCCATATTTCCATTCTTTTGGTACCATGCCCCCCAAAATCCTGTTAAATAATTTTATAATTCCCACCCCCATCTGACTGTATTTACTTATTTCTTTCCAAAATACATTGCCGATACCATTCCTCCCCCCTCTTTAGCTTTCCTAACACCCCCTCAACTTCTTCTATTATAATTTCCTTATCTAGTTCAGTACTTACTTCCATATTCCTCCATATGACCTGCCTTCTTTCCTTATACCCCCATTCGTCTCTTCCTCCTAATAGCTCGCTAAAATATGTCACCCACTAATCATAATCAATATTCATTTTCATATATCCCGTCCCTCCTTTATTAATTATATTTATTCTCTCCCATATTCTTTCAGTTTGCTTCATCCTGCATTTCCTATTTATTAGCTCTGATTGGTCCTTCATCCACTGCTTCTTCCTCTCCGCAATTTTTTGTTTGTACTCTTTCCTCAATCTACAAAAGACTTCTCGTTCTTTGCTCCCTCCTTTTACTCTATATTTTTAACGCACCCATCACTGCCCCTTCTGAGAGCCTCACATTCCTTGTTATACCTTCCATCTTTTTCCTTCTACTACCTTGGACTGTCCGTGTCACTCTCCTTATGGGATATTCTATTAACTCCAACGCTCTATCTATGTTATTTTCCTTCAGAGCCCTTTCCCATCCATTTCTGATTAATTGTACCTCATTATCCATAAGAGCGTCTAGTTCTTATTTTGTGTTCTCTGTCCATATATATTTAGTATACCCGCTACCCCTCTCTGAGGACCTTTTCTCTGACTCCCTCCTTTAATTCCTCTCCCCTTCTCATTAATCTCACCCATACCGGAGCATGGTGCGACTCAACCCAGTCATCCACCCGTATACTTTTGATGTTCTCTAACATGTCTCTCGAACTCATTACTGTGTCAATAACACTCCCCTCTTTTCAGTAATATAACTCGTTTTGCCTTCTCTGACCCCCCCCAAGTAACCATTTACGATGAATAAATTCCCTACTTCGCAGAATTCCAGAAGATTTCCACCGTAGCTATTAATTTCCTTATAATTACATCTTCTTCCTATCCCTATTGTCATCTCGTCTTCTTGCTATACCTTGGACTTCGCTCGCCTATTCTGGCATTCCAATGCCCAAGTAATAAAACTCCCTCCTCCCCATACCTCCCTTTAACGATACTGGTTTCTACTAGTAATTCCTCAAAAAACTTATCGTTTGCATATAGAGATCCTTTGGGGTGACAGTAGGCAAAAGCCAAGCAAACATATTTTTCTCTCCCTACCTCTCTACCCATGTTAAATATTATCCACATAACTCCTTCAAGGTCGCTCTTAATATTCTCTATTATTTCAATGAACTCTTCTTTAACTAGCACAAATATTCCTCCGGGCGATCACCCCTTTTTTATTCAATTTTTTCTTGACTTGTGCCTGACCGCAAATCTTCCCAAGTTATCTCCTTGCCTACCTCTAGCCGTTTTTCTAAGAGTGCTACAATGTCATAACTTTCTATTAAATATTTAACTATATTATCTCTCTTACCCAATAAACCTTCAATATTTACAAAGCTTATCTTCCAGTCTAGTTACAACTTTCTTCCCTACCTTCTCCATTATCGTCTTTGTTTTGGCTTCTCATCACTATTTCCCTCTCTCCTTCTGCCTCCATTCTATCGTACGTATCTTTCCCTTCGTTATCATCTAAACATTTTCCTCCCCCCACAGGTCCTTCAGGCTCCTGCTTTTCTCCTTCAATATAGAATCTCGCCCTTTCTTTTCCGCCCTCACCCCAGCAATTACTGTATCTGTTTTTTTCTTTAGGAACATTATCCAACAGCACTTTCTGAACCCGCGGACTTAATTTTTCACTCTCACTGCACTGCACTGCACTGTCCTGTCCTCTTGACTCGACACTTCAATCAACCTTACCACGTTTCCTCCCTCCTCTTGGAGGCTCTCCTGTCTGCTTTTTGCCGCTCCGTTAGTTCCTCTTCCTGTTTGAGCTCTTCCTCCATGCCTTTCAATTTTGCCACTGACCAAACTCGCCACCAAACACCATTAGATACCACCAGCCTTTGATTCTTTATATGCTCTAGGACCCTGGTGCCTACCACTGTCTAGATGCTCTTCAGGATTTTCAGGTTCTCGTTCCCTTCTCTTCCCAAGTCTCTCTTGACCCAGATCTGTTCACCTTGCAAGTTCCTGCGTTTCTTAACACTATGTCCGCTATCAGGGTTGATATTAACTTCATTTTAATTGGTCTCTGACCTTTCACTTTAGCTACTCTTTCAACATCGTCAATGTCAGCTTCACTGAAATTGATTTTCATTTTATTTTGGACGACGTCCACCACTTTCTACATAAGGTTCACTTTTTCACTCCTTTCTTCCTGCAACCCATATATGTATATACATTTCTACATCCTTTCTTGGCTAAAGTTGTCTACCTCCTTCTTCAAAAATACCACCTCCTTTTCCCGATTTTTAACCTGCTCCCTTAACTCTCCAGGTGCGATCTCGTTACTTTCTACTCTTTTTACCGTGTCTCCCCACTGTTCCTGGAACCATACCTTCATATTTTCAAATCCCTTAGCTTGTTCCTCTCTCGTTTCCTTTATCAGTTCGACTCCAGTATTTTCATTAACAGCTTCTCCTATCAATTCCTTAATATTCTCCCAGTCCTCCAAGCTCATATTTGGACCAGGGTTCAACTCAACACCCCCTATAATTAGTAGCAAGGTTATCACCGCCGCTACCAGTAGCACCTCGCCCATTTTCCCCTGCACTCCCTTGTGAGCCGCACATCCTGCCGTCTTCTGCTTTCGCTGCCACTCTCAGTCGCCGCTCGGTATTGCTCAATGCCCACCATGTCTCTCCACACTCACCATTCAACACGTGCACTCTGGTTGCTTGCTCAAGTTGAACTCCATAACAGTAAGGCTTGCTTACTTGGAGATTCTCAGAACTCAAGAAAGTGTCATTTGCCCCTCTAACTTGCTTCATGGTCTTTTCGAGATTGTTGCGTACGACAACATTGATCCTAACTACAGCAGCACAACTTCAGAATCATCTTTCTACGGAAGAGCAATTTCTATCTTTCATGTTCCCGCCAAAGGAGAGGTCGGTGAACCTCGTAAAATTGTCACAAATATTTCTTGTATTGATCACAGTAACAGAAAAGTACCAGAGCTTCCAGATAGCTACAGTGTTGTCAAGCCTGTAACATTGCCATCGAAGGAGCCCCCTGTGCCAAAAGCAAACCAAACCACCTATTTCTTCACTTCAGAATTTGGATCTGAGCGAAAAATAGACCAGGAATGGCTAGAACTATTATCTCACGCCTGCAAAATTTTAACACGCATTATTTACAGAAGAATGGAAAGACAATTTGAAACTGAGCTGGGAGAACCCACTTGTTTCCCGAATGCGGAGCTTGGCTCTATAGCCGTAGTGCGTTAAAACGCGCGGCCACTCAGCCTACTTTCACCTATATAAATATAATTTTTGTCTGTACGCTCGGATTAGATGTACAAGATTCCAGAATATAATGTTAAGAAAATGTTTAGATTAAAATAACTTGAAAAATGATAAATCTATAATGATAGAGCGAAAAGATGATATTGCATTTGGAAAATGGTGGGTTCGAATTCCATTGTCGGTAGCGCTGAAGGTGGTTTTCCGTGGTTTCCTAGTTTCACAACAAGCAGACGCTGGGACTGTACCTTAATTGAGGCCACGGTCGCTTTCTTCCCACTCCAAGCCTTTTCCTATCCCATTGTCGCTATAATACCCATCTGTGTCGGTGCGACGTTAATCCAGCGGTAAAAAACGCACATGTCACCAAACATCCCTGACTTTTCCGTAAATTTCTGTAAGAGTATCCAGCATATAAAGCACAAGGCTTGCCTTTCTTCGTCTCAATGACCTGCATGTCGTAAGTAGCACGCAGGTAGAATAACAACAAAAGCTATATCAACGATGGATGTCTACAGCTGGAATAATTACAGTATCTTAAAAACTATAGACTAATATTACCTGAAAAAAAGTCCGACTCCATGGCTGAATGGTTAGCGTGCTGGCCTTTGGTCGCAGGGGTCCCGGGTTCGATTCCCGTCAGGGTCGGGAATTTTAACCATAATTGGTTAATTTTGCCGGCACTGAGGCTGGAATTATGTGTCGTCTTCATCATCATCATCATCATCATCATCATCATCGCGATGCGCAGGTCGCCTACGGGAGTCAAATAGAAAGACCTGCACCTGGCGAGCCGAACATGTCCTCGGACACTCCCGGCACTAAAAGCCATATGCCATTTCATTTCGCTTACCTCAAAAAACGTTCTAGAGAGAGGGGACCGGTTGGGAGAATTCTTTATCACACAGTTGTGTATAGTACGCCCTGATTAGCAGTCCCCTTGCTGCATCGACGTTGGAAAATCCTGACAGGATGCTGATAATTTTACAGTGATCGCAAATGAGACACGAACTAGTCTTTCTTCACATTCTTGTTTTTCACAGAAATAGAATGCCACTCACACTGAACTGCTTGCGACAAGATCTAACTCAGAAGTGAGGGGTTTAGCAAGTCCGAGTAAGACGAGCTGGCCAGACATCCAGGACGAGTTCGACAGCCGTAGTGGAAGGACGTGTTCCTCCCGCTCGCTCTCTCTCTCTCCTTGCCAGGCGCTCTGTACTTTCCCAGTACTAGTCAGGCAGCTGTACTTGTTAGTACATCTTCGAAAGAGCATTGTCTGAGCTGAGCACTTCTCAGTGCTCGCTCTTTCTCTTTCAGAGTTTGTTACAGGAGGACCAGGATGGACAACCAGGCGGATACGATGACGACCCAGGAACGGGCGGTGGCGATCGGGCACTGCTCCGAGATCTCTTCACCGGCATGACACCGACACCGGAGAGCAACACGGAGCCGCAGACGCTGGAACCTGTGCCGGAGACCCCGGCACCCGAGCCGGAGCTGCCACAGGAGGACCCGGAGATCGAGGTGGAGACGGAGCCTTACAGGGACGGGTGTGACCCCCCTAACGGCTTCTTCTTCTCCGAAGGCTACACCGACCCGGCGCACGAAGCGCTGCTCGTGTACTACAGGCCGGGGCGCCCTGTAACTTCTGAACGGGGCCTCGTCCTGGACAGAATGCGGCGCCCTCGCCGAGGAGGCAGGATCATCTCGACAACCATGGCCGTCGAGAGCTTCCTACCAGGAGGCATCATCATCAGGCATCACGACCAGGAGCGGATGCGCGACGCAGAGAGGGAGCTTTCTTCTCTGTTCCAGGTCATCCGTCTACCAGGGAGGGACGGAGTGCCAGGGATGAACACCGGCGCAGTCAGGGCCGCGACGGAGACCAGGGAGACGCCGAGGAGGCTAAGGAATAGGGCGGTTAATACCGACCTAGTCCTGGCCACCCAGCCGGCGACCAGCGACGCCACCACGGAGGTGGGGCATGACGCCCCCTGGCGTCGCGACTGTGCGACTTCTGTGGAGGAGGACGCCCCCTGGCGTTCTGAGGTTGCTGTCCAGGCCCAGCCTGACAGCACGTCTGTCGAGCTGCAGACCTCGATGTGCGCCCCACAGGACAGGGAATGCAGTCAAGCGTTAGCAGCGACCGACGCCGCCACCGCCAGCCAGGAGAAGGAAGAAGACGGCGACGCAGCGGAACCACCAGCAACCCCGGGGTCACCAGGCCGGGAGGAGGGCCACCAGGACGAGGCCTCTTCCCCCGCCGAGAAGAAACCCCCGGGAAGAAGAAGAAGACGACGCCGCACCAGGAAGCAGAAGGCGTCGCTGGCTCACCAGGAGAGGACCGCCAAGCCGCAACCCAGGACTGCTCCCAGGACAGCAGTCAACCGAGGAGCCAATCAGGAGAGGACCTCAGCGGGTAGCGGCAGTCAGGTGAGAGTCAAACGTCCCCCTCAGCAGCTCTTGCAGTGTTTCCGCTGTCTGAGGTGGGGCCACCGTCAAGTTAGCTGTGGACTCCAAGTGAAGTGCAACCGCTGTGGTGGTGATCACCACTACACGGCCTGCACAACACTTAAGGAGGCGCCGGTGTGCGCCAATTGCGCGGGGGGCCACCCGGCCTCCCACCGCAGTTGTCCAGTCTACAGGGCCATGGCGCGGGCAGAGAGGAGGGAGGCCCGGCGCCATGACCCACCCCATTCCAGGAGGCCCCCGCCTCGGCGGGCTTGGCCTCATTCTCCGGGATCGGAGACTGGGTACGAGGTACCCCAAGGAGGTGGAGTCGTGCGACAGGCCCTAGTGGTACTTGACGCATGGCTCCGCAGCCGGCAAGGACCGCGCTAGTCCCAGCAGTGCCCAGACGGACTGATCCCCAGGCGATGGAATGGCGAGGAATTGGTTTATGTTTTGTGCATGTTACCTGTTCCTAACTAACACAACCTCTGGTCTTTTTCCAGCCCACATCCTTGCATGTGCTATCACAAGATGTCAGGTTTTACATGTAGGCTCTTTCTTCTTTCTGCCTATGTGGTTTTTCCCTGACCCTTCAATACCATACCTTAACACTATCCAACCAACACAAACTTTGCCGTGGTAGCGAGTCTGACTCGGAAACCGGCAGATACTCCTTGTATCACTTCCCACTCTTCCCTGCTATCTCTTTCTTGTTCTTAGAAATAATAGCATGTCGGAGGCCATGTAGATTGAGTCGTTGGTCACGCGGGGGGAGCGGGCTTCGGGGGCCCCCCCGAAGAAAAAATAAAGAGCTGGCCAGAAGATTTATCTCCATGGCAACCGCAGTCGCCCACCCTCGTTTCCATGGCAACCATACCCCCTACTCCCTATATCCCGCCCCTATAGGCAGTAAACGGACCTCCCTCTAAGTAATGTCAGAGTTTAACTTTATACATTAAAGGTATAGCAAGGTTGCGAGCGACACGTCAGGATACCACGGTAGTGCACCGCCCAACGTTATCAAGGAAGACAGCTTGGTCGGCTACACGCTGCGTAGGCTGACACGGAAGTTGCCCACGACTGAACTTAGATTACTTTGTCGACTTTCCAGCGAGATTTCACTAAGAGGAAATAAAAAACGCCACAGATCGATTTTTGTTTTACAATTTCCCTAACTTATTTTCAGACACTCTGTATAGTGCCAGCATGTGAGACGAACGGTAAGTGTAAGACGTCGTATAGGCAAATAGGATCCCTAAACTGTGTGGTGGCGACACTGAATCGAAATGAACAATTAGAAGATAACTATCAATCACTACCTTCAATGTAAACAGGGGTAAAATAGTTAGGCTGTTCCCTTAGTGACTATGCTTACGTGCCGAGGACTATCGCTGTAGAATGGACGGAAGTTCATTCAGCTGAGTACTCTGCAGATGATTGTGAGCACGCCACATTGATAACCAACTTCAGGGAGACTAAACTCCGCACATGGTAGCCGGAGAACTGTGGGATACTGTGGAGTGCCTGCAAACGTAAGCTAAGAGGAGAGACCATATGCCATATAATTATGTTGGCAGTTTATGGAACAAACAAGGAATGATGAACTGTCCTATTTTTTAAAGCGTGATCCTTCCTCATAGCATTTGAGTATAACTGTCCCATCTCAAATGGCGTGGATGATGGAGCATAGCATGAAGTCTGTGATGATCATCGCAGGCGTTCTATTATACTCACAGGCAATGGTCGTTGACTGCTTGCAGTAGGGTGAATACTAAACCACTAACCTACTCTGAGACGCCTACTACTATTTATTGTTGGCTGCAGTATGTTTGCAATTATTATTATTATTATTATTATTATTATTATTTGCTAGGGGCTTTACGTCGCACCGACACAGATAGGTCTTATGGCGACGATGGGATAGGAAAAGCTTGGGAGTTGGAAGGAAGCGGCCGTGGCCTTAATTAAGGTACAGACCCAGCATTTGCCTGGTGTGAAAATGGGAAACCACGGAAAACCATTTTCAGGGCTGCCGATAATGGGATTCGAACCTACTATCTCACGGATGCAAGCACACAGCCGAGCGCCTCTACGCGCACGGCCAACTCGCCCGGTCAATTATATTTTGACACAGGCCAGGCTGGTTGTACTCTTGCTGTTTGCTTGCTTGTTTGTTTGTTTGTTTGTTTGTTGTTATTGTTGGGTAATTATGTTAACTTTACTTTATTATTACATTACTGCAAGTGACCATTGCCACCGGGATATTTCCCAATTGCAATGTATTTATTATTATTATTATTATTATTATTATTATTATTATTATTATTATTTTATATTATTATATATAATATATATATTATATTATTATAATTTTCGTATGTTCCATGCGTTCTTCGGATTAGCTTCTCCCCGACAGGCACGTATTTGATTCCTGACTCTGCCATAATATAAAGATTGGTTAGAGAGAGAGAAATGGGGTGTACTTAGCCTCAGGTAACCAATCTAAGCAGAAAAACCGGTTAAAATCCCACTACTCTTCAACCTAGAGCCTAGATGAATGCCCGGATGGTACCTAACCACTTCCTTCATATTCTAATAATGTACTCGAATAGCACGCATATGTAGAGTATAATGATTAGGACACTAATGCATGATTTAATAATAACTAAGGGTACATGCACGCATTACCACACGTAAAAATGAAAGCAGTTCAACGAAAAATGAAATAGACTGTGGCTCATAGCAACAATAAAAACAGGCGAAAAAGATCCATAGCGTTCTTCAAATTGAAGGGCCAAAATACTTTCTGATATCATTATATACACTAGCTGAAACTCGTCAAGGCATGACGGTCAATGCAGTAGATATTTATTGAAGGATTTCCATATATACAACATTCCTTGTACCTTATTTTTTTAAATTTTCTTAACGTCGCACCGACACAGGTAGGTCTTACGGTGACGATGGGATAGGAAATGGCTAGAAGTGTGAAGGAAGGGACCGTGGCCTTAGTTAAGGTAGAGCCCCCGGCATTTGCCTGGTGTGAAAACGGGAAACCGCAGAAAACCATCTTTAGGGCTGCAGACAGTGGGGTTCGAACCCTCTATCTCTCGAATACAAACTCACAGTGGTGCGATCCTAACCGCACGGCGGTCTTAAAATGTAGACTCTACCGGAATGGAAGTCACGATACTGGGCACAAGAATCTACAGTGTTGGTTTATTATTAAGTATTGCTAAATGGTATAATATATGGTATTTAACGTTTCGTTTGGCTCAGAATGTGAGTTTACAACTTTTCGTTCACCATGCACTCATTCCTGCAGAATAATTTAAAACTTGCCCACTGTTTCAAAAATAATAAATGATACAAGGTACAGAAAGACAAGTGCTCGCGCTCATTACCGCCACGGAGTGAACACTGCAAGTTTGTGTAACAGCAGCACTTCAGGAGTGTGCTTAAGGAAATATTAGGCAATGTCGTCTTATTACGCCAAACGTTGTAATTTGAAATAATTACTTCAGTTTGAAGTAGCATAATGAGGCATTTTAAAGCTGCGGAATCATTGATATAGGAAAAGTAGCTAGGAACTTCAAGTCCATTTCTCGAAATGACTTTAAACTAGTGCAACCAAGGCGGCAGCGTTCTATAACATCAGGAACCCATGAGACCACATTTAACAAGTCATAAGAGATGTTATATTTCGCAGAATTGTTCAGTATACGTAATGACTGATGAATATATTTCTATCAGCCGAAATTTAGATCTTTATATGATCATGTCTGTTTATATCTTTCCATGAAACTATCACATTTCGGGGTAGGATATGGACGATGTTAAAGATGTCATTGAAAGCGCTAGATAATATCTAGTTCGCAATACTAGTTGCCAACGGAAAAGAAGGCTGCAATTTGTTCCCTCTCCTTTTCAATGTTTATACGGAACAGGCGGCAAACGAAATCAAAGAGGAATTTAGAAACGGAATCAAAAACCAAGGAGAGGGAATAAAAATTCAGAGATTTGCCGATGACATTGCTATTTTTATCAGTGTCGGCAGAAGATCTGGAGAAATGGCTGAATGGTATGGACAGCCTTGGAGAAAGAGTACGAGTTGAAAATAAAAACATTCAAGACAAGAGTAAGGGAATGCCAATTGGAAAATTTTACCTTTAGATGGTGCGAAGTACATACTGCAACTCTTGGTTTAGATGTAGTAGACGTTTGTGATTGTTGTGTGTCCATCACGATCTCAGCTCTGCGCCTGATAGCTCCGCAACACGCCGCAGCCCGGATCTTTCCGGACTCTACGAGGTTACTGCAGTGCGCTTGCTTGTGACGTCAGCCAGAGCTATAAAAGGAGCAGCATTCCGCTACTTCCTAGGACTCCCCAGTGTCTAACACCAGATTACACTGCAAGTCGAACACGGAGGCTATCCCTCTTAAACATGTGTATCGAACAGGTGGACTGAATTCTGGTTGTGAGGTCTCACCTCTAGACACTGCCTCACCTCCCGCTTCCTGTAGCCACATCGAGCCCCGATGTCAGTATTCTACTCATCCCACAGTCCTCACTTATGCTCCGGCATCAACATTAGTATTCTACTAATTGTGAATATTTTTGTCAGTTCCTGACAAGCCTACGGCAATTACTAGCATTCTGTTAGTACGAACTTTCATTGCAAGTTACACTAGTAATTCTACAAGGCAGATTTTTTTCGACTATCTTGAACTCTCCCTTATTTGACAGACTATCTCCGCAAGATAGATTCGTGTGCATATAGAACTCTCATGTGTATTGAACCCTTTAGGTCCATATTGAGGGATACCTACCTTCCTTACCTATCAGCAAAGTTCATGAGATCTGTCTCTTGGGTCGTTTCGGGTTCTTCGTCACTTGCTGAGGTAAAGGTAGGGTTCATTAATTCTAAGCTATCTACTGGAATGAAAGGTCTGTTTAAAATATTCCTATTTATTCAGGAAAATTCTGAAGCATGTCAATGGTATCATAGAAGTCAATTGTGTCCACTGGACACCACAATCATTTTTACATAAACGTCAGAACACTGGTGTGAGACTTTAACGTAACTGCCTGATGGGCATCCTTACTAGAAACCATTGTCTCAATTATTAATCATTTAAGAAAGGAAAGTCTGGAAATCCTTAAATTCGGCTTCCATGTGAGACCACATGTACCATCATAGTGATTCGTTATGGTCCAGCCCTCGTAAAACGAACTCTGGACTCTGAGTATAATTAAGGCCGTGCAATCGGTGTGTGCCACACAGTGGTTCTACGGCATGGACCCTTAATTGAATCGATGTGACCTGCGTCTATGTCATGGACCGACATCTAATCTTCTAAGTTACTTTAAAGTCATTGTGGATGATGACCGCAAGGAAATGATGCTACGATGGCATATGGCCCTAATCTAAATCACTGAGGTTGATGATCCCCTGACCATCCAAGTTTCTAGGCTGAAGGCTAAACACAATTAAGTTACATCGGTTTATGACCAAAGTTCCACTTTACTATCCCCAGCACATTCACTGCTCAATCAATCAAAGTTCAATAATTACAACAATAGCAATGCTCACAAACTTTGTGGCAGTAAAATCCATTTCCTTCGGATATGTCCCCTTAATCGTTACTTTACATGTTAACATTCCCCAGAAAACAAACTAAAATTTCCAGAATGCATCTCCAAGTTATTCGCTTGATTAAAGTTATTTCAAATGCGGTTTCACTGAATTTAATAATTAAATAAATTTAAATGATTTAACGAAATATTAACGAACAACAAATTTTATCTCCGCGGACTCTGGTTTCTTCACAAATTTCTACGCAGCTGTGATGTGAGTTCAATATTGCGATGTTTATCTGGCTGGAAAAGAATTTTACATAATTCATGTCCAGCTATATATATATATCCTGTCTCGTGATATCATGCTTAAAAATCTAATCTAGTCCTAACCGTTATTAACACTTGGATATCCTAATAATCTACGTACAAACCAAACAACTCGCCATATAATTACGATGTCATATCTCGTCATTACCATTATGAATTTTGCACACCCCTCACAGACAAACCGATCATCACGACCATCGCTCTATATTTTGGACAACCCTGAATTAGGTTACTCTGTTCCTTATACTCAAAGTTCGTGATTTCAAAAGTTCATTACATCCCCAATTACAGTATTTCACAATACTCAGATCATTACCGGCTATGAATTTCAACTAAATCCAGCATTTTAACGTTTCCCCTGGCCGAGAATTACAGTACAATCTCAACTCCACTCTTTTCCCGTTATCATAGCTGAGGCCTCTCATCCCCCCCAAGCTCGCTTGGCAGTTACAGGAAACACCTGGTTTATTCACAGTTGACTGACTTCTCAAAATGCTCCCTTTAAACTCTGCCGACATAATTAAACAAATACGATATTCTAATCAACAAAATGCACAGGTTATGCTTCAAGATGCCCACACTAATTACACGCGTCGCCAATTATTACCGCTATGGATTTCTATGAATTTCTTTCCATTCTCAACATTATAAAATATTCCTCGGGCTATCATGTCCCGGCTTCAAATGACAGGACTCTAACCTGATTCGCACATCTCATCTCAACTCATATAAAACATTCCTCGGGCTTCCGTGTCCCGGCTTCAATGACAGGTCCAACCTGATTCACAAAACTCATATCAACAAACTAACCTCTGTTTCCCAGCTCCACAAATATCATCGACAAAGAGCTGGAATAAAATCCTTACTAGAAATCCCGACGTCTGATATCGCACAATGCATTAATCATGAATAACTTCGCATAAATGGTATCGTATTTAATAACTTGATTTTTACGAGAAATGACTGAAACATCTACTATATCTTCTATTGTCAGTCAGACACAGTTTAAAATGGGCATTAAAAAAAACGTTTCTCTCCGTGACCAAATTCATCACCCTAGGTTCTCACCCGACGGCGCGCTTCCACTCGATTGAAAATGAGTGACCATGGATTTCTACATTACTAACGTCAAATTGCAGACAGGAAAAATTTACGTCGAATGAACATCTTAATTTGACATCACAAAATATAGGCAGTACACTCACACGGATGACGATCTACATTGGACGTGATATCACTTCGGAACCCTATTCAATAACTTTTTACAACATTATACGGCACTCACAAGACTTCAAACTTTTATCCAAGTGGAAAATAAAACAAATGACTCTTTTAGTCGTACTCTCACATTTACAAAACTTAGTAGGGGTGACCACTGCGTCGTATATCCCCATTCAAATACACTTTAAGAAATCACGAGACAAGATATAAGAGGTAGTAAGATGGAAAGTCACCTACCTCATGTCGTCACGCCAGTATTCGTCATAGGGCTCACCTGTGACCCTGGCATTTTATTTAGCCATTTTTATATTCATGGCTTCACAATTTATTATTATTTCTTCAGGTTTCCTGGAATAAAGCATAAAAAAAAGAAAATACCCTTCACTTGTTTGCTTGAACGCACACGATGGACTATAATTATTTCCGCACACGAATTACTTAATCACATTAGAATTTATTCAGTACTTTGACCGTCCTATCTGGTACAATTATTTCACTCAAGAAAACTATCTCCTCATGGAGTCAAGACATAGCCGCAATGGCTAAAATCTGCAGTTGAACTCAGTCTACTTTCGTTGGTTTGATTTCGCAGAGCAGCTCAACCATTTTTCGTCCGCTTTGTATTACAAATGCCGGAGAAGGAGACTTCGTCATGGCGTCCCTTCATATTTATAGCAGTTACCCCCTCTCTTCGGATCTCTCCCTTTGCCGCCAAGAAAATTTCTATAAATTTTCTGACTTACCTAAACTGCAATTTCAAGAGTTTTGAAAGTGACTACATGCTTGCTACATTTCTGGCGGTAGTGTTCATGGACATTTAAAATTTTTACGGGTTCGATTTGTGAAATGATTGACCTCCTTTGATAGGCACTATATTTTTTTGACTTGGCGTGGTCACGCCATGTACACGCGCTTTGAAATAGTTCATAAAAATGACTTGAGATTCTTCCGCCGTCGACACGTGTGGTTGACGTCACGTACCCCAGAGCGTGGGACCGAAGGTAATCACCCCCTCGTTACGTGTCAAATCCATGCTATCAAGAATCCAACTTTTAGTTTAATTGTTACATTATGCATAATGTTCTGAGGGCACAAAGGTCATAGGTTCAGTATAAAGTGTATATTTCAATAGACCGTCAGTCTACTGTTAATATCATCATTAATTGCATGCAAGTTCATCCAGCTTCAAGAAAAGTTTAGTTATATTTATGTACATATTGTGTAAAAAAACTTATTGAAGCAATAAATTTATGTTGTGTTTCTGTATACCGATTCCTTGTATACAACAGTGAACAGTGACTCATTTTTGGTAATATTGTGAACTCTGTCGGTGATCACTTTGTGAATGTAACGCCTATCTCCTATACAATTCATATTCCTCTTGAACTCCGTGGATACTTTTTTATGTTATGGATTTTCTTTGCATGTTTCGAGTTCTTGACGGACAAGGCTGTCATCACCTTACTTCTCTTTATATGGCGTCTTGTATTCTGAATGCTATCACCGGTATCACCATGCTGGCAGAAGTAAAAGACATGTGCAATTGTTCGAGACAATACTGACTCCTCTCATGGTGGTTACATTATACTGTGGTTTAATAGTTACCCACCACTCAGAATTATACATTCCTTGACTTTACATTTGCACAGTGTTCCATATTCAAATATTAATCAAACTGGTTCATAAATGTTTCATAAATGTATACCTTGATAACATAACATTTAATATCGAACGTATACATTTCTCTACTGAAACGACATCCCATCTAAACCGCAGGGCGGAATTTCATGAAATTTTGCCCAAACCTTCTCAGAGTGAACTGAAACGTGAATAACTTTTACACTGACTGACAGAGCAAATGCAACACCAAGAAGGAGTGGTTCGAAAGGGATGAAAGTTGGGGATAAACCAGAGACGGCACGGACGAATAATTTATGTTTATTTCAAACCGATATGCAGGTTACACAATGCGCACGGCATCGACTCAGTAGGATGTAGGAACACCGCGAGCGGCGATGCACGCAGAAACACGTCGAGGTACAGAGTCAATAAGAGTGCGGATGGTGTCCTGAGGGATGGTTCTCCATTCTCTGTCAACCATTTGCCACAGTTAGTCGTCCGTACGAGGCTGGGGCAGAGGTTGCAAACGGCGTCCAATGAGATCCCACACGTGTTCGATTGGTGAGAGATCCGGAGAGTACGCTGGCCACGGAAGCATCTGTACACCTCGTAGAGCCTGTTGGGAGATGCGAGCAGTGTGTGGGCGGGCATTATCCTGCTGAAACAGAGCATTGGGCAGCCCCTGAAGGTACGGGAGTGCCACCGGCCGCAGCACATGCTGCACGTAGCGGTGGGCATTTAACGTGCCTTGAATACGCACTAGAGGTGACGTAGAATCGTACGCAATAGCGCCCCAAACCATGATGCCGCGTTGTCTAGCGGTAGGGCGCTCCACAGTTACTGCCGGATTTGACCTTTCTCCACGCCGACGCCACACTCGTCTGCGGTGACTATCACTGACAGAACAGAAGCGTGACTCATCGGAGAACACGACGTTCCGCCATTCCCTCATCCAAGTCGCTCTAGCCCGGCACCATGCCAGACGTGCACGTCTATGCTGTGGAGTCAATGGTAGTCTTCTGAGCGGACGCCGGGAGTGCAGGCCTCCTTCAACCAATCGACGGGAAATTGTTCTGGTCGATATTGGAACAGCCAGGGTGTCTTGCACATGCTGAAGAATGGCGGTTGACGTGGCGTGCGGGGCTGCCACCGCCTGAGGGATGCGGCGGATGCGCCGATCCTCGCGTGCTGACGTCACTCGGGCTGCGCCTGGACCCCTCGCACGTGCCACATGTCCCTGCGCCAACCATCTTCGCCACAGGCGCTGCACCGTGGACACATCCCTATGGGTATCGGCTGCGATTTGACGAAGCGACCAACCTGCCCTTCTCAGCCCGATCACCATACCCCTCGTAAAGTCGTCTGTCTGCTGGAAATGCCTCCGTTGACGGCGGCCTGGCATTCTTAGCTATACACGTGTCCTGTGGCACGCGACAACACGTTCTACAATGACTGTCGGCTGAGAAATCACGGTACGAAGTGGGCCATTCGCCAACGCCGTGTCCCATTTATCGTTCGCTACGTGCGCAGCACAGCGGCGCATTTCACATCATGAGCATATATCAGTGACGTCAGTCTACCCTGCAATTGGCATAAAGTTCTGACCACTCCTTCTTGGTGTTGCATTTGCTCTGTCAGTCAGTGTATTTCAAAATGTTGTTTTCTGAAACTATTTGGGAAAATACCGCGTGGTAGCTTAAAATGAGATGATGTTCGTTTCACTCAATCACACAAACACTACTGGATCAATTGAGCTGACATTCGATGTGATATACAGAGTGTATCATAACTATTCGTCAGTTTGAATCACAGCCCGAAAGTAACAAAGTAATCTCATTTTCTCGAAAAGAAAAATTTCCTCCGCCAATCCGATTGTACTGTCATTCTTAGCATAACACGAGGAGCATCCCTGATTTTTTTCGGTATAGTTATGATACATTCTGTATACATATCTAACGCTGTGGTAAGAAACGTCCCACGAATGGGCGACAATAATGTACCAGTTTGCCCCATATGTGGGCGATAATAACGTAATGGGTGCCTATACTGGCTGTACATTAGGTACATCAAGAGGGTATAATAATCATGCTCATAGCATATAGCCTACCAGCCACACATGGACGATAATTATCATAGTCAGTATGAGTTCGACAAATGGGTTATGGTATCATAATAGCAGTCTCATATAGGCCTATAAGATATCGAATGTTTGCCTAAGAAGAACGATATATAGTAACGTGGGTATATCATTATCAGATCACCTTAATACAGATCAGTTGTGAATTACGCGCATAATAAACAGAACATTGGCATTGAGGTTTTACCTCGACGGCTCCAGTTAGTCAGATGACTCTTATCGTCAGGTATTCTAGGCTCTACGACGACCAAAATTCCCTAATCTAATGCCTGAGACAGACAGGCATTTCGTGCAATGGCAAGATTATAATAATTATATTCTAATTTATATGAGAGGATCAGAAAGAATAATAGCTATAAATGATGCCAATCATTAAATAAACGAAATCTAGATGGCTGGTTTATTTACAATTAATAAATAGTTTGGAGAAAATACAAAGGGCGTACTATATTGTTTTACACTTAATTTTTTTCTAGCCAAATTACATTACACATCAGTTGTTACGTCCACTTTCTCAATATAATCTCCGTGTAACTGTATGCACTTTTGCCATCGATTTGCTAGTCTCTCCAGACCTTCCTGAAACCATTCTTTCGGAGTGCTGCGTACCCATACCTTGACAGCTGTGTCCAGTTCTGCAAAATCCGCAAAACGGCGACCACGCAGGGGTTTCTTCATGTTCCCGAATAGGTGATAATCACCGTTCGACATTTCTTTGGCGGTGGACTGCGCCTATGCTTCCATTGCGTCGATTATTGTTTCGTTTGTGGCTCATGGTAATGGAGCCATGTCTCATCACCATTAACAAGCCTAGCCATGAAGTCAGCTGGATCTTGATCATGGCGTTGCAAAAGTTCTCTGCACACGTCCACATGCCTCTGCTTTTCGTATGCGGACAAGAATCTAGGCACCCAACTGTAAGTTGCCGTGCACGATCCGCTGCAGGGTGTTTCGGCTCCCGTGGCTGCCTCCATTTCTGTAAATGTGATGCATTTGTTTCCTTGGATGGCTTGTTCGACCCGGGCAATGTCGGCTGGTGTTGACAGTATCACATTCCTTCCAGAACTGGTTCCCTTGTCCACCGATGTGCGTTATGTTTTCCAACCTTCCACCTAGTTGTAAACTGTTTTCCATCATGGCGCATGTTCTCCACAGACTGCTACCAAGGGCCGATAATTTTCTACAGTGGTCACGCCTTCCTTCCATAGGAACCAAGTCGTATAGCGCTGTCCCTGGCGGTTGATTTCCAGTTTGTTTGCACCTACGCTGACGTATTGTTATGAAATGGCTATGACGAGTGCATTCGTTGGCCCTTGTGCGTGTGCTGCTACCAAACGGTGGAACAAGACACTAGTTACACGTCACCACTTTTAAAAGTAAAATGTTAACTATACCCGGACGTGAAAAAAAATAAAGTGTAAAACAATATAGTACGCCCCTCGTACAATCGTTGAATGTTCCTTTGGACTGTTTTGAGGTTAGCTCTGCAATAATAACGTATCATCCTATTTTTCCAATCTCGGATAACAATGGACAGTTTCAAGTTCAAAACAAACCATAGGGACTGAGTCTCGTAATATACATATTTAAATTACAGAATTGACCATTAAATTAGTTAGCTCACATCTTTCTGCTGTATTAAATTCAATGCAAGTAAATGGCAGTTCAAAACCATCCGAAATTTGTTTACAAAATTAGAATTGGAATTTCTGACTGGGTTGGTGGATATTATCCATTCACCTTTTTTGGTTTCAAGAATAACTCACGGAATTAATTTGCTAGCCTTCCTTTCAGGAACGAATTATTCCATTAAAAGAAATTCACCGACATGTGAAAGAGATTTCCAATTGCCTCGTAGTTAAGGTTACGGATCAACAAACATTAAAATAACCAAGATGAATTCCGTAATCTCATAAATATAGGAAAACATTTGAAAGATAAATAACATACGTGCAGAAATCACCATATCAACAAGGACAACAAAACTGCATACCAGCGATATACCTGCAGAACACAATCAAACCAAGTGGCATGAACCAACATCCTCCTAGAATGGATAAAAAGACATCCCGACATAATCATATTAAACTCAAATGCCACATTCCAAATATTGGGATACCACGGGAACACTCCTTCGTTTCAAGCTGAAATTGCCAAGACTACCATGCAATAATTTACACACACAACTCCGTAGATCTCGGAATCTCTGGATCAGGCAGCCACAAAACATAAGTACTTGCAGACATGATATAGGCTTTTGGGCTTATGCCGTGTCAAGAAAATAAGGTGAAATTCTTTACGTGTGTTCTTGTTCTGCATGTATAGTTTTATTTTTAATCTCCTGTTCCGCTTGTGTATTGTGTACGTAAATAGAGTACTGACGAATGTTTCTTCAACTTTGCGAGTATATTTTTAATTGGTGAAAATAACATTGTAACATTTGTAAACACATCTACTGCCAGTGTAATTGAGACAGGTGTATTTCAGAATGAATGAAAGCATTCTTATCCTAAAAACAAAATTTAGACATGATTTTTGGGTGCGTATTTCAGAATTCCGAATGCCTTTTCACGCGCCGTGAAGTTTTATCCTGGCCCTAATTACTCACAAAACAGGCCGGTGCATTCAACTGGTGAAAATATCCTTGGATTAGTTACTTTTAAACACCTGTACTGTCATTGTAACCGTGTTATGTGTATTTCATATTGTCCGAAAAAATCTTAACCTAAAAGCAGCATTTAAACGTGATTATTGGGCGCGAATATCTGTGTTCCGAC
Organism: Anabrus simplex; assembly: GCF_040414725.1. Classification (NCBI taxonomy): domain Eukaryota; kingdom Metazoa; phylum Arthropoda; class Insecta; order Orthoptera; family Tettigoniidae; genus Anabrus; species Anabrus simplex. Next base: position 1,478,662,389 of record NC_090265.1, on the reverse strand, counting down.
TGTTCCTCCACGTTCCGTGCAGCTTTATACTGGCCGTAACTACACACAGCACTCCCGGTACAGGCACATTGCCGCTGACGCGGATCATGTCATGTTGCCTCACGAAGTTATCTGTTCCGGGTAGATACAGTCCCGTGTGCCGTGTGCCGTGTGCTGGCACAGTACACTTGCAGTGTACCGAAACACTCCACCTCAAGTTCCCAATGTTTCGGAACAACTGACTGTTCCAGCTTGCCCAATCCTACTTTGGTGGAATATGATATTTTATCCTATCGGAAGTATATTATCTCCATGTGTTAAGTGATGACAAGTGCTAAAAAAAAACAGTTTTTCATAGTGAAGGGAGATAGCAACAGCGCTTTCACGTCTATACTTCTTTTTTCCAGAGTTGGAATCTAACAGTTGAGTGGCAATGCGCTGAACTACTGACATTAAATTAACAACACTAAACAATGTTGCGAAGAATAGGCACTACCATGCCCCTCTCACGAACTCTCGTTGTTTTGAAAGTCATGATTCATTCTCTATAATTATTAATATATTTTCAGAAATACACTATTCATACTAAATCCCCAGGTGGAAACACACACGGTCCTATACTTAACTGAACCTAAAAGTATTCACACCGAATCCACAGGTGAACACAGACATACACGATCCTATCCTATCTTACCTAATCTAAAAGTAACCTTCAGTTAATGATTATGAACAAACTAACAGTAAGTTAATTATGAATAGTAAAACATAATAACTGCACATGTGGAATAAAATAAAAACACTCTGACAATAAAAATACTGTACGCACATGCAATGATAAAATGATATAACACGAAATTGGTATAAAACAGAACCTGCGGGGAAAGGACACCAAGTGACAATGACAAATAAACACTCGGTTTAGGTGATAAACATGTCAGCGTTGCCCACGTTACCATGACAACAACAAGCCATTACTTGCAGCAACAGGAAGCAAACTTGCCACCAAGATGACGACCCAGCTAAGAAAGTTATAACATTTCCATTTCTGTCAAATTGAAGACATGCTCATTTAAATCGCTGGTATTTCCCACCTCACTTCACGAAACAACTTTTAAAGAGTAGAAATAAAATAAATTCGATTCCTTTACATAATACTGTATTTGTTCGATTATATCTTCTACACATACCAGTCTGTTCCGAAATAAATAAATGCAACGTTCGTTGAGACCTCAGCCCAGAAGGCGGGTTGGATCCCCAACACATCCATCATCAGTTGTCATAAATATCCTAGGTATCACTTAACAGGATACTAGAGAAATGACGAAAGAGTTTCCGAGCCAAAAGGGGGTGGAGGAAATACGAAAGAAAATTCCTCTGCACCATGGTCTAAGATCCCCCTGTGGGTGGGGGTGGTAGAATAACACCCACGGTATTCCCTGCCTGTCGTAAGAGGAGACTAAAAGGGGCTCCAGGGGCTCTGAACTTTGGAGCGTGGGTTGGCGTCCACGGGGCCCTTAGCTGAGTCCTGTCATTGCTTCCACTTACTTGTGCCAGGCTCCTCACTTTTATCTATCCTATCCGACCTCCCTTGGTCAACTCTTGTTCTTTTCAGACCCCGACGCTATTAGGTTTGCGAGGGCTAGGGAGTCTTTCATTTTCATGCCCTTCGTGGCCCTTGTCTTCCTTTGGCCGATATCTTCATTTTTCGAAGTGTCGGACCCCTTCCATTATTTCACTTTGATTAGTGTTATATAGAGGATGGTTGCCTAGTTGTACTTCCTCTTAAAACAATAATCGCCACCACCACCACCATGGTCTAAGAGTTGTAATAGTAGTAGCGGGATAATCCATTCTTCGCACAGGGGTTATCTGCCTATCACACCGCAGAGAAAGCTTGCTTGCTTGTTGTTTTAAGGGGCCTAACATCGAAGGTCATCGGCCCGCAGAGGAAGCTACATCAAAAGACATGATCGCTATCAAGCGGCAGAAAAATTAACTAGTATAGCAACCAGCACCGCCGTCTCGATGGCGGTGGCAACCAGTGACCTATTAACGCTACCAAGCGGTATAAGAATGTACTATCATAGGAGTTTGCGACCTACTTATAGCACCGAATCATCGCCCATTGTTCGTACCACATTCGCGCGGTTACTAGGATTGTTCGTGTTTTTACCCTCTACGATAGAGATCGCAATATAAGATCGAATTTTTACTTTATTATTCTAAAAATCTAAAACAACGAATCTTTCTGGATTTCGGCTTTTAAATGTTTAAAATTTTTAATTTGACACAGAACGAAAAGCATTTCATTTATACTTAGCCCAGATCCATCATGGTGAGATACAGTGTTCAAAGTGCACTATGTATTCTGGTATAGGCTAGAACAAGTTTGTACTTTCATTTATCCTGTCTTTCTTTGGCAATATAAAATAACAGAGTTGTGAGCGATGATACTAACACCACTTCTTCTACAGTCAATCCCTATCCTGGGCTTTCATAATGTTAAACGCGCACATCTAGCAGCGGCTTAAGATGGAGTGGAGAAGATTTTTTGCTTCATGTTTGAATATTTCTCTAATAATACTTTAATAATTATCTCAATCCTATTTCATTCAAAGGGCCGGTTGATGTATGCATTTCAGTGGGCTTGGCGGACTGATATAACAGCACCTTCTGGCTCGGTGAGGAAAACAGAAGGAAACTATCACGTCATTTCTCAAGTATCCTGTTAAGTGACGCCTAGGATATTTATGGCAGTTGATTATGGATCTTCAACAGCTCCACCATTAGCTGACATAGATGACCTAGGTGTACTAGAGAAATTAGGCGTGAGGTTGTTTCCCGTTGCTTTCATCACTGAGCCAGAAGTTGCTATTATATAAGTATGCCAAGCCCACTTGAATGCATACACCAACCGACCCTTTGAGCAACATTTTCACACCATTCATAGCAGTGACTGGTTATATAAGGAATGGCATTATAGCATCGCTCATACCTCAGTCACTTTCATATTGTCAAAGTCAAGGATAAGGCTGAGACAGCTCAGTGAAATTAACAAAATTCCTCTAGGTCTCGCCAGCAAAGGCATCATACGCATGTACGTTAATCCAATAATCATTATGGACTTAAGAAAAATATAATTACATAACTCAAATTTTGTCTGGAGTTGAGGAGGGGACGAAAACCACTTCGTTCCTCAGTCCTCAATAAAATGTAACGTGAAGTTGAGAGAAACTCTTTCAATTCCCCTCAGTCTAGTTTACCAGTTTATAACAAAACTCTGAATCGAATCCGGACGGGAAGCAATAGATAATGCCATTCATGAAACTCCATTTATGCAAACTGACCTATCCGCCATAATGGATTGAGATAATTATTAGAGTCTTCTCCTTTGTCTACCGCTTTTCCCACACCTGTGGGGTCGCGGGTGCGAACTGTGTCGCACATGTGGATTTGGCCCTGTTTGACGTCCGAATGCCCTTCCTGATGCCAACCCTCTATGATGGGATGTAATCACTATTGCGTGTTTCTGTGATGGTTGGTAGTGTAGTGTGCTGTGTGAATATGAAGAGGAAAGTGTTGGGACAAACACAAACACCGAGTCCCCGTGCCAGAAGAATTAATCAGAGGCGATTAAAATCGCCGACCTGGCTGGGAATCGAACCCGGGACACTCTGAACCAAAGGCCTCAAAGCTGACCATTCACCCAATGAGTCGGACTGAGATAACGATTAGAGTATTATTAGAGGAATGTTTAAACATGAACTAATTAATCTCCTCGAGTTGATCTTAAACCGCTGTTTAGCATTATGAAAGCCCAGGATAAGAGACTGCTGTTGTGCACAGGTCGACTGCAGTATTCTCGACAAAGGACAGGTACTAATTGCAGTGAGGTGAATATGTATTGTGCTTCTAATTAGCGCAGCCAGAGCCAACTCCCACTTCAGACCACCACAAGCGGAAGTGAAAGAAGCAATATAAATAGAACATGAATACAGGTTCATGACTATTCTTTGTGTTATTTAGCCGCTTGCATTGATGTTCGAATTATACATACAATTTGACAGCGTTTATGTGCACATACTGACAGATGTCCACCGAGCACAGAGTAACATCAAATTCAGCCTAGGAAGGTCTGGTCAAGCTACCACAATCCTTTTCGTTGGTGGCCTTATTGAGTCTTAAGCATCGGTATGATGTGTCACTACTGATCTTAATTTAGGGCAGTTGCCCAGGTGGCAGATTTCCTATCTGTTGTTTTCCTAGCCTTTTCTTAAATGATCGCAAAGAAATTGGAAATTTATTGAACATCTCCCTTGGTGAATTATTCCAATCCCTAACTCGCCTTCCTATAAACGAATATTTGCCCCAATTTGTCCCCTTGAATTTCAGCTTTAACTTCATATTGTGATCTTGCCTACTTTTAAAGGCATCACTCAAACATATTCGTCTTCCACGCCATCTCTCCACTGACAGCTCGGAACATACCACTTAGTCGAGCAGCTTGTCTCCTTTCTCCCAAGTCTTCCCAGCCCAAACTTTGCAGCATTTTTGTAACGCTACTCTTTTGTCGGAAATCACCCCGAACAAATCGAGCTGCTTTTCTTTGGATTTTTCCCATTTCTTGAATCAAGTAATCCTGGTGAGGGCCCCATACACTGGAAGCATACTCTAGTTGGGGTCTTACCAGAGACTTATATGTATATACTTTACATCCTTACTATAACTCCTAATTACCCTCATAACCATGTGCAGAGATCTGTACCCTTTATTAACAACCATATTTATGTGATAACACCTGATACCGTGTTTTGGTGGGATCGTAGAAAGAGGTGAAAGAAGGTGCGGGGTTTAACTATGATATCTGAAATTTGAATTAAAACTTTAAATAAAGGTTATATTTCTTGCAAAAAAACAAACTTAACAAATTTTCACTAGATGAAATAACAATGAAATCTCAGGTACAAAATAGCAATCTTGAAACAAGACTAGGAAAATCCAAGATTAGTGTATTTTACATATTCTGGGCTTCAAGCCCCTAGTTTACAAATTTACAATTTCAAAGTGGTATAATTTAGGCAAGGGAAGAAATTCCCCAATTCAACTGCACTTTGCTCCAACAAATTTACAGCCTTCCAGAGGCACTCCTCAATATTACAGTAAACTTAGAAAAGAGCTTACAGGCTCTCCAACATCCAACCATTTTTAACCGCCCGTTTAAGGCAACATTACAAAACCTTACACTCTCTGGCCTCCCTAAGCCCAATTTACAATTGAAATTACTTTTAGAGGGGTATTTATTACCCAACCTACTGGGCCTTCGTGGAAAAAGAACAGGTTAGATCACGGGCCCAAACACAAAATGAATGGAAGAGTACACTTGCACTCCTAGACAATGAAGAATAAAATCCTAACGGGGCTCTTGGCCCAGAGATACAGGGGCTAATCCCAAGCTACTGAGGTGACACGAGTAAAGGTTAATTTAATGCATTACGAAAGGAAGAAAAACAGTTACAAAGTCGTAATCACCTCAAACCAAGTTGAAGGGGAACTTGAGAGGGTAACGCACTCTCTATCCCCGATTTACAGTTTTAAGAAATGAAATTTTACATGAAAAGAAAGAAGTTTACATTGAACGGTTACATAGTTAGAAATTCGGACCTTCCCCTCGTGTAAGTCGACGGAGATGGCTACAGAGAGATAAAACTGATGGCCATTACCTGGGCTGATGAACTGCCTGGCGAAGAATGAGGCGCCCCGCCTCCTGTCTTAACACACACTCTTAGAAATTGGGAGATCAAATGACAAGGTAGCCAGAGCAAACGCAGTTTATATACACGAAGCGAAGGTTCGAGAGGATTCTGGACTAATCCGGACACACCCTCTCAATTTTATTGGTTAATTGAAAAGTTACACCCAGAAAAGCAAGAAGAAGCCTGTGATAGGCTGAAAATTAAGTACAGAAAATTAGTGATTGGTCACATTCAAAAGCTGGCGGAAAGAAAGGGAAGTGTTACCAACCCGAAAATAAATGAACATTGATTCAGTTATGAAAACCTAGAAACACCAAACTTCTTTAAATTATAAGTTCCTCCACCTTGCACCAGAGTGCATGACCAGAGTTTTTGAAATTACATCTATGGGGGAAAGTTTAAACTTCTTGAAGTAAACAAACACCAATAAATCCAGTCAGTTTAGGCAACTTCACAATAACACAATTACTTAATACTTCAGTAGTGACATCTTCTGATTAAAGTTCCAACTTCATGTAGGAGCAGTTTCGCGTTTGGTTGGATAGATATAGTTTTTAAGGCGTATCTTTTGAATGTGCGGAGTTGAGGTATACCTCCCGGTACAACCCCAGTGAGGTTTCTTTCCTTATGTTAACACCTAGATACTTACAATGATTCCCAAAAGGAACTTTCAACCCATCAACGCAGTAATTAAAACTGAGGACTTTTCCTATTTGTGAAACTCGCAACCTGTCTTTTAACCCCGTTTATCATCATACCGTTGCCTAGTGTCCATCTCACAACATTATCGAGGTAATTTTGCAGTTGCTCACAATCTTGTAACTTATTTATTACTCTGTGTAGAATAACATCATCAGCAAGCAGCCTTATCTCTGATTCCACTTCTGTACACCTATCATTGATTCATATAAGAAAACATAAAGATCCATTTATACTGCCTTGTGGAATTCCCCCCTTAATTATTATAGGGTCAGATAAAGTTTCGCCTACTTTAACTCTCTGAGTTCTATTTTCTAGAAATATAGCCACCCATTCAGTCACTCTTTTTTCTAGCCCAATTGCACTCGTTTTTCGCAGTAGTTTCCCATGATCTACCCTATCAAATAATTTAGATAGGTCAATCGCAATACAGTCCATTTGACCTCCTGAGTCCAGGATATCTGTTATATCTTGCTGGAATCCTACAAGTTGAGCTTCAGTGGAATAACCTTTCCTAAACCCAAACTGCCTTCTGTCAAACCAGTTATTAATTTCGCAAACATGTCTAATATAATCAGAAGGAATGCTTTCCCAAAGCTTACATGCAATACATGTCAAACTGACTGGCCTGTAATTTTCAGCTTTATGTCTATCACCCTTTCCTTTATACATAGGGGCTACTATAGCAACTCTCCATTCATTTGGTAGCTCCTTCATGCAAACAATAATCAAATAAGTACTTCAGATGTAGTGCTATATCCCAACACATTACCTTTAGTGTATCCCCAGAAATCTTGTCAATTCCAGCCGCTTTTCTATTTTTCAACTTTTGTATTTTACTGTAAATGGCATTGTTATTATAAGTAAATTTTAATACTTCTTTAGTATTAGTCACCTCCTCTATCTGGACATTATTCTTGTAACCAACAATCTTGACATACTGCTGACTGAATACTTCTGCCTTTTGTAGATCCTCGCGTACACACTCCCCTTGTTCTTTAATGATTCCTGGAATGTCCTCCTTAGAACCTGTTTCTGCTTTAAAGTACCTATACATACTCTTCCATTTTTCACTAAAAATTTGTATGAACACCAATTATGCTTGCCATCATGTTATCCTTACTGACTTCTTTGCTAGATTCAATTTCCTAGTAAGTTCCTTCAATTTCTCCTTACTTCCACAGCCATTTCTAACTTTCTTTCCAACCTGCACCTCCTTCTTAGTCTCTTTATTTCTGTATTACAATAAGGAGGGTTTTACCATTCCTTACCACCTTTAAAGGTACAAACCTATTTTCACATTCCTCAACAATTGCTTTAAACCCATCCCAGAGTCTGTTTACATTTTTATTTATCGTTTTCGACCGATCATATTTGCTTTTCAAAAACTCCCTCATGCCTGTTTTATCAGCCATATGGTACCGCCTAATTGTCCTAATTTTAATACGTTACTTTATTTCCCATTTATTTTAACTTCGGCAAAAACAGCTTTATGATCACTAATACCATCTATTACTTCGGTTTCTCTATAGAGCTCGTCTGGTTTTACCGCCATTACATCCAGGATGTTCTTCCCTCTAGTTGGTTCCGTCACTTTCTGAATCAGGTGCCCTTCCCATATTAACTTATTTGCCATTTTTTGTTCATGCTTTTTGTCGTTCGCATTACCTTCCCAATTGACATTTGGTAAATTGAGATCACCTTCTACAATCATATTCCTTTCCATATCGTTTCCAAAATATCTGATTATCTTATCAAATAATTCTGAATCAGCGTCAGCGCTACCCTTTCCCAGTCTGTACACTTCAAAGACATCAAGTTGCCTATTATTTTTAGAGATGAGCCTTACACCTAGAATTTCATGTTTGTCATCTTTAACGTTTTCGTAATTGTTCATATACGAACTAGAGCTTAGGTCTCCAAACTATTTTTATCAGTGGGCCACATTTGGCTGGGCAGGAAGAGGGAAGGGCCACATTAAAACGTATTTTCAGAGGACCTACGTGGTCAAAAGCGACACGCGCGTTTTCCAGCCGATGACCGTGCAGCAATGAAGGAAGTAAGATTGTAGTTTGAGCAACGCAAAGCCGTATTGAAGTGGTACCGGAAGTACGAAAACATTATGGAGGTACAACGGCAATGACGTAATGTGTAGGGAACTCAGCCACCAACGTGTACAACAATTTATCGTATTGGGGATAAATTTGTAGCCGACGGTACTGTTCAAGATGTGCATATGCAAAGGTCTGGCCGACCAAAAACATCAGGAAGTCCAGCTTCCAGCGCTGCTGTGTTGCAACATTTTATTACGTCTCCTCAAATATCTGTGAATGAGGGTGCACGTGAAAGCGGGGTAAGTCGATCAACCGTACGACGAATTCTGAAAGCTGTAAAGTGGAAAGTGTACATTTCAAGACCGCTGCACGCTATGAATGAGGACGACCGTGATCGAAGGATGGAGTACTACGAGTGGTTTGAAGGCATGCTTCGCGAGGATGAACGGTTTGCAGGGATGGTTATCTGGTCTGACGAGGCGCAATTCAAATTAAACGGCACTGTAAACCGCCACAACTTCATGTACTGGGCTGCTGAAAATCCTCATACTCACGTGGACAAACATGTTAATCTACCCGATGTTAATCTGTGGTATGGTCTGTCATTGATTGGTCCATTTGGTCCATTCTTCTTTGAAGGTACCGTAACTGGTGAGCTGTATCTTCATAATATGCTGCAAACTTCGATTTTTACCTGCCATCTGAGAGATGTTTGGAAATGAGAGATTTTATCTACAACAAGATGGCTTTCCGCCTCAGTACCAAATAGATACTTGGATGATGGATAGGTCGAAGAGGAACTGTTGAGACAATCTTTCAACTCCTTCTTATTCTTCTTTAATGCTTCTCAAGTCTAACATATTTTTGGCACCTACAGCAACTTACAGGCTATCGACGGAGAGATAGAATTTAATATTATCGAAGAAGCATAAATAACATCTTTTTAGTTTGCGTAAAAAGAATGTAACACAAAAATGTAAAAAAACCAGTCTGTGGCAAATACAGCCCAGCCAGATAGCCAGTATGTACTGGAGTGTCATATGACCAGTGTGACGATTTCTTCAGCCCAATTGCTCGACGTCCTTGACCAACTGTATTGCCTCTGATATCAAACAGCTCCTCAGTTGGCTTCACGGGGCTGATTGTACGCATTTCAGCTCTCAGTCGAAGATTAAAATCCTTGGACTAGCCGAAGATCGACCCCTATACACAGAGTAAAAACCAAACACGCTTCCCTTACATCACAGGTGATCAGAAGTTTTTTAATTTTTTTGTCAAATTATGAAGAATTTCTTTCATTTTACCTTACTTTAATTAAAGTAACATACATTGGAGTGATGCTTGTGGTTTGTTACGTCTAAATTGTTATTATTCGATATGAAATAGTAAAATAACATACTGAACTTCTCATCCTCTTGATTTAGGTCTACGCCAATATCTACAGTACTTTCTGCTGAAAATCACTTGACGATTCTGATACATTTTTAGTTTATTTCCATAGTACTAGAAGTTTAATTATTTTATAATAATTTGAAATGTTGTCACGTCCGTGGGATTCGGATTCGGCTCAGAGAATCACGTCTCAAAAACAACAACTTATTCTGTCAATAGCCATAGTACTGAAATATGAACGAAACATCAGAATAACCCAATCGTCGTCTTCGTTTTTCTCGTAAAGGAGGAAGGTAAGTTTATGAGAATAAGTATATAAGCTGTCCCTCTTAAGATATACAGTAGAAGGGTTTGTAACGTAGCTATATTATACACAATTTTGCGCACACAGAATGTCAAGGATGGACATCCAACTTATTAACATCAAATGAGTTAGAGGGTAATGTGAATTTGTGGGGACGATACCTAGACTCGAATCAGGTCAGTAAAAATTCCATCCTTTCATGAATAAAAAGCAATCGCATCTTAAACAAACTAATCCTCGGTTGAGAGAATCACGCCTCTAAAACGACAACTTACTCTGTCGTAGCCATCTGATTTCAAGCGTAAGAATATGTCTATCGCCGTGCATCGCGGTGATGGTTGGATGATACACACCCAGGGTTGGGTAAAATCGTAACTGAATTAATCAGTGATGCATTACAACTTAGTAGTAATTTGAACAAAGACTTGCATTTACCATCACAATGTAATAGTGAGCTGGTAGTTATAATTACAAGATAACTGTAATGGCATGTACTCGTTAACCAGTATAACTGTGGAGTATCTGTTCAAAAGCTGCTATTTCAACTTCCATTTCTTAAAAAGTATTTAGTCCACATACATTGCAGTATATGAATACTATCGATTGTCATGAGCAATCCAGACCACAAAGATGTAATTCCTTAAAAGTAGTACCATACCCGACCACGGGTACGTTCCATGTACCTTTTATTATACATTTCCTTGCGTTTTTCCACGAATTTCTTAAGTTGGAAATATCGCCTTTTGAACAGACACAGCAACAGAGTTCTAAATCATTACATTTATAAAAGCCGTTGACTTATGCTGTTTCGGAAATAAACTTAATCATTTTTAAAATATTTTGTAATATATTTAAGTATAGAAACTCTACACAATAGTAACTTAAATGTTAGGTAACTTAAATGAAAAATATAGTACGTATAATAATAACGTATTACTCTCTACAAGTTGATTTTTCCAGTCTCTGGAAACGTTGTGAAAATGAAATTATCCCACACCGGTCAATTGTGTAATATTTCTTCATATAATGTAGTTCCTTCCTCGTGAGGGATATACTCCATTTGTTTGAGAATGTCAACTTCAGGTAGGGACATAATTGATCAACCATTTTTATACGGAAAGTATGCCACTGCAGGCCATCAGTGGTAACTACATAGTCATTACTTACAACGTGGCTGAAGTGCGTATCCAGGCTGATTTTCAATTGGAACTCCTCTTGCTTGTGCTTAAGGGATGTAATAATTTTCTTGTAATATCTTCGCCACCATCAATTAAAGTCTATTACGGGATTATCAAAACAATTTGGGGTCAGTATTTCGAGCAGGTTTTATTTCCTCGATGTATGGGCTGTAAAGCGCAGCAAGAATGAGTTTTATAGTACCTGCATTAAAAGCTATTTTCCATGGCCATATAAAACTCTCAATAATAACCTGACATGCTTAAGCTAAATTCTACTCATTTAAGTCCGTTTACATGCACAAGTTTCACAAGCTGCTCATTTACAACAAACATTCGAAATGGTGTCCCCCTGCGTCAATGCAGGCATGACATCGTCGCACAAAGTTCCGTCATACCAGTTCGAATATTCCCGGTGTCGTTTGAACAGCGACGTTACACAGTTTGGATTGTTAATAACTTTTGACTCGATCGCTTCCGGAATATGGTTCCTTATCTCAAATTGATCCATACTTCCATTACATTTTAATCCATTCCTGACCAAAACTGTATTTTAAGTCATCTCTCCCTAGCTTTGCAGTCGCAAATCACACTGATTGATCATGTTTTTGCCGAGCGAGTTGGCTGTGCGGTTAGGGTCGCGCAGCTGTGAGCTTGCATTCGGGATGGAGTGGGTTCGAACCCGACTGTCGGCAGATCTAAAGATGGTTTTCCGTGCTTTTCCATTTTCACACCAGCCAAATGCTGGGGCTGTATCTTAATTAAGGCCACGGCCGCTTCCTTCCCTACTCCTAGCCATTTCCTATCCCATCGTCACCATAAGACCTATCTGTGTTGGTGCGACGTAGAGCAACTTGTAGTCTAATAATAATACGAGGGCGAGTCAATAAATAAGTCGCAAAACTGAATTGAGGCAAAAATAATCAAAGTAACTTTCTGACATTTATTTCACTTTTGCACATATTCACCCTGTACATTCAGGCACTTATCCCATCTCTTTACAAGTCCTTGAAAGCCAGCAGCAAAGACGTCCATTGGTTGCTGTCGCAGCCAACGTGTAACCTCATAGATTACGGCATCATCTGTATCAAAATGACGGCCACCCAAATTATTTTTTTTAGGGGCCCAAATAGATGAAAATCACTGGGGGCTAAGTCTGGACTGTACGGTGGATGTTCCAGTTGACACCTCCGCAAGACGACCAGGACGCTCCTTATCTCTGATGCTTTTCCTTCCATGGTTAAACGTCTGGATCCAATTAAACACAGCTTTCCGTGAGAAACAGTTTTCACCATAGATGGGATGCATTTCGCGATGCACTTCTTCTGTGGACAGCTCTTAGGCCCACAAAAAAAGCACAACTGCACACTGTTCTTCTCGTGTACAGTCATGCAACACATATGCCATCGTGCACTAACAGCCTGCGATATGTCGTACGACAAGCATACATATGGCGCAATCTGCTGGCAAAACTTGCGCGCGTCATTTCAAATGGTATAAGGCACACACATGTTTGCGACTTATGTATTGACTCACCCTCGTAATAATACAATATCATGATTTTCTTTGTCATTTCGCTACATGTTTCTTGCCCCTTCTTGAGATCAGGAACACATTTCACAAGCGATATTAAAGTCATCTGCATGCCCTTAGGGGAGTGGAAGATAACGGCTTCCCGTATCTGTAACCACGGTGCTAAGAGAAATAGAATAATTAGGCTTCTACCTGACCACCTTTGCCCCCAGGAATTAATCCAATAGGCTACTCATTTTAAGAGTAGGCTGAGCGTTACGTGGCACTTCAGAAGAGGAAAACTCGGTTATACATTTTTCGATCTGCTGAAGAGGAATCGAACCCACATTCTTCTGGATGCACCGAGCACTACCTCGGCTAGACAGACCAAAAAAGGCACAACAAAAATAACTGCTAACTGTAACAACTGACCGGGCGAGTTGGTCGTGCGGTTAGGGGTTTGAATCCCATTGTCCGCAGCCCTGAAGATGGTATTCCCTGGTTTCCCATTTTCACACCAGGAAAATGCTGGGGCTGTACCTTAATTAAGACCACGCCCGCTTCCTTCCCACTCCTAGGCCTTTCCTATCCCATCGTCGCCATAAAACCTATCTGTGTCGGTGCGACGTAAAGCCACTAGCAAAAAAAAAAAAAAAAAAAAAAAAAAAAAAAAAAAAAAAAAAAAAAGAGAAAAAGAAACTGCAACAACTTAAAATATCAAGTACAACAATAAATAAAGTAACAATCATAATAAGAACGCAGGAACGAACTAATCAGCACCAAAAGCCAGTTAATACTGTTTTGTTGGTAGATGCAGAGTGGGTCTCTGCCCACAAGTGGCCACGGCTCGTCCGTGGTCTGCCAACTGGTTCTAGGACATTTCGTACCATGGACATTTCGTACTACCGGACATTTCGTACCACTTGACCGTCTGATTACCTGCGAAGTATCAGCCGACGACTTTAAAATATTTAGGAGAGGACATTCCGTACCACTTGAAAGAGTGGGAAATATTGCGAAGTAAAAACAATATCCTAAATAATGTAATTCATATGTATATTCATTGTCCACTACTGGTGTTAACCTTCCGTCGAGTACAACTGATCTGACTGGCACACGGGTTAATTCTCATCTCGTATTTGTCATTCGCCACGAACCTGCTACGCAGGCGTAGCAGGGGGAGAGGTGATACTCCCACGTGTCGCGTCCCAGATGGCGGATAGGGGGGTCCTCACCGGCTTGCCGGCGGACTTGAGGGAAATAAAATACCTCTCGCGGACCAAACACACACCCCCTGTGGGTGGGGGAGGCAGACGAAGAATTCACCCACGGTATCCCCTGCATGTCGTAAGAGGCGACTGAAAGGGGCGACCAAGGGATGAATGAATTAGAACCATGAAACTACTCTTGATTCGTACCATCATGCGGGGAACACCATGGGTTGCATGTGCTTGCGAGTAGTATCACTAACTTGGTACGAAATAGGTTTGTGATTCGTTGCAGTAAAAAGCCTGGCCGGGTGGATTCCAGTACCCGTGCGTTGTACCCATGTGGGCAACACTGCGGGTCTGGGCGTAGCCTGTGAGTTGTACCACTATATGAGCGACACCGTGGGTCTGCGTTGCCTGTGATTAGTACTCACTATGTGAGGAACACCACGGGGCCCTTGGGACCGGCACCCGTGACTAGTACACCTAGGTGAGGAAACTCATCGGTTTGCGTTGGCTGGGGCGCCATTGTGTTAGAAAAACCATAGGTCTGCGTTACCTGTAAGAAGTACAATACGTGTGAGTAGTACCATCTTGAGTGGAACACCGTGAGTCTTCGCTCCTTCTGATTAATACCCCAACATGACACATACCATGGTTCTATTTTACTCGCGACATGTGCCATTCTGTGGGGCCTTAGACGTGGATTTTGCACCCCTTTAGACAACAAGCATCATTATGCTTTATAAGTGGTTCCTTGGTCGGTAATAATGTTATTTTCGATCAGTTTTAAGTCTGATCCACTGGTTTTTGTTAGGGTCTTTTTTGTTGGGTTCCTGTCCATCCATCCATTCATTCTTCATGACATTATTTTTATTTTTATTTTGGTCAGTGAATGCCTTTATATTTTTTGTTATTTCATTTCGTACCGTTAGGGGCCGATGACCTTCGATGTTAGGCCCCTTAAAACAACAAGCATCATCATCACCATCATTCGTCATTCGCGGAGGGGGAGGGGGGCGGCGGCTATATACGAGCTACTTCCACCTTTCAGTAGTATCCTATTTCCTCGTGACCTTCAAGCCCATATCGGCCAGTTCATCAGAATCTTTTATTTTACTTACTTGATAATGAAATAATCCAGGAGTTTATAAATATTCACAATAATGGTAATATTATCCATCCTGATGCTCGTCAGGCACATCGCGCCCGAACACGATGTGTATTTCTATTGCATTGTTATACTTCAAAAATTCGACTTTCTTGTGATAATAGGGCCTGTTTACGTTAACATAAGTGATAAGTATAGTGCGACTCGTTGGATGAATGGTCAGCGTACTGGCCTTCGGTTCAGAGGGTCCCAGATTCGATGCCCGGCCGGGTCGGGGATTTTAATCGCTTCTGATTAAGTCTTCTGACTCGAGGACTGTGAGTATATGTCCGTCCCAACACTATCCTCCTCACATTCAGACAACATACCACACTACCAACCACCACAGAAACACGCAATAGTGATTACATCCCTCCATATAGGGTTGGCGTCAGGAAGGGCATCCGGCCGTAAAACAGGGCCAAATTCACATACATACATACATACATACATACATACATACATACATACATACATACATACATACATACATACATACATACATACATATATATATATGTGTGACGCAGTTCGTGGGAAAAAGCGGCAGGAAAAGAAGAATAAGTTATAAGTATAGTTTAAAGGACTATTATTAAAATTGTATAGAAGTTTTCTTCAGCAAATGTTAATAATTTTTGTTCTGATTTATAAAGTGTTTATGTCAGGCTCATTACGCCCGTTGGCTTGGACATGAAATTCCAATTTGACATCAAGTTGTACGGATTGTCCTGGCGTAAATATTTGGAGATTACGGGAAAACCGTTCGCAGGTAGATAACGACCTAGGTGGTACGAAATGTCGTAAAAAATCAAGTGGTACGGAATGTCCGTGGTACGAAATGTCCGGACACCCTGCCAACTGTGCACTCTGACCGGCCAACCGTGCAGAAGAGGAGTGGCCACGGCTCTACCGTGGCTCTACACCTCTGTATTCGGGAGACGGGAAAGGACTGGACCTCACGACTGGTGTCCACCATCGGCTGTCCTGAGAATGGTTTCCTGCACTAAGGCGAACGCCGGGAAAGTTCGTAGTATAGGCCGCGGCTGCCAACTCCCTCACCTCCGCGCATCTCCGTTACAGTAACAAATCTCCTGGCCTGAGAGACGGCCTTACCGTCTACGAGGCCCGCCTCCATCTTCAGGGAAGGAATGAAAACAATTCAGTAGTAGTAATACTGTTTGCAATGCGAGTGGTGTTTTCAACTGACATGGTAGCGTTATTGCTGTGGCAACGACCTGGTGAGGAAAGTTGTTAACCGCTTTCCGTCTCTGCATTTGCAAAATTGTCAGACTCCATTAAAAGTTACGCTTGTGCGTTCTTCAAGCTGATATGTATCATCAAGCGAGTTGACTACACGGTAGGGGTCTGATAGCTGAGAGGTTGGATTCAGTAGGTGGTGGATTCGAACCCCATCATCGGCAGGTCTGAAAATGGTTTTCCAAGTTTTCCTATTTTCACATCAGACAGATGCTGGGGCTGTGCCTTAATTAAGGCTTCGGACCTACTGTCCCAATCTTAGCCTTTTCTCTCATCCCCGCCTAGCCGAAAACTTCGTATATGGTAGGCTGAGCGTCCATTGAGCGTGTCGTACCGGATACGATGTGAAACGAGGCCAGTATCATGCAACACCTCATTCAACCAATATAAACGATAACGTACCATTGCCATCTGGATTGATAATACACAGCAGAGACTCGTGATATGCCACGTCACTGTCAGACGAATGCGGTCGGCTCCATTTAATACCACGTATTACATCTGTTCTAGAAGGTAGTTGTGGGAATGTTTCATTTCTTTGTGTAATTCACTGGAAAGACGATCCGGACTTCAATATTTAATTTCGTCAGCCTTGTATAACAATATCCATATACAGTATATCTGTTAAAAGACTGGAACCTCTCAAGGTATATGTTCAGCTCTTTAAATATCTACGTTGAACGAGTTGGTTGCGCGGTTCGGGTCACGTAGTTTTTAGCTTTTACCTTAATTAACACAGAAGTATCAGCCATCACACCCCGTCTCCGGCAGTCCATGATGTCTCGGATCATCCAACTGCTACAGCAATGAAGGAATCCACAAAGAATATTAACTCCAACACTTTATGCATATCCAAACCTGCTCCTGGATGAGTATATTCTAAATAAGAAGTTTGGTCGAGATCTATCGAGCCGTTTCCCCGTGATGGTGGAACAAACAGACAAACAAACAGACGAACAGACTAACTAACACACACGAAAGCTAAAAATGATTGATACGGTCTTGAGTTAACCGAAAATGGATAAATATCTCAATAACTGGAGAAATGAATGAAATTACAGACAGCGGACCTCCTACAACTTTAGTTGTATAGATGGTATTGAAATTAAAAGGAAACTCGTAAACAGTGTGAAAGAGGCACTTCCCAAAAATAATAACAAAATAACGCAGATCTAGGGTTAATTAAAGTGAAACACATTTATTTTATAAGCAGGGAAGAAATCAGTGCAAGACTGGCATAAAAGAACAAATAAATAGGGATATGGGAAGTCAGTTAACATGCATGATGTACAACAACGGTCGAGTGAAAGGAAGTGTTACACAATCTCATGTTTCTTTAGTATACTTCTAGAAAGCACGGTAGAGGAATCTGTTTGGTAATATAGTATTTCTCTCACCACACAGCGAGCACAGCGCTTAAGATCAGATCCCAAAGTATTTCTTTCTCGAAATAAGTAAAATAATCCTCCCGAGGTACATCATCCGAATCTATAATTTCACCTTTTTATATAACAATCCCCACGGAGATTAAAATCCCCAGTAAAATCAAAGATGCCAGCGAAATCAGGATCGGATGAAAAGAAAAATCATGGAACACAAAAGAGTAAAAAAAAGGGTTGCCATAGTAACAAGAAATAAACAAACATGCGGCAGAAAGGTGTAAAAATAATGTTAAAATCCAATGTGTTCGAAAACAATCGGATCAGTGCTACCTTTCGCTCAACGTAGGAACAATAACATTGTAAACAGACATGAAGAATAAGGAAGGACACTGAGATAAGTCTGCAGAAAATAAAGAAAAGAATAATACACAGAACAGGGATCTCTAAATAAACAACACCAGCATAACTATGGCAAGCCAAGGAAGGATAAATAGGATAAAAACCTGGAGATTCAAGTAATCAATTGCATTGATTCTAAGTAATCATATTCATTGACTCTGAACTGAGAGAACCATACAAGGTAAAGTATGAATATTTTTGAAATGCCATTTATATGATATGAAAATCATCTCGTAGACTAACGTCTCCATCTTTTTTATTCAAGCCATTATTGTCCCCAGATCAGAGATCACCCCGATATCTGATCTGTGCTCTCAGATAAAGATCATGAGCCATTGACTGATTCTTGGCATGCTGTTACGATTCTTATCGTAACGTGTCTTGATATTCTATTTTTGATTCATTCTGCTTCGCATATTTGGCCTCTGAGTGTGTGTGTGTGTGTGTGTGTGTGTGTGTGTGTGTGTGTGTGTGTGGGTGTGTAGTATGGTTATCGGACCTGTGTTATTTTCCAGTATCTTATGGATATTTGCTTTTATCATTATTCTTATTTTATCTCGCTATTGTTTCCGGCTTGCTCAGTCGATTTACATGCTTATTTCGGTATTTTACTCTCATTTTACTTGTTTCATTTGACTCATGCTTATTTGTTTCTGTAACTATGGTAACTCGTTTTTAACCTTCTTGTGTTCCATATTTGTTTTCTTTTCTGCCAGCATTGCTTCACTGGCGTTTTTGATTTCTGGGAATGCAGTCTCTATGGAGATTGTTGAGAGTCATGTTTCTTTTTATAAAAGCCTTGACTTTATCTGGGAAGCCGTGATAATATTTTCTTGTGTGAAAGCTGCTACTTTCACCTCTTTATGACATCTGGTCCCTAAGAAAGAAATACTTTGGATCACATTTTAATTACCACTGTCTGGTAATGATTGAATATAACTGTATCACTTTTCATGATACCTCTGTTGCGGCAGTGTAAAATTTCATGAGATCCAGTTTGATGAGTCAAACGACTCGGTTGCGATTGATATATCTTCACGAACTATGCATGTGAGTATTCGACTCCCTGTGTTTCCCCGTTTTGCCTGTTCTATGTTCATATATTTTCTTGCTAAGCTTATGTTAATAAACCTTATTCGTTTTAATTGACCTCTGCTCTACGTTATTGTCTCTCTGCTTTGGGAACATGCCTTTTACACTTTGTTTCTGTAGTCTAAGAGGGCCGGATTCAGCTCCTGGCAGTTTCTAGTCAGTTTTGACCGATCCATAGTAAATAGGTAATTAAAATCTCTATTGTAAGAACTGGTACTACAACAACAAAACATTACAAGGCAACACATTAAATGACTCCGTATAAGTTACATTACAGCGGGCAAAACCCCCGTCAATAACTGATAGTAAACTAAAATAATCTTGGGTCTATTCGAAACATTAAAAAATAATATTAAGGAAACTGAAACAAAAAACAATTAACAACAGGCATCATACTTTATCACGGGACATATACTTTACAATAGTGATGTTCTTCGTAGAAGTGTTTCACGCACAAGTCCTTCACCGAGCTCGATAGCTGCAGTCGCTTAAGTGCGGTCAGTATCCAGTAATCGGGAGGTAGTGGGTTCGAGCCCCACTGTCGGCAGCCCTGAAGATGGTTTTCCGTGGTTTCCCATTTTCGCACCAGGCAAATGCCGGGGCTCTACCTTAATTAAGGCCACGGCCGCTTCCTTCCAATTCCTAAGCCTTTCCTATCCCATCGTCGCCGTAATACACATCTGTGTCGGTGCGACGTAAAGCAAATAGCAAAAAAAAAAAAAAAAGAAGCACAAGTCCTTTGTACACCAAGCACATTTGACGAAACCTGTATTCGAGCACAAAGAACATACCAAGCCAACACTGTCGAAGAAATACACTACCGGGTGTTCAAATTGTCCAGGATGATCATCAAGGTACCCATTGTTGTGCCACGAGTACTTCCCTTTGTTTTTGAATCGAGGAGATGTCAGCTGGAAATGTAACAGTGATTGCAACTTTAAGATGGTGTTTACGGCGGTGCAGCACGATGCCGGTATTCATACATCGCAGCCCGGAATAAATTTGTCTTGTATACGTTTTCCAAATCCGAAACCCATACTCGTCAAATGGCTAACAAACTGCTGTAGCGCCGGCTGGAATAGTCATAACTTCTACTTCCGTGCCATGAACAAGCGCATTGTGGCCAGAGAAAGAATCTAACAATAACATGTTTTGTCCATCGGGTAAACTTGGTTTCAAGATGTCATTATACCAGCTATGAACTTCTGCTTTGCCCATCTTTCCAGACATGACAATAATTTCGCGTGAAAATACTCTTTTCTTAACAAGGGAACCAAAAACACCATTTCTTTCCTTTAAAACGATTAGCAAAGGGCAGAGTAGCTCACCTTCTGCAGACACGGTAGGCATAATCGTGTAGCTGTGCGTAGTAGAGGGAATTGATTGGACCACCGTGCTAATCGACTGTTCTCCTCGGGGCGCTAACGTTCTGCCGTTGTACATTTCCAAATTAAAACCGCTTTGGTCGCTGTTAAAAACATGTGATGGGCTGTGTAACTGTATATTTTCTCTTACGTTTTCCACAAACATTTCGGCTTCCAACATAACGTCAGTTTCCCTATCAAGTTGTTTCCTTGTTGTCACGATAGTAATTTTTCGGGATGTGATTCCAAATTTGTTTTTGAAGTCGCATGGATCCCTCGAGAGCGGGCACCTTGCATTGTCCATTGTTTGATTGTGACGTCATGGATGGTGGACATAGGGCACTCAGCGTCAAATTTTTCCTTGCAATCCATCGCAATAACACCAAATTTGTCTCGAAGAGAGCCTCCCACATCCACAACTTTTTTCCAGGAGGACAGCTGTGCCTCACTATGCAAACGGCAAAATTTCTTTTGCACAGTTGCGAATTTCAGATTTTTCCGTTTTCCACTCCTCCAGTTGCTGATTGCTCTTGTTTTATATTGTAAGTCTGCGGTGTCCGTCGAATTGGCGCTGCCTAGGCTTTGTCCCGGTTATGGCTGGCTATAGTCAATATTGTTTTCGTTTTCCTCCGTCTGATCAGACCTTTACGTCAAACTTGTAACGTCCTCCAAACAGAGATTGTCACCTTCAAGACAGTAACTTATAAGCTCTGAAAAATAAAATAATAATTAAAATACATGTTGTTACATGTATATTAATTGACAGAAACAACGGAAAAAACAAACGAGAGAGTTATCGGTATCAACATAACAGACGGTCCAGTGTTGAAAATTAAAACCTAAAATTCCACATGTAACGCAAAAGATCACGCTTCAGTATACGTTATTACGGCCTACACTCATCCTCAATCACGTCATAAAGCTGCAGTTCCCGAAAATTCAGCGGACCTTCTCCACCGTGACTTCTGTGAGTTGCTTGAAGATGAAAAATAATATTTACCACGCTTAACGACATTACGCTTAAGGAATCGTCGCAAACGTTTTCATAAACATTTCAGAAAAAGTGAACTAACAAATACAATGCGGGAATTACAAAGGAGAGAGCTATGAGGAAGGCTGATAGAGTACGCAAAGTGTAGCACCGGTCCCGTTCAGCAGTTAAGCAGACGGGCAGGCGCGGGGAGAAGGGAAACGTGCGGTGGGAACCATGAGGAGGGAGAGGGAGGAGGTGCAGTGGTGTGGCACGAGGCAGACAGTGTGCCGGCGTAGCATTGGCCAGCAGGTATTCATCCCTGTTCGCGCGGAACTTGAAATGTTGCACCTTTTACGCCCCTTAGTTAACGCCCTAATGAATGTGGGCACCCAAAATTGATGATGACATATTGTTTACGTGTATCTCAATGTGTTTTCCAAGTTTCATCGCGATCGGAAACTTAACCATTGCCGATGTTCCAACGTTAGTCTCTAAAACGTTGATTTGGAGCGGAGAAAGCGACGTGGATTCACTCCAAGTTGCCAAGCGAAAATGACCAAAATTAAGATGTCGGGAGCAATTTTAATTTTTATGTATTGTGACGAAGTCTTAGAGTAGACACTGGCGAATTTACATGTCCAAATGATTTTAACCCGCACTCGTCATACGGTATTGGAAAAATACACTGTTATTTGTTCTATTCGTCCAAGGATTAAGAGATTTATTTTATAAGTCTTTATCTTCCAAAATGAAAGTTCACTCAGGTGCTATGTTTCCGACGATGTCGCAGAGTTTGAACAATCAAGTGCGTCATTTCAGGATATCCCTTATGTGAGCAACTGCAGACTTCAAACCTTCGTCATTAACAATTAATTAATTGCACTTGTAGTCCTTGTAACATTTCTTCCGTCAATTTCATTCCAATTCCTCTGCGGCTCAAATACGACTGGCATAATCTCCCGCCAAACATCCTGTATTCTTACACCCTGTTGGCACGTGAGAATGACGTCATTTCTTCATTCGTGGAAAGCAAAATACTCCCTTGCCTTTCCACATGTCTAGGCTGACCAAGAGAAAATATGAGTCGATCTCCTCATGCTGTTTGCCAGCCTGATTCAATTTTTTCGAACTTTTCACTTCCTATTTTCACGCCAGGCAAATATTGCGGCTCTCCCGTAATTAATTCCATGGCCGTTTCTTTCCCACTCGTACCATTTTCATATCCCATCTTCGCCATAAGATCTATATGTGTCGGAGCGAAAGCACATTAAAAATAAAGGAGCTCCCTTCCACTTGAAATACGACGTCTAGTGTATGGAAACGCTTCCCTCGGAATAGTTTCTTTAGTTTGGACAACAAATCGAAGTCACAGGGACTCATGTCCGGTGAATAGGGTGGATGCTCCTGGACCTCTCGTCTCCAATGTGCCAGGAACTCCCTCACAGGAGCATTTTGACAGCGAGCATTGTCATGCAGGACAGTAGGGGGATGCGTTTGGAAATGGGGGCCGTTTGCTGCTCAGTGCAGGGCGAAGATGTTCTAGAAACCTCCCACATGCCACCTTGATCTTTATATATGTTCGTTGTTCCACCTTCCAAAATACTACTTCAAGGAGGTCCAGTTTGACACCACAAACTGGCGGTTTCGTACTCGTTCGTCTGCAGTTCGTTCACTGACGCAACTACGTATAGGTGCATTGCGTAGCTCCATCTCCCCTCTTTATGTGCTGGCAATAGCAGCGCCCTCTATATCGTTTCTACCGAGCAAGTTGGCCGTGTGATTAAGATAGCGCAGCTGTGAGCTTGCATTCGGAGGACAGTTGGTTCGAACTCCAACATCGGCAGCCCTAAAGATGGTTTTCCGTGGTTTCCCGTTTTGACATCAGACAAATGCTGAGGCTTGTTTCCCAGTCCTTGCCCTTTCCTATCCTATCGTCACCACAAGACCTATCTGTGTCGGTGCGACGTAAAACAAGTTGTAAAAATAAAAATGTTCCTATGCAAAGTGACGGCAGTGTTGCTACTACTTCCTTTCCAGCCCTCTCAGTTGCTGACCAACCACTTGGGTGGGCTTTAAGTTGCATGCAAGGTACATCACGGTCATGTGCCAATTATGTTGCTCCCAGGTCACCTGTCACGTCACATCGGTGGACGACCTGCCGTAGAATGACGTTAATCCATTAACAAAAATGGAATGTTTCCCAGTATGTCGGGGATTTATTACTCTAAATGTAGGTAATAGATACCATTAGTTTATTTCCTTTAATTAAAGAGAAGATGGTTATCTAGATGTATTTTCACTTAAAACTCTAATCACCATCACAACCAGCACTTTAATTAAGGAGCTACATCCATTACTGGTGAGACGGAGTGTTTGCTGTTTACCATGTCTTCTATGGGCTAGAGCAGTTACTTTCATTGACCTGTCTCAGTCTTATCCTTAACTTTGACAATAGGAAGTCTCGGAGAGCTGAGCGCTGGATTTCTTACCCCATCTTCGGGGTTCGGTCCCAGATCAGTCCAGTAGTATTTGAACGTGCTTAAACTCGTCTCGGTAGATTTGCTGGTTCGTAAAAGAACTCCTTCGGGACACAATTCCGAAACCAAAGCGTCTGCGTAAAATTAGTTAGTAAGGCATAACACCAATATATTGGCAATATGGAAGTGACTGGGATATGAATAATGCTAAATGCAATCCCTTATATAGCGAGTCCCTGTTATGAAAGGCGTGGAAGTGCCGCTCATGGAGCCACTTGGTGGATGCATGTCAGTGGACTTGGCAGGCTAATATGTCATAGCGTCTTCTGACTCAATGAGGAAAGCAACGGAACCTAATTACTTCTTCCCGAGTACCAAGCAAATTGGCTACGCTGTTCGCGCCGTGTAGCTGTTAGCTTGTATTTGGGAGGTAGTGGACACGAATCCCACTATCAGATGCTCTGTAGATGGTCTTCCATGAATACCCACTTTCACACCAGGAAAATGTTGGTGCTGTATCTTAATTTAGGCCACAGCTGCCTACCTTTGAGTTAATGTGACATTAAACCCCTATTAAAATAGTTCCTAGCCCTCCACTTCAGTGACGTCTAGCTATATTTATATAGCTATTCAGTTATACTTTTCTGCCTATTGATATTTATTGATGGATGCAGTTTTTGTCTCTTAGCATACACAAGAGTAAAATGTTGATGATGATGATGTTTGATGTTTAAAGGGGCCTAACAGCTAGGTTACCGGCCCAGAGTAAAATGTAGCTTTCACCGAAGCCCCAGTCTCATTTATGCCTGTGACAGGGTGGCAGCACGACTAATGCTTCTGAATGTTACGAAAAGTGCTGCTCATAGGACCAGCCATCCTGCAATAACACTTTCGGGCTCAATGAGAAAAGCTATGGTCAGCTACCTCATTCCTCATCCCGCCTAGTATACATCATTTTGGTGCCGTCATCGGTTTTTGCGGCCACTCTATAACTGCATAATATTTAGTGGTGACATTTGAGAAACCAACCAGCCTTCGAGCTGATAACCTAGGTGGTGCTGTTGGGAATCCAACCAGTCTTCGGGTTGAGGATTCAAATACACGAAGCAGTATTAAGTGTAGGTCTGCGTAACTGAGGACGATCGACAGTCTAACGGCATTAGACTATACTTCTTCGTAAATGGGTATATAACCTAACTTCACTCTTTCAGTGTCCGCCACCGTAGCGTAACGGTTAGCGCGATTAGCTGCCGTCCTGGGTTCGATTCCCGTTACTGCCAGTGATTTAAGATGCGGACACGAGTTTACTTTACTTTCCCAGTATTGCCAGCTACGCTAGACAGTCACGACGAGAGAGGAGTTGTCGACTGGGTTACTTAGAACAGTAAGACGAGAAAGTTACGACAAAGGAGTATATTAACAGCTGTAGTTAATGTATGCTAGTATTCTGACAAATATCAAACGGAAGGTCTTGCATAGTGGTGTTGGTATATTGCTTTATTTTCTCTGTCAAACATGTTTTAGTCATGTTCCTGCATAATATTTCGGATACTTTGGTTAAATGGTTTTGAAATCGATATGCGATGTTTAAATTTTATTTAAATGGTATTAAATATCATCCAGAGCCAGTGGCGGCGCGTACTGTATGTTCAGTGGTTCAGTGAACCCCCTAGGAATAGATAAGTCTAGGTAAAATGATTTGTCAGAGCCTATTCCTTAAATTTGCTCCGTATATCAGCGCGCGTAGCGGTATTTTTGACATCAACACTCGGCTGCTCTCCGGAACCAGCGATGAGGTTCAATTTCAGGACTGAACGCGCGGGGCCGTGAGACGTATGGAGGGTGCGCATGGCGAGGGGCTGTGAGGAGCAGGGAAAACATAGCCCTGGAATCGCTGGCAACTGGACCAGCGATAGACACGAGTTACATCGAGCAGTTCCGAAATTAGCCGAAGCATTGTCAGAGCGCGCGGTTAAAATTTGCTGTATATGGTAGGTTTTGAAGGGAATTTAATTTGGCGATTTTGCCATTCTGATGTAATTAACCGCAATGAGCCAGAATATTTTGCTAACTACGGTTCTGATAGCATCAATAGGCGTAAGTGGCCTAAGTTTATGTAATCAAATGAAACTTTTCATTAGTAATACGTGTTTTATGAAAAGTAAACAGCAAAATACGTCAACAAATAAATAACAGCAGTCTGCCTAACACGTTCTTGAAGAAGTTATTCCTACGTAAGCAACGTCTTCAAAATGAGGGGAAATTGGATCAGCTTAAAGTAATTGCACCTCATGTCCTCTGCCTTTCATTCTTCATTGTTTTGGTAACTTCTTCGAGCTGTAGCCGTGTCTCTGCAAAGCAAAGTCATGTTTCTAATCAAGCAATGTCACTATTTTACATCTATGTAAACATCAAGTAACAATAATAATCTGAACACGTTATTTTCCACAGCAGTGAACCCCCAGACGTTTTATCCACGCGCCGCCACTGTCCAGAGCAAACGTTATTGTGATCTCCATCGATTTCTTCATCTCACAAAATATTCGAACTTCACCTTCAACTTACTTTGTCATATTTTCCTTGGATATGAGGTCAGTGACATCTTATTGGGTTCTCACAATGGCAACCGTGGTCTGAATACCGGCCAATGGATGTGACATTTTCTAAATGGAAAATTGTATTCTTGTGATACGGATTCCACGTGAGTCAAGATCATAATTTCAAAACCATTTAACCAAAATATCAGAAATAACATGCAGCAAGATGACCAAAACATGTTGGACAGAGAAAATAAAGCAATGTATGGAGGAAAAGAAAGGACTCTTGGAAGACGTGGAAAAGAAGAAAACAAGTTCGTAGGCCACTTGTTAAGACAAACAGATTTTGGAAGATAATTGAAGAGAAGTCCTGGAGAAGAAAGGAAGAGGAAGACCAGGAGAGAAGTAGAGGGACTACGCAAAGAGCAGAATGAGTTTCAAGAGTTACAAAGAACTGAAGGGAAGGGCCGGGAATAGGAAATAATGATTACTGCGACAAGGTGTAGCCCTTAGATGATGATGATGATGATGGTGACGATGATCGGTTTATCTATTGCCAGACGGACTAGGCCGGACTGAGTGGTTCGGACGATAAAAGTGCTGGCTTTCTGAGCCGAAGTTTGCGGGTTCGACGCCGCCTCAGTACGATGGTGTTTGAAGGTTCTCAAATACGCCAGATTTATCGGCAAGTAAAGAAATCCTGCAGGACGAAGTTCAGGCATCTCGGCGTCCTCGTAAACCGTGAAAGTACTAATGGGACGTAAAACCGATAATAATAATAATAATAATAATAATAATAATAATAATAATAATAATAATAATAATAATAATAATAATAATAATAATAATAATAATAATAATAATAATAATAATAATAAGTTCAGACTAACTCGTGAATTCCACAATTCGACTTTTCCACGTTCGAATCTCAAAGGCGGCAGACTTCGAGTATGTTTATCCTTCTTACTTGCCCACACCTGTCTCAGATAAATGTCTTTGGCCCCTAAACTTGGCTGATTCTTAAAAAACAATATTTGATTTTTTTAAGTTGTCGGTCTCTTGAAGAAGAAACCTTTGCATTTCTCCCCCATTTCTATTAAAGCTAACCGTTATGTTGCATTCCGAGTTGCAGTGAGGAGAGCACTGCCGATACATCTTTTAACTCCCATGTTGGCAGCATGTTTCATGATATTAAATTTCATATTACCGTATCGTGAGAGTCTCTTCTTGAACCTTTCGGAGTGTAATTGACTAATATTTTTTGTTTAGGATTGCAATATAAAGCAAATAGATAGTGGCATGTACACGAATAATGTATTTTAAACATATGGCACTACAGTCCTGGTGGGTCTTGGCCTACCAAGCGACCGCTACTCATACTGAGATTGTGCATATTACGACGTATCGCATGGTCAGCGACGAATCCTCTCGGCCGCTATTCTTGGCTTGCTGGACCTTAGATAGCTCCTCAGCTGTTCTCACGTAGGCTGAGTGGAACTCGAACCAGCCCTCAGATCCAGGTTAAAAATACAGGCACAAACATGTGAGTTACCGTCCTGCTGGGTTTTGGTAACAACGTGTTCAATTCTTACATTTTTAAACCTTGCGTAATTTTGTCCATATAGGTCGTATGGAAATCGTTTTGGTACGACCATCTCGGTTTCAAAGATAATTTTCTAACACTACCCCTCACGAAAGGGTCAGAATTTATATATACATGATCAAATCGGCGATTAAAAAAAAATCCAACTGAATGTTTGGGCCCCCTTTGCCGAGAATTTTTTGGGGGGTTCGGACTATTTTCTAAATGTACGAATGTGCGTCAAATTATCTTTCTTTAAATATCTTAAAAACTTTCGTACGCATGCCATTTGATTTCGGAGTTAATAATCCCAATCGTAACTTTTTTAAAGCCAACCTCAACCCACCGAGTGCCATATTTTGTCTCATGCCCCACATTTCCATTCAAATGGTACTTCATCTATTTGGATCGGAGTAATAAGCCCGAATGTGAGCTCATGATTTTGTTTACATTAAGGTATACGTGCATTTGGACTTTCAGGAAAATCTTAAGCCCATGACAAGTATAGGTCATCACTTTGGAAAAATATAACTTATCCGACTTGCGATGCGTTCTTATGTTGAGACCCAATTTTGAAACCCCCAACGAGCTTGGCCTCCTCGGGGAATTCTGGGAATTTTCAATTTTTTTTAGGGTTCCTACGGGCATCAACTTCTCTGGCACCAAGTTTTATGTTTGTAGGATGCCTGAAAGTGCTTCATTAATTCATTTCTATTTTGATGTTCAAACCGTTACATGTAGATCGCTTCACACCCAGTTCCGTTTATTAGTATCCTTAATATCTCGAAAATTTCCCTCAATATTTTCTCGAGTTTTGATGTTAAAACTTAATATGGACTTTCAGGAAACTATTAAGCTCATAAAAGCTATAGGTCATCGCTTCGGGAAAATACTGTAAATCCCACTGGGTGAAAGAAATGCTTACACTTACGTTCTTATGCTGAGCCCCAATTTTGAATCCCCCACCCAGTCTGGCCGCCTCGGGGAATTCAGGGAATTTTCGATTTTTTAATGCATCTTACGGCATCAATTCTCGGATACCAATTTAATGTTTGTAGGATGCCTGGAAGTGCTTCATTAATTCATGTCTATTCTAATGTTTAAACCGTTACTTCTAAATAGCTTCACACCCAGATCCGTTTATTAGTATCCTTAATATCTCGAAAATTTCCCTCAAAATTTTCTCGAGGTTTGATGTTAAAACTTAATTTGGACTGGACTGTGACTGGCAGTAGACAAGAGGGCCTGTCATTGTAATGAGAAGTCCCCAACTCGACTGTGACTGACCGGAGAAAGGTTGCTTGACATCATAATAATTGTAGGCCCCCTTGCCTGTCGCAATCGAGTTGGGGATCCGTCATTACCTTGGCAGGCCCTCTTTCCTATTGCCAGTCACATTTTAAGGATACTATGGAACTCGATGAAACTCGATTTGAAGCGATCTGTACAAAAGTATAAAAATGAAAATAAACATAGGTCTTACGGCGACGATGGGAGAGGAAAGGGCTAGGAGTGGGAAGGAAGTGGCCGTGGCCTTAATTAAGGTACAGCCCAGCATTTTCCTGGTGTAAAAATGGGAAACCACGGAAAATCATCTTCAGGGCTGCCGACAATGGGGTTCAAACCCGCTATCCCCCGAACGCAAGCTCACAGCTGCGCGCCCCTAACCACATGGGCAACTCGCTCAATGCTATTGTAATCAAAACGCCCCAGTTCGACTGTGACTTGCAGTAGGACAGATGATCTGCCATTATAATAAAAACTTCCCAACTGCTTTGTGACTTGCAGTAGCAAACAGGCGCCTGCCATTATAACGAAAACTTCCCAACTCGACTGTGACTGGCAGTGGGAACAGGGGCCTACTACGGTAATGAAAAATACCCAACTGGACTGTGACTGGCAGTAGACAAGAGGGCCTGTCATTATAATGAGAAGTCCCCAACTCGACTGTGACTGACCGGAGAAAGGTTGCTTGACATCATAATGAAAACACCCCAACTCTATTGTAACTGGTAGTAGGCAGGGGGCTGCCATATAAACGAAACTCCCCAACTCGACTCTAACTGGCAGTAGGAAAGAGGGCCTGCCATTATAATGAAAAATCCCCAACTCAACTGTCACTCGCATAATAATGAAAACTCCTCAAGTCGATGTTGACTAGCAGTAGGCATTGGGACCTGCTATTGTAATCAAAACACCCCAACTCGACTGTGACTGGCAGAAGGAAAGATGATCTGCCATTATAATCAAAACTCCCCAACTGCTTTGTGCCTGACAGTAGCAAACAGGGGCCTTCCATTATAACGAAAACTCCCCAACTCGTCTGTGACTGCAATGGGAACAGGGGCCTACCATAGTAATGCAAAATACCCAACGGGACTGTGACTGGCAGTAGGTAAGAGGGCCTGTCACTATGAGTGAGAAGTCCCCAACTCGACTGTGACTGGCCGAAGGAAGGTTCCCTGACATCATAATGAAAACACCTAAACGCTATGGAAACTGGCAGTAGTCAAGGGGGCTGTTATTATAATCGAAACTCCCCAGGTCGACTATAACTGGCAATAGGGAAGGGGGCCTGCCATTATAATGATAAATCCCCAACTCAACTGTCACTGGCAGAATAATGAAAATTCCTCAAGTCGATATTGACTGGCAATAGGCAAGGGGACGTGCTATTGTAATCTAAACGCCCCATCTCGACTGTGACTAGCAGTAGGAAAGACGATCTGCCATTATAATATAAACTCCCTAACAGCTTTATGACTGGCAGTAGCAAACAGGGGCCTGCCATTATAACGAAAACTTCCCAACTCGACTGTGACTAGCAGTGGGAACAGGGGCCTACCATGGTAATGAAAAATACCCAACTCGACTGTGACTGGTAGTAAGCAACAGGGCCTGTCATTATAATGAGAAATTCCCAACTCCACTGTGACTGGCCGAAGAAGATTGCCTGTCATCATAATGAAAACATCCCAACTCTATTGTAACTGGAAGTAGGAAGAATGATCTGCCGTTATAATGAAAGCACCCCAAATCGATTGCGACTGGCAGTAGACAAGGGGGCTGCCATTATAATTAAAACTCCCCATCTCGCTTGTGACTGGCATTAGGAAAGGGGCCAATCATTATGAAAACACCACTAGGCCTACTCGATTTTGACTGGCAGTAGGAAAAGGGTCTGCCATGATAATTAAAACTCTCCAACTAGATTGTGAATTGGCAGTAGGCAAGTGGGCTTGCTATTATAGTGAAAATACTCCAACTCGATTGTGAATGGCAGTAGGCAAGGGAATTTACATGAGTAACAACGAATGGGGACCTTCACCTGGTGTTTCTCGGGTAACGCCAAGAGACATGCAATTTAATAAAATCTTACAGCGTGTAAAGTAATTAACCTAGAAATCGATACACAACGCACGAGGGCAAATCAAACGTAAATTACACTTCCAAGTTATGGACATTTATGAAACCACCTACACAAAGGCAACACGGCTATGACAAGATACAGTGTAAGTTCACTTTTCCACGTAGTCCCCAAGAGACTGTCAACATTTCTCGGAACGATCAACCAACTTTTCGATTCCAGATGCATAGAAATCACCTCCAGCGCTATGTAACCACCTGGAGACAGCTGCTTTTAGCTCCTCATCGTTTCGGAATCGACGTCCACAGAGATCCTTTTTCATCTTACCGAACACATGATAATCGTATGGCGCTACGTCTGGTCTGTATGCAGAATGTTGCCATACCTCCCACTTCAATTAGTGCAGCTGTTCGGACGTTTGGCGGGCCGTGATAGGTGTTGCGTTATCGTGCAACAAAATCACACCGGCGCTCAATTTTCCCCGCCGCTTTTCTTTAATTGCCTTACGCAGCTGGTTCAACGTTTTACAAAATGAAGCCGAGTTAATTGCCATGCCTTTCGGCATAAATTCCACGTGTACCACACCCTCCATGTCAAAGAACACTGTCACATTACCTTTCCTACTGAAGGTTGGACCTTGGCCTTATTTCGTGGTGGCGATGGGGTGCACCCATTCCATCGATGTTCTCTTTGTTTCGTGGGTGAAGTTGTTTCATCTCATGTGATGATTCGCCGCATAAACTCGTTGACCTCCATAGAATTCTGTTGCAAAAGTGCCAGTGACGATTGGAAACGTTGTCCCTTGTGAACATCGGTGAGCAGATGTGGACCCATCTTTGACATAGTTTACGGTATCAAAGGTGCTGGTGAACAATGGAGAACACACTGCCATACAAAATGTTCAGCATGCTGGCAATTTCATCCAGTGTTATGCGCAGATTCTCTCTAAGATCCCATTCACAAGGTCAACATTTGCAACGGGACTGGACGTTGCGGGCCTGTCTTCGCGATATTCGTCCGTGAGATCCGTGCGTCCGACGTCAAATTGCTTATACCACTTTATAATACCTGGTCGATAAATTGCACGCTCACCATATACAGCAGTTATTTCACGATGAATGTCCGTGCAATTGAGCTGTTTATCCCATAGAAATCTGATCGTTGCACGCACCTCCAATTTGGAGTGAACATCTAGTTGATGCGCCATCGAGCCTAGCCCGCTCTGCACACACAGCACGACAGGATACCACACCAATCTTCCTATCGGACGTGTCAGCAGTTACTGTAGCTTGCTCAGCATTGGGCACGGTCACGACACACAGCGTGCTCTCGCGGCGAGCTAGTGTGACTTACTTTTCGATTCGCCCTCGTAGAATTCAGCACGGGTACATTAGCCAGCTAGGATATAAAAGTAAGGCTAGCCACGAACGGTGAGTCAGTAATGGGAGTCATTGGACTGGGTCGACGGTAGTGCTGGATGCCGTCAGTGTCCCGCCGGAGTCAGAGGATCGTCGTGTACCAAGCGGAGTATTGTGTGTGTGCTGCCTTGGAGTACTGAGCGGAGTGCTGTGTATATACAACCGTGGACGGTGTGTATGTGTGTATGTGTGCGCCGATGCTGCGTCTGTGTGCAGAGCAGATGATGTGAGTAGAGTAGTACAGTTACGTTGTTGGGAGGAGTATCGCATTGGTTGTTAGCACTGTTGAGTTGTTTATGTTATTTGACTGCTGTATTTAGTCGTCAGTGTTTTTAGTTCACTGTGTGAAGCGGCCACGAGAATTGGCTGTGTTGACCGTGTGAGTGGCGGACTTTCTCTGGAGTCGAGCCAAGGAACAGTCGCCGTGTGCTGAGATGGTTAGAAGCCGTATGCTCAAATCAGTCTGCGTGCAGCTGTCTGCGTCTGACTGAGCGAATCGTGCGAGCAAAGTGAAAGACGTAGCCTGTCAATATGGATTATAGCCCGTTCTAGGTAAAGACTGCCCAGCTGGAGTCCTGCTGTGGGAGACTTGTAAATAGACGGCCATTTGTTGAGTGTTGTCGTTGATGGTTGAATATAATGGTGTATATATGTGTGTGTGTGTGTGTGTGTGTGTGGTGTGTGTGTGCTAATTGAGTCATCATAGATATAAATTAGGTCGATAACACAGATACTGTTATATATTTGACAGTATACTTACGGCCTCAAACACTTGATTAGCGGTTATCATTAACAAACAGCATCATATGATTTATCTGGCTACTTGCCTGAATGGTCAGCGTAATCGCTGTTAAGTTCAGTGTGTCTAAGTTTCGATTCCCGGTTAGACTAGGGATTTTAGCAGCTTGCAGTTAATTCCTTTGATTTTGATGCGTTCTGAAAGTCATTCTACCCACGGAGAAACAATGACAAATCCAAATCGGTCACAAATGTCTGAACAGACATGTGAGCATCTGTCGCATTGAGATGCGAGGCATCTTTAGTTTGTAAATTCATTTCTTGCTGTGGTCAGTGATGAAGGAGTAGTGCTAATGGCCTGGAGACTGAGTGCTTGTGTTTGTCTTGATACATACCTGTATGAATGTATGTTTGGCGTATGAAAGAGCATTCGGGAGTAAAACTAGGCAGAATAAACTTGTTGTCCCGGGAGAAGGTATCACACTACTTATGTTTAAATAAACAGACATAAGTTCTTATTAAAATATGAACAAGAAAGTCGATAAGACCGGAAGCTAAAATCAGAAAAGAAAAAAAAATGCTTGGGTCATATTTAGGTTCTTGTCCATGCTATTAGGCTGGTGAAATGACAAGAAAAGATATGTTGAGGAGTCATTCTCATCAGAGCACATATTAACTGAGTCTAAATTCCTCGGAGAAGATGGATTATTATTATTAATGTTAGACCTCTCCCAAGGTAGACACGAAAAGCAAGGCTATTAAGATTGTATCGTTACTAAAATTAGCACTGCACATTCGCTGCATTACCTTTAACATGACATTTGTTCCGTCTGCATCTAAATGAGAGGTAAATGGGACACCAATGCGTCAAGTGCAGACTGAAACTTGGCTCAATATTCTGGCGCTCTGTGACAGCTGTACTGATATGCGAAATTGACTTACAATTCCTTTCGCAAACGAAATGATTAATCTTTACCTGGTGGAGAAATTTGAGGAAATGATCAAACCAACATTTTATTTTATTTTAAGGAAACAACATTCAAACCAAACTCCTAAACCAAGTGATAGCTGCTTCCACGTGCCAGATTTCGATGACAGGTGTTTTGGTGAAGTGAGACCTACCGCGTAAGACGATAGCCAGTTCCAAACATTTTTTAACTTGTTAATGTGCCACTAACTGCTTTTATGGTTTTCGGAGACGTCGTATGCCTGAATTTTGTCAAACAGGACTTCTTTTGCGTGCCATTTAATCTATCGATATGATGCCGCATATTTGCAGCCCTTCCAGTAGTAGTACAGGATTGTATGTTCTAAAACAATGGGTGCTGAGTCAGCATTTTCCCACGAGGTCACTGACCCCGAGTTGAGTAGTAAGGCTAGGGGTTTTGACCCGAGATCATTGACCCCTAGTTGAGTAGTATGGCTACGATGGTTGGAATTTGCGTACGAGAGCAAGCCTAACCTCACAGACTCCATTGGAGGGGCCTAATTGATAATCTGTGGTGCTTTTGACCCCCTTGACGTCATACACATACGTACGAGGGCAATGCTAACCTCACTGAGTGTTTTTGCCTGCTAGGTGAGGTCATGACTTCATACCCTTACGTACGACGGCAATGTTAACCTTACCAGCCATCCTGGATTGTTTGAGACTGCTAGATGATGATATGATGTCATACACTTTCGTACGAGGGCAATGCTAACCTCACGGGTGACTTTGGAGGAGCTGAATTGAACGGGCGTCCCATGGACGAGCCGAATCGGAAAGATCACGGACACCTTACGTACGAAGACAATGCTAACCTCATGGACCCCTTTGGAGGAGCCGAATCGATCGGGCGCCCATGGAGGAGCTACAGATGACCTGGAGATGAGGTTAAGACGTCATTATGACGTGTTAACCTAACCTCACACACAGAGGTTCCCCTTGGTGGAGTCTAATCGGATATGACGTGTTAAACTATCCTAACCTCAGACGGGTTCCCCTTGGAGGAGCCTAACTAGTGAGGTGACTTGTTGGTGTGTTAACATAACCTTGGTCAAGAACGGTAACCTAACCTCACACAAGCTCTTTGTCGTCTCCCCCGCCCTGGAGTAGTGACAGGGGTGTGATGTAATACGCGCGGGCAATTTAAAAATGCATCTTGACTACGAACAGGAACCTAACATCACACAGGCTCTTTGTTGTCTTGCCCCTTAGAGTAGTGACAGAGCTGTGACGTAATAAGCGCGGGTGATTTAAAAATGCACACAACCGAACTCGTATGCCTTCCCCTGACAGAGCTGTGACGTCACACCGGCAGCGTGAGTGATTTGAAATGCGGACTGATGACTAAGGGTGTATGACGTGTGTCCATTCCTTGTCTCGTTTCTCTACGGTGTCGTTTTTTTTTGTGATGAGATGAATCTGTTAAGATCGATTACCGGATGCCCTTCCCGACGTCAGGGAAGATGAAATGAATGTAATGATATATGGAGAGAGGGTGAAACCCGATAGTGGCACATAGCCTTCTCCTGTCGAACAGCATCGAGAGGTCTGCTCAAGGCTTTACATCCCCATCCGACGGACAAATAACCAACAA
The DNA here is from genome assembly GCF_040414725.1 of Anabrus simplex. Lineage (NCBI taxonomy): Eukaryota > Metazoa > Arthropoda > Insecta > Orthoptera > Tettigoniidae > Anabrus > Anabrus simplex. Next base: position 1,478,625,995 of record NC_090265.1, on the reverse strand, counting down.
CAGCTTTATATGCCCTGACTGCGGAGAGGATTGGAAGGCTTTTGGGCACACAATCTAGTAATTAGAAAGTGTATACTACCACCTACCTTACCCTGCCATCCTCCTCCTCTAACGCATCTTTACTTAGTTGTCCACATAAACATGCAGCGATCACGTCGACATGGTTATGCATGTTTAGACTTGTTCATTATCAAGTTACTCTCTAGTAAACTCAAGCCTTTATAGATGGTATAAGTGTGAATATTTTCTATAGGTGTGAGGAGGCAAAGGGAATGCAATAAGTAGAACATTTTGAATTTAATGAAATATTTATTGTGTAATTGTTTACAAAATTAAACGAACTACTGCCGGTTATACAACAGTCTTGGTTATGCTACCGACAAGGTTGCTGTACACCTTAATATCTTACTGTGAAGAGGTAGCATGCTTCCAAAATTGTAATGCCCCCTGCGACATTCAAATTAAACAAAACATTTATTTTAAAATTAAGTGTTCAAAATATATTACACAATGCAAGTTATGCATCGCAAAGAAGATAATGCAGTTCTTACCTTAACGTCATCGATGTGTTTAGTTCTTTTCTGAATCATTATCAGGTACTGAAAAGAAGGGAAAGCAATGGGAATCATGAATTGTTAGTTATTGACATTCTGTTTTCACTTAACGGAATATTACCAAGGGGCTCACAATCGACATCGTAGTGTGGAGAGGCAGGATGCCACAAAAAGCATCTACGAAAGAGCAGCGTACGTAGATAAAATTCCTGGCGATAAACACTGAATCAGATGTTTTGGAATCTGATATAAGGATCTATGTTCATAGAACATCTAAACAGTCTCACTTACTTGAGTGAGGTAAATAAGATATAGCGTATTAGGCGAACAGCATGCACATTCACAGTTTTGTTTGTTATCAAGACGATTGTCTGTAACCGTATAGTCTTTTTCTTCTTTCTGATCCATAGTTAACGGTGTAGAAGCACACACTAATGTTCATGGTAAAGGGCTATCCTTACTTATAGTCTTTAACAATATTCGTAAGTGACATCACTGATATGAATAATACACAGCTACATTCTTCAAACTGGGCAGACCTATCAAAGTTAGTCCTATGGCATGAGAGTACATCTCGATAACGGCATGCTGGATTGCTATATCCAAATAACAGGCATAAGAACGAACGTTCTTGGCGAAGTGTTCCCATCCTCGTATATAGGCCTACAGCATTTATTACGTACGCGTACGCTCCTGTCGCCTAGCGACAATCGGTCCATCAAGTCGATCCAATCTTGGTGCGGCTTTGGAATTTAATAAAATTACGTAAAATTACTCATAATAATAAAACAACCTATCCGATTTCGTTCAAACCACTTCATAATCCCTCTCAGATGTAATAAGAACAAATTGTGAAAATCTCAGCGAAATCGGTCCAGTAGATTTTTCTTTTGTTATTTGCTTTACGTCGCACCGACACAGATATGTCTTATGGCGACGATGGGATAGGGGAGGCCTAGGAATGGGAAGGAAGCGGCCGTGGCCTCAATTAAAATACAGCCCCAGCATTTGCCTGGTGTGAAAATGGGAAACCACGGAAAACCATATTCAGGGCTGCCGACAGTGGGATTCGAACCCACTATCTCCCGATTACTGGATACTGGCCGTACTTAAGCGACTGCAGCTATTGAGCTCGGTCCAGTAGACTCTAAGTCTATTAATCCCAAATATACCAACATCCAATTATATATATTCGGCGCTGTGTAATTATTTGAAAAACTGAAAGTACTTCTTTCGAGAAAATGGAATGTATTCAAACGTACTGTGCTTCATTTGCCACGCTTGAGCTACCCTGTTGGATTGGACCACAAACCAGGAGGCCAAAGAAACATGAACTGTTGACATATAGAGTTTCTTCACCTTCTTCTGACTAGGGTTGGGCACTATGTCCCTATTTCGGCACACTGTACCGGTGCACAGTTATGTTCCGCTGTTCCAGAACACCGAGTGTCAATTGTTCCGAAACATTCTCAAGCGAGACCGAGACACTGACTCGCTGTCCCGTCACAAGCGTCACTAGCACTGCCCTTCGCCTACTAGCTGAACTGTGGAGTGGGCGTACGGGACACGGGACTGTAATTGCGCAGTAGAGAGAACTTCGAGAGGCAACATTACATGCTCCGCGGCAGCGGTAATGTGCCTGTACCGAACGTGCTGTGTGGTGTGTGCTGTGTGCCTGTGTGTAATTATGGCCATGTCCAGAATAAAGCTGCACGTAGCGTGAACGAACAGTCAGAACACTGAAATTCGCACCCAATAAACACGTTTAACGGCTGCTTTTAGGTTAAGATTTTTCCGGTCAATATGAAATACAAATAACACGGTTACAATGGCAGTGCAGGTGTTTAAAAGTAACTAATTCAAGAATATTTTCACCAGTTGAATGTATTGGCCTGTATTGTGAGTGATTAGGGCCAGGATAAAACGTCACGGCACGTGAGAAAGCAATCATGACTCTTAATGAAATTTTCACCCAAAAATATGTCTAAATTTTCTTTTTAGGATAAGAATGATTTCATTCATTCTGAAATACACCTGTCACAATTACACTGGCAGTACATGTGTTTACAAATGTCACAATGTTATTTTCACATATTAAAAGTATACTCGCACAGTTGAAGAAACATTCGTCAGTACTCTGTTCACGTACACAATATACACGCAGAACACAAAAATAAAAACTATGGGATGCTTAAGTTTGAAATGTCTTGTCATTGTGCCGGTTGAAGATCCCTTTGCAGACAAAATAGAAGAACATAAATTGTATTTCACTTTGTCCGGTTTTCTTCTAGTAAAAAAGTCCTGAACAGGACTCCAATGCAACATTATGCAAAGTTTACCGTCTTTCGTACGGTTTTAATACTTTCGTGTGTTCTTTGCACTTCGAATTCCTTCCCTCTAAACTTCCATTCACCTTCCTTAATATCTCGAAAATTACCCTCAACACTTTCTCGGGGATTGCTGTTAAAAATTAATTTGGACGTTAAGGAAACTTTTAAGCCCAAGAAAAATATAGGTCATCGCTTTGGAATTAAAAATATAACTGGATGAAAACATTGTACTTTCGTGGTGTTACGCTCTCTGCATTTCGAATTCCTTCCCTCTCAACTTCCATTTACCTTCCTTAATATCTCGAAAATTTCCCTCATCGCGGAGCATGTCATGTTGCCTCTCGATGTTCTCTCCACGACGCAGTTACAGTCCCGTGTCCCGTGTGCCGGCACTCTGTACCGAAACACTCCGCCTCAAGCTCCTAATGTTGCGAAACAACTGAATGTTCCGGTCTACCCAACCCTACTTCTGACAGCTAGGTATTCGCTGAATTGTATATTGTGATAAACTGGATGATTTAACATACCAAACCAAACCAAACCAAACCAAACCAAACCGCATGGCGCAACAGCCCCGAAGGACCATGGCCTACCAAGCGACCGCTGCTCAGCCCGAAGGCCTGCAGATTACGAGGTGTCGTGTGGACAGCACGACGGATCCTCTCGTTCGCTATTCTGAACTTCCTAGACCGGGGCCGCTATCTCACCGTCAGATAGCTCCTCAATTTTAATCACGTAGGCTGACTGGACATAGAACCAGCCCTCAGATGCAGGTAAATATCCCTGACCTGGCCAGGAATCGAGCCCGGGGCCTACCCTACACCGCGGAGCCGGCGATTTAACATACAGGCCTATAATATTGTCGTAGGTAACACGTAAAGGAAAAACGGATTTGCGATGTGTTTTCTTTCCTATCCTACTTCCCTTGATCTAGCCTTTCTCGTCTTTCGTAGTCATTCTCTTTCTTTCTTTCTTTCTTTCTTTCTTTCTTTCTTTCTTTCTTCATTCTTTGAAGGGTCGAACCTCTTCCTTTTTCCCTTCTGATTAGTGTTAAAAGTGGGCGGTTGCCTAGTTCTACGTCCTCTTAAACCAATAATAAATTCTACCACCACCACCATTATGTTCAAACTTTCAGTGTAATATTGACCACTAGGTATTTTTTGTTGTTTATTCATGTTTCTTCGTCTATCTCTGCCACTTTTCCCACACCTGATGACGACGAGGGTACAATCTGCGTGACGCATGTGGATCGGGCCCGGATTTATGGCTAGCTATCCTTTCTGACGCCAACCACAATTTCACAACCTCACCCATACATATCGACCCGATAGGTAAGGTCAAAACAATTGCTACATACAGAAATTTCTTCCACAAAGTTCAACTTTATTCCAGTTCGATTAAGTGACGTGAGAGCAGCGTCGAGTAGAAATAATAAACACCATTTTACAAACAATTAATAAACTGAAGAGGTTATAGACATGAAAATTGGTATTTGGAATCTTCTTTAAAAATAAAGTCACACATATTTTTTTGTTTTTGGAAAGTCCAATAAATGGGGGTGAACAGGGGTGACAAAGGGGGTGAAATTTTAAAAATACTATATCTACAGTATATCTTAGAAACGTAACAAGACGTAAAAATTGGTATTTTGAATCTTCTGTACAAGTAAAGAAATATGGATGATTTGCTTTCGGAAAATCCACTTAAGGGGAACTGAAAAATGGGGTAATGTTTAAAATGAGCACATCTACAGTATATATCAAAACCGTTACAGACGTCAAAACGGGTATTTTTAACCTCTTTTAAAAATAAAGGAACATGTATTTTTTGTTGCCATTGATGCTTTCACTTATAGACATGATATAAGCCCAAAAGCATATAACATGTCTACATGTATTTTTTGTTTTCAAGAGGGGGTTGAATTTTTGTTATTAGGATACTGATATCTCAAAAACTGTAGCTGTTACAGACGTAAAATTTGATGTTTGGAGTATCCTTTAAAAATAAAGAAATACGTATCTTTTTGTTTTCGGAAACTCCACTTACGAGCGGGTGAAAAATTGAAAAATTAGTTGAATTATTTGTAGCCTATGAGTATACTTACATCTAAAAATAACCAAAGATGTTACAGATGTGAAAATTGATATCTGGAATCTCCTTTAAAGTAAAGAAGCACTCATTTTGGGGGGGGGGGGAGAATAAACTCGGTGGGTGGGGGTGTTAAAAGAGAGTTGATTTTTTTAAAAATGAGGATACTTATATCTCAAAAACTGAAGATGGTACAGTCGTGATAATTGGTACTTGGAAGCTCCTTCATAAAGGAACACGTACTTTTTGTTTTCGGAAAAGTCACTTAAGGGGGAGGGTGAAAGGAACTGAAAAATATGAATTCTTTTTATGGGGATAATTACATTTTAAAAAAAATGAAGGTTACAGAAGTGAAAACTGGTATTTGGAATCTCCTATAAAAATAAAGAAACGCATTTTCGGGGGAAATCAAAATCAACTTAACGCCGGGTGTGGGGGTGGGGGGTGAAAAATGAGGTGATTCTTTTTACGAGGACACTTATATCTCAAAACTGAAGATGTTACAAACCTGAAAATTGGTATTTAGAATCTGTTTTAAAAATAAAGAAAAACGTCTTCTGTTGTTTCCGAAAAATACACTTAGGAGCAGGGGGGTGGGGTATGAGAGAATTGAAAAAGTTTAATTATTTGTATGAGGATACTTATATCTAAAAAATCTAACGATAATACAGACGTGAAAATTGGTATTTGGAATCTTTTTTAAAAACAAATATATATATATTCGCCTTGTGAGAGGACTATATTTCGCATGTACAGTTCTATGTCGCATGGTCATCTCAGCCCAGAAGGCAATACCACAAACATTGTTTACAAAGAGTTTCTGTGGCAAATGAAACTCAGTTTTTCGGTGTGATTTTATACTTTAGGGATTTTCAGATAATGTCTTAGTACAGTACCGAGGAACGATTACGTTATGAAATTACGAAATCCAGGCGAGCGAAGCCGCGAGTAACTGCTAGTCACTCTATATGAACACTTGAAGTAAACGGAACTTTAAGACGGTGGACTGTGCGGGGAAAACATCGTCCTGCGTTGATATCTGTGCTTTGCCCCAGGTTTCGTAGTCCCTACTATTAATTTGTCTGTCTGCAAATCTGTTCACACAACTTTCTTCAGCTTAGCCCAATACTTCTGGGATCACTGGAGCCACCCAGGCTCAGTTTGGTTTTGGCCGGAGGTTTAAGCCCGGATGCCATTCCTGACGGCACGTGATTTTTGAGATGAGAAGCTCAACCCAGGATCGACCGGAATTCAAACTTCAGCCTTGGCGGTGGGAAGCCATTAGCTAAGCCGATAAGCTAATCATGCCCCACAAATATGATATCAATGCTTATATTATATAATCGTCCGCCTCTCTGGTATAGTGGTTGGTGTGATTAGCTGCCACCCCAGAGGCCCGGGTTCGATTCCCGGCTCTGCCACCAAATGTGAAAAGTGGATACGAGGGTTGAAACGGGGTTCACTCAGCCTCGGAAGATCAACAGAGTAAGGGGTTGTTCGATCCCCACCTCAGCCATCGCGGAAGTGGTTTTCCATGGTTTTCCACTTCTCTTCGAGGCAAATGCCGGGATAGTACCTAACATTTCTTTTACAAGTTGATTTACGTCACACCGACACAGATAGGTCTTATGGCGACGATGAGATAGGAAAGAGCTAGGAGTGGGAAGGGAGCGGCCGTGGCCTTAATTAAGATACAGCCCCAGCATTTTCCTGGTGTGAATATGGGAAACCACGGAAAACCATCTTCAGGGCTGCCGAAAGTGGGGTCCGAACCCACTACTCCCGAATACTGGATACTGGCCGCACTTAAGCGACTGGAGCTATCGAGCTCGGTGGTACCTAACTTAAGGCCACGGCCTCTTCATTCCCTTGTCTCTCACTTCCGCCCTTTCTATCCCGTCTCAAGGACCCTGTTTAGCATAGCAGGTGAGGCAGCCTGGGCGAAGTACTGGTCCTCCTTTCCAGCTGTATCCCCCGATCCAAAGTCTCGCGCTCCAGGACTCTGCCCTTGCGGCGGTAGAGGTGGCATCCCTCGCTGAGTCCGCGGGAATAAAACCAACCCTGGAGGGTAAACGGATTAACAAAGAAAGATATTGTACTGTATAATTTCAATCATTTAAACACTGGCAGGGCCTATACTGAATACTTGAAACATTGTGAGACGTCTGCTTCAGACAATAAAAAGGAAAAGTATCAAATAAACAACAGTAAAGGCTTACGGCGGTTTCGAACCCATGAGTTTATGCTCCAAATGACGTGATGTAGAGACCACCAACTATAATTAGAACCCTAGTGGCCATTAGAAAAAAAATATTACAATGTTATTTCTTAACTATACTTTCCCCTGATATGAATTTTATTGACATCTGAGTTTCAACTGTAATGTCTGGTACTTGTCCGCCTCTGTGGTGTAGTGGTTAGTGTGATTCGAACTTCAGCCTTGCCGGTGGGAAGCCATTAGCTAAGCCGATAAGCTAGTCACGCCCCACAACTATGATATCAATGATTATATTATATAATCGTCCGCCTCTCTGGTATAGTGGTTGGTGTGATTAGCTGCCACCCCCAGAGGCCCGGGATCGATTCCCGGCTCTGCCACGAAATTTGAAAAGTGGTACGAGGGCTGGAACGGGGTCCACTCAACCTTGGGAGGTCAAGTGAGTAGAGGTGGGTTCGATTCCCACCTCAGTCATCCTGGAAGTGGTTTTCCGTGGTTTCCCACTTCTCCTCCAGCCGAATGCCGGGATGGTACCTAACTTAAGGTGACGGCTGCTTCCTTCCCTTTTCCTTGCCTATCCCTTCAAATATTCCCATCCCCCACCAAGGCCCCTGTTCAGCATAGCAGGTGAGGCCGCCTGGGCGAGGTACTGGTTATCTTCCCCAGTTGTATTCCCGACTTAATGTCTCACGCTCCAGGACTCTGCCCTTGAGGCGGTAGAGGTTGGATCCCTCCCTGCGTCCGAGGGAAAAACCAACCCTGGAGGGTAGAGGGAGAAAGAAAGAAATGAAGTCGTCAAGTAATACAAATGTTAAATAAATATATAGGAAAGAAATAATATATATAGTCGTACACATCTTACAGAATGTGCTTTGGCCCTTTTATTTGAAAATTCGATAGACCTGGTGCATCTGTTTAAAAATATTATTATGTAAAATCACTGTAATGTTTTCTTAGCTTTGATATTTTTTGCAGTAATTTACAACCATATTTCTGATGCAGCAGACACGATAGATATTTCACATTTGAACATACAATGCTGCAAACAATTAGAAAAGGTGTGTCAAAATAGTTAATGATTATCCCTTTTAATGTTAAACATCGCTTTGGAAGGACGTTTGGATAATCCGTAATTTGTATTCACGTGTAGTGAAGCGGATGCATACCGCTAGACCAATGTACAGTAGCTACGCACTTAGAGAGTCTCTTTTCAAAGTAAATGAATTCTGATATGCATGCACCACTCAACTAAAAATTAAAAGCACGTATTGGTGCTACCAGCATTTTTGCATGTATTGTACGTTTTAGTGGCCGTGATGAGGTGTGGCAGGTAGCCCATTAAACTGTATCTCAAGCACCGCCAGGTGGATACATTCCCATGTCAATAATAAGGTGTTTCCTAACAGATAGCAAGAAAGGAATATTGTCGGTGTGAGACCTTTCCACGCAGGCGAGGAAGTAATGGCCCATAAAGTCTTCCTTGGAAGAGTATTCTATAAAACGATATATCCTGTTCAAAGAAACCCTACAGTAATAAGATTTCTTCCGAGAAAAGAACTACTTCGATGACCGTAGGAAACATCGTTGTAGGTGTCAACAGGTAGGAGATTCGGTTAATTGGCTGAATAATCGGCATCGAGACCTCCGGTTCAAAGGATCTCGGTTTCGATTCCTGACCAGATCGTGGATTTTAATAACGTCTGGTCCTCTGACACAGTTCGCACGCTCGACTCGACCCGACCAAGGGGTGGAAAAGTGACAGCAGAAGAAGGTGATAGATTAGATCAGGGGAGTAGTGCCTTACGAATCACTACTTAGCATCCGGAGAACTTCATACTTTGTCAAGAAGAAAGCCATACTTTTTTGAGTCGACTTAGTTAGTGTAACTTAAAGTATTTTCAGTATGTCGGCAACACTAGTTAAAACATGTACAATACTTACCTGGCGTAGGGGTTACCGTGATCAAAACATGTACAAATGTTTGACATGCCTCACTCGATTGCCTACTCGTAACATCATACGACGGCCAGTATCCAGTAGTCGGGAGATTGTGGGTTCGAGCCCCACTGTCGGCAGCCCTGAAGATGGTTTTCCGTGGTTTAAAGTTGTGAAAAGAAGCAGGTACTGTTAATATAACTGCAAAGCTTTTGAAAAATGTTGGTTCAGACTTGAAGGATTATCTTTTTAATGTAATTGCATTGCGTTATGAAACAGGAGAGGTCCCAGATGACTTCAGTAAAAGCAGAACAATCGCTGTCCCAAAAAGAGGAAATGCTATGGAATGTAGTAATTAGAGAACGATCTCAATCGTATCTCATGCCTCAAAAGTACTTATAAATATAACAAATAACAGGATAAAATTTAAAATAGAGCAGTACATAGATGAAGATCAATTTGGTTTTAGACAAGGCAAAGGAACGAGAGAAACAATCCTTGCATTAAGAATGATACTGGAAACAATTTTGGCAGTGAACAGGAAGGTTCATTGACTTGGAAAAAGCTTTTGACATGATAAACTGGGACTGTTTAAATATGCGAAGAACGTAGGAATTGAATGGAACGATAGGAAGCTCACCTGGAAAATTTACAGCAACCAGTGTACAAATGCAGTGGTGTTTGTACAAGTATGGCAAGAGTTACGAAAAGGGTGTCCACTCTCACCGTAGCCTACCTTTCCCATTTCTTTATTGAAGAAGCAATATGTGTTTTAAAGGAAAGGACGAAGGGAATAAAGATAAATTGGAAAAGAATCTACAATATTAGATCTGCTGATGACATTTCCATTGTAGCAGACTCTGAGAAGGAATTAAATAGAATGTTAACTGTTCTGTATGATACATTGAAACATCACAAACTTAAAATCAATAGTAAAAAACCAAAATTTTAGTTGTGAGCAAAAATGGCAGAGGAGTTCACACAAACATAAGAATAGGTAATTCAAAAGTAAGGAATTAAAATAAGAATAACTCTTGCTAAACAGGCCTTTCAAAACAAAGAAGTCTTTTAACAAATATCCATATAAGTTTAGAAACAAGAAAGGCTTTTGTAAAATCCTTTGTCTGGAGTATACTACTTTATGGTTGTGAGAGCTGGACTATTGGAAAAGAGGAGAGAGATTCTTTGGAAGCAACTGAAATGTGGATTTGTAGGAAAATGACGAGGACATGTTGGATTCAAAAAAAAGAAAAGACGAATCTAGATGTTGGTTCTATAGGAAGACTGAGCAAAGGAGACTGCTGAAGGATATGAAAAGAAGGAAGTTAAAACTTGTAGGTCATATCCTGAGACGTAATGACTTTGAAGGAAAAATACTATGAAGGAAAGGAAGAGGAAGACCAAGGAAGACATACTTCGAGGAGGTGAGGAACTTGATGGTACTGCATGTAAAGACTACAAGGGAGTGAAGCGAACAGAATGATTGCAGCGACAAGGCTTAGCCTTTAGATGATGATGATGATACTTGTTGTTTAAAGGGGCCTAACATCAAGGTCATCGGCCCCTAATGGTACGAAATAAAATGGCAACATAAAGTTCAAAATCATCCACTGACCAAAATAAGAAAATGTCATGAAGAATGAATGGATGGACATTAACCCAAAAAACAAAACAAAACAATCAAACAAAAACAGTGGATCCGACTCAAAAAAATATAAATAATAGCATTACTGACCAAGGAACCACTTATAAAGCATAATCCTGAATCGAGGATGCTTGATGTCTAAAGAGGTGCAAAATCTAGGTCTAAGGCCCCTTAGAATGGTACATGTCGCGAGTAAAGTAGAACCATGGTATTTGTCTTGTTGCGGTACTAATCAAAAGTAGCGAAGACTCACGGTGTTCCACAGATGATGGTACTACTCACAAGTATTGTACTTCGTACAGGTAACGCAGACCTATGGTGTTTCTCACACAATGGCGCCACTCACAGCCAACGCAAACCGATGAGGTTCCTCACCTAGGTGTACTAGTCACGGGTGCAGGTATTCCCGTGGTGTTCCTCACATAGTCGGTACTAATTACAGGCAACGCAGACCCACGGTGTCGCTCATGTTGTGGTACAACTCACAGGCAACGCCCAGACCCGCGGTGTTGCTCACATGGGTACGACGCCGGGTACTGGAAACCCACAGGAGAACCTACTCTTTGCTGCTACTAATCACAAACCTATTTCGTACCAAATAAAGTGGTACTACTCGCAAGTACAGGCAACCCATGGTGTTCCCCGCGTGATGGTACGAATCAAAAGTAGTTTCATGGTTCTAATTCAATCATCCCTTGGTCACCCCTTTTAGTCGCCTCTCACGACAGGCAGTGAATACCGTGGGTGTATTATTCGGCTGCGTCCCCCACCCACAGGGGGTAAAGAGAGAGACAAACGAAGAAAGGAGGGATCCGTCCCTTCGAAAAATGAAGTAACGGACGAAGAAAGGCAAGGGCCATGAAGGGCGTGAAAATGAAAGACTCCCTAGGCCTCGATTGTTCTAATACCGTCGGGGTCGGAAAATAACAAGAGCTGACCAAGGGAGGTCGGACAGAATAGACGAAAGTGAGGAGCCGGGCACAAGTAAGTGGGGGCAATGCCAAGACTCGGCTAAGGGCCCCGTGGTCGCCAATCCACACTCCCAAGTTGAGAGCCTCTTGGGCCCCTTGTAGTCGCCTCTTACGACAGGTAGGGGATACCGCTGGTGTATTCTACATGTACGTCCCCCACCCGCAGGGGGTAGTGTGTTTGGTCCGAGAGAGGTATTTTATTTCCCTCAAGTCCGCCGGCAAGCCGGTTAGGATCCCCCTATCCGCCACCTGGGATGCGCCACGTGGGAGTATCACCTCTCCCCCAGCTACGCCAGCGTAGTAGGTGCGTGGATAGCTTTTAGTCTATAATAGTGATTGTTTACGTAGCGTGAACTTGTCGATGGTTGTCAATCGGTGATGTGAAAAAATGAGTGTAATAGACCTCCACTGTCACTTCAGTAACTTACGGCAATTTTTTTTATTGTACTTAGCTTAGCTTAACTTAACTTCATACTGCCACAGTTGTGAACAAGCTGGTGGCGTGACAGTCGAGTGGCACTGTCACTGGTTTATCACCAAGCCGAATGCGGCGTGAATGCCAGTCACTACCTGGGATTCTTAAAATGAAAATTTATTCCCTGTGTTTACACTGCTCAGAAGAAGTTTTGCATATTACAGTTTCATACAGTATATGATTCACGGTACCTCAAAAATGCTTACAGTATGCACTAGGTCAATGTCTGAGACACATATCGATACTAAATCCATATCAGTTTCTATATTTATTCGATAGAAGATATTACTTATGTTGGTCAGTTTAACATCACTTGTAAGGTCGGTGGTCTACAGTCAGCACGTGTGGGACTGAGGTAAACATGGCAAGTATATCCGGGTTTTTTTGCTAGGGGCTTTACGTCGCACCGACACAGATAGGTCTTATGGCGACGATGGGATAGGAAAGGCGTAGGAGTTGGAAGGAATCGGCCGTGGCCTTAATTAAGGTACAACCCCAGCATTTGCCTGGTGTGAAAATGGGAAACCACGGAAAACCATTTTCAGGGCTGCCGATAGTGGGATTCGAACCTACTATCTCCCGGATGCAAGCTCACAGCCGCGTGCCTCTACACGCACGGCCAACTCGCCCGGTTTAAGTATATCCAGTTTTGCTATTGATCGCATTCGAATTGTGACATTGCTGCAAGAAGAATGGCGCTCGTATTGGAGTGAATCAGAGTAGTGATGTGTCCAGAGTTTGGAAAAAGTTCAGGGAGACATAAACGGTTGCTTATCGAAAACGGACGGCGCATGCACGCAAAACAACTGGCAGGAAAGATAGGTATTTGTTGCTTTCAGCATGCCGTGATCCGATTCACGGCTCATTGGTCACCGCTCCTACTGCATCTGTGTAGTACGTGCTGGTAAGACAGCAGCAACAGCATTCAGTGCTCGCAGCTGCCATCTGGTCTTCATACTATGAACTCCTTTCTTAGAAAAAATGCTAGTTACTCTAATACATCGAAGGTTTCCGGCGACGCAGGGTGGGAAAGGTTAGGATTAGGAAGGTAGCAGCCATGGCCTGAATTAAGGTACAGTCCCAGCATTTCCTGGTGTGAAAATGGGGAAACTACGGAAAACCATCTTAACGACTGCCGACGGTGGGATTCGAACCCACCATCCCCCGAATGCAAGCGCATAGCCACGCGTTATTAACCGCACGACAACTCGCTCAGTCATTTTTGAAAATATGTATTTTTCTATCAGCTGAGGAGATGTACAGTAGCCCGCTGGTTTTCTGATTCAACATACTGTTGGTTAAGTTATTGCGTCTGTCCACATATGATTGAAATCTTGTGCAACGATGTGACATATGAACTGAGAAAATACTGAGCCGTTCTTCCCAATATAAAACAGGTACTTTTGAGTGGTCATGAGCATGACTCATAGTCATAGGGCAGGCTAGAGTCGAGTTTAATTGTCAAATGTCAACTAAGTTATAATACTAAGATTCATTAAACTAATAAATAGTATAACCTAATAGCCTACCTACTTACTAGCTACTTCAGAATTATGTTGTGACTACCTTTTTAACACTGCAAATAAATCCATCTATTATTTAAACCTCCCTGTAAGAAGAGGACAGTGAATGCAAATGGGTATTATTTTCAAATGAGCTGAGCTCGAGAGTCCATTATAGCATACGATTCTTTCAGTGTAGCACGGCTCACTGTATGTCTCGCTGCAGTGAGCCGATAAGGAGCCGTGCGTATCTTGTGTCTCACTGAGCCGGCTCGTTCACGATTCTTTCCGTGTGCCATGGCTCACTGTATGTCTCGCTGCAGCGGAAGCTCGGCTCTCCGCCACCCGCCAGTGTCCAGTGAGCCGATAAGGAGCCGTGTGTATCATGTGTCTCACTGAGCCGGCTCGTTCACGATTCTTTCCGTGTGCCATGGCTCACTGTATGTCTCGCTGCAGCGGAAGCTCGGCTCTCCGCCACCCGCCAGTGTCCAGTGAGCCGATAAGGAGCCGTGTGTATCATGTGTCTCACTGAGTCGCTCTCGCTCACGATTCTGCGGAAGCTCGGCTCCCCGTCAACGTCCAGTGAGTGCGCCACTCAGCACTGTCCGCTGGGAGTAAGCTGAATCGTGTGCCGTGAGCTCGCCGTTCCTGTGAATCGATTCACTCGGACACTTGAAAGAATCGATACACTGCTTCGAATCATGCATTCAGTAGCCAACACTACGGCCCATTGCTACTGCCATCTCTATTTGCCGGAAGCTTCGGAGGGCCACTGGAGTGAATGTGTCAGACTAGACAGTGCGAAATCGGCTGCATGACGGAGGACTGATATCAAGGAGACCTGCACCAAAAGCTCCTCTTAAAACACACCTTAGGACAGCTCGTGCGAGGTGCACAACAACTCATAACCCATTTCAACAGAAACTGTGGAAGCGTATAGTCTTTCCTGATGAGGTTACCATAAGCCTGCAATCATACAAGAGGAGAGTCAGGAGACGATCCGATGGGAGATGGAACGAGCCATTCATTCTGGAGCGCCATCAGCAGCAATGGGGTTCCGTCATACACTGACTGACAGAGCAAATGCAACACCAAGAAGGAGTGGTCAGAACTTTATGCCAATTGCAGGGTAGACTGACGTCACTGAGGTATGCTCATGATGTGAAATGCGCCGCTGTGCTGCGCACGTAGCGAACGATAAATGGGACACGGCGTTGGCGAATGGCCCACTTCGTACCGTGATTTCTCAGCCGACAGTCATTGTAGAACGTGTTATCGTGTGCCACAGGACACGTGTATAGCTAAGAATGCCAGGCCGCCGTCAACGGAGGCATTTCCAGCAGACAGATGACTTTACGAGGGGTATGGTGATCGGGCTGAGAAGGGCAGGTTGGTCGCTTCGTCAAATCGCAGCCGATACCCATAGGGATGTGTCCACGGTGCAGCGCCTGTGGCGAAGATGCTTGGCGCAGGGACATGTGGCAAGTGCGAGGGGTCCAGGCGCAGCCCGAGTGACGTCAGCACGCGAGGATCGGCGCATCCGCCGCCAAGCGGTGGCAGCCCCGCACGCCACGTCAACCGCCATTCTTCAGCATGTGCAAGACACCCTGGCTGTTCCAATATCGACCAGAACAATTTCCCGTCGATTGGTTGAAGGAGGCCTGCACTCCCGGCGTCCGCTCAGAATACTACCATTGACTCCACAGCATAGACGTGCACGCCTGGCATGGTGCCGGGCTAGAGCGACTTGGATGAGGGAATGGCGGAACGTCGTGTTCTCCGATGAGTCACGCTTCTGTTCTGTCAGTGATAGTCACCGCAGACGAGTGTGGCGTCGGCGTAGGGAAAGGTCAAATCCGGCAGTAACTGTGGAGCGCCCTACCGCTAGACAACGCGGCATCATGGTTTGGGGCGCTATTGCGTATGATTCCACGTCACCTCTAGTGCGTATTCAAGGCACGTTAAATGCCCACCGCTACGTGCAGCATGTGCTGCGGCCGGTGGCACTCCCGTACCTTCAGGGGCTGCCCAATGCTCTGTTTCAGCAGGATAATGCCCGCCCACACACTGCTCACATCTCCCAACAGGCTCTACGAGGTGTACAGATACTTCCGTGGCCAGCGTACTCTCCGGATCTCTCACCAATCGAACACGTGTGGGATCTCATTGGACGCCGTTTGCAAACTCTGCCCCAGCCTCGTACGGACGACCAACTGTGGCAAATGGTTGACAGAGAATGGAGAACCATCCCTCAGGACACCATCCGCACTCTTATTGACTCTGTACCTCGACGTGTTTCGGCGTGCATCGCCGCTCGCGGTGGTCCTACATCCTACTGAGTCGATGCCGTGCGCATTGTGTAACCTGCATATCGGTTTGAAATAAACATCAATTATTCATCCATGCCGTCTCTGTTTTTTCCCCAACTTTCATCCCTTTCGAACCACTCCTCCTTGGTGTTGCATTGTCACTGTCAGTCAGTGTATTTTAAGGTGGGATCACCAAGCGAGTTGGCCGTGCGGTTATAGGTGCACAGGTCTGAGCTTGCATTAGGGATATAGTGGGTTCGAATTCCCCTGCCGGCAGACCCGAAGATGGTTTTCCACGGTTGCCCATTTTCACACTAGGCAAATGCTGGGGCTGTACCTCAATTAAGGCCACGACCACGCCCACTTCTTCCCACTACTAACCCTTTCTTATCCCATCGACTCCATAGGAACTATCTGTGTCGGTGCGACGTAAAGCAAATAAAGTGGAATGTTTGGTCGACGCACGCCTCTGATTCCTATCCAGGGTAACGCCGACAATAGAGTTACGTATGAAATTAGCAACAGAGTTAAAGCGGCTGTAACATTGTGCAGTTCTGTTTTGCAATTACTATGAGACAAAATCTTTCCCACCGAAGAGCGGAAGGGGCAAAATCAGATTCAAATAAGTTCGTCTCCAACTATGGTTACAACAGAGTGTACTTGATATTCTAGAAGAATCACGAGGTCGGAACATTTCGGCAGACCTCGGGTAATTAATAATGAAATTGTGGATTATAACTCTGATTGCGAGAGATTTCGGTACTGTCATTAACAAAGAAAAATAATTAAGAATTTTGCGAAATATCTGATGGAGCTAAAGTCCACGGGATGGAAATGACTTTAATTAGGCCTGGAGAAATGTTGGCATCCATGCTGACAGAGTAGTGACACGTGTCAAGGACATGTAGTCAAAATGCGCGGGAATTCTCCTGCAAGAAATTAATTAATTACGCCCGTTAAAGAAACAGGAAAGATCAGCAAACAACACAATCATGACTAAAAAAATAGGTAGAATCTCTGGAGTGAGTCTCGAAGAATTCGGTCCAGTGGTCGTCAATTGGAGTGATTGCACCACAGTAGATAACGCCAAGCAGAGCGTCCCTAGAAAAGGCTTAAATACCCGCTCCTCAACCAGGAGCGTCAGTCGTCATTCTATGTTCCGAGAGTGTGAACCTTCGTCAGGCAATATTAAGAAGACTAAAAGTGAGCGAAATAGACTTGTAGAATCTCTAAAGCCAGTTGGCATGAGGGATGAAAATTTTACGAAGTGGTAAATGGTGAACGAAGACAAAATTAGCTATTGAAACATTGTAGTTACGACATGTATCACGGTCGGGGAAGAGAATCATAAGTTTAATAATTATAGGATTTCTGAACTTATCATAGGGAGACAGTAGATTCAGAGAGAGCTTTTGTGAATTACTGCGGACAATGTTGTTTTTTGTAATCGGCAAGGACATGCAGTCAAAATGCACGGGAATTCTCCTGCAAGAAATTAATTAATTACGCCCATTAAAGAAACAGAATAATAGTCTGGCGGAGATAACCTTTGTGTCTCACGGTCAATCACACCTGTGAAACATCTGGACAGGAAGGAGTTTGGAAGATTCCGCAAACTGCATTAATAGAGTTCTCGCCACGAAGCGGGGTGGTTTAACTGTTATATGTGTATAGAATAATTTATGATAACGTGTGTTGCTTCAAGCCAAGTGTAAAATATGTGTATTTATAAGATAATAATTTAAGCAAAGAATGTGTCCTGCAATTATGAAGGGCTAAATTGGAGGAGGCTGGCACAAGATGGAGCCGAGATAATGCCATACCAAACGACTACAATTACAGGTCTGTTTAATTTAATTATTATGTTTTGTAGTTAGAGATGTAAATGCTTGTCCCTTTAAATTAATTAATTAATTAATTAATAAATCGCGTTGTATATGGGGCGTGTGTAATCAAGTATATTGCGATGATGAGGAAGTGTCTTGTCGTCATTCTAGTATGGAGGCGAATTGTCTATTATTTACGTCAGCGCGCGAGACTTTAAAATGTGTTTAAATTTCTTTAAAATTTTTAAAGTGAAGTTAAATATTGCAATGAAAATCAATGAAATAATTTTTGGACCGGTAAAAGTTACAATAATGATAACGATACAATAACCGTTATGAGTGCATTAAAGTCAAATAAAGATGTATCCGAAAATAAATAAATAATAATAATAATAATAATAATAATAATATTTACGTCAGGATAAAATTTGAGATGATAAATTATGCACTGAGCAGTTATAAGCGAGATTTGCGGTTTATATCGAAACCCATTGATGTATGATAAAGTTGGCATTTATGGAAAACTTAAATTTTGTGCCACCGTGTATTTGTGATACAAAAAATCACGGTATGCTATTTTGCTTTTGAGTTCAGGAAAATTTTGAGAAGGTAATTGTGAGATCATTATAAAGTTGTTTGATCATGGGATCGCTTGTATTTAAAACATTTTCAAGTATAAAGGAAATTGATTGTAATGGAAATGAGAACAGTTAGGAAGATGTTAAAGGCAGACTAAGCCTGTATTTTATGAGTAATGTAGAATAAGCAGGATGCTGAGGATAAGACGACCTGTATTTCGACGGAGAGGAATTTTTGTGACATGGTGTGTAGGTTGAGATGTAATATTTCTGAGACAGGCTGTATAAGAGCAGCGATGTCCTGTATCAATCCAGAACGATTGATGAATATAAAGGTTGTCAAATCCAAGGGAGTGCGCTGAAACGCCTATTTTTAAGTACAAGTTCATATTATCCATGAAAGACCGTAGGTAACGGCAGTTAAGTCTAAGTGACGGTTCTTTGTTACCAGCGAAGTGCATTTTTTGATAGCCGACCTCAAGAACAAAATATATTCTGACACACTGTCAAGATAATACTTGATTATTGCAAATTGAATTCTATTCTGTATCTTTACGAGACGAAACTATCGCTGACTATAATGCGGGTGTGAAAAATTAATTTTATTAGACTGGGAGTTTAGCTTATAGATCGATGGGAAGTTACTTCACTGGACAGTATTAAAAGTAAGGAACTTCATCTTTTGGTCCGTATTGAACGGAGATCACAATTAAATTAGAATCTAGCGGGTTCCACCTTTTCAATACAAAATACAATGTTGTTGAATGGTATGTTGGATGTAATAAATAATGTTGTGAATACCATCCAACAACATTGTATTTTGTATTGAAAAGGTGGAACCCGCTAGATTCTAATTTAATTGTTCACTGGACAGTTCACGATGGTAGGTAAGTTGGAACCTCACACTCGAGTTATACCGTGAATATCGTGATGATAGGAATTATTGTTATCGGTGATATTACGTAATATTAAACGAAAGTTAAGTTTTTTTAATTTAGCGAACTTCACTGCGTGTGTTGAGATTATATTGAGGAACAGATTAAAACCATTTGGACATGTGGTTTAAGTTCGATTCCACGCTTTATTGTAAGAAATACACAGTAATATTTCCAAGTTCGAGTTCATTCTTGTAGCAAATTTCACTTCATGTGTTAGGGTTTCAACGAGAATCAAATCTAAATATCCGGGCATTTGTGTTAAAAGCTTCGATTTCGCCTGACAGTATGAATGATGTGTAGATACCATAACGTTGACTCAACGACAGATTTAGGATGCCGCGTGTATTATATAACTTAAGGATGACTAGACACAGTAACGCTGACTCAATGACAGGATTAGGGCGTCGTCTGTACATAGTCAAGTTATAGGTTAGGCATTTTTGCGCGAATCGACTTAAACGACGTTATTGTTTGCAGTAGCGGATACGAATGTGAAAGATATTAGCAGGTCTATTCAGGCCATGTTTCGGCATAATTTTTACTAGCCAGAAGGTGCTCCCATAATAGCGTTGTATCAGTAGTGGCATGAATGTAACGGTTGTTCTACGTGGAAACCTAGCTATTGGAGACTGATTCTTACTGCTTAGCCGTGCGTGTTCAAGTTGGACGAACTTTCGTTTTTTATTTACTGTACTTTTCTTTTGCTATTGGCTTTACGTCGCACCGACACAGATAGGTCTTACGGCGACGATGGAACAGGAAAGGGCTAGGACTGGGAAGGAAGCGGCCGTGGCCTTAATAAAGGTACAGCCCCAGCATTTGCCTGGTGTGAAAATTGGAAACCACGGAAACTATCTTCAGGGCTGCCGACAGTGGGGTTCGAACCCACTATCTACCGAATACTGGATACTGGCCGCACTTAAGCGACTGCAGCTATAGAGCTCGGTTTATTTACTTTTCTTTACTTTGAGATTTATTGTTCGGGTGTCCGGTATATTATGATAGTGGCGTGTGCTGACAGTTGATTTATGCAGGAATTACACCATGAATGCGATTTCGATTCGTCAGCTGTTAATATATATTTTATTTTCAATATTCGTTATTCACATTATTTATGTGAGACGTTGATATATCCATCACTTGTAGTTTAGTTTAATGGGACAAGTGTAGGTAGACAGATTTTAATTGTAATCGTAGTTATAGAAAATTGGAAAGATTTCCTTTCGTGTGTTTTATTGTGGACTTGTATTTTAACAAACAAGTAGAATTCCAGATTACATTTAATTGGTTTATAACCTGAAAGTTGGTTTAGTAAGAACATTTTCATGTGATTTATCATTCTTTAACTTCAGTGTTTGGCATTTCTTGTAAATGCATAATGAATTAATGTTTTCCTGCATTTCGCAGTTTTGTTCCTTGAGAACGATGTAACGTAAAATCCCATCGGATCAAGTATTATTGGTTCCTTCTGAACATCTGTTTGGGGTGGTGCATGTTTCAGCACCGGGGTTCCTCTGTAACTTAAGGGTGTCACGAGATGACAATATATGGTGGAATTTTATTTTTGATTGTGACAATTGCTGTTAACATGTAATGAACATCATGCTTTCTAGTAATATTTCGCAACCTATCCAAAGCAACTGATAGTCGATTTGGTTCGATTAAGGACCCTTTCGGGGGATGTTCCAATATCCGATAGGATAGTAGACTGGTGGATAACCTTGATTAAATGTAAATCTGGAATTCTACTTGTCCAAGGTCAGATTTTCCATGGATCATGTGGATTAACACTCAGTTATCATTTGGATCAGTGGTGCCCGATTTTCAGGTTTAATTCTCGTTTTCTGGGATTTGCTGTCCACGTATTTTGCACTACAGTTTCATTTTTTGAAAGACAATAACAAATGATTTCAGTAAAACTTTACCACTCACGTTATGCATTGTGGCTGCGATAAAATATGTTGTGAACATTTTAAGTAACTTTCTTGCCAATTTAATAAATGAATTATCGTGATTTAAATCGAATAAATATTGTAGTAAGCACATTTTTGCTCCTCATTTGAAGTAGTTATGCTCTCCTCTGAACCCTATTGTTTGGTCGATGAAGTGACAGAAAACAAAAGCTCGCAACGACTCCAAGATCCAACAGTACGATATTGCTTTACCGAAGCAGCCGAGACAGACGACCAACGATGGAATGGTAAGATCAAGGGTTCAATACAGATGGCTGCATGAAGCAGACAGAAACCGACCTGGAGCGGGGGATACCAGAATGGGAAGATGATCATGGGTCATATGAATAAAAGGGAGTAACTACTCTTTGTTTACAGTTTTAGAGCAGTTAGTCGCATTGATATGAATAAAACTCGGTAGTAAGTGCTCACGTCCGCCTCTGTGGTGTAGTGGTTAGCGTGATTAGCTGCCACCCCCGGAGGTCCGGGTTCGATTCCCGGCTCTGCCACGAAATTTGAAAAGTGGTACGAGGGCTGGAACGGGGTCCACTCATCCTCGGGAGGTCAACTGAGTAGAGGTGGGTTCGATTCCCTCCTCAGCCATCCTGGAAGTGGTTTTCCGTGGTTTCCCCACTTCTCCTCCAGGCAAATGCTGGGATGGTACCTAACTTAAGGCCACGGCCGCTTTCTTCCCTCTTCATTGCCTATCCCATCCAATCTTCCCATCCCTGCACAAGGCCCCTGTTCAGCATAGCAGGTGAGGCCGCCTGGGCGAGGTACTGGTCATTCTCCCCAGTTGTATCCCCCGACCCAAAGTCTGAAGCTCCAGGACACTGCCCTTGAGGCGGTAGTGGTTGGATCCTGGAGGATAAACAGATTAAGAAGAAGAAGAAGAAGTAGTAAGTGCTCACTTTGGGAGCAAGTTCTCCACCTTGAGCAGTCACTCGCTTCCTAATGGAAGAAAAGTTGTGACAAGAGAGAATTTTATCAAGGAGATGTATCCATACACACACCGGCCTGCTGAAATGGAAAATCGATTATGATGTTTTTAAAATAGGACAGTTGAATGTTTGACAATATTTCAGGAAACATCAGGACATTGCCATGAAAAGAGTAAGTTTCTTTTTCTGTCTAGTAACCTTAATCTCAAGTCGCCGTCTCCATCATCACCATCATTATCAACAAAAGCATGACTCTTCCGCGAGCATGTGTTGCCAATTATGGGTTCTTAGTTGGCTATAGCCCCAACTATCAGCATAGTTATTTTATATTGAGTAGCTACAATGGAAAGTATGGGAGCAGAGGTCCTGAGTTTAAATTCCAATCAATATGGCTTTATTTTCAAGCTGTAGATGAGAGAGATGATAACGATACTTGGCATCGACTGTCGTCAATAGTTGAGCACGCGACGACTAGCGTTGTTAGTGACCACGGCCGACTGGATCCCTCGCTGCCCTCCTTATACCGGCCTTGACAATCGTTTGTGAAGCCCAGCATAAAGCTGTAATTGGAAAGTTTCACCGTAATGCCGCTGGAGCGCTGGCCTCCTACTCACTGACAGGAAGCTGTATACCGCAAATTGCCGCATTTCCAGTTTTATTTATATGGTTTTGCTGTCGTAAATGTTGGCAATGTGTTCGCAATGAGGTGCTTCTTGGCTTGATATTGAGATCTGATAGTTATGCGCTAGTGAGTTTATTTTTTATTGTGTAGTGTGGTGATTATATTTTTTAAATTGTGTTTACAAATCTTGGAATTTGTGACATTCTTGTGCACCTTTCGTACTTCGAGCAGAAATTTTATGGAAACAAGAACAAAGTGATTTCTCGCTGTAAATATCATTTCACGAATTCTCTGTAGACCAGGACAAAACTACGGAGTGGCTAAAAGCGGGTAGTACTCTCAGCTTAGTTTTCCGTTTCAATTTAGGCTATTTACCTTCGTTCTGTCTTTCTATTCTTACTCTGTTTACCCCTCCAGGGTTGCCTTTTCTCTCGGACTCAGTGAGGGATCCCACCTCTACCACCTCAAGGGTAGTGTCCTGGAGCGTGAGACCGCGGGTCGGGGGATACAACTGGTAAGGATGACGAGTACCTCGCCCAGGCGGCCGCAACTTCTATGCTGAACAGGGACCTTGTGTTGGGGACGGGAAGATTGGAAGGCATAGACAAGGAAGAGGGAAGGAAGCAGCCGTGGCCTTAAGTTAGTTACCATCCCGGCATTTGCTTGGAGGAGAAGTGGGAAACTATGGAAAACCATTTCGAGGATGTCTGCGGTGGGAATCGATACCCCTCCTCTACACAATTGACCTCGCAAGGCTGAGTGGACCCCGTTCCAGCCTTCGTACCACGTTTGAAATTTCGTGGCAGGGCCAAAAATCGAACCCAGGCCTCCAGGAGTTCTTTCATAGAACAATCTTTTAGCCGGTGTCGTATTTGCCATATGACAGCAACACAACACATTTTTATCCAACATAATCTAAACTTTAACATTTAAACATGGACAAGTAAGAATCACTACTGCTATGACGATAAGGCCAGCGTATAAAGTGTTGTTACCTGAGCAATGGGACCGATGACCTAGATGTTAGGCCCCTTTATACAACAAGCAGCATCAGCATCATCATCATCGAGCAGAGAACAGTTGACAATTTATTTACTCAAAATAATTTTCTCTCACAGAATTTTTATTTAAATTCTTCTTCTTCTTCTTCTTCACCTTTTTTCGCTATTTGTTTTACGTCGCACCGACACAGATAGGTCTTATGACGCCGGTGGAATAGGAAAGGGCTAGCAGTGGGAAGGAACCGGCCGTGGCCTTAATTAAGGTACAGCCTGATGTGAAAATGGTAAACCACGGAAAACCATCTCCAGGGCTCCCGGCAGTGGAGTTCGAACCCACTATCTCCCGGATGCAAGCTCACAGCTGCACGCCGCGCGGCCAACTTGTTCCACCCTACTGCATTTCAAGTTAAAATTATTGTCTGAATTTAGCACGGCCAACTTGCCCGGTATTTAATACTCTAGTGAAAGGTATGAATGAAATGTAATCTGAAACTATATATATTGAAATTAAAATTTAAACATGTTTGAGTCAAAATATTTATGTTATGCATACAACGAATATGGAAAAGGTAAGACTTTTATGCTTGGTCCAGCCCGCTTCCTGAGAGCAGCGCTTGAAGAATTTTAAAACTCTAATTGAACAATGACTCTTAATCTCAATATTAACACCAGAAGACAAACGTATTGTGGTAAGTTCTGCTATGTATCTAAATGCCATGATAATAAAAACGATTACTATTATTCCTCACAATTAAGGAACGGAACGTCAGTTGGACTACTCCACCCTCCGTAGTTTCATTTCACGACGTTATTTTGGCACATATCAATGGAAGTAGCCTTTAGGATTAATTATTTTAACAATATTAGTACTGCCATTTCATGATGGATACAGTACTTTTGTATCCATCTCTTGGCACAGGCCAGAGTAAAGTGTAGCTTCCACCGAAGTCCCAGTCTCATCCATAGCTGTGACAATATGGAAGCTGCTGGGGTATGGGTGGTGCTGAGTAATGATATTCAGAGCACGACTAGTGCATCTGAGTGTTATGAAAGGTGTTGCTCGTAGGGTCAGTCGTGCTGCAATAGCACTTTCTGACCCAGTGAGGAAAGCAATAGCAAACTACCTCACTCCTCGTCTTGCCTAGTACGCCTCATATTGGTGCTGCCATTGGTTTTTGGGGTTTCCTTATAACCGCATAACCTTTGGTGGTGCTATTTGAGGATCCAACCAGCCTCTGGGCTGATGACCTAACAGACAGACAGTAAATGTAACATTTAATTCCCTAAATTAAGATTCATCGGCAATCAGAGTCAATATCAGAACGTCAACTGGACTAAGTCATCTCCCCGCAGTTTCATTTCACGGCATCATTTTGGCAAATATCAACGAAAGTAACCTTTAGGATTAATCATTTTAACAGTATTAACCAATGTAACATTCTCCATAACTCTAAATTACGATAAATCGGCAATCAAAGTGAATATATTTTCCATAAAGAAGTATGCATTTATACCGCAAATAGGTCGGCCGCCAGCGCCACGTGTCGAGCTGTGAAACTACTCCGATTACAGTGTGTGGACACGATTGTCAAGGCCGTTAAGGAGCTAGCCAGAGCGACGCATCAAGTCGGCCGTGTAGTGACATGAGCGACACTGATCGGTCAATAACTAGGCCTACCTCACTCTTCTCCACTGCACTTGCAATGAATTACAGTTGGGCAAAATGATGACCATTCTTCAGCATAATCGTGAATGGTACCGGTATATATCTTCTTCTTCGTGTAATAATAATAATAATAATAATAATAATAATAATAATAATAATAATAATAATAATAATAATAATAATAATAATAATAATAATAATAATAATAATACCAAGCGAGTTGGCCGTGCTGTTAGGGTCGCGTAGCTGTTACCTTGCATTCGGGATAGGGTGGGTTTGAATTCCACCGTCGGCAGCCCTGAAGATTGTTTCCGTGGTTTCCCAATTTTACACCAGGCAAATGCAGAGGATGTACCTTAATTAAGGCAATGGACGCTGCCTTTCCAATCCTACCCCTTTCCTATCCTTGCGTCACCGAAAATCTTCGATGTGTTCGCGCGACGTTAAACCACTAGCAAAAAATTAAATCCACTATTGATTTTTAGAAACGCTGGATTGTTTTCCTTAAAAATAGGTTCACCGGGCGAGTTGGCCGTGCGCGTAGAGGCGCGCGGCTGTGAGCTTGCATCCGGGAGATAGTAGGTTCGAATCCCACTATCGGCAGCCCTGAAGATGGTTTTCCGTGGTTTCCCATTTTCACACCAGGCAAATGCTGGGGCTGTACCTTAATTAAGGCCACGGCCGCTTCCTTCCAACTCCTAGGCCTTTCCTATCCCATCGTCGCCATAAGACCTATCTGTGTCGGTGCGACGTAAAGCCGCTAGCAAATAAAAAAAAAATAGGTTCTTCAGCATGCAGGTTAATATACTGAAACAAATCTCTCGCCTTAAGACATCCTTAAATGCTAAACGACTGCATCAAGCTTCGATCTCATAAGCTTGTGCAGGATGTGCCTAAAACGAACTCTGCTATGCATTTTTTCTCTTCTAGTAGAATGTACTGTATATCCAGATGTAACTGGTTATCAACACAGTCATCCGGAAGAGAACGGAAGGAGGTGATAAGTTCTCTTCAAACGCCATCTTATTTCCATATGGCCAATAATTAAGACGATACTGTACTATTACTATTCATATATATTTACGAGTATAACAACCAGTTCCTCTGCCCAGACAAAAATATCTATAAAGACTAGAAGGCTTAAGAAGCTGCAGTTGGCATAAAGGTAATCCATAACCTGAGAAGGCGCACGAATACATCCCCTCATTGTGCTGCAGCTTGGTCTACCATGCTCAACCCATCGAGCACAGAATAACATCAAATACAATAGAGAATACGCGACACTTCCGGATTTAGCCTCGTTAAAATGGGAGGCAAGTCGCAAGTGGCACTCCTAGTGCCTTGACCTGAAAATTCGCGCTAAATTCAAATATAAATGGAAATGGATAGATAAATTACGTCTAGAAAGAAAGTGTTACTAAGATATTAACTTCAAAGTTGCTAAAGCAATTCTGGATAAATGAATGAAGAATTACTTAACAGGTTATTATTTAAAGACTGAAATTAGACATATAATCAAGATGTGAAATGGACTGCTGTGAAAGGGCTTGATCTTTCATTTATGCATTACTTTTTTAGCTTTAGAATTCCTGCCTGAACGCTCACGGCTAGATTTTTCTTTTTTTCTCATTTAAAAGCATTGTATCATCATATTAAAACACTTGTCAACAAAAATATTGGCACAATCCTTACACACGTGATTCAATGAATTTACATTTAAGAGCTGGACAATTTTCCTTTTAACTTGAAGCCTACTAAGAGAAAGAAAATCTATAAATTTAGCCTCAAAAACATTCAAACTTTCCCTATAAACAATACTTGCCATAATGCCATTACATTAGGGTAAAGCAAATTTGCATCATCATATTGTTTCAACAAATATGTACATTTCTTAAATCACCCATATTTTCTTCAGTGCTTGACAACGCATTACGGCATTCCAAATGGGGTAACTTGGATTACAACCAGCCACACTCATATGCATATGTATTTTTCTGAATTAAATCAAACCCACAGATCACACCTACAACAACACATCGGTGGTGAAAGTTAACTGCTGCACTATACAATAAAATATGCGTATTATATTTTAAGCCAGTTAAAATATGGGTCGAGCAGGTCAGTACTATAAAAATATCTTTGTCACTGGAAGAATATATATGCAAACACAATATTACTTACATTTTCTTGTCACGAGGGAAACGAAAGACAGACCGTGCATTCTTCTCTACTTTCTCTACTTCATAGTTACTGCAGCCAAATACAGCACATACCTTTCGCCTCATGTTGAGAGGAGATATCAAGAAATGACACACGCTACTATTTAATTATATCAACTCACTGAAAACGCATAAATAACACCAAAAACTTCACACACAAATACACGTGCTCTTATGACAGAATCAGTAGTTCTCAGGTCAATCCGCTAGAGAATGCTCTAATAGCTGTCCCTCGATATCTCGCTGAGTGTCGCGTATTGTCTCTACTGTATTTGATAACATAGAGATGGCAATGCCTACTGCAATGCATTGGCTCGCTGAAGCCGAGTTTTGCGCACATTGCCATGTTGGCATTACCAACAGTGCTATTTAATTCCTACCCGAGTCACGTTAATTCCTATCAGGGTTTGTCATTTTAAAAGATTTCTGTAACATTATTTCATTGGTTAACGTATCTAACGCAGTAGAAAAGTGCCTTAGTCATAATGATAAGTGCGGGACAGTCCAGAACACTGTTTTAATCGCAGTACCGGTAGTTTAAAATTCGGAAATATGAGCTCAAATAGCCTGTTATTATATCAAATTGTATTTAGCTCAAACGAATTGCCGATTTGCAAGGTGCAGCTAAAAATAATGGAACATTTTCATAAAGACCTATTTTAGAGAAAGAATAAGACGGGTTATGGACCATGAACATTTATATAGATACCATACACAGTACACTTCCACACACAATATCGTACACAATAAAAATACACACAGTCTGTAGGCCTATAAATAAAATAGTACACGGTCAATAATAAAGATATCCTGGAAGAGCAGTAAGTATGAGGTAAATAGGCCTAATTATTATAGAATTGTTGAGCCAAGTACTGTAAATAATATAAAAATAGAGAAACATTTTATATTGGTACACTTGATGAAATTAATTAATTCATCTCAAGGATTATTTTGTAATGTAATGAAATAATCATACCTTAAATAACTATGTAGCTATATGGACTTCAAGTGAGATAAAATAAGGTACATACAACGCCCACAAATATTACACTTTCAATGAGATTCACAACATATAAAATAATGTACACATGACTAGGCCTAATATTTTACCAGTCAGAACAGACAAAATACATTCTAATTAAATATATTTCAGTATGTGTGTCGTATACCAGTAGAAAAAGAATTAATTTTTCCCTTTTGTCCAGAAAACAATACTAGTTTGGTAAAATGTTGGCAAATTTGGGAGGGATGCATTTGATCATTGTAGTTTCTTCGAAAGTGGTGAAACCTTATGGTCAAATATCTGTTGGCAATTGCTTCAATTAGCAATGGGAAATGATCAGTTTCAAGTTCCTGGTCAAGAAAATGGCTTTTAACATCCTCAAAAATGTCAGTTCCTACGCACTCTTGTAACACTTTACAAACCGAGCTCGATAGCTGCAGTCGCTTAAGTGCGGCCAGTATCCAGTATTCGGGAGATAGTAGGTTCGAACCCCACTGTCGGCAGCCCTGAAAATGGTTTTCCGTGGTTTCCCATTTTCACACCAGGCAAATACTGGGGCTGTACCTTAATTAAGGCCACGGCCGCTTCCTTCCCACTCCTAACCCTTTCCTGTCCCGTCGTCGCCGTAAGACCTATCTGTGTCGGTGCGACGTAAAACAACTAGCAAAAAAAAAAAGAAACCCACTTTACAAACCGGATGCTTGACCTTAAATGAACTCTGAACAGAAGGAACTTTAACATCCCTAATACTCATACTTTGCCTGAATGGAATTTCACAAAATTTACAAAATTTTGCAAACATCTCTTGATGGTTTCACTAAACCACCCCTTTGACTGAAATAAGGCCATTTAACATCACTAGTGTTTATAAGGATTCTGAGACATTCTGTACATAGAATCTTACTTTCTAAACCCCTGACTACAAACCCTGCAATGTACTCAGAGATGTCCCATGTCATGTCATTGTAGTTTGTCTTTCTAGGTAATACAATATAGTCATGATCCAGAATGCAATGTTGAAGAGATGTTTGGGACAATACCTCAGATGAATACTCTAGCATTCTTGCTTCAGGGAATGATGCATTTATCACATCCTCAGGAGACTTGTCCTGAACGGTCAGAATACTGATTTTGTCCAGTGGGGTAGCGTTGCCATTTCTGGATTCATGTACTGTAACTCAGAACTAATTAACATTTTCTTCAATGCAGCAGTGAACTGCCTAGCAGTGGGGTTGTTATTATGTCCACCATGAGATCTAATATAACTAAACAGTCTCTCAAAATGGTCTTGACTTATTTTATACAGAGGAAAATACTTCAGTGGAAAGTTTTCTGATGAGTCCCCAACAAAGAAATCGTACATTGAAATGGTGCTCTCAGTATCAATTAGAAATCCCAAAAATTCTGTTTTTCTGGTGGATAAGTACATGGGCTTGTCACTGAATCCCTCCTGTAGCTGCATAATGTACTGTTTGCCCCTCAAAAGGAAATCTCACAACCCTGGAAACCTTCAATGTGTTTACTTAAAAAAACACAGTAGAGCATCACAAACAGACTGACTTAAAACTTGTGCAGCTAATTTGACCTTCATTTTCATTTTCCTATAATGTAGGCCTATGTGGGAATTCCTGACTTTGTTCCCTAGATGCATACCTTCCATTTGTTGCAACTCGTTCAACATCTCAATAAAATTCCACTCTATTACCTCACCTGTATGTAAGTATTTCTTGTCACCTAAAGTATTCCTAACCAATTTCAACATGTGGCAAGCATCCAGAAAAAAAATAAACTGGCTGTTTGGTAACTGGGTGGAGGAAATGAGTAACCATGTTATTTACATTTAAGTTACAACCCAGGTTTTCAGCTGAAGCAATATTTGTTGCAGCACCATCACAAGTCAATGAAGTCACTGTCACATCAGAATCATACAGTAATGTCAAACACTGTTCTGTAAGAGCACTTATTTGTGCAGCTTTTATACCATGCACAAAAAAAGTATCCTAAAGGAATCTTCCAGGAATTATTCACAAATAATAAGTGAAAAACTAAGGCTTCTGAAGCTAATGGTGCTTTGTCATCTACATTATTAATCCCAACATTTACAGACCCATGAAATTTATTGCCACCCCATTCCAAATGTTTCCTTATAGCCATGGAATCATATAAAAGTGCACAAATCTTAGTGCCTGTGTATGATTTAAGTACCTGAAAATCTTCAGCACAGAACCCAGGATTAGCATGTACAGTTTGACAGCATCGAGATAATGTTCTAGGGTATGGAAGACAAGTGTCAAAAGTGTTTCTCACAAATGAATATGCCTTTGGAGAAAGAAAATGAAGAGTAATGGCAAATGCTTTTAAGTTCTCATCATACAGATTTTGCACTTTATTACATGAAGCCTCATCTTGTTGTCGTTTATACAGACACAATGAGGTATCTGACAAACCACTTAACATTTCCCAGTACTCATTATCTATCAGAGCCTTCTTTTTAAGATTATCTACAACACCTTTTTCTTCATTCGCCTCTTTTCTGGTGCAATAATTTTATTTTATTTCTTTACGCAATTTCTTTGGTTTTCATGTAATCTATTTGGGCACTAAAACACGTTTCTGCACTTTTATTACAGATAGATTTTCCACAACAGGTACTTGCTGGACTGCTGTAGAGGAGTCTAATGAAGGCATTTCCACAGTCTTTGTGATTTTAAGGACCCTCCTCTCCTGTAAAATAAATTTACAAAAATAGTACGCCTACTCTATAAACATGTATTTCGACATATTTCTCACATCAAACGGCTAAAATGAAGAGAAACTAACCTTTGACTTTATTTGTAGGTACTTTGAGAAAGCAGCAAACACAGATGGCACAGCCCATTCCCTCATCCTTACAACGCACAATTAAGTACGATCAAAATCACGTTCAGTAAAGTGAGCTGAACATATGGTGCTGAAAGGTGTGGGGGACTAATTTTCCCTTCGCATAGCTCTTATACATTTCTTCCGTCGTTTATTCTCTTTAGAAAAACTGTAAATGATAAAGGGGCTTCTTAACCTCTACTGCATGTGCAAGGGGAAAACAATTAGGCACTGAATATTCGCAAAAACATATTGCTTACCTGTGAAAAGTTATCCATGGTATTTTCTCTGAAGCTCTGTTTGCACATCCATACGCTACACAAGTCGGCATTTTAAAATCATAGCACAAACTTCCTTTATTTACTTCATGAGTAGTGCACTGCTCACTTACTTACACCAACTGGTCTCCAATGTTATGGTACAAGCAACATGGCGGCCGCTTGTGTCCACTGACTTCAACTCAGATGGCACATTGCCTACTCCATGTTATTCTGTGCTCGGTGGCTCAACCCGAAGGTCTGCAGATTGATTGAGGTGGCGAGTGGTCAGCGCGACCAATACTCTCGGCTGTTATTCTTAGCTTTCTAGATCGGGTTCGCTATCTCATCGTCAGTTAGATCCTCAACTATTCTCATGTAGATTGAGTGGACCTCGAACTAGACCCCAGATCCAGGTAAAATTCCTGTGACAAAGAATTTTTGTAGTACTTCTTATGTGCGAGCCATATTTTAACTGTCTTAAAATATAACAAGCTTATTTTATTGTATAATGTAGCATTTATCCTTCAATACCGACGTGTTGCAGGTTTGCTCTGCGAGTTTTGAAATGTCAGAAAAATGACTTGGATAAGGTTTACAAGAAAGAAGGGACGTTACGCATGCAAGATACTTATCTGATCAGATCATTTCTAGGTTAGCGACGTTAGAAATCCCCGACTATGCAACCTAGGGTATGTTATATTCTTACTATAATTGTACGTAAATATTCTTCTAAACATACACTGACTGACAGAGCAAATGCAACACCAAGAAGGAGTGGTCAGAACTTTATGCCAATTGCAGGGTAGACTGACGTCACTGAGGTATGCTCATGATGTGAAATGCGCCGCTGTGCTGCGCACGTAGCGAACGATAA
The DNA here is from genome assembly GCF_040414725.1 of Anabrus simplex. Taxonomy (NCBI): domain Eukaryota; kingdom Metazoa; phylum Arthropoda; class Insecta; order Orthoptera; family Tettigoniidae; genus Anabrus; species Anabrus simplex. The sequence goes on along the minus strand of NC_090265.1, from coordinate 1,478,593,229 downwards.
ATGGGACACGGCGTTGGCGAATGGCCCACTTCGTACCGTGATTTCTCAGCCGACAGTCATTGTAGAACGTGTTATCGTGTGCCACAGGACACGTGTATAGCTAAGAATGCCAGGCCGCCGTCAGCGGAGGCATTTCCAGCAGACAGATGACTTTACGAGGGGTATGGTGATCGGGCTGAGAAGGGCATGTTGGTCGCTTCGTCAAATCGCAGCCGATACCCATAGGGATGTGTCCACGGTGCAGCGCCTGTGGCGAAGATGGTTGGCGCAGGGACATGTGGCACGTGCGAGGGGTCCAGGCGCAGCCCGAGTGACGTCAGCACGCAAGGATCGGCGCATCCGCCGCATCCCTCAGGCGGTGGCAGCCCCGCACGCCACGTCAACCGCCATTCTTCAGCATGTGCAAGACACCCTGGCTGTTCCAATATCGACCAGAACAATTTCCCGTCGATTGGTTGAAGGAGGCCTGCACTCCCGGCGTCCGCTCAGAAGACTACCATTGACTCCACAGCATAGACGTGCACGCCTGGCATGGTGCCGGGCTAGAGCGACTTGGATGAGGGAATGGCGGAACGTCGTGTTCTCCGATGAGTCACGCTTCTGTTCTGTCAGTGATAGTCACCGCAGACGAGTGTGGCGTCGGCGTAGGGAAAGGTCAAATCCGGCAGTAACTGTGGAGCGCCCTACCGCTAGACAACGCGGCATCATGGTTTGGGGCGCTATTGCGTATGATTCCACGTCACCTCTAGTGCGTATTCAAGGCACGTTAAATGCCCACCGCTACGTGCAGCATGTGCTGCGGCCGGTGGCACTCCCGTACCTTCAGGGGCTGCCCAATGCTCTGTTTCAGCAGGATAATGCCCGCCCACACACTGCTCGCATCTCCCAACAGGCTCTACGAGGTGTACAGATGCTTCCGTGGCCAGCGTACTCTCCGGATCTCTCACCAATCGAACACGTGTGGGATCTCATTGGACGCCGTTTGCAAACTCTGCCCCAGCCTGGTACGGACGACTAACTGTGGCAAATGGTTGACAGAGAATGGAGAACCATCCCTCAGGACACCATCCGCACTCTTATTGACTCTGTACCTCGACGTGTTTCTGCGTGCATCGCCGCTCGCGGTGGTCCTACATCCTACTGAGTCGATGCCGTGCGCATTGTGTAACCTGCATATCGGTTTGAAATAAACATCAATTATTCGTCCGTGCCGTCTCTGTTTTTTCCCCAACTTTCATCCCTTTCGAACCACTCCTCCTTGGTGTTGCATTGTCACTGTCAGTCAGTGTAACTATTGATAACATTTTCATGATTTTCTTTCTTTAATTCCTCTCCTTAGATTAAAGCCGGGATCTTTAACAACACAGAATCTCGCATATATATATATATATATATGTATCAAATGCTACTACACCTTCCAAAAGGAAAAGACAGGAATGTGGCGATCTGTTTATTGACAAGTGTCTTAATGTGGTGATACAAAAATGAGAAACCACAGCCTGTTTCCAGTCATTCGACTGGGTCAGGAATGGAATGCTACGGGCTTTACGTCGCACCGACACAGATAGGTCTTACGGCGACGATGGGATAGGAAGGGCCTAGGAGTTGGAAGGAAACGGCCGTGGCCTTAATTAAGGTACAGACCCAGCATTTGCCTGGTGTGAAAATGGGAAACCACGGAAAACCATCTTCAGGGCTGCCGACAGTGGGATTCGAACCCACGATCTCCCGGATGCAAGCTCACAGCCGCACGCCTCTACGCGCACGGCCAACTCGCCCGGTAGGAATGGAATGAATGAAGCCCCCTTCTAGTGGCGAGGATAGGAATTGTGCCGGTTGTCGAAGCCTGTCGTACTCCTCTGGGGCATTGATTAATGAATTGCAGATGAAATGAAATTATACTGGGGTGTTGCTGGAAAAAAATATGACAGGGAAACCAGAGCACTCGGAGAAAAACCTGTCCTGCCTCCGCTTTGTCTAGCACAAATTTCACGTGGAATGTGATGATACAATGTTTTTAAATGAGGAAAAAGACAAATCTAATCGCAAACGTTCAGGCGGGAATGCAAAAAGAAATGTATGCACAGCAGCGCATCTCATGAGTATGTCTAATTTCAGTCTTTAAATAATAACCTGCCAAGTAATTCTTCTTTCATTTATCCAGAATTGCATGAGTAACTTTGAAATTACTATCTTAATAACACCTTCTTTCTAGACGTAATATCCATTTCCGTATATGAATTTCCATTGATATTTGAATTTCGCGCGAGTTTCCAGATCACGCCACTACGGGCGCCACCTGCGAATTGTCTCCCATTTTAATAAGGTTAAATCCGGAAGTGTCCTGTGTTGTCTATATTTGCTGGTATTGGAGATGGTTTTGCCCAAGCAGTAAAGATATGGCAGTGCTAATGAGAACTGGAAACAGACCTGAAAGACATGAGAAAGTAATGGATATATGTAAGGAAGATATGGGAACGAGGCGCGTTTACTGGACTTCCGTGGTAGTATGGGATTAGCAGTTGTGAATTCATTCTTCAAGCTGGCCTCATATCGATAGATTTACCAGCACGAAAAAACAGCCATGTGGGACAAACTTCCGGCACTTAAGTTTCTCCAAATTCGTAAAAGTGGTCAGTGGGACGTAAAACCATTTTGAGTAGCGCATTTCTTCAACGGTCGAGATGGTGGTTGTGATTACTGAAATATAACAAATCGTTCCCTATATGAGTGAAACGTTTCTCCTTGTTTCTTACCAGAGAGTGGTCATGATAATTGTAATGAACTATTTTTTCCACATTCTGATGAAGACCATTTGTTTAATAAGTTCCCGTTAGTTGCTATTGATAACATGGTGATGCTTATTATAACACCGTCCACTGACGTTACTATTTTCAGTTCAGTTTGCTGGTACCATTCATAAACGGTCTGATTAAATCAATTTAAGTATTATTCAGTAATAAGATTAATTTTATGAAATCCGTGCTTATCGGTTTATTCAATTTGAATTAGTTAACTAACATAACCTGAAAGCTATTTGTGTGTTAACTTAAATTTAAACTCAAACTTGTAATTACATTTTATAAAATTGCAGTTCAATGGAGCACTGTTCTATACAATTACAAATAATTGATTAATAAAGTAAATTTATTTCTGGGTGTCTGGTTGTGACACAACATGGTGCGATCATGTTTTTTATAGAGATATTGGGGATTGTTAACAGTGTATTTTGGAGCACCATGCCTTGCCAAGGAGCAAGTTAAAATGTGAAATAAAAGCCTTTTCTGTGTAATATTAATCGGTTCAAATATAACCGGAGGTTGTTTCGGTTCGATTAATGGTCCATTCGGTGGCTGATGATATCCTACGTGGTATTTGTGGTTGGTGGATAACCTTAGTTTAAGAAAAAATCGGAGTCTGGTTAGGGAAACTGGATTTTCAAGGACCAAGTGAATCGACCAACGGCGTTACTTGAAATCCGATAGATAGGCCGATGACCTCCGATGTAAGGCCCCTTTAAACAACCAGCAACACACAAAAATTTCAGATTTTGTTTTTTCATTCCTTTTGCTATTGAATTATATTCTGGAATGGCAATTAACGTTTAACTTAACTAAATATCAATAAAATGATTCCTGAGGTCTTCATATTTTTGTTTTGTTTACATTTGTGTCAAGTTTATGTCAGATATTTTATTAATGCAACGATTGTTATTATTCGATGCTTCACATCTATTGGACGTAATTAATTTCTTTTTGTAATAAACCCATTTTAGCCACTTTTAAAATTTTATTTCAATTAATAATTAGATGTCCTTATGCCACCAGCCGATTCATGTCAACACGTGACTGAACCCCCTGAGAATAGAAGAATGTACATTTGCAAGTGTCAGAGGCAGATGTGGACAATCGGTAAGCAAGGGTGCAATATTGTATATTTTCTCTGAGGTTACTCTACTAATTTATGTTTGCTCACCAAGCTTCTAAATTTTGTTCTATCTTCAATGATATCTTTAGTAATACCAATTTCTTGTAGATCTTCGTTTGTTTCCACTAACCAGTTTTTGCGTTTTGTCAGGGATAGTGCCATGTTTAGAAGTTTCTTTGCCCGTAGTTTCTTTATTAGTATTATTACAGTCGTAATAAAATCCTGTTGACAAATCAGCAGCCTTATTTCAGTTTAGTGTGTCCTAGTGGCTGTTGTTAGAGTATTATATTTTTATGTCAAGAAGGTGGTTTTTGATTACATATATTTACAGGAAATACTGCGACGCGTTTGAACTTATTTAGCACAATGTTCCTCTCCCCCCCACCAATATCTCTTCCTTCGTAATTGTATTATAAGCAGAATTCCGCATTTCAGTGATGTATTTCTGTATAAACTACTTCGTTGTCAATACTTTTTTTTTTCATTTCCCAGGTTACGCTCATGTTCCTCACCGTCTTCATTAAAAAAAAGTTTGTTACTTCGATGTGGTCCATGAGAAATTTCCGGTTCTTTGAGAAAGAAACCCACATTGTTGAAGGGAAAAATAAGGCAGTGTGACGATGGAAAGGACTTCTTTCGATATTTCGAATGTTTTAGGAAGACCTTCTTTGAAGGGATACTCGTGGGATGGCTGACCCCCAATTCCTTTTTGGAACAAACATGGTAAATAATCCACTTCCTCCTCACCAGGAAGGAGCAGGAAGATTTAAACACGCAGATTACCTTCCATCGAACGTCTTTATTTCCTTCTATATTTGTTAATTTCTTTCTATTAAAATGTTATAATATACTCGTTCGCTGCGCCCTCTGTACAGGCTTAACGATCCATTTGTGCGTGCGCACTAGGCTGATCAATTTTTTGTCCGGTGAGCTTACATCATCACATGACATTACGTATTTTAGATTTGTTACACACCGTTATTAAAATAAGCTAGTAACTTTCACTATCTAATTGTGCTCTTAAATACAGGGTGTGACAATAAGATAGACCGAACTTACAGGGCACATTCCTCACACGTAGAAGAATAAACTATATTATATGTAGATCCCTGCGCGGATATACAAAATATTATCCACATCCGCTCCGCATCCGCACTTCCTTCATCCTCACCCGCATTCGCGAATGGTTATCCGCGTATATTGTAAATATTTAACTACAGTATATTACTTTTTACTCGCTCTTTATATCACCATTCTCGCATACCACTGTCAAGGATCGCCTAACCATAAGCAAAAATAAGAATATACCTGAGTGAAAATCAATAAACTTTATTATTTAGAAATTAACCTCAGTGCCATACAATTTACATCCGCCAAGACACTAACTTGGCGGATATCCGCGGATTATCCGCATCCGTGCAGGGCTCTAATTATATGGACATGGGATCGGAAATGCTTTACTTCCATGCTAAAACTAATTTTCTACAGCTCTACATAGTACATTAATAATGGGAAACACACAACAGAACGTACCAGCATGCCACATGAAACTCTTTCTCTTATACATGAACTGGTCAAAATGCTCTCCGTTACCATCGATGCATGAAGAAAGAGGGTTAATTTTTAAGTCTTTATTCTGTTTAAATATTTAGTTTCACAATATTTGGGCGCGGTTGTCCGCTTGCTAGCTTTCTTTCTTCTGTGTTGTATTTCGTAATTGCTACGGAAACAGCCATCCATCACTGCTAGCAGCTTTTCAATCGAGATAAACCCCCTTGGATGGGAATTGGAAGTTTACATTTGGAAGATAGATGGCCTCATCTTCAAATGTTGTCAGCCTTAATAAGAACGGACACTGGCAGTAGCGTGTTCCTTGTAGACATTTTCAGAGGATTCGCTATGATCTCATTCGTATTACATTAAAACAAGATAACTCATCCATTCATTGCTCTTTGTTTAGTCTTCCTTCTTGTCCTTTGTTTGACGTTTGTAGACAGAACATAATTGGATGAAATGGATTGGTTCAGTAGTTTACGGAAGCACTTAGAATATATTATCTGCTAATGTGTTGACACTGATGTTAAATGGATTCAATGCTCGGCTAGAAATCGCGAGGCTTGTGTTCAAGTCCCAGGGTAGTCGACAACGTTCACCTCAGAGCTCTATTGCACTTCTTATTCTTCTTCTTCCGCTTCTTTCTTTTCGTTCCTGGCCTCTTCCCAATAACTTGGGGTCGGCACTAGTTGTGGAATGCCCCCAGTTTTACGTTCGGATGCCTTTCCTGACGCCAATCCTATGTGGAGGAGCGATGTATTCACTATTGCAGGTTTCTATGGTGGTTGGTGGTGTAGTGTGTTATGTGTAAATGAAGGTGTGTGTTAACGCGAACACAGATATCCAGACCCCGAGCTAGAAGAATGAACCATCTCGACTAAAATCCCCGGCCCGGTTGGGAATCGAACTCGGGGCCCTCTCAACCGAAGGCCACTACGCTTACCATTCAGCCATGGAGCCAGACAAAAGCATTACAACCTGACACTTAATTTTCTCTTTTGGGAAAAGTGAATTAGATTTTACCCTCATTTGTTTTCATTTACCGGCAAATCAGTAATTTTGTTAGGATGGCCCCACATTCCCACGTACCGGACGAGTTGGCCGTGCGGTTAGAGGCGCGCGCGGTCGTGAGCTTGCATCCGGGAGATAGTGAGTTCGAATTCCACTGTCGCAGCCCTGAAGATGATTTTCCGTTGTTTCCCATTTTCACACCAGGGAAATGCTGGGGTTGTACCTTAATTAAGGTAACGGCCCCTTTCTTCCAACTCCTAGGCCTTTCCACTCCCATCGTCACCATAAGACCTATCTGTGTCGGTGCGACGTAAAGGCACCAGTAAAAAAAAAAAAAAAAAAAAAAAAAGCATTCCTACGTATTTTACAATATCCGTCTCGTGATATGGAACATGCACATCGCATTTCACAGTCCTTGAAAAAATTTCCGTGTTTATGTGTTGTCCGGATCAACTTTTGAGACGTAATTTAAACTTTCCAAGTGACCAGCCAATGTGTATTTCTGATTCTTATAAAACGTTACATACCTTCATAAATATTATTTAATTTAGAAATATTTATTTTTAATGGGATGCATAATAATTTGAGTAAACTTATTCATAAGACGTTCTTCTATCGTTATGAGCTACAACTATGCCTGTTCACTTGGCAAAAAAATAAAGAAATCGGACTGTACCTTTGGTTTCAATACTTGCTTAGAAAGAAAGAACTCAACACAGTGAGATATTGATCGTACACCATGACTGACAATATGAAATATGCTAGGGTATTTCAAAACTTTCGCTATACATAATTTAAAAGTATCGATTGTCATAAAATGCAATACCTACGAGTAAATTCAAAGAAAGTATGACATTCACGGAAAAGTTTTCTAATCTACAGTATGATCCTGGTTTATTGCGGTATGAGTACACAGCACCCCCAGAACATTCAAGTGCACACAAACTGAATATTCTTCCCAAGCAAACCAAACAAAATATTCTTTATTCTGTGTATTATTAGGGATATGTTTAGCTGAGAATGTTTTTCTCTCAAGGACAAGTTTGACTCCTTGTTAGAGAGTTGAGAGAATTAAAAACGAGGCACATAACTCTGGTGCTCGCTCAGCCAGAAATAAGTATCAAGATAATTCCTAAGAAAAAACAAGCATATGGTTGATTCTCTTTACCATTTAGTGTCGAAGTGTCGGATGGTGAGTTCAGTCTGCAAGCATCTGTGAATTTACTAATCGCCGCCATAATCCTCTACTTGTAACTCTAGTTACTGCACTTGCAATTAGTTCTTTTTTGCTTTGCTATTTTGCTTTACGTCGCACCGACACAGATAGGTCTTATGGCGACGATGGGATAGGAAAGGCCTAGGAATGGGAAGGAAGCGGCCGTGGCCTTAATTAAGGTACAGCCCCAGCATTTGCCTGGTGTGAAAATAGGAAACCACGGAAAATCACCTTCAGGGCTGCTGACAGTGGGATTCGAACCCACTATCCTCCGGATGCAAGCTCACAGCTTCGCGCTCCTAACCGCACGGCCAACTCGCCCGGTTCAATTAGTTCTGTGGCCTCGTTTAGTTGTATACCTCTTATCTTCAAATCATCAGAAACTGAGTATAACCATTGTCCTCTTTGTCTCCCTCTACTTCTCTTACCCTCCATAACACAGTCCATTATTCTCCTGGGTAACCTATTCTCCTCCATTTGCCTCACATAATCCCGCCACCGAAGCCGGTATATGCGTAGCGCTTCATACATCCAGTTCATTTCTAACTTAGCCTATATCTCCTCATACAACATAAATAAAGACATGTTTCTATATTTTCATATTTTTTAAACTTTACTGTACTCACATTAGAGTCTAAAGGGGCCGATGACCTACTGTAGATGTTAGGCTCCTTTAAACAACAAGTATCATCATCATCAGCAGCAGCAGCAGAGTCTAAAGAAACTGGATCGCGAGGTGTACTTTCTGGGATACAAAGACATTCAGGATATCATTGAAATCATTGGATGTGACATTCCGTCAATGCCCAGGAGGCTGAGTTCGCTGAGTCTGACTTGGGTCGTGCCATTTCGCTGGTAGTTCTTCATAAATCTCGGTTTCGAAAATGGTCGTTTTGCGGAAGAAACAACAAAAGGAATAATTACGTCTAAACTATGATATTTTGGTACCAAATTTCATTGGTTTTTCTTATAATAACTTGAGAGAGCGTGGCGCTCGGTATATGAGAGATGGCTGTGCTAGACTTACCACAAAAACTGCAGCCAACTGCAACCATCTGGCAATTATTCTACTTACGAATTGAAGAAATAATATTTTTCGGCCCGTTCTTCAACATCAAGATGTTTCCGTGTAAAATTGTGTTTGTTTTTCTGGGGAAGTCTGTGGGCCCCTTAAGTCCCCGGCCCACCTGAAATTCAGGCCCTGCAGGGCCTAACGTTATGCTACTGAGAGAACAACTGCCATTCTAATTTTGTACTGAAACACTGTTAAACTCTTATTACGCAGTTTTCGAAATCTGTAACATTGCCGCAATAATACGACATGCGTAGTATAAAATTGGATCAAAATTTATTCTATCAGATGAAATGGCGTATGGCTTTTAGTGCCGAGTGTGTCCGAGGATAAGTTCGGCTCGCCAGGCGCAGGTCTTTTGATTTGACTCCCGTAGGCGACCTGCACGTCGTGATGAGGATGAAATGATGACGAAGCCCCCGTACCAGAGAAATTAACCAATGATGGTTAAAATTCCCGACACTGCTGGGGTCCCTGTGACCAAAGGCCAGCACGCTAACCATTTAGCCACAGAGCCGGACTATTCTATCAGATATTGCAGTTAGTAGGAGTACAACCACATTTCGATTGTTATGTTATAGTTGAGAAATTGAATGTTCGCAAGAAGTGAAGAAAGATAAAGTAGTGTTACATCATCAAGTGGGTTCGAATCCTACTGTCGGCAGCCCTGAATAGGTGGTTTTCGACTTCCACACTAGGCAAATGTTGGGGCTGTACATTAATTAAGGCTACGGCTGCTTCCTTCCCACTCCTAGCCCTTTTCTGTCCCATCGTAGCCATAAAATCTCTCTGTGTCGGTGCGACGTAAAGTAAATAGAAAAAAATCATTCGCAATAATCAACTACAGTATGTTAAAATATTATGACACATTACTTTGCGACAAATTCATGGCACAGCGTCTTTATAGAATGACAAATCATTCATATTGCTCCACTCGGACCCGAAGTGTTTCGTCACTAGGGCGTCCACATCTGAAAGCTTCTCTTTCTTCAAGGAAACTTGATTTGAGAGTGTGTCTGGTCTCATCTGAGATAATGACTTTCCCTCTCTTCATGACTGATTTGAACGCGACTAGATCTGATTTGTAACGATCTAGAAAAATAGGCAGATTGATCAGGAACCCGGGGGAGAAGCATATTTTTCTGACAATCAAATGCCAATTGAACTGTTTTTTCCTTCAGGAATATTAAAGTCATTATAAAATGCTTTTGCTGTTAGCGTATGCAGCCTGAACTTTGTCATGAGTTTTTTCATGAGTCTGATGCACTCAGAGCAGGAATCCGTTGCTGGAGATTTGAAGCTACTAACAACATATTTAACAGACAGATCTTTGTTTTCAGTGCAATAAATTTCCCACAACTTTTTAATGTTCCTGTTACTGAGAAGATACAGCCGTGTAGACCTTTCTCTACCATAGTGCGAATTAACACAATTTAGATTGGAAATGAGAGTAATAATTGACTCCCTATGGCTCTTGAGAACATTACTACGTTTATAACCACCGCTATTTTTTTAGGGATGCTGCCCGTGTTCATGAATTTCCGACTCTTATTCTGTATTCGAAATCATACCATTTCTTTTTCTTTTTTTTTTTGAAAAATAATCTATGGAAACCGAATTTCTTGGTCGGGTGCCTTTGAGAGAACGGCTTCTTGTAGGAATACTTTGAAACGTGAGCTTCAGTGTGAATTTATATTGATCTATTTTTGAATAGTTGGCATAAAAGGCTGCATGAAATTTTCGTACTTCCTGCATTGTCAAATTACCACAACCATAAACACTCTGTGATTAGATCTCGGCAAATTAGGGAGTCTTGTAGGCCTAGATCTGAAAAGAAATACATTTAAAGTAATTTGTGTTATTTATGCCAACTATTCAATTTACGTGAAATTGTTCAAAGCACTAGGACTCGCACCCCCGGAATTAAAAATCATAGGTGCTCTTATATTTCTCGTGGATTTTTCTCCATTTTTGAGGAATCATAAGTCTCTTTCGTCCTCTATCAGGAGGTGATACCAATGTAGCTTACACAGTGTTAGCAACTGTTGAAAACATGAACTTAAACTGACCTTGTAGGAAAAATTTTATTAAAGGAAGGATGGAAAGAATTTTGGAACCCAAACAACAAATATTAGTAATCTTGCTAATGGATTGAAGAGTTCTGAAAATAATTCATGTAAGGAAAAGAGAGTTTTGGAGTAGTACACATGGTGGAAGGAGAGAGTTTTGAAAACTTACATCATCTTTGAAGCTAAGTTAGGCAGGGAAAGAACATGTTTAGCCATGAAATGGGTAACATATTTGTTAGAAGAGTTTGTTGAGAGATTTAAATCGTCATGATCTCAGTTTTTTAAAGTGAAAAGAAGCAGTTTTGGAAGCAGTGTCTCCAAGTGTTTCTCGACACAATATAGGCTTTAATAAGTGAAGATCTGACGCACAGGACTTGATTAAATAAACCTTACAAGACATCAAAGAGAACAGTTATTGAACTATCATCATCTCTATACAACAAACAAAACATCTATTAAGGAACAGTTTTATAGCTGAGTTGTGCGTGTCCTGTTTAGTCCTCAGCCCGAAGGCTGGCTGGATCCTCAACAGTTCCGCCATCAGCTGTCATAGATGGCCTAGGCATCACTGGAGAGGCGTACTAGGGAAATGAGGAGAGAGGTAGTTTCCCGTTGCTTTCCTCACCGAGCCAGAAGTTGCTATTACACATCAGTCTGCCAAGCCCACTGAAATGCATGCACCAACTGACCCTATGAGCAATATTTTCACCCATTCATAGCAGGGACTGGCTGCAGAAGGAATGGCATTACTAGCATCACTCATACCTCAGTCACTTTCATTTTCTCAAAGCCAAGGACAAAGCTGAGACAGATCAATGAAAGTAACAAAATTGCTCTAGCCTATACCAGAAGACATAGTGCACTGTAAACACTAGGTCCTGCCAGCAAAGCCACATAGCTGAGTTAACACCTTTATTATAGTCATAGTTATGAAAATTGTTAAATATTTTTGGTTGGATGTAGAAAGTTTTGGAATTGTGCACTTGAATAATAAAGTTTTGAAAATGACCTTTTTATCTGGATTAAAGTGATATTATAATTATGTACATCCCTGTAAGCAGAAATCATAAACTTGAAACTATTACCATTACCATAAGAACATCTTAACAGCGCGAAGTCCGGCTCCCTGGCTGAATGGTTAGCGTAGTCGCCTTCGATTTAGAGAGCCTCGGATTCGATTGCCAGCCGGTTCGGAGATTTTAACATTAAATGGTTAATTCCCATGGCTCGGGGACAGGGGATTTTTAATGTTTCCAACATTCCTGCAGCTCATCCACCACACACAACACTATACTCCACTACGATAACACGCAGTTTCCTATACACGACAGATGCCACCCACCCTCGTCGGAGGATTCTTCCTTACAAGGGCTGCACCAAGCTAGCTATAACCACACGAATATTACCACAACCCTTTAATTCGAAATGTTCATTCAGACTCAAATGGGACAAGGAACGTGGTTTTAGACGAGGTCTACTGTCGAAATGCCTCGTTCGAAGGCTCCACAATGTCCTCAATCACAGTTATGTTACGAAACCCAGATTTTCAGTGTCTAGTAGTCATCAAACGTCAAAACAGGATGCCATTTTTTTGCACGAATACAACACTCTCTTCATTCACACCGTCCTTCGAAAATAAGAGTCGAGCTGAGACCAAGCAGGACGACCGCCGAGATTTCCACATGATAATTGTGCTTGTAAAACTACATTACTTTGGTTGCTCCCAGTTGATTATGAATGGAAATTGCAAGTTATTATTTTTGCCAAATTTTCAATGCTGAAAATGAACCCTCTTAGGTTTATAGTTTAACAGTTATTCGCTATAAATAGTATACATTGAAATGTTCGTGCCGGACTGAGTGGCTCAGACGGTTGAGGCGCTGGCCTTCTAGCCCCGACTTGGCAGGTTCAATCCTGGCTCAGTCCGGTGGTATTTGAAGGTGCTCAAATACGTCAGCCCCGTGTCGGTAGATTTACTGACAGTAAAAGAACTCTTGCGGGACTGAATTCCGGCACCTCGGCGCCTCGGAAAACCTTAATAGTTAGTGACGCGAAAAGCCATTATTATTATTATTATTATTATTATTATTATTATTATTATTACATTTCCGTACAACGATTACCTACACAACAATAATCTCTGCTGTAACGATAAAATACTCCGATCGCGGCATTAATTCCATTAATCTAATGTCAAATTCCTCTCGATTTAACGATGCTCTCGTTAACGACAAATCTCTCCATTACGATCACCTTTTCAGACCCCCGCGATGTGCTTTCAACTCGATACTGCAAGCACAAAAGTGGATCGAGGTCAATTTGCAGTTGCTCGCAATCTGATTTATTACTCTATACAGAATAACATCATCCGCAAAAAGCCTTACCTCTGATCCACTCCTTTACTCATATAATTTATATATATAAGAAAATATAAAGGTACAATAATACTGCCTTGAGGAATTCCCCTCTTAATTGTTACACTGTGTACATTTTCTTCTTCTTCTTCTTCTTCTGCATCTGTCTACCCTCCAGGGTCGCTTTTTCCCTCGGACTCAGCGAGGTACCCCACCTCTACCGCCTCAAGGGCAGTGTCCTGGACCTTCAGACTCTGGGTAGGGGGATACAACCGGAGAGAATGGCCAGTACCTCGTCCAGGCGGTCTCACCTGCTATGCTGAACAAGGGCCTGCCTTGTGGAGGGATGGGAAGATTGGAAGGGACAGGCAAGAAAGAGGGAAGGAAGTCGCCGTGGCCTTTTGTTAGGTACCATCCCGGCATTTGTCTGGAGGAGAAGTGGGAAACTACGGAAAACCACTTCGAGAGGATGGCTGAGGTGGGAATCGTACCCACCCCTACTCAGTTGACCTCCCGAGGCTACTGTCGTACGAAGACTGAACTTTGCTATTGAGTAAGCATAGCAAGTAGGAGTGGGTGGGTTTCTTGAGACTCTGAGAATTCGGCAGTTTCGGATCCAGGAAGATCTAGGTAGTGTGCACACCAGAAATATTTAAACGGCAGTACTGTAGCTACTGGACAACTGACGGAAAATAAAATATATCCTTTGTTAACTCCTTTTGACTTGACACATTGTACTACTACTAAATGTTTTCATTCCTCCGCTGAAAGAGAAGGCGGGCCTCCTAGACGGTGACATTATCGTACTACTTTTACTAAAATAGTAAAACGTTTTCATTCCTCCCCTGAAGGGGGAGGCGGGCCTCTTAGACGGTGAAGCCGTCTCTCAGGTCGGGAGATTTATTACTGTGAAGGAGATGCACGGGGAAGGTGAGAGGTTGGCGGCCGTGGCCTATACTAGGAACTGTCCCGGCATTCACCTTAATGCAGAAGAATGGAAACCCACGGAATACCATTCTCAGGACAGCCGACTGTTGGGGCAGCCGTGAGGTCCAGCCCTGCTCCGTCTCCCAAAGCAGAGGCGTAGAGCCACTATAGAGCCGTGGCCATCCCTCCTCCGCTTGGTTGGCCGGTCAGAGTGCAGAGCTATTGAACCACGGATCAGCCGTGGCTACTTGTTGGCCGAGAGCCACACTGGATCTACCGACGCATTGTCGTACACGCCAAAGACTGTTGCAAATGTAACAGTCGTGTTTCACTCTGGACAGACAGTGCAGGTGGTTAAAAGTGCCCTTTTCTTATGCGCAGGCCTATATATATTACAGCATGGCATCACGTTCCTGGTAACAATAAGTCTGCAGCAGAAATTAACGGTAATTAGAAAAAAAAAAAGATTCGGGAATGAAACAAACAGACGCAGCAAGAATTGTGTGTGTATTTCTGTTGTTGCAAACCTCATATTACTGGGAATGAAATGATTTTCAGATGTCATTGTGTTCCCCAGTTGACATGAGAAACCGTTATTGTAAATCCCTCTTTATGACTATAAATCACCGGGCGAGTTGGCCGTGCGGTTAGAGGCACGCGGCTGTGAGCTTGCATCCGGGAGATAGTGAGTTCGAATCCCACTGTCGGCAGCCCTGAAGATGGTTTTCCGTGGTTTGCCATTTTCATATCAGGCAAATGCTGGGGCTATACCTTAATTAAGGCCTCGGCCTTTTCTATCCCATCGTCGCCATAAGACCTATCTGTGTCGGTGCGACGTAAAGCAAATAGCAATAAAATAAAATAAAATAAAATAAAATAAAATAAAATAAAATAAAATAAAATAAAATAAAATAACCATAACTCTCTCTCTCTCTCTCTCTCCAGCAGTATCTGTTTCCTGTTCGCGCGGTACCGGTTTCGTTGTATCGGGGCTTCACCGTATTGTGATGAAAGCTGTTGTGAATGAATGCTAGAAACTGCTTATAACAACATAGAGTTTTGAGAACATGGTAGAGAGGTTTCACTACTTCATTATTACTATAGCTCAGATGACAGTCAAGAGTATATCTTGCTCTTACGAGGGAACATTGTCAATGGTTAAGTCTCCGATCGCGATGAAACTTGGAAAACGTATTGAGGTACACGTAAAAATGATGTCAGCATCAATTTTGGGTGCCGACATTCATTAGGGCGTTAACTAGGGGGCCTAAAAGTTGCGACATTTCAAGTTCTGCGCGAACAGTGATGAATACCTGCTGGCCAATGCTAAGCCGGTACACTTCCTGACTCCTGCCACACCTCTGCACCTCCTCCACTTTTTCTTTCTCCCCGCCCCTGCCCGTCTGCTTGGCTGTTGAACGGGACCGGCGCTATGCTTTGCTTCTTTTCCTACTATAATTTTTGAAATCCTTTAAATATAGTTCCTTTTCACACATAATGATAATAAATAATCTAAACTAATATATCCATATTTTATTCAAATTTTATACTTTCATTCAGACCAATACATTTTTATTGACAAGTGAAAATAATTGTTTTAAGTTATGTTTTTTAGTTATATGGACATGGAAGAATTATGTCCTTTTTACAATGTACATGTTACACAAGATGATAAATAATCAAGGATTCTAGTATGTCAATTTTTATCATCATTCCCTTCGATTCCTCCTCCTCACATGTAGCATATTTCGACAGACCAATACTTTTTTGAGCCACTGTATGCAGTAGATATACAGTAATCACAGGCAGACCCGCAGTCTTACTTTACCGGTACTTTTGCATTATTGCTGACGAAGGTCTACGTATTCAATAAGTACTGATATTAAACTATAACACTACAGTCTTCTGGGTACAATGGCAGTTACATACGTAAAAGTTAAAATGGCTATATTACGAACTGGTAAAACAACAGGAATGAAAGTATACAATTTGAATAAATTATGGGTATATTAGTTTAGGTTATTTATTATTATGTGTGAAAAGGAACGTTATTTAAAGGATTTTAATAATTATAGTACGACAAGAAGCAGAGTATAGCGCCGGTCACGTTCAACAGCTAAGCAGACGGGCAGGCGCGCGGAGAAGGGAAAAATGTGCTGGGAACCAATAGGAGGGGGTAGGGGTGGAGGTGCAGTGGTATGGCAGGAGTCAGGCAGTGTACCAGCTTAGCACTGGCCAGCAGTTATTCATCACTGTTCGCGCGGAACTTGAAATGTCGCAACTTTTAGGACCCTTAGTTAACGTCCTAATGAATGTCGGCACCCAAAATTGATGCTGACATCTTTTTTACGTGCACCTCAATGTGGTTTCCAAATTTCATCGCGATCGGAGACTTAACCATTGCCGTTGTTCCCGCTTTAGTAAAACAGGACAGTCAAAACGCAGATGACGTACTGTTGAAGATATATAATTTCGTGTGGCCATTTCTAGCCGAGTGCAGCCCTTGTAAGGCAGACCCTCCGATGAGGGTTGGCGGCATCTGCCATGTGTAGGTAACTGCGTGTTATTGTGGTGGAGAATAGTGTTTTGTGTGGTGTGTGAGTTGCAGGGACAGCACAAACACCCAGCCCCCGAACCATTGGAATTAACCAATGAAGGTTAAAATCCCCGACCCGGCCGGGAATCACATCCGGGTCCCCCTGAACAAAAGGCCAGTACGTTGACCATTCAGCCAACGAGTCGGACACTGTTTGAGATGGTCTATAGAAGCACGAAACGTTTATCTGAAATAGCCCAAAGTATGACTTGGATTTGCTATGGCCAGATAAATATTGAGTTAGCACAAAGTTCAGCATTAACACTTTACACTGAACTCGATGCTGGATCTTGGGAAGGAATATTTCTCTCGTAATGGATCCATTCGAGGTTACGGTTCAAACGTTGTTCCACTGATGCGTTATGTTCTTTAATCTTTCTTTTTAGGTTTTCCAGTCTGCTAAAATGAATTTATAATATAATGAAAAGGAACAGGAAAACATTTAACAACAGATTATACATGAAGATACAATTTAAATTAATATATATTATACATACCTTCCTTGATAAAACACCGTCAGATTCTATCAAATCACACTTTTAATTATTACTGTTAAAATATGTTTCTACGAATTATTGAATATTATTATCACTTATAGCTGGAACTGCGAGGAGAGAGGAGGCCCTCGAGTATCTCATTAATGTAAGTTATACTATTTCAACAATTATTTGAAGAGTGTACACAGAATTTGAGCGTATTGTAAATGATTCTACACTTCTTCACAATATTCATCAATTCTGTTGTATGCAATTTCGATCGTAGATTTCGCAGCTTCTAATTTGCAGTTAAGGGGTTGGTTTCTGTCCCAACTTTAACTGTCCGCATCCTCTTTATCGAGGTCTTTGATTGTTGGATAGTAAATATTACTATTTAAAGCCCGACTTCTAGGCTGAATGATTAGCATTGCGGGCTTCGGTTGAGTCGGGTCGGGGATTTTAGATACGTCTGGTTAATTTCTCTAGTTCGAGGATTGGTCGCATTTGCATTTGTCTTTATACACAGCTCCTCATTCACATACATACAGCACATTACATAGCCAACCACCACGGAAACATGAATAGTGAATACATTCCTCCACATAGGGTTGGCGCGAGGTAAGGCAACCGGTCGGAAAACATGGTCAAGGCCGCTTGTGCGACACAGTTCGCACTGAGGATGTGGGAAATACAATGGAAGAGAAGAAAAAGAAATATTACTATTTGCTTTTTTGTCATTATTTTAGAAACTTTCCAAACAAGGGTTAAGTAACAACAAAAGCTCTTTGCGTAGTTAGTCATCCAGGAGCCAGCAGTGAATTATATACAGAACGACAGATAAGGTACAATACCTAGCATGCGAAGACTATATTAAGTGTATTTTATAGGTACAATATATACAGTAGTAATAAATAGTGATTGATAGGGAGGGGGATTACAATGTTTTCATAGGAACAAGGGAGTACATACACTGATATGTTGTCGTTATAGATCAGTTCACACGAGAGTGACACGAGTATCGCTCATGCAACACACACACGTCCCCCCGTCTTTTAGTAGAATGATTATGATTTATTGCTCGTTTGGCTTCTGTGCATTACTTGCTTAGCAATGGAAGAATACCACTTTGAATGGAAAAATTATCGTGTAATTCTTTGAATTACTAGCAATAGTCAACAAATATATGAAGCAGGCACAAACATCAGGATAAAATTTCCATCACCACTGTGAATCATGTCAGCAGTCCTAGATACTGAATGATTTATTATGTTTGTAAATGTAAACAAACCTGCACCTTTCACGAGTATACAAGCCAGTCAGTCAACTATACTACCTGTCTATCGACTGAGGGCCAATATCATATCTGTATAGTGAGCGTCAGAAAAGACTATGAAAGAGGAAAATTGTCGGATGTGTAAGGGTGAATCATAGTGGTGCAATTTCAACATAAATTCAGACAGTTCTGAAGTCATGCTTCGCACAGTTGTTTAGGGGTACAACTGCAACCTGTGAGAAAGCAGGCCCTTACCGAGGCGTCCTGCGACACTGGCAGAACTGACAAAGCTACAAAGCCCCCCTCCCCTCACCGAAAACTACATTACTGCACTTTTCTACACAGATTTAGTAATTTTTTAAAAATATTCTAAGTAGATTTAATAAGAATGACGGATTCTTGAACTATAATACGATAATGAACAATATTGAAGAAAAATATTTTGCACAACAAATTCAATATATCATTGTAGTAAATAAATGAAACATTGTACGTATGTTCTAAAAGAAACTGAAATTAAAACAAAATCTACATGTTGTATATAGAGCTACAAAACATCGGTTTTTGTGAGAAGTATAATAAAGAAGAGAATTTATTTGCTTCACACTACGTATAATACATACATTCTTCTTTCTTTTCCTACCGCTTTTTCCCACACCTCCGGGGTCGCGAGTGCGAACTGTGTCGCACATGTGGATTTGGTCCTGTTTTACGGCCGAATGCCCTTCCTGCCAACCCTATATGGAGGGATGTAATCATTATTGCGTGTTTCTGTGGTGGTTGGTAGTGTAGTGTGTTGTGTGGATCTGAAGAGGAAAGTGTTGGGACAAACACAAACACCCAGTCCCCCGGCCAGAAGAATTAATCATAGGCGATTAAAATCCCCGACCCAGCCGGGAATCTAACCCGGGACCCTCTGAATCGAAAGCCTCAACGCTGACCATTCAGCCAATGAGTCGGACGTATAGTACATACATTATTAATTAAAAAGAAAAGAAACAGAGGGATATAATATACGAGTTGAGAATATATGAGCTGAATTCAAATTATATTATTGTTATCGAATGATATTACCTTATTCTAATATCTAAATTGCATTTAATAGCTCCCTATAGGCACAACAACTAATAACTCCCGCAATATTTTTAATCAGCCACAGGAGACTTATTCTTGAATTCATTTTTATTTACCCAGCAGATCGCACCAATCTAACTCTTAAATCTTGTTTCTTTGTTATCTGTGGTCATTTTATGCACCCCTTGTATCCCAGCGCCCTTGGCGGGGGCCAATCTCGCCACACTCTCGATACGGTCCTGCTACGAGGCGGGATGGAATAAAAACCCAACCGGGTCCCATCGCTCGCTCGGCTGCGCGCGCATCTATTGCGTTGTCATTCCCCAGAAGTAATTGGCAATTGGCGTGTTTCGTTTGGCTGTACGGGCAGTAAGAAAATATGGGGCGGCGATTCCAACCCTGTCAAATCGCGATCAACGTATTGTGATTCAGATTTTCATAGTTCTTGAGAACTCAGCTTACAGCCCTGACTTTATCACCTCGTAATTTCCATTTATTCGGGCCTCTCAAGAAGTATCTGAAGGACGAACACTTTTACAATGATGATGAACTCAAGTGCTGGAATTGTTCTAGCAGCAGCCACGATACTTCTTTCCGGACGGTACTCGGCACTTGGTGAGCATATTTGAATACACAGGATGACTTTTCTCCTAAAACGGAACTGCATTTTTCTTGGTCATTGTTATTTCTGTTTGTGTCTATTTTGTAATTTCATTGCATTGCCGCGTATTAATAAACGGGACCGGGCGGGTTTCAATAGAATACTCCTCATGCCTAACCTGTAAGGAGGTTGCATGATGTCTATCAGCACTCTGGGTGACCATCATGAGACTTACGAGGGAACACATGCATGTGTTAGACTCGGATTCGGTTGAAATTTGGTAGGAATATTCATGGGAGGCAGTAGAATGCTAAGGTGAAAACTGCATGAGCCCTGCGGAAGTTTAAACGCCAAAATTGAACAAATAAATAGTCGTAAAATTAGAAGTGCCGCGGGAGTATCGGCGTGTGGCGGAGAGGTGGGGAGGAGCGAAGCAGCGAACGTGAGCTGGCACGGCTCGACGCAGCCCGGTTGGCTCACGTCCGCTGCTTCACTCCTCCCTACCTCTCCGCCACACCCCGATACTCCCCACGGCACTTCTAATTTTACGACTATTTATTTGTTCAATTTTGGTGTTTAAACTTGCGCTGGGCACATGCAGTTTTCACCTTAGCATTCTACTGCCTCCTACGAATATTCCTACCAAATTTCAACCGAATCCGAGTGTGACACATGTATGTGTTCCCTCGTTAGTACTTATAATTCTGCAACATAGGACATGTTACAGATGGGTTCTATACCATGAACGATGAACTGCTCAATATTGTTGTAGAGTGCTGTTATCGATAGATGAGGCAAGTTAAAAATAGACGACATTTGCGAAATGTTATCGGTTTACGCTTATTGGCGCTACATAGTAACTAGCCATTTGCCACGCATTTGAAAGTTATCACTCAGGAGCTAGTAATACACTGTATAAGTGGGTGGAGTAGGTGTTGCGATTGTTGAGGCGCCTGAATATTGCAAACAGCGTATCCACATTCACTTCTGCTTCAAACTGGTGAAAATGTGTGCGCAGACACACAGTGGCGTGGACATAATTGGCTGATACCGAAAACAATGCAAGAGGTCTGGTTGAATGTGAAAGAAATGTTGCGGTATTTTTTATATATAAGCTGTGTTTTGCACCAATAATTCCTACCTGAAGATCAAATGGTAAACCGTTGGTATAATTTTGAAGGTCTGAGACGCTTGAGAGAAAATATCAGAAGGAAAAGGCTAGATTTGTGGAGCAACAACTCCTGGAGCTCCACCTTGACAACGCTCCACCTAATGTTGATCCCCGAATTTTTGACGAAGACGAAAACAACTGTGCTCTCCATCCAGCTTATTCACCTGACCTAGACACACTATTCTTTCATCCATTCCCCAAACTAAAATTCACCCTGATAATACGATGATTTCAGTCAACTGAAGAGATAAAACTGAAATCGCAAGCGGAACTGCGTGCAATGCACCAAATTACCTACCAGGACTGCTTCCACAACGGTGTTGGGAGCGTTGTATCAATAGAGATAAAGCTAACTAGGCTTCAGGTAAGCAGGAGATAAAAGTTAACTGTTGTTGTTTGAGTCATCAGTCCATAGACTGGTTTGATGCAGCTCTCCACGCCATCCTATCCTGTGCTAACCTTTTCATTTCTACGTAACTACTGCATCCTACATCTGCTCTAATCTGCTTGTCATATTCATACCTTGGTCTACCCCTACCATTCTCACCGCCAGCACTTCCTTCAAAAACCAACTGAAAAAATTCTGGGTGTCTTAAGATGTGTCCTATCATTCTCTCTCTTCTTCTCGTCAAATTTAGCCAAATCGATCTCACCAATGAGATTCAGTATCTCTTCATTTGTGATTCGATCTATCCATCTCACCTTTAGCGTTCGTCTGTAACACCACATTTCGAAAGGTTCTATTCTCTGTCTTTCTGAGCTAGTTATCGTCCATGTTTCACTTCAATACAATGACACACTCCAGACGAAGGTCTTCAGAAAATCTTTATAATTCCTATATCAACGTTCGGAGGGAACAAATTTCTTTTTTTCTGAAAGGGCTTCCTTGCTCGTGCTAGTCTGCATTTTATGTCCTCCTTACTTTTGCCATCGTTAGTTATTTTACTACCCAAGTAGTAATATGCATCTACTTCCTTTAAGACTTCATGTCCTAATCTAATATTGGCTGTATCACCAGCCTTCGTTCAACTGTACTCCATTACCTTTGTTTTGAACTTATTAATTTTCATCTTGTACTCCTTACCCAAGACCCCATCCATACCATTCAGCAACTTCTCTAGATCTTCTGCAGTATCAGATTAAAATAACAATATCATCAGCAAATCTCAGGCTTTTGATTTCCTCTCCTTGGATTGTGATCCCCTTTCCAAATTCCTCTTTGATTTCCTTTACTGCCTGTTCCATATAAACACTGAAAAGGAGGGGGGACTGCAGCCTTGCCTCGCCCCTTTCCGGATTGCTGCTTCTTTTTCAAAGCCTTCGATTCTTATCACTGCAGGCTAATTTTTATACAAATTGTAGATAATTCTTCGCTCTCGGTATCTGATCCCAATCACCCACAGAATCTCAAATAGCTTGGTCCATCCAATTATAGAATGCGTTTTCTAGATCTACAAAAACCATGTACGAGGGCTTGTTTTTCTTAATTCGATCCTCTAAGATCATACGTAACGTCAGGATTGCTTCACGTGTTCCTACATTTCTTCTGAAGCCAAAGTGATCTTCTCCCAAATCAGCTTCAACTTGTTTTTCCATTCTTCTGTAAATAATACGTGTTGAAATTTTGCAGGCATAAGATACTAAACTAATGGTGCGGTAGTTTTCACACCCGGTGCGACGTAAAGCCATTAGAAAAAAATAAAATTCACACTTGTCCTCACCGGCTTTCTTGGGAATAGGTATAACAACGTTCTGCCGAAAATCAGATGGCACCTCTCCTATCTCATACATCTTACACAATAGATGGAAGAATTTTTCCATGCTGGTATCTCCTAAGGCAATCAGTAATTATGAGGCAATATCATAAATTCCAGGTGCCTTGTTCATATTTCGGTCTATCAGAGCTCTGTCAAACTCTGATCTCAAAATTGGGTCTCCCAATTCTTCTAGTTCTTCTTGTTCCAGAACCAAATTATCTATGTATTTACCTTGGTACAGCTGTTAGATATGTTCCTGCCATCTTTCTGCTTTGTCTCCTTTCCCTAGAAGTGGTTTTCCATCTGAGCTCTTAATATTCATACACTTAGATTTCCTTTCTACAAAGGTTTCCTTGATTTTCCTGTATGCAGCATCTACCTTTCCTAAGGCCATACAACTTTCAACATCCTTGCACTTCTCCTTCAGCCAGTTTTCCTTAGCTACCTTGCACTTTCTATCCTCTTTATTCTTTAATCGCTTATATTCTTTTCTGCCCTCTTCATTTCTTGCATTCTTGTATTTTCGTCGTTCATCAATCAGGTCTAGTATGTCCCGAGTTTTCCATTGATTCCTAGTTGATCTTTCCTTCCTTCCTAATATTTATCCAGGAACCCTACTGACCTTATTTTTAACGACAATCCCTCGCATTCTTTTCTTTCAACTTGTCTAGATCCCATCTCCTTGCACTCCTTCCTTTCTTCAGTTTCTTCGACTTCAGATGGCATTTCATGACTAAGAAGTTGTGGTCAGAGTTCACGTCTGCTCCTGGGAATGTCTTGCAGTCCAACACCTGGATTCTGTATCTCTGCCTAATCATAACGAAGTCTAATTGATACCTTCCAGTGTCTCCAGGTCTCGTCCACGTATACAGCCGTCGTTTGTGGGGTTTGAACCAAGTATTAGCAAGGACTGAATTATGATCAGTGCAGAATTCAACCAGCCGACTTCCTCTTCCATTCCTTTGTCCCAATTCGAATTCTCGTACTGTATTACCTTCTCTTCCTTGGCCTACCACTGCATTCCGGTCTCCCATCATAATTAGATTCTCGTCACCTTTTACATATTGTATTAAATCTTCTATCTCTTCATATATTATTTCGAATTTTTCTTCTACTGCTGAACTAGTAGGCATATAGACCTGCACTATTGTGATGGGCATTGGTTTGGTGTATATCTTGACAACAATAATCCATTAACTATGCTGATCGTAGTAGCTTGCCCGTTACCCTATTTTCTTATTCATTACTAAACCAACTCCTGCATTTCCCCTGTTTGATTTTGTGTTGATAATTTTGTAGTCTCCTGACCAAAAATCCCGTTCTTCCTGCCAACGCACTTATACCAACTAAATCTATCTTTAGCCCATCCATCTCCCTTTTCAGATTTTCTAACCTACCAGGACGACTCAAACTTCTAACATTCCACGTTCCGGCTCGCAGAATGTCAGTATCCATCTTCCTGATGATCACCCCCTCTCGTGTAGTCCCCACCCGGAGATCCGAATGGGGGACTATTTTGCCTCCGGAATATTTTACCCGGGAGGAAGCCCTCATCAGCACATCATTCATACAGAGAGAGCTGCATGTCCTAGGGGGTTAGTTATGGCTGTAGTTTCCCGTTGCTTTCAGCCGTGTAGCAGTATCAACACAGCTAAGCCATGTTTACTAATAATTTACAAGGCCATATCAGTCAGTCATCTAGACTGCCACCCTTGCAACTTCCGAAAGTCTACTACTCCCCTTTCGATGAAGCATTCGTTAGTCTGGTCTCTCAACAGATACACATCGATATGGTTGCACCTTCGGCTTGGCTATCTGCTTCATTGGGACGCGCAAGCATTCCCACCGCAGCAATGTCACATGATTCGTGGGAGAGGAAAGCCAACTAGGCTTCAGAAAAGCAGTAGATAAAGCTAATTAAGGTGTAGGTGAGCAGGAGACAAAGCTAACTGGGCTGCCGTGCAGCGTCCCTGGCGACGGATGGCTTCCTAGAGAAGGAAGACCTGGTTATGACAGTCACAGTGCCAGTAGCGTACAAAGGAATACCGTCGTCCAAATACGATCTGAAGCTTTACTGAAGGACAGGCAAAGCGTTTAAGATTGATAAATTGTCTGTGCAGCACTGCGGGTATAAAATTCTATGCAAGTGAGAGAAGAGATATGCAATAAGAATGGAATGTTTATAATACTATAAAAGTGAAAAAGAAAAGAATGCGGAAAGGTCAATTGTTAACGCCAAATAGAACTGCGTACCGCTTTTTCGTTGGAACCTCAATTATTATTTGAGGTGGGCCTGTAGTAAGGATTCGCATAAGGTTTGTTATTCGATACCCTCATGACAGGGGGATCAGAAGACCCGCGGATGCATTGACCCGCACGCTTTATCGTACTCAGTCTTAAATGTTAGGCCTAGTTCCATCGACAGCTTTTTATCGCTTTGTCATTTGCGATTACCGGATTGTTCACCAGCCCCTTACTTTTTCGGCGTTAGACAACCCAAATAACGCGTATAACCTAAAGATCCTTATAATTTAGTTTTATGAACACAAAATAACTTGAAATTTCTCCTTATGGCCAATAAGGCTCTCTTCTATCTGTATGTCATCACTGTAAATTGATCCATGGAACAAGCAAAGGAAAAACTACTATGCTGCACCCATAATCGAATGAGCCTAATGGAAGTGATAATTAAATTATTGAAATTCGCATATGTGAATACTGCAGAGGCAGGGAAAAGCTAGCAGTCTCACAAAGCGCCACCCAGGAGCCGCGTTGGCTGGAAGTATATCCGTCAAATATGCTTTAAGTCACGAACAGGAAATAGCTAACTAAAAGCCTCCCTCAAATAAAGTTTTATGGCACCGAAAAGTGCAGACTTTCTACTTAGTTTCTAACGGGAAATCGGCAATATGGAATGTGCCCATCCCTAGTGTGGGACAAGTAAAGAGAGAATACCTGTCACCCCTTAGCAGAAAATGATTACACCTGAGCCACGATGCGCGGCAAGATTTTAACCAATCACAATTTACGAAATTTAACTGTCATGTCCTAGCGGGAATCTGTATCCAGTTTTCCGTGATTTGGTGTTGAAAGTAGTAGTGAAATACTGTGTTCTGACCTGCAAATAATATTTAACGAATATTTCACGCAAATACGTGGTTAATTATTTCTCAAAATATAAGTTTTCAACATTGTGTGGAAGAGTGGTTGCGTCCAAAGAGCGGAGTGTCATGGCGGCAAGGCCCCGTGCTCCGAGTGTAAATAGGCCCTATGACGCTTTTCAATTTATAAAATAAGCTACGATCATTTCTGATAACGCAGTGCAACATACAAATCAAACCAAATTTTGGAATATTTAGAGTGCATTTCTGAACATTTTAACCTACGGACAAGTGGAAAAACGATCCAAGGTGCCATATTACTACGCCGCATCCCCTCCAATCGGACTATTTTTGAAGTGGGGGTGTGAGAATTTACAAAAGCAGTAGCCGCGGTGTGGTGATATCTCAGTCCTACGTGAAATTTCAGTGCAGACAGGCGATTCTACAGAGAGTGCAGCGCCAAGAGACGGCTTAACATTTGTGTGAGTAGAGTCTTAGGCAAGCAATGAACACTTAGGGAGAACTTTAAAGTAATATCAGATCATAGGAAACAATCAGACAATTATCATAGCCAAAAATGACAATGGTAGTTATTTTACAAACTTTTTCATAAATGAACATTTAACGTAGTGAGACACGCGGACAACGGAGATGGACAATAGGAGTTTTCATAACATGTAATTATATAACACTCCTTAGCTCACATGTAACTTGCACGTTAGTATTCTAGTGGAAAAGTATTGTTTTTGGAGGACTGTATTCTCATACACATTTCTTCATGTCTTACATGGGAACGTTACAATTAAACGTGCGCTGTCTATAAAATGGTTATTTCATCTGAGACAGTGGGAGCAAACATTAGGTGAGCAAATTGCAGGGAGAGACTTTTGTTTACTAGTGGAGCTTAACAGTACAAGGACTGGTGTCCACTTTCATTTGTCAGAGGGAGGTCGATGGCTGCTAAATCCCTTGTGTAAACAAGCGGTAAAGGGGGGAACTGAACAGAGACGACCAGCAGAAGACCGCGCCAGGTAGCTGTTTTTCCTGACAGTACACGTCAACTCACCGAGAGCTATTGCTGTGTAATTTATGTTTTTCTTCATATGATTGTTAAAAGGCGTGTCTGGAAATAATCTTACGTGTGCTACGCAAGTATGAAAATGGACCCAATTCGTGTGTATAAAGCGTCAAGTATCCTCGGCAAGATGAAGAAGACGGAGTAAAATTATGTAGCGGGGACTGTGGATGATCCAACCAGCCTTCCAGTACAAAGGTAAAAATGAGCATTTTATAATCATGTAACAATATATTTGAGGGCTATGAACAATCAGTGGTCAAATCTAGGATAGCGAATAGTGTAGGCTTATAATTAATAAAATTTCACGTGCCGGATGGTGTAATTACATGTTAGATGTTATTTGCAGTTACAGTTAGAAGTGAGACCAGGACAATCATATCTGACGACTCGGAATGTGAATGCCATGGTGTCATGATAATAATAATAATAATAATAATCATAAATATAATAATCAGAAAATAGTCGTATTTTTCTCAGGAGTTTCTCTCATATGTTTCTGGATAAATTTTTGATATGAGTTACTATTTTAACATTCGAGAATCTAAAATTTCTGTAGATATTTATGCCCAGTACAGTTTCAGATTTTAACATATTTTGGACTATATAATTATATTTGTTTTGGTGACATTTTGATTTTTGTGGACGCTGCCGAGTTGTTTTTGAATTTAACTAGCTATAATTATAGCGCATCCAATTTTATTATTCATTTGCGATGATCGTTTTCGTTGGATATCATACCTTATATTTTGCGGTATAGTGTTTAATACGTAAATATTTTTTAAAATTTATTTTTCTTTGTGTGTACGTGGATTCATAGTTTCGATAGCTGTGTATTTGACAGGTAAATCTTGTTGTTACAGTCAATAAATAAGGATAGGGAAACCATTGCAGGTAAAGTCTGAAAATTCATGGTATGTGAATGTGAAACAAGATCAAATAGATGAACAAAGAGATAGTAATACACCTGATGATAACAATTGAAATATGGAAAATATGTAGCTTGAGGACCATGTTGTGTTATGGTGTCGTAATAATGAATGCGTACGACACAGTGTATTATTAAAGATTTGCCCGTATTCAAATGAGCGAGGCTATAGTGACAAGTAAATGCGGCTTTGCGAATAATGAGATGAATGTGAATTG
This sequence comes from Anabrus simplex, assembly GCF_040414725.1. NCBI lineage: Eukaryota > Metazoa > Arthropoda > Insecta > Orthoptera > Tettigoniidae > Anabrus > Anabrus simplex. Next base: position 1,478,564,829 of record NC_090265.1, on the reverse strand, counting down.
AGAGATAAATAATTTAACTAGCATAGTTAAATCTTCGACGATATATGTGACATTTGTAGGTAGAAGGCTTACATATTTATAACTTTTCCAGGGACGAACATATCACTCGGAAATATGCAAATCAAAGGCCGAGTTGAGACATAGAACAGACTGACCAAGCAAGGTGTAAAATTTTGATAGTCAATTGTAATCATGATTGACGTGTAATATTCTTAGTTAGTATTCTTGAAAGTTGTGGGATGTCATGCCCAGACATTTACGTCAGATGTCACGAGATTGCCGTCAAATTCACCCAGTTGATACTTTAAAATCTGTTTGATAACGATTTTTCTGCATTTTGACCGTGTGCATTTTATTAAAATTTTGATAAGCAGTGATCACGTCCATGTTGGGATTTTTCTTTGGCGTTTCTTTTTTTCTTGCGCGGATATTTTGTCATCGTGTTTTATATTTTTTATAGTGACAGAAGGTACGCGAAAAATTTGTGCATGATTAAATGATGTAAATAAGATAGGAGTAGTTAGGCCATTTTGAATTTATTTGATTTCTTTTGGAGCACTGTGATTACTCCATTATCATGTACATTTTGTAAACAATAAATTTCATGTGTTAGGTTAGCAAGACCACAGATCGTTCATAGCCAGAATCAAAGTAAACATTTATGCTCTAGGACATCGTAAATTACAAAACCTTTGAGCCCCACTACAAAAATTTAATTAGGTAAATGATTCGACCTTTGATAAAAAGTTATGTCACGAGTGCCGCGAATTAAGTAGACAAGATGGAATCTGCCTCCATCGACGATGATGTCATACAATTTTAATCATTCTCTGTACAAATACAGACAGCGGCAAGTTAGATAAAATTAATATTGTAAAAGGGTCGAAATTCATTTAATAAGGTAACTAAGGCACCCTGCCTAACTTGTTCTATTTTATTTGTAAAGTGTCCAGGCTATCACAGCTAGTAATGTGTAAATTAACTAAATAAGTGACTGTTCATTCTCAACGTTTGATTTGATAACTCTTCTTGGGTCAGCCACTGTTTATTAAGTTTGTGGCTAAGAAATAAAAATGGTAATGAGATACCGTGTTCAGGGATTTTCCTTTATTAACCATGGTTATTTGTCCACAATAATGTTTTACAGTTGGGTAGTTATCAACTTAAATTGAACTTGGAGTCAATAAGCTTAGGACATCCACATGTTGAAATCAGTGTGATTAATTAAATCAATTACTTAATGATACGCAGGCCCAGTTAATTGAGATATTGATTTAAATGCATTTCATGGTGTCTTATTCAAATGCCGTATATTAGTGGGCCAGTGGTCCGTTGTGGCTGTGTCTCGGACATAAAAGGCACCAGTTCGATGGTGATGAGTATTATTCAAATTTTATCGACCTTCTGTCAAGTTCATTAAGGCAAATGTTTTATTTTTGTTGAGGAGATTTGAATTGTAATATTTTCCAGTAACCTTATTGAATTTAATTTAATTTAACTTCATTTTAAATTTCATTTATTTACATATTCTGCAGATTTTGTTAATAAACCATTTTAATTATTCAAATTTAATTCAGTCTCTGGGTACCGTCATTTTAGTAGTTAGTTGACCCCTCGTCTTTCATTTCATCACCCCCGATCGTGTGTGGCCTGTCAACCCCGAGGAAAGCCGAAGAACGTGACCATCCCTGAGAAGATAAGAGTCTACATGAGCGGTAGGTATTATGTGATGTCATTTTTTTTACAGGAGCAGCCGGCGCATCAATCAAGAAAGAAGAGTACCGCATTGCATGCCTTGAAAAGGGCACAATGCACAGTTTCGCTCCAAATACTACGGGCCATTCTGCATACATGTGATTTATTGCGCCTTGAAATAACATAGGTACCCGTAATAAGATCGAATTAATATGTTATGCCACGTGTTCTGTAATGTAAAGAAGTTAAATAAACACTTCAAATCATCATTGAAGACTTTGACACGGATATTAATAGAACGACCATACTTGAGTACTAGAGTACTAAACCTCTAGCAAACGTCATGTATGGTGACTTCGTGGCTGAATAGGTTAAGTGCGTAGTAGTCCTTATAGGCACTTTCTGTCCAAACGTCAGATATTGTTATTCGCAGCTGTGATCGTTTTACACATTCATTCTAGATTAAGTAATAGAAATAACACTGTCGTTAATGATTTCTACCATATTCACGAGCATTATATAAACGGCGTGGTTGTACTAAGGCCATAAAGAAGCAAGTATTGATGTCTTTCGGATGACTATGATATATGCGTTAGTTGGGTTACCTTCCTTCTTTCTTTCTTTCTTTCTTTCTTTCTTAATCTGCTTACCTTCCAGGGTTGTTTTCTCTCGGATTAAGCGAGGGATCACAGTGTCCTGGAGCGTGAGACATTGGATCGGGGGATACAACCAGGGAGAATGACCAGTACCTCGCCAAGGCGGCCTCACCTGTTATGACGAACAGGGGCCTTGTGGGGGGATGGGAAGATTGGAAGAGATAGACAAGGAAGAGGAAAGGAAGCGGCCGTGGCCTTAAGTTAGGTACCATCCCGGTCTGCCTGCTGTCATTTCTTGATGGATACAGTACTTTTGCATCCATCCCTTGGCATAGGCTAGAGTAAAGTGTAGCTTCCACCGAAGTCCCAGTCAACATCCATGGCTGTGACAATATGGAAGTTGCTGGGTTATGGGCAGTGCTGAGTAATGACATTCAGAGCATGACTAGTGCATCTGAGTGTTATGAAAGGTGCTGCCCATAGGGTCAGTCGTGCTGCAATGAGGAAAGCAATGGCAAACTAACTCACTCCTCATATTGCCTAGCACGCCTCATTTTGGTGTTGCCATTGGTTTTGGGGGTTTCCTTATAACCGCATAACCGTTGGTGGTGCTATTTGAGGATCCAACCAGCCTCTGGGCTGATGACCTAACAGACAGACCATCCCGGCATTTGCCTGGAGGAGAAGTGGGAAACCACGGAAAACCATTTTCAGGATGGCTGAGGTAGGAATCGAACCCACCTCTACTCAGTTGACCTCCCGAGGCTGAGTGGACCCCGTTCCAGCCCTCGTACCACTTTTCAAATTTCGTGGCAGAGCTGGGAATCGAACCCGGGCCTCCGGGGGTGGCACACAATTCCGCGCCAAATACTAAGGACCTTCTGCAGACCTGCAATTTATTGCTTCTTGAAATAACAATTAATACGCTCGAATTAATGTTATGCCGCGTGCTCTGTAATGTAAAGAAGTTAAATAAACACCGTAAACCATCATTGAAAGTCCGCCTCTGTGTGTATATGTGCTGTGTATTCGATTGTTTCCTTAATTTCAGAACTTTTTTTACACACAACCCACTATCTCCCGGATGCAAGCTCACAGCCACGCGCCCCGAACCGCACAACCAACTCGCTCGGTAAAATGAAGAAATGATTAGAGGACCCCATGATAATGTCCAAATTATTGTAATGAGAAGTTTAGCTCAAAAGTGGATACAACCTATCTACTACAACTTTGATACAGCGATGTCAAGAGAACTGTTAGTAGAAGTAAGTAGAAGTAATTCAAGTCGTAGAAACCACTGCATTTAAAGTCAGAGCAGTTGTATGTGACATAGTACCTTCAAATAGGGAATGTATGACTGATCTGAGTATTTCGTTGGACAAATCCTCGTTGGAAAACCCATCAAGTAAAGAACGTAACAGGTGGTTTTCTTGCGATGTGCCTAATGCACTTGAATTACTGCGGAAGGATATCAACTGAAAAGAGGGCAATCTGTTACAAAAGAAGCATTTGCAAAATTAATTGAAATGCAAAGTGAGGGCGAAGACCAGCAATATGCGCATACTCTTTCAACGAAGCATATTCTTGTGACTGGAACGGAGAGGCAAAATGTATGGAAAGCCGCTGAACTGTTGTCACTGACTGTGGGTAAAGCAATATGTCACAACTTTCCAGAGCTCAGCTATGTAGGAGAGACTGTAATTACTATTAATAATGGATTTGACGTCCTAAACTCCCGTGTCCACGTGTGTGGTACAAACAGCTTAAAAAGTGCTTATGAGAATTGTACAGAGCAACAAAATCATGCTCTTGACAAATTATTCGAATTAATTTTCGACATGGGAAGCCTCTTTCCCCTAAAAACGAGTGAACCATGACATGGTGGAAGAGGTTGACGTTTCTTCAGGGGCTTTTCACCAACATTCCACCGGACACATTTATACGTAATTACTTATACAATAATATAATGTTAGGTTTTTACAATACTATTTAATACTAACAATACGCCAAAACAACGGTAAAAAGCATCCCGTGCGATTGTTCATGTTTCTTTATTTTTAGTAAGTAGTTTTAGAAATAAAATTGCGTATAAAATTGTTCTAAAATCACTGGATGGATAGAAAATACGAAAACCAAAACGTAAATACTTTAGTTGTGTGGCGAAAGATAATTTAGTACTGAGAAAGCTACTAGAATTGTTCGTGTTAAGCAGTGTTATTATACATTACTTGTAATGCTCTAAAATATACTGAACCGAGCTCGATAGCTGCAGTCGCTTAAGTGAGGCCAGGATCCAGTATTCGGGAGATAGTAGGTTCGAACCCCACTGTCGGCAGCCCTGAAAATGGTTTTCCGTGGTTTCCCATTTTCACACCAGGCTGTACCTTAATTAAATCCACGGCCGCTTCCTTCCCACTCCTAACCCTTTCCTGTCCCATCGTCGCCATAAGACCTATCTGTGTCGGTGCGACGTAAAGCAACTAGCAAAAAAAAAAAAAAAAAAAAAAACTGAAATAAATTACAACATAATTATCTACACTTAACAACTAGCAAATATATTTGACAAAATTGAAAAATATTAATCAAGTGGTTAAATAAAAACAAGCAAATCATTAACAGAAACGCACAATTACAATGGGTTGTGTTCACTGCAAGCTCGGCAGTAGAGGCCACATGACGTCACCAGCCAAAGCGAGCCTGCGCGTGACCCCTACCGTCTAGTCTAGTAACCGTGGTTCAGAGTGATAGTAGCAAGGTGGTGACTCAGTCATCGTACAACTCACCAAGTCATTTAGGGCAGCGATGCCTAGTACCAAGATAAGTTTCTAAAACTAGTCGTTGAACTATATTGTCGGCATCGGATATTGGAGATGAATTAATTTTCATTGCCGATACTCGTGCTCGGCTTATGCTACTCCCTTGGTGTACCCTAATACAAGCCGAAGTTCACCACTGTACAGTTGTATAAATAACAAGTAATTTGTGACGCTTGATGTATGATAGCTATGACCAAATAGCTTAATATGGTAATAGTGGAAACTCTTGCGAAAATGGCGACACCACTGCTGCGTGCCATCTAGCGGTTCGAGGAAATAACTACACTTGCTTCTGCAGTCTGCTGTGTATGTTAGAAGTATAACGTTTGTACGTAATTCAGATAATTTTGTGCTTGTTATGTATCACTATTTTGGAAATAAGAGAGCAGTTATTTGTGCTATGTATGGGAGTTTTCATTACAAAAGACAAAGTGATCGCAAGTCATTTTACAGATATCCTAAAGAAAACGTGCTGTGAGTATACCTGTCAATGATACGTGCCAGTTTTTCTATTTTTCAGAACGTACTTTCTTTAAAACATGTTTATGATTAAACCTATGCATTTAAAAATATTCACGTGTACTCAGTGGGTTGTGAAGACATAAGGGCAAATTAGCTATATTTCTAGAAAATAGATCTCAGGGAATTAGAGTAGGCGAAGCTTTATCTGACCCTGTAATAATTAAGAGGGGAATTCCTCAAGGCAGTATTATTGGACCTTTATGTTTTCTTATATATATTATATGAGTAAATAAGTGGAATCAGAGATAAGGCTTTTTGCAGATGATGTTATTCTGCGTAGAGTAATAAATAAGTTACAAGATTGTGAGCAACTGCAAACTGACCTCGATAATGTTGTGAGATGGACAGTAGGCAATGGTATGTTGATAAACGGGGTTAAAAGTCAGGTTGTGAGTTTCATAAATAGGAAAAGTCCTCCGAGTTTTAATTACTGCTTTGATGGGGTGAAAGTTCCTTTTGGGGATCATTGTAAGTATTTGGGTGTTAGTATAAGGAAAGATCTTCACTGGGGTAATCACATAAATGGGATTGTAAATAAAGGATACAGATCTCTGCACATGGTTATGAGGGTGTTTAGGGGTTGTAGTAAGGATGTCAAGGAAAGGGCTTATAAGTCTCTGGTAAGACCCCAACTAGAGTATGGCTCCAGTGTATGGGACCTTCACCAGGATTACTTGATTCAAGAACTGGAAAAAATCCAAAGAAAAGCAGCTCGATTTGTTCTGGGTGATTTCCGACAAAAGAGTAGCGTTACAAAAATGTTACAAAGTTTGGGCTGGGAAGAACTGGGAGAAAGGAGACGAGCTGCTCGACTGAGTGGTATGTTCCGAGCTGTCAGCGGAGAAATGGTGTGGAATGACATTAGTAAACGAATAAGTTTGAGTGGCGTCTTTAAAGGTAGGAAAGGTCACAATATGAAGATAAAGTTGGAATACAAGAGGACAAATTGGGGCAAATATTCTTTTATAGGAAGTGGAGTTAGGGATTTGAATAAATCAAGGGAGATGTTCAATAAATGTCCAATTTCTTTGCAATCATTTAAGAAAAGGCTAGGAAAACAACATATAGGGAACCTACCACCTAGGTGACTGCCCTAAATGCGGATCAGTAGCGATTCGATTAGATAACATTCTGAGGACCAAAGAACCAGAATATTTACATAAACGCTATGTACTGTGCTTGAACCACTACACAGAAAAAGATTTCAGGAACAAAAATCTCTTAAGACAGGGATGTGTATCTATAATATTATAAAAGGAAGTGTTTGTCTGTCTGTCTGTGCGCGATGCCCAGCAAAATCTACAGCACGTAGAGATCTGAAATTTTGAACATAGTTGGATGGAAAGGGGTCCGAATGCACCTCGAAGCCGGAATTTTCATTTTCGCTTTCGTTGGTGAGTTATGAACGAAAAACCATCGGAAAACGTGCGTTGGGGTATGACAATCCAACGTGCTGTCACCAGGATTAAATGCATCGAGTCGCTGTCGCTAGGCAACGTACATAAGATAGGTAGAGAACACAATATTCAAGGAGCCATTTTACGCCCAGGACGTAGGAAGCTGTTTTTGATCTTATATGGTGTGAGGGCATATGACGGTGTTGATGATGACTCGTCCGTCGGATCGAGACGTTAAGTCTTGAGCTATTCGAGAGGAGTGGCATATGTGCCGGCGCCGGGTTTCATCCTCTTCATTCTTGCTATCATATATCATGTCATTCATTTCTTTCAACAAGCAACTTTTACAAGAATTACCCGATGTTCTACACAGTTACAAGTCTATCGACTACACGACAGAGCTTCGAAAGACTTGGAGTCACCTGGAGTACCCTCGAACATCTTAGAGCGGATGATTATGGCACCAATTATCCTTCTTAAGAATAAGAATCCTGCCCTCTGCAATGAACACGACTCTGAAACTGATGACTAATATTATCGAAGCCATTCTCATGATTGGGCATGCCGCGAGCGAAGTAATATTCATTCCTCGGATTCGAATAATTTCTTCGGATATACAGTTTAAGATTAGATCTCTGCAGTGTTCAAAATAAAATATCTCTATGTAATAATAAAGCAAGCATAATCTTCTTCTTACTATATATAAAAATGGATGTATGCGTGTATGCGTGTATGTATGTGTGTGTAAATGACACACCTCCTCCTAAAGCACTGGAGCCATTTCATCCAAACTTGGTACACTTATGACTTACTATCTGGAAACGAGCACTGTGGGGGTAAGCCATCCGTAGCTCCCTTAGGGGTGGGGGGTCAGGGGGGCAATGTATAAAAATAATCGAAAAAGTGCCGAATCCACAGTTTTCGGGGTCGCTGAGATGAACAGTGACACTCCCCATTTTTCAAATGCCAAAGTTCAGCTCCCTTTCGTATGGGGGGCGAGGGGGGAGTGATATATAAAATTAAACGAAAATAATGTCGAATACATAGTTTTCGGGGGTCGCCGAAGTGAATTGCATACTCTGGATTTTTAGTATCAGGAGACAAACAATGTGGGGGTAAGAAAGCCCAGGAACCCTTAGGGGCGGGGGGGGGGGCGAGGGGGCTGATATAAAAATAATCGAAAATAGTGTCGAATCCATACTTTTCGGGGTCGCTGAGATGAACAGTGACACTCCGGAATTTTTTAAAGTCCAAGTTCAGCCCACTTCGTGGTGGTGGGGGGGGGGGGGGCGATGGGAGAGTGACATATAGAAATAATAATGATATATAGAAATAATAGTGTCGAATACATAGTCGCTGAGGTGAATAGTGACACTCCGAATTTTTAGTATCAGGAGACAAACCACATGGGGGTAAAACACACCAGGAACCCTTAGGGGTGGGGAGAGGCAAGGGGACTGAGATATACAAATCATCGAAAGCAGTGTCGAATCCATACAGTCCGATTTTTTAAAACTTAGAGTTTATCCCCCTTTTAGGGTGGGGGAAGGGGGAGTGAGATATAATAGTAATCGAATATACTGCCGAATCCATAGTTTTCCGGGTGGCTGAGATGAATAGTAACATTCCGGATGTTTAAGGTCTAACTTCAGCCCCCTTTGGCATAGGTGGTGAGAAAGGGTGAAAAAATAAATTGTCAGAAATGACCGAGATAATGGACGTGTGTATGTTCCAGTATGACTTTCAAGCATGAGTTACTACCTGGAAAACGTACTGTGGGAGTAAGACGCCCCTAGAACCACTAGGGAAGCGGGTAAATATTATCCACACTAATAAATGGAAGTCTGTTTGGCGCGATCTATATATACTGTACTATATATGTATATATATAAATTAAGGCATAAAAATGAAAACAGCCGTACATTAGTGAGACCATTCTAGGCATCTTAGAAATTTAAAACTTGGTACCAGACAACCTGATGACTTCAGGATCCCTAGAAAAATCTCAAATTCTCATAATTCTCTGAGGAGTACATGCTGGGAGTTTCAAACCTGCATAAGAACACAGTCAGTGATATGTATCCAAAACCTACAGGTTTTAAGGGGTTAAAAGGTTCCTTAAAGTCCTGATTTTTAACCCACTCCCCCATATCAAGATCGCAGAACAATCTCCCAGACAAGTTAGAAAATGAAAATTTGCAAAATTATAGCTTTTAGCATGTAACCGACAGAAAATTTACGAGATGTTTAAAATTTTAATTTTTTTACCCCCGAAAAATCGAAATATGGAGGCAATTTTAATGACGGTGCAGTCCTTCCTTTCGATGTATTTCGCGGCTAAACGGTAAGTCGTATCACAAAATGGATGGCACAACTACAACTTCGGTCCTATGACCTTTTGTCGTATCTCTATCCCTTATACATTAAATTTTCCTCTATTTCTGGATTTACCTAAATTTTCCACTTTGTACACCTACAATTGATGGTTTGATTCACTTATAGGAAAGATGGGATCATCAAATTCTACACGAATATTGGCCCACCCAGTAGCCATATGTGAGCCAAATTCTATGTTTGAAGCTGTTGCATAAGTATCTAAAAAGTAATGCACTGTGTGAAAATCTTACACAAATTTCACCCTATTCAACGTTTCTAAAACATAATGAATTGTGGTAGACAAATGCACCTGTCGTTATCATCACAACTCCACAACTCGCACTTTACATTGGAAACATCGTCTGCGGACCTCCCTATGCTTTTTCTCGGATTACGCCAATTTACATGCAATTTAAATATTATTATTAACTTCACGTACAGTAATTTACTTCGATATCCGTGTACAATCTGGAATACTGTAGCGAAGCACGGGTACAATTACTAGTATTTATATATAGTTTATTCTGGTATTGCTTATGAACTAGCTTGAAGTACTAACATTACATTTCTACATCAATAGATTACAACTTGAATGCCTGATAATTAAATCTTCATGTTTGTTACATAATCTAGCCAGGTGCAGTGCCATCACCGTTATGCAATAATGTCAAACTGACAAACTTGAGACATAGCCCGAAGAAAAGGAAACGAAAACATTAATCAACCCCAAAATTTCAGATGAGTTACCAACAGAAATTGCAGCCCAGGAAGATTATAAAATGCCCGAAGAAGACAGACTGAATAAATGCTGTTTAAACTTTATGTTGAAATAGAGGAATTCTCAGAAGTTGCTATCCAAGTACAGGTCACTGAATAAAAGTTTGAGAAGACAATTATGTGTGGTGCAAAAAAATGTCAATGTGTAACTGTAAGAAAAAGCTCAGAGCCGAAGTTATTCAAATACTGACAAAAGTTTTACCTTAGCTTTGCGTTATTGTTCACCTAACTCATACAAGTTCATGCAAAAGCAGTTTTCTTTGCGCATTACCAAGTCATTAAGAAGCTGGTTACAAAATATTCAAGTGAAACTTGGAGTAAATAAATTGGTTCTAAGCGTTCTGCAAATTAAAGCGTAGAATATGAAAAGGAAGGAGAAGGTTATGTCACTGGTATTCGATGAAATTTTCTTCAAGTCATCACTGCCATATGATCCTTAGAAGGATCGACTGGAGGGCTGTGAAGATTTTGGTGTATATGCACCTATACAGCCAATCACATCTCCCATCGGCCAACAATGTAACCAGGCTATGGTATTTATGATTAAAGATTTTTACCTCAGTTACAAACAAATGATTGGGTACTTCCTAACAAACAACCCTATAGCAGGACATTACATCAAAGAGCTGGTGCTATTTTATCAGTCAGCTTCAGGTGATCAAGGGAGTATTAATATGAATATGAGGAAATTGTTAGTTGTGACTGCAGAGAAGCCATTCATTGAGGTAAATGATGAGAAAATTTATTTTTGCATGATCTACCTCACTTAATCAAGTGGGAAACCATATGAAAAGTATGACTTTGTTTCTAGTGTTAATGTGTATAGTCGTTCTCACATAAAATAATTTTACAACATGGACTCAAAAATTATACCAAGGTTGTCTCCAAAGTTAACAAGTACTTCCTCCATTTTCAAATATGAGGGTATGTTTAGTCACCAAGATCCTCAGCCATTCCGTAGCTTCTGGAATCCTAGTTCATGTATCATTCAATTCTTTGCAATCAAGTTCTGAAAACACTGCAGAGTTTATAGAAATATGTGATACGTTGTCTGATATGTTTAATTCTTCCAGTCTTAGTAACTCCAAAGAGTACAGGAGACATTAAAGCAATGACTCAAGGCATATGAAAAATCTGGATGAAATTTGTGATTGTCTAAAACAATTCAAAGCATTGAATAACCGCAAAGGCAATCATTCAGGGTTTCATTCTACATCTTCATCAAATTCTATCAACTCACTTCTAAATTTGCGTACGGTATTCCCTCATCGTCGGCTGCTACTTGTTTCTGAATTTACAACTTCTCATGCTTATAATCCATTAGCACTCGATGCTGTTTGTACTTATACAGTAGAACCTTGATAATTGAAAATGCTGCCTAATTCGAAAAACCTCTTGTTTCCAGAAACATGAGGTGCAATTTTGCATGTTATTCCCTTAAAGCTCGTATGTTGGAAATATTATGACATCACGATTCCCTGTTGTGCTCTTATGTCGGAAGTGGATTATGTCCAACCCTTGTAATGTCTCTCTATGGGGTCGGGTATGAAGTGAGATGAATCATAGCAAGTTTTTACGACCGGATGCCCTTCCTGACTTCAACCTCATCAGAGGCGTTAATGAGATGAAATTAATGAAGTGATTTATGATAGTAGGAAGGGATATGGTGAAACCCGGTGTCGGCACATAGCCTACTCCTGTTGAATAGCCCTAAAGGGTCTGCTCAAAGCAAGGATGAATTATCATCAACAGCGTCATATGCCCTTACTGCCTGTGAACACTGCAGAGAGGTTTGGAATTTAATCCAGGCTTTTGGCACCCAATCTAGTGATTAGAAATTGTATACAACCATCTGTCCTACCCTGCCGGCCAATATTCTGATGGTGTAATTTTTCAACCAAAAGGACTTGAACCGGCCAACCATGGTGTCAGACCTTTTAGGTGTGATGCCTTAATGATCATGGCCACCAGGCAGGTTTATGTCGGAAAAGTTGTGGCATAATGTTTACTCCAAGAAAAAAAACGTGTTTTAACGGAATAATTTAAGTAGCTAGCAATTCTCGGGCAATACTTTAGACAATTCATGGCCTTTTGGATATAAGTATTGGTATGATTTGGGCAGGCAATCAGCAGAATCTATATAGAGAGCTGTGTTTACAGTTGAAAGACACAAAATGGCTTCAAGCAAACCAAGTGGGCTTAACAGTACCAACATAAGCGTGATTGTGAATGATTTGAACTCGAGTGAAGATGATTTCTGCACTGAAACTATTGCGGTAAGAATTACATGATAAACTTGCTTTCCATTATTTGTTAACAAGGAGGATCACACAGGACTGCATTGAAATTTTTTTTGATCATTAGAGCAAAAGGATGCAACAATGTAACCCCGGATGCATAAAAATTTCGCAGTGCCATAAGAGGTGTAATAGTAAATTAATTGCTGTGTGCTTATGATGACAGTGACGGGTATGAAGTGAGATGAATCATAGCAAGTTTTTACGACCGGATGCCCTTCCTGACTTCAACCTCATCAGAGGAGTTAATGAGATGAAATTAATGAAGTGATTTATGATAGTAGGAAGGGATATGGTGAAACCCGGTGTCGGCACATAGCCTACTCCTGTTGAATAGCCCTAAAGGGTCTGCTCAAAGCAGACAGGTTTATGTCGGAAATGTTGTGGCATAATGTTTACTCCAAGAAAAAAAAAACGTGTTTTAACGGAATAATTTAAGTAGCTAGCAATTCTCGGGCAATACTTTAGACAATTCATGGCCTTTTGGATATAATTATTGGTATGATGTGATGAAGTGCAATTTGAATCTAATGCCACTAAACAGTGTGAGTTAATTGATCAGGTAACTGATTATGGCCATGATGTAATACAGGAAAGTTCAGACCATTATTTCATGGGCTGGGCATATATCAAGTTTCTTCAAGCTCAGTGTAGAAATGTGTTGCCATCTCATGATAGTGATTATAGCATGGGAAATTTGCACGTAGAAATGAAGAAGTATGATAATTCTAAAGTGATGTTTCCAAATATGTGTAGGGGAAAAATTGTCTGTCAGAATATCAGGAACATGTGAAAATAGTTTTTGTCCGTTTTAGTTAGAAAGCCCACAATCATGGGATTAGAAGCAACTTAACTGACAGATTTTTTATGAATGAATGAATTAATGTAGTGAAGTTGTATAAAATTACTGACTGACAAGTATTTCAAAGTCCTTTTTAAGACACATGTGAATAGAACCAAATGATTCAACAGAGTAAAATCTTTTAAACTGAAAAAGAGATTGTATATGTAATATTCTCTTGGAGATGTCATCAGATTGTAGTCATAACATGATGATCGAATATTTAAATTTAATAATACATTCTTATCACTAGTTCTTTCAGATCAACAACCACCTTCTTCCTTCCCTATATTATGTTATAAGAACGACGTAAACGTCTTAAAATCTGTATTTCGTTGGGTTTTCGAAGTCGATATGTGTAGTGTTTTAATAGCTATTTCTCGAGCCGCTAGATGGTAGCACCACGGGCTGTCGCCTTTTCTCTGCGTGGTAAGCGGAGAGAGTTACCACTATTATCATATTGAGGTATTTGCTATAACCTGCCCTGGAGTGATATTCTATTACTGGGTGATATTGACGTTAATGCTGACAGACTTAATTCTCTCGTTACCAGACTGAACGACAAGCACGTTTCCAGATGACACGTGGAAGTTAGTCGCTCTCCCTGCCGATGTTTAAATGGTTTAAATTAAAATTAAAAATACGATGGCTCGCCGCGACACATGCTTCCGACGGTACAAGAACACTCGCAATCTAATTTTGAAAACAATTGTGTACTTAGAAACAGAATCAAGCAAGTCCTAAGACATCAGAAATATAATGCTTAAACTCGCTGTCAGGTAGACTAAACACAAGTAAAGCTTGTAACCAGCTTAGTTGACTGGATATTGCGAAAGGTCAGCAGCAACCGCATGAACCAACTGTTCCTCTCGATGAGCTTAACACATATTTTTCAGAAAACAGAATACTGCCTAACTCAATTAAATAGCCAGTCGTAAACTCATGTCAGTCATTAACCTCATAAGCTAATCGCACACTTTTTACTTTCCAAGCTCTCTCTTGCAACCAGTTTATAACAGTTTATGAATAAATACTTTTAGAAACTACCTGAAAAAGAAAACATGTAAGAGAATTATACCTGGAAAAGAAACAACTTAATTAAACGCACTATGGAACAACGACAAGTGACAGTACTAACGCTACTGGAATCATTTTTTTCTTTTTTTACTTTTTATTTAAATAACCATTGGCAGCGTGTAATAACTCCTGACAACAGTTCAGAATGACGATCCGCAGGGTACTATTTTGGGACCACTACTTTTTTGTTGTCCCTCAATGGCATCTCATCTGCACTTAATTTATGTAGTTACCATTTACATGTAGATGACCTTCAAATGTCTAGCCACTGCAAAATAAGAGAATGATATGATACAGTGTAAAACAAATGCTGACTTGAAACAACTAAGGGAATTCATACGATCAAACAGACTTCTCATAAATCAATCAAAAACACTATCAACCATTGTCAGCTCTCGGAAGCTCACACGAGCGATCACCTCCGCTAACAAAAGACAAAATCGTCCACTAAAGTAAAACACTTTAGTCACTTCACCGACCAAACGATTTGGTTCAATTGGCCAATATACAAAAAATTTATGTCGGAAGGTATTTGCTTCGCTTCATCTATTGGAAAGCAACAAAAACGATTTACCACCAGACATGCGACAAAGACTTGTGCAGACTTTAATCCTTCCTATCGTCGACTACAGTGACGAAATTCTTGTTGGCGCAACTTAGGAACAAATAATGAAACTCCACTGAGCTTCGATCTGTTGTCTCAGATTGATTTTTCACTCGAGCTATGATGTGCATGTAACTCTTCACTATCACGAATTTCAGTATTAAACCTGATAAAAGACGTAAATATCACTTACTTGTATTGAACTCTTGACCTTAACATCCCATCGTTGGTCGTCTGCCTCGGTTGCTTCAGTAGAGCAATATCGTACTCTTGGATCTTGGGGTCGTTGCGAGATTTTTTTTTCTGTCATTTCACCGACCAAACGATAGGGTTCAAAGGAAAGCACAACTTCTTCAACTAAAATATTCATTCAGTGTAAATCCCGATAATTTATTTATTAAATAGGCAGGAAAAGTCAATTAATTTTTCATAAAATGTTTTAACGCAGTCACAATGCATAACGCGAGTGGTAAATATATGTGAAAATTGGTTATTATTGACTTCCAAAGAATGGAAACGTTGTGTAGAATTCGTGGACAGCAAAAACCAGAAAACGAGAATAAAACCTGAAAATCGGGCACCATTGATTCAAACGATAACTGAGATTTAATCCACACGATCCGTGGAAAATCTGACCTTCAACAAGTAGAATTCCAGATTTAAATTTAATTAAGATTATCCACCAGTTGATTATCCTATCGGATATTGGAAACCCACCCGCCCGCCCAATGGATCCTTAATCGAACCAAATCGGCTATCAGTTGCTTTGGATAGGTTGCGAAATATTACTTGAAAGCATGGTGTTCATTACAAGTTAACATCAATTGTCATAATCAAAAATAAAATTCCACCATGTGTTGTCATCTCGTGACACCCTTCAGTTACAGAGGAATCCCGATGCTGAATATGTCCAGAAAGAACCAACAACACTTGATCTTACGTTACAAAGTTCTGAAGGAACAAAACTGCGAAATGCAGGAAAACATTAATTCATTATGCATTTAGAAGAAATGCCAAACACTAAAGTTAAGGAAAAGTGGTAAATCACTTGAAAATATTCTTACTAAACCAATTTTTGGGTTATGAAACAGTTACGTCGTTAAGTTCGTTAAAATACAAGTCCACAATATAAAACAAACGAAAGGACATCTTTCGAATTTTCTATAACTACGAGTACAATTACGAATCTGTCTACCTACAGTTGTTCCATTAAACCAAACTACAAGTTATCGGTAGATCAAAGTCTCACATAAATAATCTGAATAACGAAAAATGAACATAAAATATATTACAGTAACAGCTGACGAATCGAAACCGCATTCGTAGTGTTAATCCTACATAAATTAACTGAGTGTCAACACACGGCACTATCATAATATACCGCACACCCTAACAATAGATCTTAAAGTAAAGACAAAATAGAAAACGAAAGCTCATCGAACTTGAATACGCGCGGCTAAGCAGTAGTGATCAGTCTCCATTAGCCCGGTTTCCACGTGGGACAACCCTTACATTCAGGCCGCTACTGATGCAGCGCTATTATGGGAGCACCTTACGGCTAGTAATAATTATGCCGAAACATGGCCTAAATAGTACCTGCTAATATATTTCACATTCGTATCCACTACTGCAAACACTAACATCGTACAAGTCGATTCGCAAAATGCCTAACCTATGACTTGGCTTTGTACAGACGACGCCCTAATCCTGTCGTTGAGTCAACGTTACCGTGTCTACTCATCCTAAAGTTATATAATGCACGCGGCATCCTAAACCTATCGTTGAGCCAACGTTATGGTATCCACACATCATTCATACTGCCAGGCGAAATCGAAACATTTAACGCAATGTCCGGATACTTAAATCTGATCCCCGTTGAAACTCTAACACATGAAGTGAAATTTGATACAAAAATTAACTCGAACCTGGAAATATGACTGTGCCTATATCCTACAAGAAAGCGTGAATTAGAAATAAAACAACATGTCCGAATAGTTTAATCTGTTCCTCAAAACAATCTCAACACATGCAGTGAAGTTCGCTAAATAAAAATAAACTCAACTCTCGTTGGAAACAATAATTACTACCATCACGATATTCATGGCATAACTCTAGTGTGAGGCTCCAACTGACCTTCCATGTCACCACTCCAAACAGGTATCACCGTGTACTGTCCAGTGAAGTAACTTCCCATCGATCTACGCAAGCTAAACTCTCATTCTAATAAATTCATTTCCACACCCGCAATGTTTCCAGTCAGCGATATTTTCGTCCCGTAAAGATACAGAATAAAATTCAATTTATGATAATTAACCGCGTGTCAGAATGTATTTTGTTCATGAGGTCGACTATCACAAAATGCCCTTCGCTGGTATCAAATAGAGCCATCACTTAGACTAACTGCCGTTGCCTACGGTCTTACCTAAAATAGTAATCGTGAGAGAACACCAACTTGTACTTAAAATAGACGTTGTTACAACGCGCTCACTTGGATTTGACAACCCTTACATTCATTAATCGTTCTGGAATGCTACAGCACGTCGTTCCTCTTATACAGCATGTCTCAGAAATATTACACCTAAAGCTACAGTATACACAATGTCACAAAAATTCCTCTACGTCGGAATACAGGGCCTCTTATCCTCGGCATTCTCGTTATTCTACATCACTCATAGAATACAGGCTTACTCTGCCTTTAACATCTTCCTAACTATTCTCATAATATTAAATTTCCAATACAATTCATTTCGTTCTTGCTGGAATCTTTTTTGTAAATACAAGCGATCCCTTGACGAAAAAACTTTATAATGATCTCACAATTAATTTATCAAAAAATTACCTGACCTCAGGAGCAAAATAGCATACCGTGATTTTCTGTACCGAGCTCGATACCTGCAGTCATTTAAGTGCGGCCAGTATCGAGTATTCGGGAGATAGTGGGTTCGAACCCCACTGTCGGCAACCCTGAAGATGGTTTTCCGTGCTTTCCCATTTTCACACCAGGTCTTAATTAAGGCCACGGCCGCTTCCTTCCCAGCCCTAGCCCTTTCCTGTCCCATCGTCGCCATAAGATATATCTGTGTCGGTGCGACGTAAAGCCAATAGCAAAAAAAATCTCTATCACAAATACACAGTGTCAAAACATTTAAATTTCCCCCAAATACCAACTTTATCATACTTCACTGGATTTCGATATAAACCGCAAATCTCGCTTACCCAACTGCTAAACGCATAACTACCATCATATCAAATTTTAACATGACGTGATTATTATTATTATTATTATTATTATTATTATTATTATTATTATTATTATTATTATATTGGATACGTGGATATTTGACTTTATCACACTCATAACGGTTATTTTATCGTTATCATTATTGTAACTTTTACCGGCCCGAACATTATTTCATTGATTTTCATTGCAATATTTAACTTCACTTTTAATTGTTTTAAAGCAATATAAACACATTTTAAAGTCTCACGCACTGACATAAATAACAGACGATTCGCCTCCACACTAGGATAACGACAAGACATATCCTCGTCGTCGCAACACTTAAATTTTACACACGCCACATATACAACGCGATGTTATGATGCATTAATTAATTATTTAATTAATTCATTTAAAGGGAAAATCACTTACATTTCTACCTACAAAACATGATATTTAAATTAGACAGACATGCAATTGCGTTGTTGGCGGGTCGTTATCTCGGCTTCATTTTACGCCAGCCACCTTGGGACTTAGCCTCTCATAATTGCAGGACACTTTCTTCGCTTAAATACTACCTTATAAATACACTAATTCTGAACCCGACTTGAAGCAACACACATTTAATTTTTTTATGTAACACTTTGCAATAAATTTTATTCTGTACACATACACAACAGTTAATTTGCAATAAATTTTATTCTGTACACATACACAACAGTTAAACCGCTCCGCTTCGTGTCGAGAACTTCACTAATACAGTTTTCAGAGACCTCCAACTCCTTCCTCTCCAGGTGTTTCACAGGTGTGACTGACCGTGAGACAAAAGTTTATCTCCGCCAGACTACCACAGTCCTCCTTTACCGATTAACAAAATAACTTCGTCCGCAATGATTCACAAGAGCTATCTATGAATTTGCTGTCTCCCTACGCAGAAGTTCAGGAATCCTACGTTTATTTAACTTAATATTTTCTTCCCCGACCGGGATGGATACCTTGAATACAATGTTTCAATATCTCATTTGTCTCCGTTCACCATTTACCACCTGGTAATATTCATCCCTCCAGCCAACTGACTTTAGAGATTCTACAAGGCTATTTCGCACACTTCAAGCCTTCTTCTTAATGTCGCCTGATGCAGATTCACCCTCTGGGACAAATGAATGATGACTGAGGAGGGGTATTTATGTATTTAGAAGGGACGCTCTACTTGGCGTTACTTACAATTGTGCAATCATTCCATTTGATGACCACTGGACCGATTTCTTCGAGTCTCACCCCAGAGATTCCACCCATTTTTTCAGTCGTGATGGTGTTGTTTGCTGATTTTTACTGTTTATTTAACGGGCGTAATTAATTAATTAATTCGTGCACGAGGATTCCTGCGCATTTCGACTGTCCTTGACACGTGTGTTCCTCTCGCCCTGTGTACTTTAGCTTCATCAAATACTTCCAAAATTCTTAATTAATTATTTCTTTGTTAATGACAGTGCCGAAATCTCTCGCAATGAGGGTTATAATCCAGAATTTCATTATAAATTATCCGAGGGTCCGCCTCTGTGGTGTAGTGGTTAGCGTGATTAGCTGCCACCCCCGGTGGTCCGGTTCGATTCCCGACTCTGCCACGAAATTTGAAAAGTGGTACGAGGGCTGGAACGGGGTCCACTCAGCCTCCGGAGGTCAACTGAGTAGAGGTGGGTTCGATTCCCACCTCAGCCATCCTGGAAGTGGTTTTCCGTGGTTTCCCACTTCTCCTCCAGGCAAATGCCGGGATGGTACCTAACTTAAGGCCACGGCCGCTTCCTTCCCTCTTCTTTGCCTGTCCCATCCAATCTTCACATCCCTCCACAAGGCCCCCTGTTCAGCATAGCAGGTGAGGCCACCTGGGCGTGGTACTGGTCATTCTCCCCAGTTGTATCCCCAACCCAAAGTCCGAATCTCCAGGACACTGCCCTTGAGGCGGTAAAGGTGGGATCCCTCGCTGAGTCCGAGGGAAAAACCGACCCTGGAGGGTAAACAGATTACGAACGAACGAATTATCCGAGGTCTTCCGAAATGTTCTGACCTCGTTCGATGTTTTGTGGGCCGCTTCCCGCTGTGAGTGTCCATGCCACAGAACGTGAGATGAGCTTGCAATAAAAATATGGATGCACTCCATCTTGCAGTGGAAGTTTCAGCAAGGTAGAATTATGGGTTCAGTATTAATACACAAAATCCTGCATAAAAACTGGCCTCAGTACATTTCCTCTAAATTTAACTTTCTTTCCTCCTTCCATGACTGTAACAATTGCGCTGGCTCTATCTTTGCGATTCCTCTTTCACCATTCCTCTATGTATAACAATTCTTTTATTGTGGCCGTTTTCAGACTTTGGAATTACTCGCCAGTCACTGTCAGGGACGGTAAGTCATTAGCTAAATTCAAAAGATCTTGCCTAGAATACGTGTTTAAAGCTACCGATTGACGTGTTCAGCGCACAGCTGTGCGTATGAATGACAATGGGTTGTGAGAGTGCTATTTTTGTGTATATTGACCTAGTTGGTAGGTGTGTAATATGTAGAATTATTGTGTGTGACAAAGAGTAATATTACTTGATATTGATGATGATGATGTTTGTTTTTAAAGGGGCCTAACAGCTACGTCCACTTGATATTCATACTGATTACTATACAGTGTAGTATTTTAATTATTCTATGCACGTGAGAGTCTGAGCGTTAGTGTAATTTAGCTCTGTTTGATTGTAAGTAAATGAAATTGTAGATAACAGTTTAAAATGAGATACTTTGATGTGGTTAAGTATAAGAGGGGGCCAAGCGCCCTAATTTCGCCACTGAAAAGAGGTCGTAATAAATAAAAGATACCTATAATAAAGCATCAAAGAAGAATGTGACAAAACTACTGGCTCTCTATCGATAGAGTCGCAGCTGGACGTCAGAAACTTGTTCAATAGCTGTAAACTCTGCGACACTTTAAAAGCCTCTTTCAGTAAAAGAACTTGTATTTGCTAGTCAAATTATTTCTCTTTGGCCAGAACTAGAGTGATGTTTATGAGAGAAAAAATTCACAAGCACCGTTAGTGGTGCTCCACTACTTTAGAGTGTGCTGTCAGTTATCATATAACATTCCCTACAGTAACAAAGCCACGAGGATCTTATACGTTATAGTGAACACCATGTGTTGAGCACCATGTTGCCTACAATTCTGGTCTAAGAAAAAACGTTCGGTTGTGACACATGTTACCTTACAAGTCTGCACAACATATGTCCAAACAGTACGATGGCATATGAAACGCTCAAACAATCACATTCAAAAGCGATCAGAATTTACCAAATACCGATATAGAATACTCTTTGACCTGGTAAGGACTTCGTCGGCTGATCCATCATTCTGGTACATGGCAACACGGGAGTTGGTTGTGACACCATTACGCATTTGCCAAATGTCATTTTTAGCAATATTATACCTTCTAGTAGGACGGGCAGTATGTTCCACAGTGTGTGTGCAGGGCACAGGCGAGCACTAATCTCACACGCGTGCAGAGCTTCTATACACGTGCAGATCTTGCACACTTCTCCACTATGGGCACCTTCCCCACCTCGGAGAGGTCTCTTAGCCGTCCCACTCTGCTAGTGTGTTCCCTGATAAAATAAATTTAATCACTCGAACAAAATTTCTTCACACAAACAAACCCAAGCATCATAGGAGATAGCTTTCTATAAAGTTTACCTGCAACCTTAATACATTCATTTTCATAACTGACAGAAATGTGTGCGTACCTGTGGAACACACTTCCGTTGACCAGCGAGTATGCGGCCATATATCAAATACTTGAAATTGACATATTTCTGTATAGAGAAGAAATTTTGATACGTAAACACAAGTACATTTGAGTCTCAGCTGGCCTACCCAATCCACAACATCTGCTACGATATCTTCACCAGGAGTGGCCTGCTGTGCTTATACATGCGTGCAGCGTCGCAGTGTGATGTTTGCCCGCTCCTGATATAGCGATGGTGGCTTAGATCTACTTCCGCTCCAAATAATAATCGCCACCACCATCCGTGACTCTGTAGACTTTTGTTATAATCATTTCTAAGAAGGACAAACAGCATATCAATTTAGAACTTGTTACTTTACCATCTTTGACAACGGTGTTAATATAAATCTAGACATACCGGTACATTTATTTCCGTGCAATTGTTTACAGGATCATTTTCCTCCCAGTTCAGGCAAGAAATAACACATAACATTTGTCACCACGTCTTGAAAATACTATGCACTCTGGTTATGTATCCTAACTTACCCACTCCTGAATTTCTTAAGTTCAAAAATCGTCTTGATCTGCCAGAGTCTCAAATTATATGAAATATGAACGTAAACTTCGAATAAAAGCCAAATCAAATTGCTTCGCAATTTTCGAAATGATATCCAGTTATCAGGCCGTTTCAGAAAATGATTAAACTAATTGAAAACATCGAAATATCCGAGGCTTCCTACAATCATTTCCGTCTGTTAGTTTCACAATAGCGCCTTTATCTGGATCTGTGCAGTTCTGAAATGCCTCACTGGCTTACGACAACAAGATAATTAATTAACAAAGATTAGCTAAACATCACACAACAATGGGTCTGTCGGGGTAGAAATTCAAACAGAAAACGCTATACGTTTATAGCAACACACATACGGTCACGCTGGGTTGGGTGACTTGTGCTAATTGTGCATTACAAAGACACGCTAAGTGGCTTGCATCTGTGGAGGTGAATTATTAGACAGAACGATTCCACACAAGTGTTGCACAGGATCTTTACCTTTTCTGTTGAGAAGATAACAGGAATCACATGGCCATTCTCCAACAAAATACGGCGTCCTGCAATAAAAGCTTTACTGTTATATGCGCTTAAATGTTCTGAAAACTCCTGGTTAATGATGAGTTACACATTTTATCACTTAACTACACTTATTAAAAACTTTAAATTCATACAGAAATACATTCGGGGAAGGAACAACCGGTCTAATATTTGTGATTAAAGTTTTTATGATCCACTCCTTGGTGACTTTTTTCCTTTTAAAAACAGTTCGTTTGGTATGATGATTTGTAAGGCCAGGGGGAAATGAATATCTGTCGTATGAGTCACTAGCGTATGACGTAGTCGCCTCCTGACATACTGCCACGAACGAGTGAAGCACTAGTGATATAATGGAGTGTAATTAAAATCTGTTTACTCAATACTTTCCTGTCCAGAGCATAGAGACCAAAGTCAATATATTGAATATCAGGACGTGTGGATGGGAAGCCTTGACCTCTGTTACTACCGTGTATACCCAGTTGAAGGTGCACAGTATTAATCGTTTCCAAACTGCGATATATCTTCATTACATCCTGCATCAATATACCATGATATACGAGATGAATGATTCGTGATGATTTATGAGGTTCAGGTGATAAGGAAATATAGTATGCCGTTGCACCTGCGTAAACCACTGTATGAAATATTTCAGTTCACAACTTTGGCTGGCAAGGTTCTGTCATCCAAGGTTTACTTATTGAGCGAGTTGCATACAGATTCACGTTCTTTAAGGAATACGTGCTGCGGGTTAGTATTCCTCCAGCAACATCGTAACACAGTGGTTTTTGCAGGAGTAACAAGGATATGTTCTTCCTGATTTCCAATTTATCCACAAATTTAAATTAAGCTTCTGAAAATATTTAGACATACATATTTTGGTCCTATTTCGGTCACATTCGTGGAAAAATGTAGAAGTGAGACTTCCATTTCCACAGGGGCACATGACCCAAGTTTCACTCAGCCAACATCAGAAATAAATAATAGGCTGATTTGTGGTGGTAAAGGACGCCAGTCTTACGGATAATGACTAACAGCAATAATGTACACTACCTCGGCTACCCGTATAAAACATTTGACCGTAATTGGAAAGCAACATCCCGAATACTTCCCTTGCTAGTGCTAAGGTTATGGAAACCTTCATGGCCCTTACCGAGATGGCTTTACTTCCGTCACTTGGTGCTTCAAGATCAACTTACCTTACATTAGAGATAAGACTATGTAGTTCAGATGTTCCGTCTTTTTTAACTAGACACTGTAGTAGCTCCTACAATGAAAAAATTAAACAAAGCGCTAAGTGGAAGTGTACCTTTAAAAGGATGTTTGTAGACTCGTATATGTGTAATACAGGAATGTTTTCTAAATTTTAAATGCCCCTGAAAGATTATCAATATGGGAACGTGGATAGCCAAGGGTCATCGTCACTGGTTTCTCACTTGGGTACCCGCGGTTTCAATCCTGGCAAAAATATATGATATTTTCGAAAATAAAGCAGATTACATCCCTGAGATTAAGAGTCAACTTAACTTGAGGCCCGTGGCTATGATCACGATATCCACAGTCCACCGAGCTCGATAGTTGCAGTCGCTTAAGTGTGGCCAGTATCCACTATTCGGAAGATAGTGGGTTCGAACCCCACTGTCGATAGCCTTGAATGTAGTTTTCCGTGGTTTCCCATTTTCACACCAGGCAAAAGCTGGGGCTGTACTTTAATTTAGGCCACGGCCGCTTCCTTCCCACTCCTAGCCCTTCCATGATCCATCGTCGCCATAAGACGTAAAGCAACTTGTAAGCTATCAATAGTCACGTAATACCAGAAGCTCGCTTGCTTTGGATAACCCGACATTAGAGATAATTTGTACGTCAGTTAAGCTGATTAGACAGGCCCCGCGGTCTAACGGTAGTAATCCCGTCTCTTAACCGGAAAGCCCGGGTTCAGTTCCTGACTAGGTCAGGGACATATACCTGGATCTGAGAGGTGGTTCGAGGTTCACTCAGCCTACATGATGATAATTGAGGACCTCTCTGTCGGTGAGGTGGCAGCCCCGATCTAGAAAACCAAGAATCAACCGAGAGAATTCATGAGGTTGATCACACGGTACCTCATAATCTGCAAGACTTCAGGATGTGTAGCGGTAGCTTTTTAGGGCAAGGCCCATCAGGGCTGTGCTGCCATGAGCATGATTTTTGAAGTTGATCCGAAAGAAGATAACCCTCAGTCAAATTGCGATGACTCTCGTGACGCTGAAGGTATCATGTGCTTGCAAGTTCAGACTTAATGATCGGAACGTGTTTCCGATGAAAGAGGGAACATATTTTTATTAAAAAATACATATTTTGTAAGAAGCGATTTTATTTATACTGGAGCTTATTTTGTATCTATTGTTTATTTTGGTTTCTTAAATCTAATTACTTTTTACTAGTGCTATCTTTAGATTACGGGGTTCTATTTTTGTTTCATGAAATAATATCTATAAATATTACACCCAAATCCTAAGTGGGCGAATTATAATTGAAGTGATAAGTTTCCATATAATTCAAATACAGTATTCTGAATGTATTTCAACACAGAAAAAGTACAATATCACAAAGTAATCCACCAATAACACTTAAAGACACGCTTTGTTTGGTGTTGTTCTAATAAAAGTAGTCCACATCTGTGTGGCAGATAAATTAAAAGCAAGCAGGGGGAACTTTCACCGAAAGTACTGCGTAAGAAGAGTGACGGAGAAACGAGGTTGTGGTAGGGAGAGAGAGATATTGACTCTCCTATGAAAGAATGAACTGTTCCAGAAAACTTGAGTATTAGCCAATCAGAACATTTCGATATTCAATTATCTGATGAGACAGACCGACGTTATTTAGTATGTTTTCAACTATAGGCAACATTTAATATTAAGTACGATGTTTCAAGAATCTCTCCTAATTATGTGAATTTCTACAGATTTCTGGGAAGTTATTAATGACATGGTTTGATTTGTTTCAACAAGCGCGACGTTACAGAATTCTGGGTCATAGATACGATCATATGTCTTGTGATGAAGTTAATGTGGTGTGCTTCCGCTAGATCGATGCACCTCGATTTTCAAATAGTCGTTGTGATCGAATGTGGAAACGTTGTAACCTGTGACAGTAGGAGCGACAGCTAATTAGAAGTGGGGGGGAAATATACAGCAACAAAAAGTACCTGGTATTGAGGGATATAGCGGCGGAGTGGGGGGGGGAGGGTTAT
Source organism: Anabrus simplex (assembly GCF_040414725.1). Taxonomy (NCBI): domain Eukaryota; kingdom Metazoa; phylum Arthropoda; class Insecta; order Orthoptera; family Tettigoniidae; genus Anabrus; species Anabrus simplex. The sequence continues at coordinate 1,478,538,536 of NC_090265.1, read as the reverse complement.
ATCTATCAAAACTAAAGAAATGCTACAAAATGGTAAGATTATTTTGTGCTCTCTGAGCGAATTTCAACAGAGAGGTAAAGGTTGACAGTTTACCAACTTAAGAGGATTTTTTGAGATTTTTATTCAATACCATAAATTTCACCAAAGGAGTAATATTACACATACATGTATTACAATTAAATAGAAGTACGGCGTGATTATATAATTTAAAAGCGTTTAGCATTTGACTAGACATTAAGAAACTAACAGGCACTAAAGAGACTGCCCGACTGACAAATGCGTACGGCAAGCGGATGAATCATACGTCAGTGAATTTCTTTCATATTGTACCGTATCACCAGATCACGGTGCAAATAGCATCATTTTATATAGTCAGATTATTCGAATAAAGCACCATGCAGAGCCCGAAATCCGTGCTTTAGGAGGAGGCAGCCCCATGTTGGGCGCCATTTATATGTACCTATCTCAGTCCCCTAAATTTTGCCTAGCTCAGCGGAGAAGCTACGTGGAGCGTTCGGATGAAATAAATGGGGTCGCAAGGTCTATCTAAAATTTACTTAAATCAATAGGACAGGTTCTAGAATACATATTTCGTAAATGAGAAGTTGTGGAAATAATGGGTGGAAAAATGTATTAACAAAATCGCATGATAGGCATGATGAATTCTCAAAACACGACGACGACTGAATTAGAAATGCTATCTTTTGTGGCAGCTCTGAACCAATGGCGAAAATACGTGTATGATTTTCCCATAACGATTAGAACAGATCATAAAGCCCTAACTTTCATTCTTAAAACAAACATGGCGAGTGAAAGAGTCAGCTAGTGGGGTCTATACGTGCAACAGTTTGACCTTACGATGGAACACTGCCCAGGAAGATTAAATATACTAGCAGATGCCTTAAGTAGGAATCCGAATCCGGAGGAAGTAACCATTAACCTGACGGTATTGGATAATGAAGACCAGCGAATCATCGAAAACTTGCAGGACATCAGCCAAGGACAGCTTAACTATCCACCAACTCAGTTAATGATCGAGTATTTTAAGAGGGAACTCGAACCCGGCACTCCACGTTTCGTCGAAGCACAGAAGAAGGCAGCATCCTTTCACTATTTCAATAACATTTTACATAAATTCATAGACGACGAACACACCAAACAACGTATTGTGGTATCTCCTATATTTAAGATTGACCTTATTTGGTTAGGACACCATACGACCGACATGCAGGCATTGACAAGGTGACGTCTGTGTTACAAGACACTTTTACGTGGCCGAGACTACGAAGAATAGTGCAACAGGTACTGAGAACATGTGATACTTGCCAACGTATTAAACCTAACCTATATCTGTCGAAAGAAGCTCCTAAGGCATTATTACCCAGCAAACCAAGGGCGTTATTCGCAAATGAGTTCTACTGGGGTCTTCCAGCAGCCCGTCGAGGAGTAAAATTTATTTTAGTCTGTATGGATGTATTTTAAAAATGTGTGACCCTATGCCCAGTCCAGAAGGCCAATACCAGAGTGGTTGTCAACCAGATTAAGAACAAGTTTATACCAGCAATGGGCAAACCTGAAAGTATGCTGAATGGCCATGGTTCGCAATTCACGTCGGCAATTTTCAAGAGCAAAATGGAGAAACTCGAGATTAAACATGCGTTGAGTAGCGTGCGTCACCCAGAGTCAAACCCAAGCAAAAGCATTATGAGAGAAGTGACAAAGTACTGTTGTATCGTTATTCCCCGGAAACATTGGAAATGGTTAGATTAATACTACACGTCACGAGTCGACTGGACAAATACACTCGGTGTTACATTGCAATGAATATCCGAGGAGGCTATGTCATGGAGGAATGCATTGTCCGAGTGATCCGAGATATCTCTTGAAATGTGAATCAGGATGACTGCAGAACATCTTAAGGCCCAAGCCGAGCGACGACTGCGAAGAACGAGAAACAGACGTTTCCATCGCCCCTTAAGGGTCGGAGAACTTGTTCTTGTGAAGAGACCAACTAGTTCAGATCCTCTGCTCGTTTCTACCATAAGTTTGAGGAATTGTATATTGGCCCATATCGAATTGTTCATGTGTATGATAACAATTCATATAAAATGAGAAGCATGGATGGCACAGTGAAGAAGACATTTATGGAGCATACTCGAATGTATATTACCAACCAGGGAAAATCAGGATTGAAGAGATACAGGACGGTGAAGCACTGGAAGAAGAGGAAGAAGATGAGGGCAATATGGAGGAGGAAGACCAGGAAGACGTGGTTATTGTTCCAGAAAATGAAGAGAGTGAAGAAGTAAACTTGGTCGAACCTGATATTACGCCCAAACCTACGGACGAAGAGTGTACGGAATTCAGTGGCAACCAGAGAAAATTTATGGCATTGTTAGACATATACTATCAAAGAAGGAAAGAGCAAGAAGAACTCCTGGAAAACATTTTGTACTCGTACTTGTAATACTATTGCATATCTATCATGTCGCTGTCGAAACCACAGAAGAAGAGTGAACCTCGAGTGTCGTACTTTTCCAGAAAAAGTGGAGTGAGGATTGTTTTGTTACTGAGTTACTGTAGATGGCAAAGCATTGTGTTTATTGAGTAGTGATACTATAGCTGTATTCAAAGAATACAATATACAGTACGTTGGCATTACGACACTAAGCATTTGTCACAATATTCCCAACTCATAGGGAGGGAACGATCAGAAAATTAGAAACTTGAAAACGGAGTATTTCATTGCAGTACAGTTTCTTCTCAAAAATGTGATGATGCTTGTTGTTTAAAGTGGCCTAACATCTAAGGCCATCGGCCCTCACAAAAATGAAAGATGAACATGATTTTGCAAATAAAGTAAGTTTGCGACTATTTGCTGATGGTGAATTAATTAAATCATGTTTGATTGTAGCAGCCGAAGAAATATGTCAAGAGAAATTGAATTTATTTAATACTTTCAGCATTTCCGCGAAAACAGTTACTCCAAGAGTTGAGGACATTAGGAGTAACAACACTATCCACTTAATTAACAAGGCAAGTGAATTCGAGTGGCACTTGATGAGTCGACAGACATTACGGATACTGCTCAGTTGCTGTTGTTTATTCGAGGAATCAATGTTGACTTTGAAGTGACTAAAGAATTAGCTTCTAAGTATACCCTGCGTGGAACATCTATAGACGAAAAAATGTTCAAGGTAGTTGAGGAAACGGGAACGAAGTACAATCTGAAGTGAAATCAGATAAAAATGTGTCACAACTGATGGTGGTAAAAATATGTGTGGGAAAAGTAAATTCTTAGTTGAAAACTTCAAGTGGTAATGAAGTGTCATCTGCAAGTGAGGAAAAGCTGAGCGATTTCGTGCCTCTCCTGGCATCACAACAAACAAAAAACTATCACTTCCATCTTCGGGTGAATACGTACTTGTTCATAAAGAGATTTTTAGTGAACTTGTTAGCAATGAGAAATGCAGTTAATGTGGGAAAACAAGTTTTGAAGTGCAAGTGAGGGACAGTAAAGGGTATTCTGTGTTACTTATTTGTAAGTGTAATGAATGTGATTATCAGTTTGAAAAGACTTGCAGCAGTCCAAGAATACAATCCACGTCAACCAAAGTAACACCTGGCAGGGGATACCGTGGGTGTTATTCTACAGCCCCACCCACAGGGAGAAACCAAGCTAGACCTGTCCCTAAAAGTTTGGCTGCTTATTTGACTGCTCTTACCATAAAGAAATTAACTTCCTACTACAGGAATGCCGTGAAAAATAACATTCCAAATGTGCAGGAAATTAAATCTGCAGTGTATGCTACGTTATACCACTACATGAGCACTGATGACAATCCTCGTCACTTCAAGTGGCCCTCAGTGATTAGGTCATGGTGCTTCTAAAACACGGAAATTGCGAAGAAAGAGAAGCCAGCAAGTCACAAAGACATGAAAACCAAGTTGGAGGTGGTGGTGGTGGTGGTGGTGGTGGTGATTACTGTTTTAAGAGGAAGTACAACTAGGCAACCATCCTGTACATAACAATAAGCAGAGAGAAAAATGAAGGGATTCGACACTTCAAAAAATGAAAGTATCGGACAAAGGAAGACAAGGACCACCAAGGGCGTGAAATGAAAGACTCCCTAGGTCTCGAGTGCTCTAATACCGTCGGGGTCGGTAAACAACAAGAGTTGACCAAAGGAGGTCCGATAGGATAGTTGGAAGTGAGGAGAATGGTACAAGTAAGTGGAAGCAATGCCAGGGATAAGCTAAGAGCCCCGTGGTCGCCAACCAACGCTCCCAAGTTCAGAGCCACTGGGCCCCCCTTTAGTGCATCTTATGACAGGCAGGGGATACCGTGGGTGTTATTCTACAGCCCCCACCCGCAGGGGGAAACCAAGCTAGAGTCTGCAATGGTAGTAACAATAATGCCCGTTTACCAAAGGCTGGCAGCAAATGAACTTCTTGCCAGGCGTGTTAGTGGCGGGACTCAGAATGAAAATGAGAGTCTTCACAGCACTGTGTGGTCAAAATGCTCTAAAATAAAGGAACATCAGTGGGCAACGAGACAGGCAACGCATCTACCTATCCAACACTAGGTGTTCTGAGTAGTCCAAGAAAGTGAGGAGGAAACTGGAACTTAAGAAGGTAAGGTTAGAACAGTTTCTGAAGAAGAAGGAAGGGTATATACATGGTGCAGGAGAGTTTTAGGCAGCTTGTAAGAGTCTTGGTTCTTTATGCTGTTTTTTCTCCAAAACGTTTTTCAACATTTTTTGCGTTAAAAATGCTCCTTGCAGAACAGTTCTTAGCCAATTGAGTTGTTAACTTATACAGATATTCCTTGATGGGTTATGTAATGATTCACAGGGTACTTTCAAGAACAAAAGATAAGAAAACATAATTTTCATTAACCATAAGTTAAAAAGCTGATAATTTTTTTGTGAAAAATTAAGTAAACCATATTAAATAATTAATATCTCCAAATGCATCTTCTTAATTTTAAAAATCATCAATAAAGTCCTTGAAAATATCTAGGTGAACTTGAAGAAAAAATTCCAAGTGACTACAACGAAAACAATTATGCAAGGAGCTTTTTTATAATTTAACAATTTTTTGTTAAACGTTTTAATGAGAAAATCAATTATCTGGAAAAATATTTAATATACTGGTTTCAAATTTTGTGTTGTAAGTAGAATAACCCAACTTCAATAGTGTGCAATGTTTCAAATGTGTACCTAATAAAGCGCACATTTTGGTATTTTAACCAGACTCTCCCATTAAAATACTGCAAACTTTTCCTTCTAACTTTTTTCGTTACAGTGAGAAATAAAGGATCATTAATGGCGGTCGTCTGAAGAGCCGATTATTAACTGTATGGAGAGTTGCTATGCAGATCATACCAGTAACATTTTTACATGCCTTGTACGTTTTGAATGTCAACATAATACTTTTTTGTATTTCTAGCAGAAGGAAGAAATCCAGTTTAAGAAACATTGAATTGCACAGGACGAGAGTGAGCCAGGAAACGAGTACATCACAAGCCGATGACAGGGAGGGACTATCCACCTACGTGCCTCAGAATCTCAGCGACAATATGAGAGGTCGACAGAAATGTAATCATGCACATACTAAGTGGTAGTTCCAGTGCACTAAAAGAGGAAGTAATGAGTCAGAAATTTAAGGAAGTAATGTGTGCTTAAAAAGATTTGAAGAAAGAAATATGAAAATATGTTCTGTATTTTCTATACGGAAACAGGAACTATTCTCGACGTTACATTATTCACTCTGACTTCGTTCAGTTACGTTTCATCTAAGTAGATCCAAAAATGTTGAAATTAGTAATGTAAACTTATCACGTTATTAGTTGTTGCGTACAATACTTTATCTCACACTAAAGCGAATTTACTTATTTTAAATTAAATCATGTAAGTATAAGTAAGTTTGACTAGTCACGACGCAGATTGTCCATGTTTGATCCATGCATTGACATTTTCTTGTTTTTCTGTATTTGTCTTGCTATGAAAGATACAATAGATGTGTACATGGGGTAATAAAGCAGAAATTAATGTTATTTGAAGCAATGAACAGTCCACTAAGCTAAGAGTGTAAACATAGTCCTCTGGTCCTGGATTAATGAAGGAGTTATTGTGCTATGTGCGATATTTATCTGTTAAAAATGGATTAACCTATACATTAGTCAATATTGTAATGGTGGCAGATTACTTGAGCTGGGAATGTAGAGGCGCCATTTTTGTAAGGAACCACGGTGCTGCAATCAGGCGGAAAAATAATTCAACAAGGTTAAGTTTGGTGTTCTTTGATTCATGATCTCTCTGACTATCCGTGTTTACGTTTTGTCATAAAACAGTGTGCAAAAATAATTACATTACGGTAAAGTATCATTTTCCACAATCTTTTGAGTACGGAAGAAGGCAATTACGTCATAGTACCGAATCATCATTACAAAATACGGTTCACTTGAAACACAAACGTATGGAATGCGATGCAGTAAATACAATCGTTCATTAATGACAGATTTCACAGGAATATTTGTATTTTGTAATGATGTTTTAGTGCATATTTAATGTATTTTAACTGATTTAATTTGCCTTTTCATTTCAAAATGAATTAATGAACATTCGGACATCACTAATTTAGGTAATATTCTCTTACATCCATTAAAGACAACGCCCTTGACCGAGGAGAGACGCATTACACAATTGCTCGACGTGTTGCATAACATGTCGGCGTCGACTAGCACGCAAACATTTTTCTCATAGCAACCAACAGTCGCGGCTACAGTACCAACCAATTGCATTTTTCTGCTCCTCTCGTAACCACTACAATACTTTAACGAGTACGGCAGTGACGAGCATGAATTATAATTAATTTATCAGGTCGGCACGTTGTCTTCTACGATACCTTGAAAGATGTGTTGACAGCAGAAAGATCTATGCAGACAAACGCTTCAAAGGAATAATATATGGTTAACTTTACATGCAACGAGAGAACACGATATTATTGTGCCTGAAGGAATGATCATATCACAAGTTCTGTCCTGAGTGTGAGCTAAAACGTTAACCATCGAGTGACATGAAAGAAAATGCTGGCCTTCCTTCGGAAGAGACGAAACGTAACATGCTAGTAATATATACCCGTATGACTCGGAGAGATACAATGAACTCATTGCGTTTACTTCATGGACCAATAGCTGACCATCTTCCCAGTTTCAGATGCTATAAACGCGATTAAATTTGTAGCAATACGCTTGCCAGTATTTGAAACAATTAGTGATATTTATTGTCTTAATGCTAAACGTCGTAGTATATTGTTGTGGAATATACTATTCCATTATTTCTCCTTTCTTTGGGGGGCGTGATTTGCTTTGTGGTTCAGCTACTGGGTTTTCACCTGAAGAGTTGAGGTTCGAAAGCTGGTCGACCGCGGGTTGGAATTTACACCTGAGAAATCACGTGACATCAGGAAGGGCATCCGGTCTAAAAAAAACCCGGCCAAAGTAAAAATGAACCCAGTGGGCACAGCGACCCCAGAAATGTCTAGGATAAGCTGAGAAATGATGTTAATTAATTAATTTAATTAATTAATTAACCTTTTGTTTCGTTGCCGCTTTTCCCACACCCCACTTCGTCACACATTAGTACTTGGCCTAGCTTTACAAATGGACGCCCTTGCCGACGCCAATCCTAGGTGGAGGGATGTATTCAAATGTTACGTGTTGTATTTGTGAAGCGGAGTATTTTATAGCAAACACAAATATCCATCTACGAGCCAGAGATGTTGAAAGTAACTGAGTGGAATTGTCAATGGCTTCACATCAAGGGGTCCACTTTTCGAAGTTTGATTTTTGAAATGGCAAGTTATATCCCTGTTTTTCAAATTTATGATATGCATAAAACTACGAGTGCGTTTGCTTCAATTAACTAGACGTGGATAAAATTCTCGGTTCGGCCGAGAATTCAATACAGATCACTGAACCGAAGGCCACTGCATTGATTATTTAGCCAAGTAGCATGACTGTTTGCCGTTGCAGTATTCATTGTTCGTTATACTTATATTTTAATGGCTGAGGACAAGATGCTTTATAATCAATATTGACTTCAGTAAAAATATTGATGGTATGTGAACATCCTAACGAGTGTATGACCGGCTCCTTGGCTGAATCGTCAGCGTAATCCCCTTCGATTCAGACGGCCTCGGATTCAATTCCCGTCCGGGTGGGAGATTTTTAACTATTGGTTCATTCTCCTGGCTCGGGGACTAGGTGTTTGTAGCAGTTTCCTATAAACAGAAGACACATCCGACACTCGTCGGAGGGACTGCCTAGAAAGGGCTGTACCAGGCTAGCATTAACCACATGAAATTATTATTGAGTACATAGTCGCTCTTGCATCTTGCAAATTAAGGTTCTCCTAAGGTTCCTGTTATAAACCAAAACCTCAACACTTTCTCAAGCTTTGTTGCTTTAATGCGGCTTTTAGTTCGAATGGTTATCTAACATTAATCTTTCACAGTAAATATGGCAGACATGAAATGGAAAATTTTCAACTGCAGCTGAGCAATTTTACGGGCTGTGAATCAGAAGACGAGTGTAAAGCACATGATCAGTACGTTATGGAAAGCGCAAGACATTCCATGTTTTTAGGATTGCTAGATGATCTTGTGATATACCAGTTCTTCGTACCAAGCCCCTTATGTATCCACGGTTAGAGATTACGCATTATAAGCGCGCATGTCATTCACTGCTTTAAAAGTTCTCAAGAGTGGAATTAACAAAACCTTAATACGTAGACTTTCCCGACCACTAAATGACATAATAATAATAATAATAATAATAATAATAATAATAATAATAATAATAATAATAATAATAATAATAATAATAATAATAATATATAATAATATTATATATTATATATATTATTATATATATATTATTATTATTATTATTATTATTAGGGGATATTGGTTCGCGTAATGTTTATACTCTGCTGACTCTACAAAGTGTTGGAATTGTTCTGGAGGAATCTGGACCCATGCATCTTGCATTGCTACCCACAATTGGTCTTGTAGAGTTGGTGCGGGGTTCAGAGCAATAACAAATAATGTATTGGCAACTGTCACTCCATATTAACCAGACCCAAGATAGGAAAATAAGTGGGACACCTCAATTACTCAAGGTTCAGTGAGGAAAGAAAGAAAATTATTTCCGAGTACTGAATTTTGGTTCAATTTCCCAACTAAAGATGTGATTTCTTGTGCTACACATCAAGAATATTATGAGCCATATTCAAGAAGATAAGATAAGACTGGACTGGGAACAGCCCAGACCTTAACCTCTTTCAAAACCGTATATGTAGTTAGTGGGACGTAAAACCATTATTATTTAGACCTTAAGCTCATTAAGCATATATAGAAGCTTTTGAACAATCAGTGAAGCTACTGTGCAACCAACTACCTGCTAATAGAAAATTTGAACAATTTGTATTATCAGGGAAACGCCTTGGAATGATTTGCCATTTAGCCAATAAAAGCATGTCTCAACGGATTGGTGATGTAATCAAAACTAAAGGTGTATGTACGAAGTATATACACAGAGAGCGGAGAAAAGTCATGGGAAGACACGGAATGTTATGTTAAGAACGCGTTTCTCCTCCGAGAATCATCAAAACGGCAGTAATAAGGCGAAGCATCGACTCTACAAGCTGCTGGAATTGTTCTGGAGGGAACTGGACCCATGAATCTTGCACTGCTACCCACAATTGGTCTTGCTTAGTTGGTGCGGGGTTCATGGAGCGTACACCAGCATCGACAGCATCCCATAGCTGCTTGATTCGATTATGATCAGGGGATCTGAAGGGCCAATCCATGGTGGTAACTTCACTGGAGTGCTCCTCCAACCACCTGCATGCCACCACAGAGAGGTGACATTTAACACTGCCCTGTTGAATCATGGCATCTCCATCAGGATTCTCCAGGCGAGAAAGGGATGGAAATGGTCTGAAAGTATGTCCACATAACATCCACCTGTCAGCACTCCCTGCAGCCGGACAATGGGGCCTAACTGCGACCATAAGAACGCCGCCCAGACCCAAACTGAGCCACCTCCCGCCTGCACACAACCCTCTTGACACCCAGGATCCATAGCTTCATGGGGCATACGCCATACTCACGCTCCTATCAGCTCGATACAACGGGAACCGGGATACTACTACATACTACACGCCACCACTGTTCCGTGGTCCATTGCCGATGTTCGCGGGCCCATGCTCGTCGTTAAGCTCTGTGTCGAGGTGTCAGCAAAGGGACATGAGTTGATCGTCAGCTGGTGAAGCCTACGCTGTGCAGTTGCCTCCTTACACTCCTGGTAGAAAGGGGTTCCTGACTCCTATCATACAACTGGGCGGTGATCTGACTCACAGTAGTCCGTCGCGCGCCCAGTATGGTTCTGCGGAGGTGATGTGATGTCCGTTCGTTAAACACCTGTGGTCTTCCCGTGCGGCGGTTTACGCGGGGGTAACATTCTCTGTGCGTTACTGAAGATCCACTCTCGACACTGTTGACCTCGGAAATACGAATTCGCGTGTAATCTCCGCAATGATATGACCCATGCGCCATGCGCCGATGATCAGTCCACGTTCAAAGTCGGGTAACTCACGACGTGTTGACATCTTCGCGACACTGATGTCTGTGACAGACTGCTCAGCTACGCCGCAGTTAATCGTAATGCTCAGAGGTCATATACGGCACATTCTCTAATGGGACACCCCTTCCCGTGACTTTTGGCCACTCAGTACATATGGTGTTCAGTAAATGGTAGAACAAGCCGAATGTACATCAATCTTCTCTCAAAAGCAAACATTGTTTCGAAATCTATAAAGTGCAGTTTCGAATATGTAGTCCGTTGAAGTTGTGGTGAAAGCGAGGAACTGGCAACGCTTGTGGCCTTTACATGGCACAGACACGGCTTGACACGTGCTCGGCCAAGCAATGGCTCTTTTACCTTGCTTGCCCGTTGTGCATAGCAGAGGAAGCCGACAGATCACTCACACAGGACACGCGCGTGTTTACTATTCGAATTCTGTTTAAAACACGGCCTCGTGTGCGATGTTGCCAGGTTGATTATTTGTTCCCAAACTGCTGTCATTGTAGAACAGTCCGAAAACAAACCCAACATATTCACACATAGCGTTCTCTTTAGCTTGACCCGCTCTACTATTTAACGGACACTCTGTATATTATCTACTGATTTTTCTGAAAATTTTTACAATTACATGATTGAAAATCACTCCGAAGCTCTCTCTAAATACAGTCGAAATGTTGTAGCGAACTGAAAGATGAAATTTGAATGCTCCTCTCAGAAGGAAAGTGGACTGCAACAGTCGATACTCTGTGCACTTAATGAGTTTCAAAAATGGATGAAATCCGTCTTGTGATGGTATTCCCGCCTGAAAAGACGAAAACGCTGCAAAGAGTATTTGTGATGCTGTGGGGACAGTGTTGTCGGCGAATAGATGTTTCGGAGGTACTACGTGAAATTGAAAGCAAGAGACTGCAACTCAGAAGATCTAGGTCACTCTTGCGGATCTCATACGTTGAGGGCAACGAAAAACGAAAAATTGTCCATGAGAGATAGGGACGGAGGGAGAGGGACTTTAATATTCGCGAGAGTGCTGTTAATGTACATAAGCTTGAATACACTTCTCCTTGTGATGTTAGAGTCTTGCACTGCCTGCCAGAAGAAAACGGCATATTGCAGTATTCCATTCACAATATGCACCTAAAAATATTGGACCACAACTTTTTTAAGTGAATGGTAACTAAAGATGAATACACGGAAGTCGAACTTCTGTAGCATCATTGATGACAATGATGATGATGATGACGATGATGACGACTATACCTTACCTTCTTCTAACCTGGCTTTTTTCCAGTTATGTTGGGTAGAAAAATATGGATTAAGACGAGTTTTACGTCCGGATGCCCTTCCTGAATCAAAACTTATGTGAAGAGATGTATTCATTGTTTGTTTGTTTATTGTTTAAAGGGGCCTAACACCTAAGTCATCGGCCCTATTCATTGTTTTGTTAGTGGTGTAATGTGAGGTGTAAATGAAGATGTGTATGACAAACAATTTATTATAGATGCACGAGCACGCAAAACAACTTCAGACGAACAAAATTCCGGCACCCCGACGTCTCTGAAAAGCATTAGTTAATGGGACGTAAAACCAAGAGCAATATTATTTTTTCTAGGGCAAAGAGCAACATATATTGAATCATACAGATTAAATTGAAAATGGCCAACATAAACGAAGAAAAGTGTAAACATTCACGACCTGGAAAATTTAAACTTTGACAGACTAAGAATAGATTTTCTTTTACCAGACAACTTAGGCTATTCTACGCAGATTTATCCGCAAATATCCGCGAAGTTAGAGTCTTGGCGGATGCAAACTCTAAGTCAGTGCGGATAAATTTGCTGATAATTTCTAAATAATGAAGTTTATTGATTTTCACACATGTGTACTCTTAATTTGCTTGTGGTTAGGCGACCCTTGACTTTATTATGGGAGAATGGTGATATACAATATAAATAGCCTTGATACCATAAAGTCATAAATCTGACCTGAGCTTAACTGGCTCCTGTCTTCAATTAATGTAAGGAAGGAACAAAGGTCCATCCGTCGGTAGTTGTCGCAAGATAAAATCATACATAAACCTGTGACTGTAGTGGTTCTGGTGCCAGGTGTCAGGCCTATTGTATTATGTTAACAGACCTATCCGTTCCAATACCTTGGGTGCAATACACTTCAGTTAAATATTTACAATATCCGCGGGTAATAATTCACGGATTGGGATGCGGGTGCGGATGAAGGAAGTGCGGATGCGGATAATACTCGTAATTTGTTTATCCGCGCAGGCCTCCGCTTACAATATCCTAGCACGTAGGAACACTTCCACATTTAATGGCGTATGTCATTTAGTGCCGAGAGTGTCCGAGTACATGTTCGGCTCGCCAGATGCAGGTCTTTTGAATTGACTCCCATAGGCGACCTGCGCGTCGGGATGAGGATGAAGTGATGATGAAGACGACACATATACCCAGCCCCAGTGCCAGCGAAATTAATCAACTAAGGTTAAAATTCCCGACCCTGCCAGGGAATCGAATCCGGCACCCCTGTGACCAAAGGCCAGCAAGCTAACCATTTAGCTATGGAGGGACACTTCCACTTTAATTACTAGCTATAGATATTGAAGGATATAGTAGACGAGTATTTCGTTGTAAATCAGTTTAATGTAGATGAAATTGGACCGTTCTGCCTCCAGGATCCGGGGAGGGTTTAATACCGGTGCTGAAAGAAAAATATACGGCGAGTATTTGACAGATAGAAGATAAAATATCAATTACGGCTGTAAATCATTGTACTTCCGAAAAGCAAAATATTGACATTAAAGGGAACCCTACTGAGATTTTTGACCAACGTAACAAGAAAGCTGAAAATGAGATTTTGGTATTCGAGGGCACTTGATGGGATCTTCTTTCCATTTTTGCATTTACGACCATTTTTAAAGGTCAAGAGGAGATATTTAAATCACACCCACGCGTCTCTTTAGTTAGGCAAGACCACTCAAGCTTTGGTTCTCTCTCGAAAGTAATTTCTTCTAGAATTCAAGACTAGTTTTAACCTCATTAGCCCCAAACGTTGTATAGACATGCAGCTATATGTTGTTCATAATTTGTAGTGTCATTTTAAAATGGTGGAAAACTTTATAAAGTTCCTCGAGTCAATGTATGAAAAAATCAATTGTTTCAAGATGCGACTGCAAAATGTTGCTAAAATATCATAGGACCATTATACCTTTGATCTTTGTGCTTTGTCCAGGTTTCAAACAAGAAAACAAGAAATTAGTTAGCCTGAATTATTTTGAAGAGATCAGTTTTACGAACAAGAAGAGTCATAATTCAGAAAATTATTGCTCAAGAGATGCAATTTTTTTTCTTAATTTACAATACATTAACTGCCTGAAAAAACTGGTGTAAATCAGGCTAAAATTAACAAATAAAGAAATTCGGTAGGGTCACCCCTGAAACATATGACTATAGTGGAAGTCTAAAGTCTCCAATAGGAGAGTGACTTGAGGTTTAATAGTAGGCAAGAAAATCCTAACGTAGCACTATCATTCAAACGCTAAATCAAGCGAAAACCGTTGTTGTGAAAAAGAAACAGATCGCTAACGCATGCGGCATGAATACAGTCAGTGATTTTCCTCAGAGTAAGTCAGTTACAGTAAAATTCAATTGATTAACTGTTTCTTCGTATTCAGTTTCTAAAAACCACTTCCAAAAATCTGGATTGCGCGATAGCTTTAATAGCGCTGAAGTTGATGAACTCTTCTACCTGGTGTTTTCCCTGATTTATTGGGATCGGCGCTTCATGTATGGATGTTACAGCCGGATGACGTTTCCGACGCCAACCATACAGGACGTGAAAGCATGTGGTCACTATTGTGTGTTTCTGTGATGGGCGGTAGTGAGTTGAATGTAGATGAATATATGCTTATTAAGACGAACACAAACATCGGCTAGAGGAATTAACGATACCAGTTAAAACCCTCTACCTAGCCGGAAAATGATTTGGGGGCCTTTGAAGCAAAGATCGCTATGCTGATCATTCAGCCAAGCAGTCGGACGATGGCCGCAGAATATAACTTTGTAATAAGTAAATTACATTTCTACTGTATATTCAATATCACTAGAAGTAGTAAAAGCTATGACTGGAATATTTCGTACAAATATAGAAGGAATCATTGATGAAATGCTTTAACAAAGGCAAGTCGATGACGTGAATACAGACAGTGATGTGGATGTGCCATCTTTAAATTATAAAGAAGGTAGGTTCTATGTTTCCCAATAGACTCACATTCGCCCATTCATCATTTAGTACTTGAGGACAGATGATTTCGATTAGGTTACTAAGATAATACCAATAATAGTTTAACCCACACAAAATCATAAAATAATACTTTTTTCATTACCTCAAATGTAACTTGCCAAGCATCAAAAGAATGTCATTATGTAGAACTGTAAAAAAAAAGGAAAAATAAAAAAGAAGTGTGGGGAGGCTGTATTAAGTCACAGCTGCAGTTATTTTTGGCGTAGAACACGTCCCATGGCTGTTGCAGTGGGTGTTAAAAATAAGTGAATGAAAAGAGTTAAGATTTAGAGATTTTATTCTGACTTGGCTCTTCTCTTGCGAATATTTTGAAATCACGCCTTTACCCCTCGGTCAAGCAGCCCCTCGTTGTTACCTTACACTTTTCAATTTTTTTCTTAATTTATCCTGGAATTACTTTTTTCCTGTCTTTGTATCAATTAATTGCGGATACATACCTACATACCTCCTCTGTGAACCCTGTGACCTTGCTGCGGTGGGGAGGCTTGCGTGTCCCAATGACGCAGATAGCCGAGCAGCAGGTGCAAGCATATCGGATGGGTATCTGTTGAGAGACCAGACTAACGAATGGTTCATCGAAAGGGGGGTACCAGCCTTTCGGAAGTTGCAAGGGAAGCAGTCTAGATGATTGACTGATATGGCCTTGTAATAATACTCAACATGGCTTAGCTGTGTTGATACTGCTACACGGCTGAAAGCAACGGGAAACTACAGCCGTAACTAAATCCCGAGGACATGCAGCTCGCTCTGTATGAATGATGTACTGATGATGGCTTCCTCCCGGGTAAAATATTCCGGAAGTAAACTAGTCCCCCATTCGGATCTCCGGGTGGGGACTACACGAGAGGGGGCGATCATCAGGAAGATGGACACTGCCATTCTGTGATTCGGAGCGTGGAATGTTAGAAGTTTGAATCGTTGTGGTAGGTTAGAGAATCTGAATAGGGAGATAGATAGACTAAAGTTAGATGTAGTTGGTATAAGTGAAGTATGTTGGCAGGAAGAACAGGATTTTTGGTCAGGCAACTACCGAATTATCAACACGAAATCAAACAGGGGTTTAATAATGAATAAGAAAATAGGGCAGCGGGTAAGCTACTACGACCAGCATAGTGAAAGAATTATTGTCGTCAAGATAGACACCAAACCAATGCCCACCACAATAGTGCAGGTCTAGATGCCTACTAGTTCAGCGGATGATGAGGAAATCGAAAGAATATATGAAGAGATATAAGACTTAATACAATATGTAAAATGTGACGAAAATCTAATTGTGATGGGAGACTGGAATGCAGTGGAGGCCAAGGAGGAGAAGGTAATATAGTAGGAGAATTCGGATTGGGACAAAGGAACGAAAGAGGAACTCGGCTGGTTGAATTCTGCACTGATCATAATTCAGTCCTTGCTAATACTTGATTCAAACACCACAAACGACGGCTGTATACGTGGACGAGACCTGGAGACCCTAGAAGGTATCAAACAGACTTCATTATGATTAGGCAGAGATTCAGAAACCAGGTGTTGGATTCCAAAACTTTCCCAGGAGCAGACGTGGACTCTGACCACGACCTGTTGGTCATGAAATGCCATCTGAAGTTCAAGAAATTGAAGAAAGGAAAGAATGCAAAAAGATGGGATCTAGACAAGTTGAAGGAAAAGAGTGTGAGGGATTATTTCAAGGAACATGTGGCACAAGGGCTAAATGAAAAGACTGAAGAAAACACAACAGAGGAAGAGTGGATAGTCATGAAAAATAAAGTCAGTAGGGCTGATGAAGGGATGTTAGGAAGGAAGAAAAGATCAACTAAGAATCAGTGGATAACTCAGGAAATACTAGATCTGATTGATGAACGAAGAAAATACAAGAATGCTAGAAATGAAGAGGACAGAAAAGAATACAGGCGATTAAAGAATCAAGTGGATAGAAAGTGCAAGGTAGCTAAAGGAAGAATGGCTGAAGGAGAAGTGCAAGGATGTCGAAGGTTGCATGGTCCTGGGAAAGGTAGATGCTGTATACAGGAAAATCGAGGAAACCTTTGTAGAAAGGAAATCTAGGGGTATGAATATTAAGATCTCAGATGGAAAGCCACTTCTAGGGAAAGAAGACAAAGCAGAAAGATGGCAAGAACATATCGAACAGCTGTATCAAGGTAAAAACCTAGATAATTTAGTTCTGGAACAAGAAGAGGCTGTTGATGCTGATGAAATGGGTAGCCCAATTTTATGGTCAGAATTTGACAGAGCTGTGAGAGACCTAAATAGGAACAAGGCACCTGGAATTGTTGACATTCCTTCTCAATTACTGACTGTCTTAGGAGAAACCAGCATGGCAAAGTTATTCCATTTAGTGTGTAAGATGTATGAGACAGGAGAAGCCCCATCCGATTTTCGGCAGAATGTTGTTATACCTATTCCCAAGAAAGTTGGTGCTGACAGGTGTGAAAACTACCACACCATGAGTTTAGTATCTCATGCTTGCAAAATTTTAACACGTATTATTTACAGAAGAATGGAAAAACAAATTGAAGCTGAGTTGGGAGAAGATCAATTTGGCTTCAGAAGAAATGTAGGAACACGTGAAGCAAACCGGACTTTACGTCTGATCTTAGAAGATCGAATCAAGAAGGACAAGCCCACGTACATGGCATTCGTAGATCTAGAAAAGGCATTCGATAATGTTGATTGGAACAAGCTATTTATGATTCTGAAGATGATAGGGATCAGATACCGAGAACGAAGAATTATCTACAACCTGTATAAAAATCAGTCTGCAGTGATAAGAATCGAGGGCTTTGAAAAAGAAGCAGCAATCCAGAAAGGAGTGAGGCAAGGCTGCAGTTTGTCCCCTCTCCTTTTCAATGTTTACATAGAACAGGCAGTAAAGGAAATCAAAGAGAAATTTGGAAAGGGAATCACAGTCCAAGGAGAGGAAATCAAAACCTTGAGATTTGCCAATGATATTGTTATTTTATCTGAGACTGCAGAAGATCTCGAGAAGTTGCTGAATGGTATGGATGAAGTCTTGGGTAAGGAGTACAAGATGAAAATAAATAAGTCCAAAACAAAAGTAATGGAGTTCAGTCGAACGAAGGCAGGTGATGCAGGAAATATTAGATTAGGAAATGAAGTCTTAAAGGAAGTAAATGGATATTGTTACTTGGGTAGTAAAATAACTAACGATGGCAGAAGTAAGGAAGACATAAAATGCATACTAACACAAGTAAGGAAGACTTTCCGTGTGGAGCGTGGCATTGTATGGAAGTGAAACATGGATGATAACTAGCTCAGAAAGAAAGAGAATAGAAGCTTTTGAAATGTGGTGTTACAGAAGAATGCTGAAGGTGAGATGGATAGATCGAATCACGAATGAAGAGATACTGAGTCGAATTGGTGAGAGGAGATCGATTTGGCTAAATTTGACGAGAAGAAGAGATAGAATGATAAGACACATCTTAAGACACCAAGGACTTGTGCAGTTGGTTTTTGAAGGAAGTGTAGGTGGTACGAACAGTAGGGGTAGACCAAGGTTTGAATATGACAAACAGATTAGAGCAGATGTAGGATGCAGTAGTTACGTAGAAATGAAAAGGTTAGCACAGGATAGAGTGGCATGGAGAGCTGCTTCAAACCAGTCAATGGACTGATGACTCAGACACAACAACAACAACAACACACATACTGTACCTACACTAGAATAAACGTATATTAATCATACGCAACCAGACAAAGTTTAAAGATATTACTATTACTGGACGACAATATTTTACTGATTTGTCCATAGCTTCTATCTGAGTTATAGCAGCAGCAACAAGAACTACAACAAGGACATATTATTATTATTAATATTATTATTATTATTATTATTATTATTATTATTATTATTATTATTATTATTATTATTATTAGTATTAGTATTAGTATTAGTATTACAAAGGGCACTAGAAAAGTTTTGCAATGTGAGTGAACACTTTAGACTTCCTCAAAATAATTTCCGCCACACTCAATACACTTCTCCATACGTCGAAACCAGTCACAGGACCAACTCTGCCACTTTTCTTCGGTTACATTTTCACACTCTTGATCCCATGCTGCTAGAATCTCCTCGTCGGATTCAAAATGCCGCCCTTTCATCTTCACCTTCACTTCTGGGAAGAGTGCGAATTCACATAGGGCAAGATCAGGACTGTATGGAAGGTGATCAAACACAGTCAACCCTGATCTTGCAAGAAACTCCATTGTTACATTAGTACGATGTGCTGGAGCATTTTCGTGATGCAAGAGCCGAGTGTTTAGCCGAGAACTTGGACGGAGCTGCTTGAGAGCCTGGATGACCTGAGGCAGACAAGTCTCACTTCGCAGTAACTGTCCTTCTTGTTTCTAGCACAACCTGAGTCAGAATGCCCCGTTTAGTGAAGATTACTGCAATCATCCTTTTCTTCACTGACCTTGACTTTCGCACAGTCACAGGAGTACCCTCATCTTCAAAGAGCCACACCTTGTTCTGGGATTTTGTTGGGACGTCGTAATAATAAATCCAAGTTTCGGCACCTGTAACGATGCTATTGACGTTACGCGAAAGTCTCATTTTCAAACTGTTTTTGCATTTTTCGGCACCATTTCATTCGATGTGCCTTTTGTTCCTGTTAAAGTGAATGGGGCACCCAAAGGGAACAAACCTTTTTAACATGGAGATGGTCGTGTAGAATTGAATGAAAAGCTTGTGCAGGGGTGTGGAGGGTCTCTTCTAGCTGCTGATATGTCAAACGCCTCTCTTGTTGTAACATTTTCCTCACAGCTTCAATGTTTTCCTCAGTCCCTCATTCAGACAGTCGCCTAGAACGAAGATCGTCTTCAACCCCAAAATTTCCCCTCTGGAACTCTTTGTACCAGCGGAAAATTGTTGTCCAATGTAGACAGTCTTTCCCAGCACAGGAGTCATTTCCTTCAGGCACTGGTCACAGTTAATCCACGAGCAAAATTGTAGCGGGTAATTGAGCGATATTTACCTTAAGACCACACTGACATCTTAACTTGCTTTTAATCCCGCTGCTTGGTAACAAGTGGTGTGAAGGTCGCGCCTTGCTGTCTTCTAGACCGGTTTTCACCACCCTTTTCATCCCTCACCATAACAGGGGTGCCCAGCCAACCGTTTTTGCGTATTGCAAAACTTTCCTAGTCCCCTTTGTATTATTATTATTATTATTATTATTATTATTATTATTATTATTATTATTATTATGCCGTTCATTTAAAGTGAGCACCTTTTAGAAGGCCATCTGTCATATGAATATTTTTACACCAGGCAAATGCTAGGACTGTACCTTAAATAAGGTCACGGCCGCTTCCTTCTCACTCCTAGCCTTTTTCTATCCCATCGTCGCCATAAGACCTATCTGTGTCGGTGCGACGTAAAGCAACTTGCAAAAGCAAAGAAAAGATATAATAATAATAATAATAATAATAATAATAATAATAATAATAATAATAATAATAATAATAATTCTTTCTTTCTTTCTTTCTTTCTTTCTTTCTTTCTTTCTTTCTTTCTTTCTTTTTTAATCTGTTTACCCTCCTGGTTTGGTTTTTCCCTGGGACTCAGCGACGGATCTCACATTTACCGCCTAAAGGGCAGTGTCTTGGAGCGTGAGACTTTGGATCGGGGGATGCAACTGGGAAGGATGAAAAGTACCTCGTCCAGGCGACCTCACCTGCTATGCTGTTCAGGGGCCTAGCTAGATGGGGGCCTCATTCATTCCATCCCTTATCCGGTCGAACGAATGTAATCAGGCTGTACATTTTCATTTTCATCACCTGAAAACGTAAAATATTCTCATCTTTTGCTGTTCAATTTCATATAAGGAAGAGAGAAGGAAGCGGCCGTGGCCTTAAGTTAGGTACCATCCCGGTATTTGCCTGGAAGAGAAGTGGGAAACCATGCAAAACCACTTCGAGGACGACTGAGGTGGGAATCGAACCCCTTTCTACTCAGTTTACCTCTCGAGGTTGAGTGGACCCGTTTGTAACCGTCCAGGCTTCTCCAGCCCTACTAATTTAATATAATATCATTTTACGCGATATCATTTGATATCAAGTTTATCCGCCATCGGCGATTATTCATAATAACATATTTATTCAACGTCAATCATTTGTAATCAAGGCCTTTTGGAATCATATTGTATATATGATAACATCGTTTTATTATTTAAATTATTATATTATGAAGGATAAGACTTCATTATGCTGTAAATACGGCCAATATGTTGAGACATAGTTGTTTTCATTTCATCTCATATTTGTGTATACGGAGGGTTATTCTTGAAGCTTGGGATTTTGCGTGAGTCATGGGTTTATTTCATGACCAAGGCTAGTAAACAGCGACCCGTGCGCGAGGCTTGCAAGCTGGTCAGCTATATCATCGCCACGCCTTCTGGACTTGTCGAGGAAGAAGAGAAAGGGAGTTGATGCTTCGATCTATCGAATCATATACTTCGTTGTATATGAGTTTTGAGATTAAGCTGTTACCAAGAGTGGGGGTGAGCCCGGATATATACTGATTCTCAACACGAGAACGGGACCTAACAACCTTACGGCCGTACAATCTTACGACCTTACAACCTTACAACCTAACTACGTGTACTCCATCACTACTACTTCTACTGTGAACATCGACTTTGAACGACGTGATTTGATATCTGAAACAGTGTGTGGTCGCTCCGCGACTGAGTTATTTTTGTACAATGTATTATCGCTTCGATACAGTACTTAGTTGCGGTAATGTTATCGGATCTACGTGAAACGAAACAAGCTTACGGCTTGTGTTATTTTCAGTAAATATTCTGGACGAAGAACTATGTTTAGTTCAAGTCTACGGAATTTTGGTACAAGTCTGTACCGTATAAATAGTATAGCTCAGTTGGATTGAGATTTCTACTAATATGGAAAAATTCATATCTCTGAATTTTCTCCTCATACGAACAACGCTGATCAGTTATTACAAGTATAGGGCCAATGTCTATTTTAAAGACTAGGCAAGCAGGGAGTGCTAGTCCAGATAGCCCGTACCATATCAGAGAAGGAAGGAAGGATGTCCATGGAGCAAAGTCTACATCGAGAATAAGAGAACGAGTAACCACGGAAACCAGATGACTTCAACGGAAGCTGCAATTGGTGAGCTTCAATTAGATAAAGCAAGCAATAGTAAATTCAGTAAATTATAAATTCCTCCACGCTTTAAGGAAACTTTTCCGATTCATCTCATTTTTTTTGTATAATAAATTCATTTGTATTTTATATTGCGTTTATTTTCTTTCTTAAGCGATACTTAATGGTTAATTATTTAAAATCCTACCCCTGTGATTTAAGTATAAGTCTCTATGCTAGTAAATATAAATTTTGGTTTACAGTTTTATTTAAGACTGTAACCATGGCGCCCAAACATTACATAGAGAAATTGGGAACCATGGAATGTTAATTGTTTCTATTTGCGTGGCAATTTGCGGGCAAGCCACAAATAGTTTATTTAATATTCATGTGTCCCAAGATAATAACTTTCATCTCCTCAAGTGTCTTGACGAGGAGGAACAGTTACACGTTCCAGCCCTCGTACCACTTTTCAAATTTCGTGGCAGAGCCGGGGATGGAAGCCGTGCCTCCGGATGTGCCAGCTAATCACACTAACCACTACACCACAGAGGTGGACAATAATAATAATAATAATAATAATAATAATAATAATAATAATAATAATAATAATAATAATAATAATAATAATAATAATAATCTCAAAATTATGTTTAAACTTCCCTTCAGTACAGTAGGTTTAATAAATACCTGAATGATGTAATGTTGTGCCAAAAGGATTTCTTGACATTTCGTGAAAGTCTCTACTGTTTCTGTTTCGTGATAATAGCAACAAACAAACAAACAAACAAACAAACAAACAAACAAACAAACAAAATGAATACATCTGATCGATTGATTTTCATTGTGATACTGTTCTGTTTCGAAGAGTTATTTCCTATTGCCGAAAAGTAGACCTTGAGCCCCTAGAACTTAAACAGAAAGATTTTTGTAATGAGTCAATATTGTGTAGTTTTTGGCTCTATTAATTGTGGAATGTTAAACATATTTAAGAATACAATCGACTGTCCCGGGCCACAGCCGCAGGTCTATTCGGAGTAGAACACGTTGGATGGGTGTTAGAAATAAGTGATCATAATAATGCTATTGCTTTTACGTCCCACGAACTACTTTTGATGGTTTTCGGAGACGCTGAGGTGCCAGAATTTTCTCCCGCATGTGTTCTTTTAGGTGCCAGTAAATCTACCCACACGAGGCTGGCGTATTTGAGCACCTTCAAATACCACTGGACTGAACCAGGATCGAACCTGCCAAGTTGGGGTCAGAAGGCCAGCGCTTCAACCGTCTGAGCCACTCAGTGAATGAGCGGAGTTTAGGCCTATAGAGGTCATTTTCTTTCCTGACTGGGATCCTATCTTGTTAATGTTGTAGAGCTGCACTGTTCCCAATCTCCATCGACAGGATTGCATCTTCTGGGTATTTTTCTGGCTTATCACTCTCGTCAAACTAGACGGGGGCAGCTCGTGGCGCTCGACCGCCTCGGCTTTCTGCTTTCTTATGCCCAGTTTCGGATACCTCTCTCACTCTTACCCACATCTTTCGCTGCCCGCACATTTGCTCTCCTGAGAGGAAAAGTTAAAATCCCTCTTCTTCTACTTCTTCTTCGTCTGTTTACCCTACAGTGTCGGTTTGCCCTCGGACTCAACCAGGGATCCCACCTCTATCCCCTCAAGGGAAGTGTCCTGGAACTTCAGACTCTGGGTTGGGGGACACAACTCGGGAGGATGATCAGTACCTCGCCCCGGCGGCATCACCTGCTATGCTGAACAGGGGCCTTGTGGGGAGATGGGAAGTTTGGAAGGGATAAACAAGGAAGAGAGAAGGAAGCGGCCGTGGCGTTAAGTTAGGTACCTTCCTGGCATTTGCCTGGAGGAGAAGTGGGGAAACCACGGAAAACCACTTCCAGGATGGCTGAAGTGGGAAACGAAGCCCCCTCTACTCAGTTGACCTCCCGAGGCTGAGTGAACCCCGTTCCAGCCCTCGTACCACTTTTCAAATTTCGTGGCAGAGCCGGGAATCGAGCCCGGGCCTCCAGGAGTGGCAGCTAATCTCACTAAACACTACACCACAGAGGCGGACAAAACCCCTCTTCTTTACAAAATTTTAGCATGTCACATCCCTCGATATGTTTCTAGAGGCTGTACCTCCATCGTTCCTTAGACGTTGAATCACAACTCGGGAAACTACCCCCTACTATCTTTAATAGTTTGTTCATAATATTTCTGAATAAAATTGACCGTCGGGAAAATATACTATATTCAATATTTAATATACGGTAATGAAAATTTTTGAACAGAGGAAACTGATAATGTGCAGGAATGAATATCTCCAACCACTTTATTTTTCTAAGGTATTACTTCAAAACGGGCCTCCGTGGCTCAGTCGGCAGCGCGCGGGCATCTGGGTTCCGTGGTTCAAATTCCTGTCACTCCATGTGAGCTTTGTCCTGGACAAAGCGGAGGCGGTACAAGTTTTTCTCCGGGTACTCCGGTTTTACCTGTTATCATTCATTTCAGCAAGATCTCCAGTATCATATCATTTCATTTGTCAGTCATTAATCATTGCCCCAGATGAGTGCGACAGATTTCGGCAGCCGACACAATTACTAACTTTACTGCTAGATGGGGGCTTCATTCATTCATTCATTCATTCATTCATTCATTCATTCATTCATTCATTCATTCCATCCCTTATCCGGTCTAATGAATGCAAACAGGCTGTGGATTTTTATTTTCATTACTTGAAAAAGTAAAATATTCTCATCTTTTGCTGTTCGATTTCACATGAAATTCCGTACATTATTTAGTCTATGGGTAGTAATGGGCACCATATTTTATTATCGTATGATTATTAGCATTATCAGAGGCAATTGCCAATTGGTGCCACAAACGAATTGTTCGTCAACAAATGGTTGACAGTAGTTAATATCTGTTCAGGTAGATCCATTATAAGTTGAGATATCCGTCGATAGTATCACGTATTGTAACGGTTCAAATCCCGTTACAAGGTAATATCTGTATTTTTTTATTATTATTGCACCTGTGATATTATTATTGTATTATTATTATTATTATTATTATTATTATTATTATTATTATTATTATTATTATTATTATTATTATTATGTACGTATTATTATTTTATCTGTGAGATTACTATTACTTTGTTATAATTCCATTGTGCAATGCTTGTCGCTTGCGTATTTGTAATTGAGTGTATGCATACCGGTATATACGTATATGTAGATTAACATTAAATACCTGTTACTTGTTATAATTCCATTGTGCAATGCTTGTCGCTTGCGTATTTGTAATTGAGTGTATGCATACCGGTGTATACGTATATGTAGATTAACATTAAATACCTGTACAGTGAGTGTTTCGATGTATCAGATGTGGATGTGACGTTGTTATATTGTGCTACACTGTTGACATTTCTGTCAAGTCATCGCCACGTCATGGCTACGTAATCGTGAGCTTTTAGCAATGCGCTCAGAGACTCAGCCGCCCCAGGGGATTTCACCATTACATGCAACGGTTTGAGGCGTATTATTATTTTATCTGTGAGATTACTATTACTTTGTTATAATTCCATTGTGCAATGCTTGTCGCTTGCGTATTTGTAATTGAGTGTATGCATACCGGTATATACGTATATGTAGATTAACATTAAATACCTGTTACTTGTTATAATTCCATTGTGCAATGCTTGTCGCTTGCGTATTTGTAATTGAGTGTATGCATACCGGTGTATACGTATATGTAGATTAACATTAAATACCTGTACAGTGAGTGTTTCGATGTATCAGATGTGGATGTGACGTTGTTATATTGTGCTACACTGTTGACATTTCTGTCAAGTCATCGCCACGTCATGGCTACGTAATCGTGAGCTTTTAGCAATGCGCTCAGAGACTCAGCCGCCCCAGGGGATTTCACCATTACATGCAACGGTTTGAGGCGTTGTGGGAGTATGTCATTGTTATTTCTGGAAATTACGTAGCTGTGTCAACCAACGTCTATAAAAGGTGGATGCATATTGTAGCGTCAGTCATTAGTTAAACGGAAGCTGAACAGTGAAGAAGTCTACGAGATGAAGAGGCCTCAGTCGGTCAGTCAACGAGTGTGAACGAGAGATGGAGAAGACTCAGTGAGCCATTAATTATTGGTCATTGAGAGAGTGAGGCCAAAGTTAGTTGGTCGGTTACTTAGTTGAAGACACGGACGCAAGAGCTTACCATGGAGTCAGAGAGGGATACCACCTGCTATGAGGTAATACCATATTGACTTACAAAGAAGTCAGATGATATGGAGAAGAAGCAGTCACAAGGATGTATCACCAAGTTAGGCGTGACACATCTACAGTAAACACCAGATCAAAGGATTACGTCGTAATTACACTCAAAGTGTTGAAGGTACAGTCAAGTGAATCAGTGAGGGAAATATTTCGTATAAATTGTTAAATGTCCGGTCAAGAAGAATTCAAATTTATGCCTAGTTTCTTTCACTTGCAATATCATAATTTCATAGTCTCATCTGTTTTATCGCAACAAGACTCACTATTTTTTATATATTATTTAAAGAATATATTTTGTTCTATCAAACGAATTCATAGTTTTATTTCAATGACAGTAAAATATCTTAACCTCAAAATTAATGGGGAAACCGAACGCCAATCTCCTTTTCCCAGAACTTATATGGTATGTTGTCCAAAGTAAGGTTATTACCCCACACCCTAGAGATAGTCAAGATTCTCATTCTATTATTGCTGCAATGAGTGGTAGCTGGCGCCCTTCAAATAACGTATGTGTAAGTAAGCAGAAAAGAAGTAAGTGTGAGTCCAGGGTTCGACGATTGTGTATTTTATTTAATGAATGTTAATTTTCATAATTTTCATGTTAAATGCAAATATTCATAATTTCCATTTTAAATGCAGATTAGTACGTTTTCAAGTAAGTAACCGAGTCAGGAACAAGTTTCAGTATTATATGATTTCCGTCGATGTTTTCGCATAAAAGTATACTAATGTACGAGTATGGTCTTCTAGCTTCGTGAAAATTAACATCACTGAGGAATCTTCGCACATCGGGATTGATATGGTGGAATTCACAACTAGATAAAAAAAGTTATAATCACTGAGGAAGTATTGGATTGGCTGGAATATCACCAGGCAGAAGATATATTCTACCGTTCAGCCAGCAGTCACATGCTTTCAGCAGTCAGAGGTGGTGGTGGTGATTATTGTTTTAAGAGGAAGTACAACTAGGCAACCGTCCTCTATATAAAACTAATCAGAGGGGAAAATGGAAGGGGTCCGACACTTCGAAAAATAAAGATATCGGTCAAAGAAATACAAGGGCCACGAAGGGCGTGAAAATGAAAGACTCCCTAGGCCTCCATGCGCAATTGCGTCGGGGTCGGAAAAGAACACGAGTTGACCAAGGGAGGTCGGGTAGGATAGATGAAGGTGATCAGCAGTGAGAGCCATACACGTAATTCATTACATTGGCAGATTCAGTTATAAATAACAGACATGAAAGTAGCGAGAATGATCGCTGGTAAAAGCAGGTGGGAATAATGGCAGAAGGGTACTCGGAATGTGGTAAGCAAGAAATGAAATCGATGGATGAAACAGTACGCTTGGTGGGGTCATGTGAGGCGTGTGAAAGAGGATACGTTACCTGGGAGAATAATGGACTCGATCATGAGGGGTATTAAGAGAAGTAGAGGGAAACGAAGACGACAATGGATAGACTCGGTTTCTAATGATTTAAAGACAAGAGTTATGGAACAAAACAAGGCTACGGAGCTAGTTACAAATAACGGATTGTAGGGTTATTTAGTAAATTTACACAGGCTGGAGAGTGAACGCTGAAAGGTATAAGAGTCTATAATGAAAATATATGTATGTGTTGTACCAGAAAGGCATAGGCCTTGGCACATATGTGTTGTAAAATATTTATTCATGAGAGAACGGCTAAGTTACGATGTCCGAACAGCTGTACGAGAGTTCTCGTCCATACTGCTCTGCGTGAGGAAGATAGCATGAGAGGGGCAAGGTTGAGTGACGTCAGCACTGCATGCATCTCACCTCCCCGCAGAAACGTCTCGAAACAATGTTTATACTTCTCAACGACTTAACCAATAAATATGAGACTAACACAAAATTACAGCCTACATTTTAAAAGTACAACGTTGCAAATTTGAGATTAATCCGCCTAGTGGTTTCAAAGATATAACGAGTTGAAGTTTGGGAAGTTTAACCACACCTCTGTCGCCCGACTCAGAGAGCTGCTTCCAGCCGGATATAAATAGGTCGACGACCTGAGGGTGTAGTCAGTGTATCTTAAACTCTACGACTCGATAAGACGTCACTATGTTCCGTCGCGCTCCGCGAGAGACATGAAAGTTACACTCTAGAACTTTGAAATTGTGCGAGGTCGTTGCAAGTGAGGTTTCAACCGCGTCGTGACGTGTGAAATGCTATAAAATTTTCTCAGACTGAATTCTCATTGTATAAGATTTACGAGTGTCATAACCAAGTGAATTTACGATAGAGACCGTGCATTGAAGTACAATTGAGAATTCAAGTGTTTAATTTACCATTTGACGGTATTGTGGACTTTGACAATCTCTCATAATTTTGACCTTTGTCATTGACAGTGACAGCATACTAGGACATAGCGCGTAATAAACTGAACTTTCAATTTATGACAGTTTAATTAATTCTGAGACACATTTCTCGTATACCATTACGATTGTGAACTGTTTGAAATACCATTCCACTAGAATATTCAATAACTGACAGGACTAAATGTGACTATTTTTCACGTATTTTCTCGAAATTTCGATTATTACCCTGAGAAACTAACTGAATGTTAAGGACATTTTATGGCAATATTAGGTCATAAGAACCGAGCTCGATAGCTGCAGTCGCTCAAGTGCGGCCAGTATCAAGTATTCGCGAGATAGTAGATTCGAACCCCACTATCGGCAGCCTTGAAAATGGTTTTCCGTGGTTTCCCATTTTCACACCAGGAAAATGCTGGGGCTGTACCTTAATTAAGGCCACGGCCGCTACCTTCCAACTCCTAGCTATTTTCTGTCCCATTGTCGCCATAAGACCTACAGTATCTGTGTCGGTGCGACGTAAAGCAACTTGCAAAAACAAAGGTCTTACGAACTCGTGTCATGCAAATTCAGTCATAAAAACCTCTTAATCTATGAACACTAGTATTCAAGAGACTGTTCTAGGAGCGATATCAATTGCATTTTCTCGAGTGTTTGATTGACTGTGATGGTTACTCTACGAGTGAATTTAAGACATGATCAGTGACTGTTATGAACTGTGACAGTGTTCAATTCATATTTTATAAACTGTGAGTGAAAGACTGTGCTTTCCATGTTTGCAAACGACTGCAGGTCATTACTGCATTAACTTGACTTATGGATCACACTGTAGCATAGACTGTGATATTCTGAGTCACGCATTTAACATCGTAAAACAAAAGTGAGAATACAAACTGTGCATTAAGACTTACGTCAGTGTAGAATACAACTCTTTAACGATAATTAAGAGTTCTACAGCCCATTATATTGTGCCAATTGAACTTTCCGTGTTTCAACATTTCTCTTTAAGAGAACATCGGAAATCTTGACGAAGTGTCGTGATATTAAACTGCGTAGAACGTCATCTCCAGCGTGGGATTAATCGTGGTTACTTTGAGCGTGGTATCCGACGAGGAATGATCGTGGTTTCGGCAAGGGATGATAACGTGGTGTCTTCATTGGATGAAACGTGTCACACTGCTGGTGTCGAGTTCGAGTCTTGGCTGCATGCTGCAGAACGTTCCAGTCATCAAGCCGCAGGACAGTACTTCATCAATCCTTATAAGCAGATTACAGGTGTTATAAGTGTTTTTCATATATTTTTTGAGTGAGTAATTCCACTTAGACATTGACTTTTAACAAAGCACTCAATTATTCATAGTGCTACATTCGTCAAAAGAAGAGTGCTTCGTGTGGATTCTAATCCTACCGTTCCTAATA
Organism: Anabrus simplex; assembly: GCF_040414725.1. Classification (NCBI taxonomy): domain Eukaryota; kingdom Metazoa; phylum Arthropoda; class Insecta; order Orthoptera; family Tettigoniidae; genus Anabrus; species Anabrus simplex. Next base: position 1,478,508,386 of record NC_090265.1, on the reverse strand, counting down.
ATTGTAGGAGGTTATTCAAGAAGAATTCAGGTCTTATTTTGAACTATAGATTTTTCTTTAAAATTTGTGTAAATTGAAGTCATGTCACTTAGATGAACTATAGGGCTTGCCATAAAACAAGTGCACTACCTTTTCTTATAAAATTGGTTTAGATGAACTGTAGGAGTTTACAGAAAGAGACTGAAAACATTTATTTGAACTATCAGATTATTAATGGAAGAGTGTGTTAATATTATGTTTAAAAATCTTAGAAAAACTGTAGGTTTGCATCACAAGTGATGGACTTCATTTCTACGCAATCCAGAAATTTGGTTGAATGAAATTCTATGTGCAAAGTGTTATTTTGGAATTTAAATCTATGTAAGAGATCCTCGATGAACTGTAGGGGGTTTATGATCTCGGCAAACTGATATTAATTTTGTTATACATTTTTAACATCAAGTGGATGTCTCAGAATATAACAGCGCCTATATTTCATTTTTGCATTCTGGAGAGATTGACTGAAAATTTAATCTTGATAAGTCAACCGCAGGGTGATTTACGTGAAAATATCAATACATATTGTCAAAAAACTTTAGTTACCATCTATTATTCGCCCTGCGAAACTATCCTTCTCTGTACCTGCTCCAATAAGTAACCGCACACTACCTGAGATCCTTCCCATGCTGTGGCCCAATAATCTCTACGGTAATTTATGGTTTCAAATGATATGGAGCCATCTTGAAATATAATAATTTCGTGTGGCTATTTCTAGCCGAGTGCAGCCCTTGTAAGGCAGCCATCTTGAAATATAATAATTTCGTGTGGCTATTTCTAGCCGAGTGCAGCTCTTGTAAGGCAGACCCTCCGATGAGGGTGGGCGGCATCTGCCATGTGTAGGTAACTGCGTGTTATCGTGGTGGAGGACAGCGCCATGTGTGGCGTGTCAGTTGCAGGGATGTTGGGGACAGCACAAACACCCAGCACCCGGGCCATTGGAATTAACCAATGAAGGTTAAAATGCCCGACCCTGCCGGGAATCGAACCCAGGACCCTCTAATCCGAAGACCAGTACGCTGACCATTCAGCCAACGAGTCGGACAGCTTGAAATGAAAGACCTCGAACTCCTGGAAAATGTGAAAGCTACCGGTACTTTCCTGAAAAGATATCATCTACGGGTATCAAAAACGACTCCTTCCAGGTTTGTGTACGAAATGGCACGGGAGCCATTCTGTAGAGAGGACATCGAACCATCAACCGGCAAGACAGCTATGACGAACTATTAGCAAAGAGAAGAATACACAGTGAGATAGAACTCGACTTCTCTGGCACGGAGTAGATTCTCAGTTGAAAACTCGAAGCGGACCTGGCTTCCACAGAACAGGGGACGATTGTGTCTGTTCTTTGTGCGGGCACAAATGCGAAGAATATCACCAGGTATATTGTGCAAGAAGAACAAAGAGCATGACGTGAGTGCAGCAGTGAAGACTCGCCGTGCCGAGCGAGTTGGCCGTGCGGTTAAGGGCGTGCAGCTGTGAGCTAGAATTTGGAGAGGTAGTGGGTTCGAACCCAACTTTCGGCAGTCCTGAATACGGTTTTCCGTGGTTTCCCATTTTCACACCAGGCAAATGCTGGGGCTGTACCTTAAGACCACGGCCGCTTCCTTCCAATTCCTAGGCCTTTTCTGTTTCATCGTCGCAATAAAACCTATAAAACACATACGCCTACAAGCACGTTCCTACTATTTTATGAAAGCTTTTTCCACAATATCCATTGCTCTAACAAATGTGACGACAGCTATTTTAACGAACAGTTCTGAATCAGACGAGCCATGACTGCAAGAGCACGTGAAGTGGAGAGGTCGTGCGTCACTCCGTCGGAATGCCAAGAGAATTAAAGAAAAGTCGCGAAATGAAGTTGGACTGGCGCCAGTCCTCTGCCGGAACTACTGGTCATGATCGCGTAATTTTTGGATTCAGGAATAAATAGCGAATGGCTTGGTTCACGGTCATACAGTCTGTTAAAACTAACAAGTTTTATCTACCCTTACGTACACATATCCTTTCTTGATTTAAATAAATGTTATAAAGGCATAAAACCAATAAATACTGTTGAGTTGCAAGTATTGAGGAATTATAAATAATAATGTTGTAGAGCTGCAAACGTAGTAAAGAATGAAATCTCTTTCTTTCTTTCTTTCTTTCTTAATCTGTTTATTGTCCAGGGTTGGCTTTTCCCTCGGACTTAGCGAGGGATCCCACCTCTACCGCCTCAAGGGCAGTGTCCTGGAGCTTCAGACTTTGGGTCGGGGGATACAACTGGGGAGAATGACCAGTACCTGGCCCAGGAGGCCTCACCTGCTATACTTTACAGGGGCCTTGATGGGGGATGGGAAGATTGGAAGGGATAGACAAGGAAGAGGGAAGGAAGCGGCCAAGTTAGGTACCATCCCGGCATTTGCCTGGAGGAGAAGTGGGAAACCACGGAAAACCACTTCCAGGATGGCTGAGGTGGGAATCGAACCCACCTCTACTCAGTTGACTTCCCGAGGCTGAGTGGACCCCGTTCCAGCCCTCGTACCACTTTTCAAATTTCGTGGCAGAGCCGGGAATCGAACCCGGGCCTCCGGGGGGTGGCAGCTAATCACACTAACCACTACACCATAGAGGCGGACATGAAATTAAATGTTAACGTCATTTGTTTTCACGTCTCACTAATCACTTTTACAGTTTTCGAACACGCCAAGGTGCCGGAATTTAGTCCAGCAGGAGTTCTTTTTTTTGCTAGGGGCTTTACGTCGCACCGACACAGATAGGTCTTATGGCGACGATGGGATAGGAAAGGCCTAGGAGTTGGAAGGAAGCGGCCGTGGCCTTAATTAAGGTACAGCCCCAGCATTTACCTGGTGTGAAAATGGGAAACCACGGAAAACCATCTTCAAGGCTGCCGATAGTGGGATTCGAACCTACTATCTCCCGGATGCAAGCTCACAGCCGCGCGCCTCTACGCGCACGACCAACTCGCCCGGTAGGAGTTCTTTTATGTGCCAGTAAATCTACCAGACGAGGCTAATGTAGAGCACCTTCAAATAGCACCGGACTGAGAAAGGGACATTCCCTACTCGTCACCACCGATTTCGCTCAAATTTATAGAAAATTCAGGGGTTGGCTAGAAATGAAAGTACCTGAAGTGGGAACTCCAGATGGCCAAGCGTATAGAAAATAAAAAAATAAAATAAAATGTTGACGCGGCTCACCCACCGTATAAGCCACTTACGTTAGCGCGCACGCCGAGCAGTAGTTGGCGTAGCGGTAATAGCTTGGGCTAGTAATTCGATGGTCGTGGGTAGGACTCCCCGTGTGGAGATTATTTTTCTCAGTTTTTATATTATTAATTTATTGTCATTTATTTTACTTATGCAAAAGGCATATAGGACGTCCTTTTTTTATGAGCGCACAATTGTAGAAAATTTGGAGTTGCGAACTTTCCCGACGTGTTCAAACAGAAATTCTTTTTTTTCTCCTTTATTGGCTATCTCCCTCCCTTGGAGAATGTGCCATAAACGTAAATAGTCGTTTATCTGTAAGATTCGTTTTCACCTGACAAGTGAAGGTTAGTCCTGGCGGCTGTACACGAACAATAGATTCTTGGCGCAGGTAGACAATGACAATGAAATCCCAATTCTTTTACTTTTTCTATGCCTTTTGCGTATACATAAATAAAATGAATTATTCACCTATTTGCGTAATTGGAAAATGAATAATATAAAATTTTACAGAAAAAACAGTCTCCACACAGGGAGTCGAACCCACGACTATCGAATTACCAGTCCGAGCTCTTACCGCTACGCTAACTGCTCGACGTGGGCGCTAACGTAAGTGGCTTATACGGTGCGAGAGCCGCGTCAACATTTTCATTTTTATTTTCTATACGCTTGGCCATCTGGAGTTCCCACTTCGGGTACTTTCATTTCTAGCCAAGCCCTACATGTTCTATAAATTTGAGCGAAATCGGTGGTGACAAGTAGGGAATGCCCCCTTGTGAGCCAAGATTAAACCGGCCAAGTTGGGGCCAGAAGGCCAGCGCCTCAGTCGTCTGAGCCACTCAGCCAAGCAGGATAATACTATCATGTGGCTATTACAATCGGATATTGCCCTTTTAAGGCAGACCCTCCGATGAGCGTGGGCGGCATCTGCCGTCTAAGTGTGGTGTGTGAGTTGTAGGAATTATGGGCATAGTGGAAACATCTAGTCCCCGAGCCAAAGGAATTAACCCCATATGATAAAACCTCACGACCCACCCGGGAGGCCAACCCGTAGCCCCGAAGACCGAAGGCCACTGTTTGTTTGTCGCTATTTTCACGATACTGATCACTCACTGACGGAGTCAGACTATTTTAGGATAAACTAGCTGTACTACCCGGCACAACCTACAGGGTTAGTTTAAGACCGCTCCGTTGTCATATATTCAAATGGTACAGTATACAGGAAGGCCGAAAACTTCCGAACAAGAATACTAGTAAATTAATTCGCAGTGTATTCAAAGTCCATTGAGCTCAGTTAAAATGTTGTCTAGCGTTTCAATGCGTCAGAATTTGCTATTATATTTGAAAATCTGGCAACATTGCATCGGAAGCGTGGTACTCTTGCTATGGTAGGAGGGCAGCAGTACGGCTGTGTTACCTCAGGGTTAGTTTTTATGTTACGTTATGGAATGAGCGCACTGTATACAGTTCATACCCCCAGAAACACTTTTAGTTTAAGCAACATCCTTATAACTGGCACATAAAAGAACACCCGCGGGACAAAATTCCGGCATCTTGGAGTGTTCGAAAACCGTAAAAATAGCTAGTGGGACGTAAAAACCATTATTTTTTTGCTAGGGGCTTTACGTCGCACCGACACAGATAGGTCTTATGGCGACGATGGGATAGGAAAGGCCTAGGAGTTGGAAGAAAGCGGCCGTGGCCTTAATTAAGGTACAGCCCCAGCATTTGCCTGGTGTGAAAATGGGAAACCACGGAAAACCATCTTCAGGGCTGCCGATAGTGGGATTCGAACCTACTATCTCCCGGATGCAAGCTTACAGCCGCGCGCCTCTACGCGCACGGCCAACTCGCCCGGTAAAACCATTATTATTATTATTATTATTATTATTATTATTATTATTATTATTATTATTATTATTATTATTATTATTATTATTATTATTATTTTATTGTTTTGCATATTTGAGTTTATTTATTTCTCATTTTGTCATTTATTTCACAAATATTGAGGTTTTATCATTGGTATCAAATATAACAGATAAAAATATATTTCTCTAATGAGTACCAATATTTTTACTAACGTGCAGATATGAAATTAACGTTCACGTAATAGAAATTTACGCTGTAAATAATAATAATAATAATAATAATAATAATAATAATAATAATAATAATAATAATAATAATAATAATAATAATAATAATAATAATATACCGAGCTCGATAGCTGCAGTCGCTTAAGTGCGGACAGTATCCAGTAATCGGGAGATAGTGGGTTCAAACCTCACTGTCGGCAGCGCTGAAGATGGTTTACCGTGGTTTCCCCATCTTCACACCAGGCAAATGCTGGGACTGTACCTTTATTAAGGCCACGACCGCTTCCTTCCCATTCCTAGGTCTTTCCTATCCCATCGTCGCCATAAGACATATCTCTGTCGGTGCGATTAAAGCAAATAGCAAATAAATAAATAAATAAATAAATAATAATAATAATAATAATAATAATAATAATAATAATAATAATACATATTCCTGGCACTTTTACCAATTTACTGCAGTCAGCACTGTCCGTAAATATGGTCCAGTTTTACAGCTGTACGCCCTACCTGACGCCAACCCTATGTTGAGAGATGTTTACCAGGCAAATGCTGGGGCTGTACCTTAATTAATGCCATGGCTGCTTCCTTCCCAGTCCTAAACCTTTCCTATCCTTGTGTCGCCGAAAATTTCCGATCATCATCATCATCATTCCGTGTCCGGTCAGCATTTCCAAAATGTAGCAACTCCGATGGCCTTGTTGTTCGCCTCGATTAGGTCCTGTGTAGTGCAGGGATGTTCTAGTAGGGGACAAATGAGCAGGTGGTTCGGATCTTGTGTTACACCACACTCGCAGGATGCGTCTCCATCAGCTGGAAGTATGGCCCATTTTTGCATGTTGGTCTTGCAAAGAGGTACGCCCACCCTAAGACGATTAAGTGATCTCCAAATAGGGTAGGGCAGGTCATTTCCTGGAGCTAGCTCTTCCTTTGCAGGAGTATCAGGCGGCAGCATGCTCTTCCACCTGGTGATGCGGTTATACTCAGGTGTTCCTACCAGTGGTTGAGTCCTGGTGATGAAGCTCTTTCTCGACATCAGTCGACAGACTACAGCCTGGTGATGAGTTAGTGCGACGGTAAACCACCAGCAAAGAAAAAACTATTGCGTGTTTCTGAGGTAGTGTGGTGTGTTGTACGAAGATGAGGTGAAGTGTATTAAGGGGAACACAACCAGAGCCAGAGGAATCAAACATATGCAGTTAAAATCCTCGACATGGCTGGGAATCGAACCCGGGGCCCTCTGAAACGAAGACCAGTATGCTGACCATTCAGCCAAGGAGCCGGAAAATAACAAATACAGTATAAAATAAATCAAACAGGCATCCCAGAAAAGTAACACGCGTGTCGTTGGCTGATCTACAGAACTGTACGAAGTTGCCCCTATTATTACCAACGCACTTCTCAAGGCGTTGAGTTAACCTCGTTTGCACGTTCAGCAGCATTTCTTCACTAACTGAAAAAATGCAAGGTTAAATGCGCACTGTTAGATCGAAAATGTCGTCAGGTTGGTTGTTTTCATACACAACGGACTTCAGGTAACCCCCAGAAAAAAGGAAGAAATCTGAGAGGATTTAAACCAGGAGACCAGGCAGGAAACCGTATAGAACCATAACGACCAGGCCATTGATGTGGCCAAGTTGTGTTCAAAGTTCAAATACTGCGGCACATTCCTTCCTCGATTTGGTAGTGCTTCGTCTAGATTAATCCACATTCTTTGTCGTACGTTGTACTGTACCTCTTCTGTTAGTATCGGAAAGGCGTCCCGCAAGAAATTAAGGTTTGTCCGTGCATTTAGTCTTGTCGGGCTGTGAACAGATGTGACTTTCTAAACTTCCAGCCCACAGATCTCTGCGTGCCATAGATTTGGCTGGTCGTCACACACACGCACACACACGCACACACACGCACTCTCTCTCCCCCTCTCTTTCTTCTATTATCATACATAGACAAAACTGTTTCACAGATAATATGGTCAAAGTGAGGCAACAAAGAAAGACGAGAATACTGAAATTAAGTAAATAATAAGGGCATAATTATCCATTTCCGAAGTTAACCTTGTCACCTGCACGATTTTTATTAACTTACTGTACAATTCAAGTACATAGTTCCATCTTTCTTTTCAACCAACGATAAAAGAGCTTCCACTGAAGACATTTGAAAATCCATCGATTCTAGGATTATTTTAGTCGTTTTTACGAATGTAAGTTATAAAAGATTAAGAAAGTACACAGAAGGCTGCCACAATAACCTCGTGTCTCACGTGATAACCGCGTGTCTCACGTGACCGAAATCAATCACTGTCACTGAATCTTAAGTGATATGTCAACATGCTAGGACTACTATCGAAAATAATGTACATATTTAACATTTAACCATTTTCCGACGAAACATCTATTACTTTTAAAAGGAATTAGTGCAATAGTCCAGTGTTTGCTGAATGGTCAACATTGCGCTCTTTGGTCCAGAGTGCCCCAGTTTCGATTCCCGACCGAGCCGGGGATTTTAGGTATCTTGGAAATTCTTTTGAGTCGCGAACTGGGTTTTTGTGTTCGTATTAATATAAGTTCATTAACTTCCGTCATTTCAGTCGTAAAGGTATTAAGTTTCATCAACAACTACGAAATTGCAAATTGAGACAGACTGCATGGTCGAAAAGACTGAAAGCTAAAATACTTTTTTTTGAACACTATTAATGCAATACTGTATTTATGTTGACGAGATTTTGATTTTTCTCTTAAAGTAACAACAAAAAAACTTCATAATCTGTTGTGTAATAATAGGTTAGTAAATGCAGTATGCTTAATGAAAGAATACATTCCAGATTGACAGCTGTCCTCATTTTGCTGTGTCAACGTTGAATCAACATTTCCTGCAAAGTAAAAGCCGAAAATCGAGGAGCAATTACCGAGATATAATAACTACACACCAAAGTTAATCCTCAGACGAAGTCGGTAAATAAGTAAAATTGTATATTTCGTAACTCTAATGGTAATGTCAATAATAAATTTAACTTTATTCCTACCTCAACTCCGTTCTTAAAATCAATACCATTCCCGTGGAAGTCTCCTCATTAAACATGAACTCGGAAAGTATCAGGGTCAGTCGATAGGCGAAGAGGGAGCAAGTAATATGTGTTAAAAATCGAACGACCCTGGATAATACAGATGCACGTACAATATTCCTGGAATCAATATGGTCCCACTTCAGAGTGAGGACGTTATGAAAATACATTGTTTACGCTATTCAACTGTACATTGTATCCATTAAGTGAGAGAAGTGAATAAAATTAGTTTTCTAAAATGAAACAAAAAAGAAAAAGCCGAAAACTTTGTATCCCTTTAGCAGGAATACTTGAAAATTGAAAACGGGAAACTAGATAAATCCTCTTCTGAAGTAGTCGAGAACAATATCTTAACCCACTTCTCAGTTATGTTTCCTAGGCTTAGTGTATCCGAGGATCAAACCTTAGAACCGATCTTAAATTCATGGCACATCGAGATCGGACTCAGGACACCCGGGTGGAATGCTATGAAGCCTTCCATGTAGCTATGGTGGCGACTCACTATCATTGTAAGTAAAAATCCCGTTCTACACCTTACGAAAAATACCGCATACAAACGTGTTTCGATTGCTAATTACGAATATCTCTTTTTAATATAAGCAAGCAAACGTAGTTTTTCGCAACTGAAAATTTAGAAACCACAATACAGTACAGTATATGCGACATAGATGTAAGTCAAAAGTGACCTACACAAACGAAGCGTTACATTTTCTTTATAATTATGATGGCTTTATCGAGATTTTAATGACTGAAAATAAAGGATTAAGTTACAAGCAGCTATGGTATCAACGAGCTGTCGTATACTACTGTAAATAACCCGAAAGGATTTCTCCACTATAGTTTCATAACTGCCAGTTAAATAAATCCATCTTCCTAGTATTCCTTACATCCTGTGCTCTTACACAAAACAATAAATCTACTTGCATCAGCGAAGGAAACATACTACATATTTTTCTCTGTCTGCGCTTGTAGTTCGCCGGGCTGACCCCGACTTGGTAGGTTCGATCCTGGCTCAGTCCCATGGTATTTGAAGGTGCTCAAGTACGTCAGCCTCGTGTCGGTAGATTTACCGGCACGTAAAAGAATTCCCGCGGGACTGAATTCCGGCACCTCGGCGTCTCCGAAAACCGTAAAAGTTGATAGTGGGACGTAAAGCAAAATAACATTAAATTATTACTGCATTTGTAGTTCAATGTTGCTGTAAGTAACACAGGCAGCTGGCTGTGGGTACACACACACGCTGACGCACGCCCGTTGTAAGTTGACTTTTTATAGGTAGGCCATTGTTTTTGTTTTTGTTTTGTGTGCCGTTTTTTGCTGTTTGGTTTTGTTTAATAGTGTTGACTATTATTTATATCCCTATCGTGTTTTGTATTTTCTCCGTTCGGTCTTCTCTTGATTTGTATTTGTATTTGGTTTTGTTTTTTATTTTCTATTTTTTCCGTAAAGGTTGGAAACTGTAAAATCTGGAGAAAATAAATCTATCTATCTATCTATCTATCTATCTATCTCTAAGGAACAACTTTTTTCTGGTCTTCATAACTAGTGAACTGGAGCCGATACATCTTATAGCTATAGAGGATGAGGAAGCTATCGTCAACCCGTCTCTCCACGATGAAGGAACGAAACCCTCTATGGAAACTGAAAAAACCGAGTGAGTATCGAAGCAAGTTTCCTTTTGATCATAACTGCAATGGTGCTGGTGGTAGTTCTAATTTTTATAGGAAGTACAGTATTCCCTCTTAACAATATCTGGACATTACCCTTGTAACCAACTATCTTTACATACTGCTGACTGAATACTTCTGCCTTTTGAAGATCCTCAAATACACACTCGCCTTGTTCATTAATTATTCCTGGAATGCCCCTCTTGGAACCTGTTTCTGCCTTAAAATACCTATACATACCCTTCCATTTTTCACTAAAATTTGTATGACTGCCAATTATGCTTGCCATCATGTTATCCTTAGCTGCCTTGAATCTAGCAAAGAAGGCAGCTAAGGATAATATGACCGAGCTCGATAGCAGCAGTCGTTTAAGTGCGGCCAGTGTCCAGTATTCGGGAGATAGTAGGTTCGAACCCCACTATCGGCAGCCCTGAAGATGGTTTTCCGTGGTTTCCCACTTCACACCAGGCAAATGCTGGGGCTGTACCTTAATTAAGGCCACGGCCGCTTCCTTCCCACTCCTAGCCCTTTCCTCTGCCATCGTCGCCGTAAGACCTATCTGTGTCGATGCGACGTAAAGCAGCTAGCAAAAAAAAAAAAAAAAGATAACATGATGGCAAGCATAATTGGCAGTCATACGAATTTGAGTGAAAAATGGAAGGGTATGTATAGGTATTTTAAGGCAGAAACAGGTTCCAAGAAGGATCCAGGAATAATTAATGAACAAGGGGAGTGTGTTTGTGAGAATCTTCAAAAGGCCGGAGTATTCAGTCAGCAGTATGTAAAGATTGTTGGTTACAAGGATAATGTCCAGATAGAGGAGGAGACTAAGGCTAAAGAAATATTAAAATTTACATATGATAACAATGATATCTACAATAAGATACAAAAGTTGAAAACTAGAAAAGCGGCTGGAATTGATAAGATTTCTGGGGATATACTAAAGACAATGGGTTGGGATATAGTACCATATCTGAAGTACTTGTTTGATTATTGTTTGGTCGGAGGAGCTATACCAGATGAATGGAGAGTTGCTATAGTAGCCCCTGTGTATAAAGGAAAGGGTGATAGACATAAAGCTGAAAATTACAGGCCAGTAAGTTTGACATGCATTGTATGTAAGCTTTGGGAAGGCATTCTTTCTGATTATATTAGACATGTTTGTGAAATTAATAACTGGTTCGATAGAAGGCAGTTCGGTTTTAGGAAAGGTTATTCCACTGAAGCTCAACTTGTAGGAATCCAGCAAGATATAGTAGATATCTTGGATTCAGGAGGTCAAATGGACTGTATCGCGATTGACCTGTCTAAAGCATTTGATAGGGTTGATCATGGGAGACTACTGGCAAAAATTAGTGCAATTGGACTAGACAAAAGAGTGACTGAATGGGCTGCTATATTTCTAGAAAATAGATCTCAGAGAATTAGAGTAGGTGAAGCTTTATCTGACCCTGTAATAATTAAGAGGGGAATTCTTCAAGGCAGTATTATCGGACCTTTATGTTTTCTTATATATATAAATGATATGAGTAAAGGAGTGGAATCAGAGGTAAAGCTTTTCGCGGATGAGGTTATTTTCTATACAGTAATAAATAAGTTACAAGATTGTGAGCAACTGCAACGTGACCTCGAAAATGTTGTGAGATGGACAGCAGGCAATGGTATGTTGATAAACGGGGTTAAAAGTCAGGTTGTGAGTTTCACAAATAGGAAAAGTCTTCTCAGTTTTAATTACTGCGTTAATGGGGTGAAAGTTCCTTTTGGGGATCATTGTAAGTATCTGGGTGTTAATATAAGGAAAGATCTTCATTGGGGTAATCACATAAATGGGATTGTAAATAAAGAGTACAGATCTCTGCACATGGTTATGAGGGCGTTTAGGGGTTGTAGTAAGGATGTAAAGGAGAGGACATATAAGTTTCTGGTAAGACCCCAACTAGAGTATGGTTCCAGTGTATGGTACCCTCGCCAGGATTACCTGATTCAAGAACTGGAAAAAATCCAAAGAAAAGCTCGATTTGTTCTAAAATATTGCGAAGTTTGGGCTGGGAAGAATTGAGAGAAAGAAGGAGAGCTGCTCGACTAAGTGGTATGTTCCGAGCTGTCAGGGGAGAGATGGCGTGGAATGACATTAGTAGACGTATAAGTTTGAGTGGCGTTTATAAAAGTAGGAAATATCACAATATGAATATAAAGTTGGAATTCAAGAGGACAAACTGGGGCAAATATTCATTTATAGGAAGGGGAGTTAGGGATTTGAATAACTTACCACGGGAGATGTTCAATATATTTCCAATTTCTTTGAAATCATTTAGGAAAAGGCTAGGAAAACAACAGATAGGGAATCTGCCACCTGGGCGACTGCCCTAAATGCAGATCAGTATTGATTGATTGATTGATTGATTGATTGATTGATTGATTGACTGATTGATAATCAGAGTAAATGTCGAAGAGTTCCAGTCATTCAAAAATTGAGGGTACCGGCATAAGAAAGAGAAATGCCAAGAGGAGCGTGAAGAAGAAAGATTATCTAGGCCCCGCAAACCATCGGGTTTGGAAGAAACCATGATTTAACCAAGGAGGTCAGATGGAAATATTAAAGCAAGGAGGTTGGCATAAGGAAGTGGAAGCAATGTCACACTCAGTTAGGAGTCCCATGCTCGACAACCATGCTCCAAATTCAGAGCCCTTGGAGGTTACTCCTGTCAGTCGCCTCTTGCGACAGGCAGGGGATATCACGGATGTACACTATCCTACGATCTCACCCACAGGGTTTGATTATGACCTCGCGGAACCTACTGTTTTATCAACAAACCACAATACAAGGACGCTAAAGTTCAAATCAAGTTTCACATACGGCGACTAGAATTCAAACCGAGGGAAATTAGCAACGATGCCACCTTCAGCGTAATCTACATAGTAATTGCATGGAAATGGACCTGGACTGCTAAAACTCTCCCTTGCCATCATTTGCTTGGAGTAATCTATCCACGGTAATCCATTTTTAGAATTTAAATGGAAGGATTTCAATCCACCTTTTATTTTTTTCCTTAGTCCATACATCATGGCTATTTCTGAAAACAACTATCACCACATCGCCATAAACAGTGGCTACTTTTAAAAACTATCCTAGTAGAAGTTACATTATTGATTTTAAGAAAAAGTACAAAAGACAGTTAGAGGGAACATTCTTTCCCTCATTCTTCCTGTAAAGCTCATCCAGCCAAATTCATATTGTACGCTATAGCTCGCGCAAAACACGAGTGAAAGTGACCTGCCGTGTGCCAGCTGTAACTGCCATCTCCGGTGGGCAGGGACTTCCGTGATGCTATATAACACAACTCGTGCCACACCCACGGTATGACTGGTGTAATTAAATTGTTCTACTCCACAGACTTGAAATTGGATGCGGCTCTGCAGCGCAACATTTTAAATAGCAAAATCACTGTAATGATGGCTGGCTATTAGGCTGTTGTATAATAAGTAATAATAGCGTTAAGAAGACAACAGCGAAGATCCTCACATGGGTAACTAATCAAGTAAATATGGCTCATCTCTCTCCACATAGAATATCTCAAGACGAGAAGGCATTATAAGAAATGAAATTCTTTACTTCCTGACCTCCAGAAAATTAGCATCGCTTAGCATGTAGCCGTAATAATAGTTGAAGATTCGGATTTTTAGTAATTTATAGTACCCTGAAATTATCTTTTGAGTAATTCGAGGTGTAAAATATTACTCATTACAAATCATAGATGTTTCATAAAAACAAATCTTATAAATAAAGTTGTAGGGGGTCCGCTGCCTGTAATTTCGTTTGTTTTCCCAATTTTTCAGATATTTATCCGTTTTAGGTCAACGCAAGACCGAATCGGTGGTTTTTACTTTTCGTGTCTGTCTGTTTGATGGTTTGTTCCACCATCACGGCAAAACGGCTGGATAGATTTCAACCACACTTCATATTTGGAGTATACTCACCCCGAGGAAGGTTTCTATATGCATTTCATTTTAAAATCTTTGATTAGACGGGGATTTATAGGAAAACCAGAACGGTTTTCCTCCATTTTCTCTTATACTATTGATTTCCTGTAAACTCCGTGGACCGTGTGTGAAGCGTCTCTTCATTATAAACAACTTTGGTTATGTTCATAATTTACCTTACTATTCAAATGACGGAGAAATTTACTATTTTCTGCGGGTATCATGCTCTTTATTGAGTGACCGACAGACCGACAACGAACCTACAGGTTACCATGGCAACGTCTCTGACTGCTTGCCAGCAGGGAAATAACGTATTGCCATTTTCCTCATCATACCTTTAAATTCATGGTTGTTCCTTGGGTAGAAGGCAAGATAGGGCGTCAATCGGCCATTCTGCGGGATATTGGCGGAATATCGTTGGAGTTTATAACCGTCCTCGAATAGCTTAAGTAATAACACCATTGGCCATCTCATCTGTTGACCTAAGAATGCCTGAGCCTAAATTTCTCCTCTGTTACCTCTTTCTTATATCCATAACTCACACCAGCATAATTTATTGAGGGGCATTTGATTTTCCAATACATTCACTTGGTATTTACATATTTGTCGTACTGAGCTCGATAGCTGCAGTCGCTTAAGTGCGGCCAGTATCCAGTAATCGGGAGATAGTGGGTTCGAGCCCCACTGTCGGCAGCCCTGAAGATGGTTTTCCGTGGTTTCCCATTTTCACACCAGGCAAATGCCGGGGCTGTACCTTAACTAAGGCCACGGCCGCTTCCTTCCACTTCCTAGGCCTTTCCTATCCTATCGTCGCCGTAAGACCTATCTGTGTCGGTGCGACGTAAAAACAAATAGCAAAAAAAAAAAAAGTAGCATATTTGTCGTCATCCGGCTGTCCTCAGTTTTTAACCAATTTTCTATTCAATTCAACTTTCTTTACTGCATTATTTTCTTCCTTAATTACACAGTATGTATGCGAGTGCTAATCCCGAAAGCTTGACACTCTTTCCTTTGAGGAAATATTCTAAGCTATGCAAATGTATAACTTTCGGCCCCGGAAAATATCGAAATATGGATGTAATTTTAACGACGGTGCACACCTTCGTTTCGGGATAATTGGTGGCTAATCTGTAAGTTTTATCACAAATCAGAAAGCACAATTGCGTTTCATTTTGGAGAGATCTACAACTTTGGTCCTATGACTTTTTATCGTATTTCTATTCCTTATACGTTAAATAGAGCTGTATTTCTCGATTTCAAGTTAATTTTGTACTTTCACATGTATATGTTAACATTAATTTGGCACACTTATAGGAAAGATAGAATCATGACATTCGGCACGCACATTGGCATGACCAGTGGCAATGTGACAGCCAAATTTTATGATTCTATCTGTCACATGAGTATCACAAATATAAAGTAGTATGCGAAAACTGTACAAAATTTCACACCCAATGATTCTAACTCAATCTAACCCATAAATATAGGAGATACGAGAAGATGTCATGGGACCTACCATGTAGAACACTAAAAGAGGCGACTGATGGTGAGGTCCGTTTGCAGATATGTCGGAGAGTTTCAAAGCAGTAACTCTCAAAATAAAGGTCTGCACTTCTAGAATGTGTGTGTACATTGACTATTTTGGCGACATTTCTGTACAGTTATCCCTTTTCAGATGTAATAATGACCATCTGCATATTTTTAGCTTTAGTGTCTGTTTTTCTGTTTGTCTGTCTGTCTGTTTGTCTATAACTTGGAAACTACTGGATATATTTCCACCAAACTTGATATTTAGAATCCACCTGTCCTTGGGTAGGCTTCACGGCAAATATTGTTTCTAAATCCATGAAATGACTGGGGGGGTTTATACGAAACCGTGATTTTGCACTCCCACAAAATATACACAACCAAACTTAATAGAAATCTACCTGCCTTAATGGAAATTAATTTTTAAAACTTCTTTCTCATGTGCATCATTTCGGTAAGAGGATTTATAAGGGAGATATCATTAACCGGACTTCACTTAAGAACGGGCGCGTGTTGAGCGTATTTCTTACAACTTGAAAACTATTGAAGATATTTGAACCAAACTTTATATTTAGCATTCACTTTTCCAAGGGTAGATTTTAAAGGTCAATAACATTTCCTGTTCCTGGAATGGACTGGCGGTTATAGGGAAACGAAATGGTGAATTTACTCTCCCACAATATATAGAATACATGACCAACCTGACTGGAAATCGACCAAATTTGTTGGAAATCCATTTCTAAAACTATTTTCATGTGTATTTTTTCGACAGAAAGATTAATAAGGGAGATATCATGAATGGTCGGTTTTGCAGGGTAAGTCCAGCAGACATAGACCAAAAGGTGTTGTACGTGGAGTAGATTCCTTATCTATCTATACAAGTAAAATCCTAACGACTGTGTGCCTGTACATTGACCATTTTGGTGAAATGTTCGCACAGCTACGCGTTTAAGGGGTAATAATAACAACCATCTGTATAATTTTTTGGTTTAGTTTCCTGAAAGTCCTAATTTTAACCCTCCTCGCCCAAAATCCACATTGCGGCATAATCTGCCAGACGAACAAGAAAACAGAAATTTAGCAAAATTATACGTTTTAGCCTGTAACGGACAGAACATTTCCAAGAGCTTTAAATGTTTCACTTTTTCCCCGAAGAATATCGAAATATGGAGGCAATTTTAATCATGGTGCTGATCTTCGCGAAGTCCTATCACATAAGGGAATGCACATCTCCATTCAGTTTGGAGTGATCTACAACCTTGGTCTTATGACTTTTTGTTGTATCTGTATCCCTTTTACGTTTGATTTTTGTCTATTTCTCGACTTTACGTAAATTTGGATTTTTCACATGCATAATTCATACTTTCAATCACTTGTAAGAAAGATAGAATCATCAAACCCTACACGAAAATTGGCCCACGCAGTAGCCATATGTGAGCCAAATGCTATGTATGTAGCTGTCACATAATTTTCTGAAAAGTAATGCAATGTGAGATAATCTTACAAAAATTTTACCCTATTCAACGTTTCTAACTCAATCGGACCCATGAATAGATCAGATATCATACGACCAGCCATTTAGGCCGCTAAATTTGACGTCTTATGGTACAATCCTTTGTCGATATGACGTCCGTTTTGCAGCAGTCAATCTGTAAATGAAGGTCTGCAATATTTTAAGCATACATATACTTTCGTATGTCGATCTATAAATATTCACTGATGTCGTCTTGTAGCGATCGAGAAGGGGTCTGTCTGCTATTGTAATCAGTACTCCCCACACCGACTTTGACTGGCAGTAGGAATGGGGTCCTTCTCCAATTCCTGTGTAACTGGCATTAATAAGGCAGGCCTACCATTGTAATGAATAATTCACTTCTCGATTTGACTTGCAGAAGGCAAGGGAGCATGTAGTTTTGTTCAAAACTCCCCTTACCCGACTGTGTTTGGCTGTAGGCAAGCGTTCCCGCAGTTATAAACAGATGTACCCATCTAAAATGTGACTGGCATTAGGCATACTGGCCTGCTATTTTGATGGAAACTAACTTGGTGTGACTGGCAGTAAGCTGGCTGGCAGTTGGAAAATGGGCCTCTCATTATAATGATAACTGCACAACTCAATTTTGACTGGTTGTAGGAAAGTTTCCTGCCATTATAATAAAAACTCCTCAATTTGTAATATGTCTGGAAGTAGGAAAGGGGACTGCCATTGTAACGGAAACTCCCCAAATCGATTGTGACCGCGCAGTAGGCAATGGGGCCTGCAATTATAACGTAAACTTCCCAACTCGATTGTGAATGGCAATAGGCAAGTGAGCCTGTCGTTATCATCACAAATCCGTAAGAAGCATTTTACATTGGAAACAACGTATGGGGACCTCTCCATGCTGTTTCTCGGATAACGCTAAGAGACATGCTATTTTAAAACAATCTTATTTACTGCATGTACAGTATTTACTTCAATATTCGCAGTGGTTTAGTTGGACCGGAACGGGCCGGAACGCCGTTCCGGAAAATATTTTCCCGCTTTAGAATGACGTAACATTTTTACATTCAGTAAGAAAATCTTATAATCTATACATAGTGCTGAAACGTCATGGGTGTACTCTAGCGGACAAATATCGAACCTTACGGTTTTATGTACATAAGATACTTTTACACTCCTGGGCGGTTTTCTGGTTCTCTAAAGTTGGCTACACTGCTATTGGATTCGGAGAGCGGGAAGTGAGCACAACAACTTTCTTCCACTCGTTATGTTTGTGTGAATCCAAGTTTTATTTTATGATTCGCTCAATGTGTTGCTGTGAAGTAGATCGTATGGAATCCCTCTGCAGTTAATGAACATCAGTAGCCCCGTAGACCTTCCAAGTTTTCCAGTGACTGTGAAAGTGAGTTGTAAGTGTGACCATGAGTTTACTGAAGTGGCTGGGTTCAAAAAAACGTGCTGGGAATGAAGATGAAGATTCAAAGACTACTAAAAGGGCGTGTGATGGCTCAAGTAAAAACGAAACTGAATGGAGTTCCGAGAACATTAGTTTCATTAAAGACGTGAGTATAAAGGCAGAGCCTGGGTTAAATCTTGCTGAAACGTGTGATGCAGATTCAAGGGAGAATCTAGGTTATGGTTCTACACCTTCTACCATCGACTGTAAAATTCAAGGATCCAGCTACCGAAAACAAGATTTTCCAAACTGTTGGAACGAGTCTCAGTACCGTTATTTTTTTGTCAGAGAACAAGTGGTTATTTGCAGAAAATAAAAATTTAGGCTGCAATATATGTAGAGAGGAAAGTAAATTAGGATTAGGAGTTTCTAAAGGGGCAGGACTTAAGCTCATGAAAGTATGGGTAGAATTCAAGGTTCATTCCAACGGAAATACTATTAATCAACAACAAACAAGCCTTCGAAAAAAAATATTTGAGCACAAAAGTTCAGAATCTCACAAAAAAGCTATGTTACAAAAATCAAAATGTAATAAAAAGATATTTGAAAGCTGTTTGGACACTATGAATGTCAAACACCTAGAAACCACCGTTCGAGTATTTCGAACAGCATACTCAATTGCGAAAAGAAATAGACCCTTCGTAGACCTACAGGCTTATGTTGAACTTCAACAATTAAATGGTTTAGATATGGGACGAGTTCTTCATACAAATTTTAGTTGTGCTAATATTATTGAACACATTTCACAGGAAATGAGAAATAAAACAGCAAAATCTATAACAGAAAATCAGAGGAGAATCAGTATTATGACTGACGAATCAACAACAGTTAGTGTAAAATCTGTTTTAGTATTATGTTTGAGATGTGCTCTTTCAGATAATTCTGAAGTTGTTTCCTTTTTCTGGGATTTGATAGAACTTGAATCAACCACAGCAGATGTTATTACTCGAGAGATATTGAAGAATCTTTCTTCATATGGGATGAATGAAAACTTTCTGGCAGAACATTTAGTTGGTCTAGCATGTGATGGGGCCTCTGTAATGTTAGGTAGAAAAATGGTGTTGGAGCGTAGTTTTTAAAGTTATTTCCAGATATAGTAATCTGGCACTGTTTAAACCATCGCTTGGAATTGGCCGTTTCTGATACAAGAAATGAAGTTACAGGTGTTAACCATTTCCATTCTTTCTTTGACAAATTGTATTCTTTATACAGCATGTCTCCCAAAAATCAAAGGGAACTCAACATTTGTGCTGCTTCACTGGAACAAAGAGTTAAGAAGATTGGGAAAATATTTACAATAAGATGGGTAGCATCAAGCCAGAGAACTGTAAACGCTGTCTGGGAAAACTATAGTGCACTAGTAAAACATTTTAGTGAGGCCAAAAGTGACCACCAGAGAGACTCCAAAGAAAGGGCAAAATTCCAAGGTCTAGAAAATATGTTAACATGTGTAGAATTTCTAGAAAATATTGCAATTATGTATGATGCTCTTGTTGAGTTAGCTGATTTGTCATTAGAGTTGCAAAAAGGAGAGACAAGTCTGACAGAGGCTCAAAATGCAATCAAGCGCACTATAAAAGTGTTTGAATCTATGTGTAACTCATCTTCTGGAGAATACTACAGAACAGTTCTTAAAGCAGCAGAAAACAAAAAGTTTAGAAACATAGGATTACATGATTCTAAAAAAGTTGTAAAAATTGACAGAAATCAGTTTTTCAGAAGTCTTGTGAACAATTTAAATAACAGGCTTATGGTAAATGTGTCCACATCATCTCATCTTGGTTCCAGCTCGAGTCAGCAGAGACATGAAAGAATGGCAAAAGTTATCAGTGATTCAAAGGTACTGTACAAAAATAATTGGCCCTCCACTTCTACTTTGGATATCTGCTATGGTGATGAGAGTGTTGGCAACCTTTGTGACTTTTTCCACATGTCAGACAAGAGGAGGTACATTAATGCTTTTAGAAAGTATGTCGAGACCAAGGAAATTCCAGTGGAGTTGATGCCTTTAATCAAGGCTGTACAGACCAATCCTATCTCTTCAGCAGAAGCTGAAAGAGCTTTCAGTACCATGAATGAGATCCACACCGAAAAGAGAAATAGGTTGCTGGTTGCAAGATCGAGCGGACTTATTTTCATAAGCAGCGTTGGACCTCCTGTGCATATATTTAACCCACAACCATATGTCAAGTCATGGCTACGAAAGGGGAGACGTTCAGCTGATGAAACAACTTGTCGGGAACATGAGGCCGCTGCTTTTGACACCCGATACGAGTCCATCTGGAAATTGCTGAATTAATAAGGTGAGTTCCTGTAAATATTTTGTTCCAACTACTGTAAATCACTGAATATTCGTATACAATGCAGAATACCGTAGCGAAGCACGGGTACATTTGCTAGTTTCATAATAATTATGAACCGTACCCATGGAATGTTCAGTTACAGCAGACTCTGGCTGGCAAAGTCGCAAGTGCTTAAGGTGTTCTTGAATCTTTGTTTTTATCTTCATGACTGTTTGGCCCGCAGTAATAAGGAATTATGTATATTCCACCTCAGCTAAGGCCAATAGGATCTTTCGCAGGCCGCAGACCTATGGTAAAATGAGCCCTTTCAGTATCATTCTTGTCAGAATGATATTCTCCTCGACCGAAATGATAAGTAGTATAACGATAAAGTACTGCAACAGTAATCGATGTTACACTGCACGAATTTACGTTTGGCTTTATAATCATGACTTTGCAACAAAAAAAAAGAGGGGTGGGGGGAAGAGGAGAGAAAGAAACAAGAACCCGTATGAAATGCTTACTGTACTATCCTGTTTGATGTTAACACCAGTATAATATTCCTGTGTTAACCAGAGAATACCGTCCCAGTAACCTGTGTTTAAATACTTTCGTTCGATAATTTTATTCCCAAATATATCGAGCCCCTTGCGAGTTAAAGTCTCTCATGCGCAGATTATATGTTGGGTAGTTTCTATCTCCTTCGTACACAATATGTTTCCTATGTTATTTTTTAGAATTCCCATTTTTTTATACTTCACACGGCTTTACTTCTAAATTGACGTTTCGCTAAACAAATGAGCATCCCCTTTCCTCTGTTGCCAGCGCGCTACCGCCGCGAGAACAGCTGATGCAATACGACCGCAGTAAACAGCCCTCGTAAAATGTAATACCGTACTCAGAAACGCTAATGAATCGTGATTGGAAACAAATCCACAAAATCTACACATACTACCAACATCCTACACTAAAAAATAATACATTATTAAGAATAAAAGAGAATGAGGAAATAACACACCACTCACCGCTAACGGCTGGCACAGGAAGGAGGTTATGGCCTACAAAGGGAACACTCAACTGATCTCAGAGTCACTTTCTTGCCACTTGTCTTTCCCGAATTACACTGTACACTAACCAATACACGGACGTAAATAAAGCTACAGCTATATTTATACACTGAACTACTAAACCTGCATTTTACTAACTTATGTTATGCTAAACTGTAACCTACGATACACTGTACTATACTAGAGAGAGAAAGACTAATATGAAAAACACAAATTACTAAAGAAAAATGCAAAAGATCGCGAACTGTACCGAATACCATACACGCTGAGCGAGATAGGTTAACCACGTGGTGAATGTAAATATTAGAGTTGGCAACTAGGCCGATATAAGTCGATATGAATGGCTGCTTGAGATTGGTTGGGTGTCTATGTTTCAGCGCATAACCACCAGACAGAGCCAAAATCGGCCAAAACGTCAATTTTGAAGTAAAGCAGTGTGGAGTATAAATGCTTCTACACAGTTGCAATGGCGTGTGTCCTCCGGAGAGGCCTGGTGCAGGTCTTTCAAGTTGACGCCGTACAGGCGACCTGCGCATCTGTGAGGATGGGGCCCTATCTAAGACGAAATATACTGCTAAAGCCGTCCCAAAATCCCAGCCCCCGAGCCATAGGAATTAACCCATGAAAGTTAACGTCCCCGACCCGGTCGGGAATCGAACCCGGGACCCGTTGAATCAAAGGCCAGCATGCCAACTATTTAGCTATGGAGCCGGACAATGTTTCAATTGTTTCCTTACATGATTCAAATTTGACATCGGTAGTTGCTTTTGCACTTTATGAGGTGTTCAACCTTGGACCAGCTCTTGATCACTCACATAACGACCGAGCTCGATAGCTGCAGTCGCTTCAGTGCGCCCAGTATCCAGTATTCGGGAGATAGTGGGTACGAACCCCACTGTCGAAAGCCCTGAATATGGTTTTCCGTTGTTTCCTATTTTCACACCAGGCAAATGCTGGGGCTGTACCGCTTCCTTCACACTCCTAGCCCTTTTCTATCCAATCGTCGCCACAAGACCTATCTGTGTCGGTGCGACGTAAAACCACTTGTAAAAAAAGAAAACCTCCCATAATGGAACACTTAGCCTTAGTAAACATAGTGATCGTTATCGAGCAAGTTCGTCAGCTTTTCCATTTCCCCTCTATGCCTCTGTGACCTGGGACCAACAACAGATTTGCATCATTGTGTTCTCCAAAGTTTAATAGTACACTGAGGCATTCATCATTAATTTATTAGTATCACTGTTCTCCTCAATGATTATGGTGTTGTTAGTGTGTGGTGGTGTTCATGATCAAAAAGCAGCTAGGTTTAGGTGTCCAAGGAAGATTAGAGACAAAGACAGATCAGAATATTCCTCTTTTGGAGTGATGCCGAATTTCTTGCGAGTTTCCGGCTGAAACATCGGATGTGCTCTACTTACTGTAGCTAACTGAATATGATCTATGAAGCTTCAGTGACCTGTACATGAAGTTACTGTGCCAGTTAGGCCTAACAACGTCACGGAATAACGTATTTATCACGCGGGAGGTTTCCGTACCACACTACTGTTTGACTGGACGCGGGATGTTGATTTTCTTTGACGAACTTACTTTGTTCATATGAATTAGTTGGTTTTAATGGTAACAATAGAGTTATAATATTCAGGATATCAGCCTATTATTATTAGAACAATATTTGTCACTGCCTTATACTCGTAAGAAGTAATAATCGTAAATTCACCTAATACTCCGATTTCTTGTAAGTTGTTTTTGTTATTCGACTCATAAGGCGTTAATACGGAAAACTACAAAAGTCTGGAAAAATCTTTTTGAATTACTGGCTGAACTTCTCGCATTCAAACTCCTTCATCGCAATGTCAGAGAATATTTTATTAATTTTCGACCACATTCTTGTATATTAACACAAGACTTGCCAATAAGTTTGTTTCCTGGACTATTAAATACAGCACAATATCTTAGTTGTATTTATAGTTACTCGCTGAAGCCATTAGGGAATTTTTTTTTGCTATGGGCTTTACGTCGCACCGACACAGATAGGTCTTATGGCGACGATGGGATAGGAAAGGCCTGGGAGTTGGAAGGAAGCGGCCGTGGCCTTAATTAAGGTACAGCCCCAGCATTTGCCTGGTGTGGAAATGGGAAACCACGGAAAACCATTTTCAGGGCTGCCGATAGTGGGATTCGAACCTACTATCTCCCGGATGCAAGCTCACAGCCGCGCGCCTCTACGCGCACGGCCAACTCGCCCGGTCCATTAGGGAAAACTAGTGGCTCTGAAACAACAATGACTGCTTGCTTATTGGATGACTGTTTCAGAACTTTAATTATTTAATTAGATAAAAGAAACATGACGAAGTAGTATATGACACAGCATTTCTTTCAGCTATGTCGCTGAAGACAGCAATGGATTCAAACTTTATTCAAGTAGTTTACATCGCAAACGGGGATGTTACATTTACTGTTTGATTACTCTCAGCCGTTAAGAACGTACAAACAAAACACTTCGCATCCACGTGACCAATATTGTCAACAACATTTATAAAAGCTCTCTGCATTAATACGTTTAATTTTTTTTTAAATCTTATAAACAAACATTTCGAGATTTTAGCGGTTTTTTTTTACATTTCTTAAGTTAATAAGAAATCAAATGAAACATTTCGCATCATCATAGGTACTGTGGTATTTTCATAATGGCTGGGCTGAGTAGCTCAGACGGTAGGGTCCTGGTCTTCTGAGCTCTAGTTGGCGGGTTCGATTCCGGCTCACTGCGGTGGTATTTGAAGGTGCTCTGCTATGCCAGCTATGTCAGCCTTGTGTCGGTAGATTTACTGGCACATAGAAGAATACCCGCGGGACAAAATTCCGGCACCTCGGCGTCTGCGGAAACAGTAAAAGTACTATAGTTGCTGAGACGTAAAACAAATACCATTTTTATTTTTAAACATAATCATGTTTCATGTAGGCCTTGCCCGTTACCGTGAATTAATTATTTAGGAATAACTACCCGTAAAACCGTTACCAGCCACAATTTTTATTAAATGTTGCACTTCACTACCCGTTTCAGAGTCTAGACTTCATCAGTTAGATATATAGATAAGACGATCGAAATTAATTCCATACTTCCAGACAAACATCTGTATTTCAGTATTTAGTTCTTGGCACGGTAGTTAACTAACGGCCGGCCCTGCGGTGTAGGAGTAGCGTGCCTGTCTCTTACCCGGAGGCCCCAGGTTGGATTCCCGGCCAGGTCAGAGATTTTTACCTGGATCGGAGGGCTGGTTCGAGGTCCACTCAGCCTACGTGATTAGAATTGAGGAGCTATCTGACGGTGAGGTAGCGGTCCCGGTCTAGCAAGCCAAGAATAACGGCCGAGAGGATTCGCCGTGCTGATCACAGATCACCTCGTCTTCTGCAGGCCTTCGGGCTGACAGCGGTCGCTTAGTAAGCCAAGACCCTTCACGAGCTGTTGCGCAATGGCGTAGTTAACTAATGCAAGTGGTAGCACGCAAAGCACTGGATTTAGGCAGCAAGCAAGTCAGTATAAAGTATGAACATGTCCGCCGCGAATACTGAAAATATTCTCCGTAAAATAATTCTAGAATCATTAAGAAGTTGTTGCTTAAAAATGCTGAATTTACACAAAATTTAATTAACTTCGGCGTGTTACATTTCATGTTTCATCCGTATTGGTGAAGCTGTCATATGCAGGAAGTAGTGCGGCGTTGGGGAAGTGGGGGGAGGGGGAATGTCCTTCAAAATTGAAAGAACCGAGCTCGATAGCTGCAGTTGCTAAGTGCGCCCAGTATCCAGTAATCGGGAGATAGTGGGTTCGAGCCCCACTGTCGGCAACCCTGAAGATGGTTTTCACACCAGGCAAATGCCTGGGCTGTACATTAACTAAGGCCACGGCCGCTTCCTTCCACTTCCTAGGCCTTTCCTATCCTATCGTCGCCATAAGACCTATCTGTGTCGGTGCGACGCAAAGCAAATAGGAAAAAAAAAACTGAAAGCTACAAAATGGTAATTTTTTATGCTCTCTGAGCGAATTTGTACAGAGAGGTAAAGGTTTAGAGTTCACCAACTTTATTGCGGTAATTATAGTTTTTTGAGATTTTGATTCAATACTATACAGTAACACTTTCACCAAAGGAACAATATTTCATATATATTACAATTAATTAGACGTACGGCGTGGTTATACAATTAAACATCAGTTTTATATGACTACAAACCAAGAAACTAACATACACTAAAGACACTGACGAATGTACGCGGCATGCGGGTGAATAATACGTCAGTGTCCATGACCCTGCAAAATATATACATATACCTCTGCTACCATTCCTCACAGCACAAGCCAAATGTCCACTACTTGTTGTGGCGCTATACAAATCGGTTAGCGGCGACGAAAGACATTTTTTGCGTATATCCGCTAATAATTTTTGTTAATTATTAAATTAAATAATTAGCTGATAAGACAACTGGGCTTGTACAAATTGCTTGTTTTAATAATTCATATAATTCCTAGTTCAGCCGGCTAAAATGGTATGAAATCATAATATTTTCTCCACAAAGTGGGGGGGGGGGCAGCTTCCCCCCTCGGCCCCCCCACCAAATCGCCGCTATCGTCAGCAAGAAAAATTAAAATCAATAAAAACCCATTACATCCTAACCTAAGAGGGCGGAAAGGGATAAATATATAGCACTGTATAGTACACTGTATCCCTCATAACAGCAGATACAATGGAATTCGTGCGAAGTTGACAGTGGCGGTACGTATCATATACGAAAGGAGGATAACGTGCATTTGCAGGTTGTAACACGCTACCGTGAACTTATATACATTTTTATATATACAATAAAAATGGAGGAACCTAACAGCCATATTTACAGGAAATTGGCAGCCATTTTGCTCAAGCAAAGAGCCGAAAGCATAGACATGCCATTCACTGTCACATGAAATGCACTGCGATATGAATGGGATACTACCGGGCTAGGAATTGCGTAGAACAGCAAAGAAGTTGTAAAAAATTAGTTATAAGGGTTAAGGATATTGAAAAGCAACAAATTGCTTCATGGTGAAGAATAAGAGGTCACTAAGAGAATATTGCAATGCAATTAGGAGAATGAGGACAAACGTAGAACATATTAAAAAAAGAGAAATGAGGGACATAATACGGTGGTTAATGGTGTACACAAAAATATAGCATACAGACAAAACAGAATTGAAAATAAATGTTTACTATGTTCTAAAGAAATGGGATGGGCACATCTTATTTCTGTTAGGAGACAAAGAAAATAAGAGAGAAATTACGCAATCGATGAGACTGAATTATGGTTTCCTTCTAGGAACCTTATTTTTTGATACAGGTCAAAGGCAGGCATTTATATAAGTGGAGGCACATGCTTCCCCTAGTGTACCGTCGCTGTATTGTCCTTGGCTTGCAGTGGTGTCTGAACGGCGCACTAGCGCCAGCGTCTTGGAAAGGTAGCATTCCATCTGATGCACTGTTACACTGGGGCGAAACCCTGGTAATTTCACGACTGAAAAAAACCTAAAGACTTTATGATCTCAAATGTTTTTAAGAGAGAAATTTATTTATGAGGGAGATATGTAACGAAACACAGCTGTAGTCGATAGTAAAGTTATTGAACAGAGAGTGAATAGACCGAGGAAGAACTGAAAAAGTTTAATCATTATTAAGGGAATGTAAGGAAATACATTGTTGGAAAAAAAAATTAATTTACCGCCGTAATCTAATTAGTCTGCTTTTTTGGTTGTTAATACTAACATTCATTTAAGATGCCGGACGTAGTATGGAGAGACTGAGGATGACTACTGCGGTGACGTCCTCTTTGGGCGGGGGAGGTCGCATTTCCGGGATATCTGATGGACCTCTACAGCATGTCCGAGAAGTTTTATTTCTTACAATAATATTTCTAACACTCTCGACTCATTGGCTGAATGGTCAGCGTCGAGGCCTTCTGTTCAGTGGATCCCGAGTTCGATTTCTGGCGTCTGAATAATTCTTTTGGCTCGGGCACACTACACTACCAACCACCACAGAAACACGCAATAGTGATCACATCCCTCCGTATAGGGTTGGCGTCGGGGAGGGCATCCGGCCGTTAAACAGGGTCAAAACCATATGTACGACACAGTCGCACCCGCGACCCCACATATGTAGTAAAGCCGTAGAATAATAATAATAATAATAATAATAATAATAATAATAATAATAATAATAATAATAATAATAATAATAATAATAATAAATATAATAATGTTTCTAACACTCCTTTCAGGCCATTATATTTCAGTTCAATATGTAAAACACTTACACGCGTTAAAATTTTGGTTAATGATGTTGTCCGGGCACTTCATTTCTTTGTCTGCTTTTACTGCATGTTTTTCAATTATGCTAAACTGCATGTATCGAAAGATGAGATTACAAGAAACAGTACCTTCTCCCGGACATGTGGCTTCCGAGAATATCTGACACGGGTATTATAATAAGCTGCACTGGAAATCAATTTTGGTTATCTGGACCGTTTATTCATCCTCGATATGACTTCAAATATCTAATAATTATCTTGGACATGCTCGCAGCCCTACGACTGATAACTATTTGTTTTTGTCCATACTAAGGAATTTATTTCACCACTAGGTGGCTGCACAAGGGCAAACAGTTCGTATTGGTGGTCAATCACTACTGATCTGCATTTAGGACAGTCGCCCAGCGGCAGATTCCCTATCTGTTCTTTTCCTAGCCTTTTCTTGAATGATTTCAAAGAAATTGGAAATTTATTGAACATCACCCTTAGTAATTTATTCCAATCCTTAACTTCCCTTCCTATAAACGAATATTTGCCCCAATTTGTCCTTTTGAATTCCAACTTTATCTTCATACTTCTTTCCTACTTTTTGAAACACCACCCAAGCTTATTCGTCTCCACTGACAGCTCGAAACATACCACATAGTCGAACATCTTGTCTCCTTACTCCCAAGTCTTCCCAGCCCAAAGTTTGTAACATTTTCGTAACACTACACCTTTGTCGGAAAGCACCCAGAACAAATCGTGCTGCTTTCCTTTGAATTACTTCCAGTTCTCGTATCAAGTAGTTCTGGTGAGGATCCCATACACTGGGGTCTTACCAGAGACTTGTACGCCCTCTCCTTTGCATCCTTACTACACCCCCTAAATACCCTCATAACCATGTGGAGAGATCTGTAACCTTTCTTGACAACCTCGTCAATATGATTTCCGCAATATACATTGCCTTGTACTACTCCTTAGTATCTAGTCAAACAATCAGCAGTAACAACGTTAATATTACGGGGAATTACCCCCAGAAGACCAGAGATGAGTGCTAGTCGAGATGTGATGCTCGCCATGCCAGTTATTTCTCTTCTACCAGACGTAAAGTTTGTGGGAGAGCTTTAATATACTTTAAATTGCCTTGTGGGTGGGGCAGTAGAATAACACCTACGATATCTCCTGCCTGTCGAAAGTGGCAACTAAAAGGGGCTCCAGGGACTCTTAACTTGGAAACGTGGGTTGGCGACCACGGGGTCTTTAGCTGAGTCCTGGCATTGCTTGTGCCAGCTTCCTCATTTTCATTTGTCCCACCCGACCTCAGTTGATCAACTCTTGTTCATTTCAGACCTCGACGGTATTAGGTCAGGAGGCCTAGGGAGTCTTTCATTTTCAGCCCATAGTGGACTTTGTCTTTCTTTAGCTCATACCTTCACTTTTCTAATTGTCGGATCCCCTCTACTTCCCCAGCCCCACTGATTAGTGTTCTCGGAGGAAGATTGCTCAGATGTGCGTGCACTTAAAACAATATTCAGCACCACCACCAGCGCTGTGACAACAATGGTGCGGCACCACATTCTCTGTGCGGTCCGTCCTTAATGTTATAAGTGGTGGCTGCAATAATATCCTAATTTGAAGGGGGTATGAGAAGTAGCTCCTTTGGGAAGAGCTTTCGCATTACTGGCCATCCGCATGGTCGTTTGCAAGACTACTTTTTATTTATTTATTCTCTCGACCGCGCGTCAAAATTTCTTTTTTTATTTTATTAACTTCTCCATTTTCTACCTTGAAAGCCTTGCAGGCGGCCATGGACCGGGGGTGACAGTGGCTCTTGAGCGGCTGTGGTCTAGCGTCGGGGATGTCTTGGTATGACCGCGACAGGGAAACCAGTGCCGAAAGGAGATATGGGATTGCCTGGTGGGTTTAGGGAGGTTTCTCATAACTTCTCCTTTACGGAGGGGTGGAAGTAGCTGGCAGAAGACTTGCCTTTCCACCTCAAGTTATTCTGTACTCTTGTACTAGGCTATGTTCCTGCGTTAGTACTCGCTTGTCGGTCATTTGTCCAAACAGGTAGGTCACCACGGGCTGTGAGGCGGGGCGGAGCCTCACGGCACCCCCCCCCCCCCCAAAAGACACAGCTCTAGTCTCTTTACCTCACCTAAAAAAGGTAAACCTTGTAGAGCTGGGATGAGCGATGATCGTCCGACCAGACCTCCGGTGATTTCCATCTCTTCGGATCGTTGATGAAGCACGAGGATGAACGTCATGACGTGACTTCAGAAACTGGAAGCAGATTTCTGTCTTAAGCAACATCGATGTCTTGATGTAGAGGAAAAAGAGCTTGGATAAGAATAGTGGGTATGTTGAATAACAATGGGTACTACTATGTATTCTTTTATCTACCTGTACAATAAAGTTTCTCCGTGCAAGGTCTTGTTTCCTTACTTTTTTTTAAAGGTACATTGTACTTATAACACATGGTGCCCGTCATCGTTGAAGGGTCTGCTTTACAAAGGCTGCACCACTCTTAGTAATTAGCCATACAAAATACACCCTGGGGTATACAAAATTCCCTATACTTGCGGCAAGGTACACGTTGGGCAAACATGCCGGTTCCATTGGTATTCGTATCAAGGAACATCAACGTAATATCCGTCTCAACCAGCCAGACAAACCAGCAATAGCTGAGCATACCCTATCTATGTCGTTTTCCAAAATGTTCGACTACTACTAACATGTTTTAATTCCTTCCTTGAAGAAGGAGGTGAGCCTCTTAGACGGTCACGCCGTCTCTCAGACCAGGAGATGCTTGGAGAAAGTGAGGGGGTAGGAGTTCATTGCCTATACTAGGAACTGTCTCGGCATTCGCCCTAGTGCAGAAGAATGGAAAATCACGGAAAATAACTTTCAAGACAGCCGAAGGTGGGGACTAGCCCCTCTCTGTCTCCCGAATTCAGAGGCGTAGGGCTGTGGCCATACCTCCTAGCTCGGTTGGCCGGTCAGAGTGCAGAGCTGTTGAACCGCGAACCAGCCGTAACCACTTGTAGGCCCAGACTCACCCTGCATCCGCCGACCCGATGTTCGAGCTCTTGATTTTTCTGTAATAAGGTAATTTAAGGTTGTGCGAGTTATTGGCCCACAACAGCCGAGCTTGGTGGTGGGGCTGCCACCTACGCCTCCAAGCCTGCTGTTTTCTGTTGGGGTAGTCTCCCTTAGCCTTTGAAGGTCCATCTTCGCCACAAGGCATTGGTTTCCTCTTTACTTTACCCCAAGAGAAAGGTCTGCGATTATACGGGAAGCTGTGCAAATATATAAAAATCCTGACAATTTCAACAGGGACACTTAAGTAATACGCGGTTCCCAGCCATTAAGGATTTATATAGTTGTCCTTTCACTATTATTATTTCTTTACGATATTTCCAAATTCGTATTCTCATCACTTGATGGTTCGCACTGCGCACAGGGAGCCATCTAGTGGCGAACTAATGTACCACTTACTATAGACCACGGCCGACTGGATCCCTCGGTGCGCTCCTTTAGCTAGAGCGACGCATCAGGTCGCCGAGCTATAGACATTCATTTTTAGAGAAATCTTGCTCGTGAACAAACGATATTACCTTTTGAAGACGCAGAGCAAAGTTCTCTGCGAAAAAAGAACCCCAAAAGCTTATTATCTTATCTACATACAAACTGTTATTATCTATGTAATATCATCATTCATTGTGCAAAACTTGAATCACCAGTATATTTCAAGGAAAGTGTGTGTTTGGTGGTTACTTACACTAATTCCTGTATTTCATAATACATCATCCTTTCATTGGTCAGTTTTATTTGTAAATGGTCTGAAGGAATGTAGTTTATCAAGTTCCTATTGACTCAAAGGGAAGTATAACTTGGCAACCACACTAAGCAAAATTTGGAAAGTTCCAACAATGCTTAGAATTAATGTACTGGCCAAAGAAATACAAGCACCATAAAGGGCTTGAAAATGAAAGAACTCCCAGGCCTCGGAAACCTAACATCGTCGGGACAGAAAAAGAACAACAATTGACCAAGGGAGGTCGGATAAGAAATATGAAAGCGAGTACCCTGACACAAATAACTGGAAGCAATGTCAGGCTCAAAAATGCTACATGAGTGAAATCCTCTGGGACCCCTTTCAGTCTCCTTTTACGACAGGCTAGAGATACCGTGAGTGTATTCTACCAGCCCCACCCACAGAGGGGAAAGTAACATTATTATTGCTATTATTATTCCTGTTCCATTACTAAATTCATTTCCCGTACCGTAGTCAGGTCTAGTTTTACGGCTGAATATCCTTCCTTAGGCCAACGCTGTGTGATGGGACCTCGTCAGTGTTACGTGTTTCTGTGGTGGATGGTAGTGTGATGTGTTTTGTGTATATGAAGTGTATAAAGATGACAAAATTAATAACAGTACCAGGGGTTCCCGGCTATTTAAACTGCGCGCCTTGTCTGCGGCCATCTATGCCAACGGACTTGAACATGTAAACTCCCAAGGAATTTCGTCTTCTACAGCTAGCTCACTCTCGCGCACTAAAAACGAGCCTAGAACTTAGGAAATTTCATTTTTGTTATTAGTAAACCTTTTCCTGAAGACAATTTTTTTTTAATGTACCGAAGTTGTCAACACTTCAGCTGGTTTCTCCTCTACTGTAATCTAACTATCAGATGCTTGTAAATACGTTCTCTGGCAAATCAAAACTGGGGTTGTGTACAGGAATACAGCCTATCAGCAAAGTGTGGTTCAATTTAATCGGGAAGCTTCCCCTTACAGAACTACATAAGCAGGGCACTTTAGGGCCGTCTTATCTGAATTGCTCCAGTGCCTAGCAGAGTGACTTGACGGGGGCCTAGGAGGCAGGGGAGCGGCCTGCTTGAAGAATATCCAGCGATACAAGGTAATGGCAGAATTTTCCTAAACGTGTGATAGCTCCTGCGGGTAGTTTGAGGGGAAGGTTTCAGCTGTTTTCTTTTAAGGTAATTTTGCAAACTGGTGGTTTAAATGTAGGAATTTTGGCGAATTCTGAGGACTCTATTTCTATTCCCTACCGGGAAATATGTAATGTGAGGGAAAGAAGAGTGGTGACCCTCTGCCTTCTCTTATTTAACCTTGCAATTGGATGACTAAAGTCTTCAAACTCTAAATGTTGTAAATCTCTTGTTGGCTTTAAAGGTTCCTCCTTTAGTCACCCTTTTGTAGTATGGGATTAACCTCTGTATCTTTGGGCCGTAAGCCCGCTTACGTTTTTAGTAATTTCTATAAGGAGTGTTGGAGTTTCGCCTCCTTGCCTTTTGTTAATGGCTGGTTATGTGCAACCTTTCCTCTTTTACTCTTATGGCCATGTAGTATGGATAAATATGCCCCTGTTTATCCTGTATTATCCATAAGGGAACTGTTCTTCGTTGCAGCTGAAAACGCTTAAAGGCTTGGCATTCACTAAACCAACCATAAGTCTGGCGGTAGCCCACGCCTTAGACTCAGCATACGCCACTGATCCACAGGTGGTAAGCATACGTCCTTTGAGAGAATTTTTCGTCTTGTCCCTACCTAACGTTCAAGTAAGTCAGACCTAATCTTTCACTGGCATAATTTTCAATACAGTAGTTACAGATCGACCTTTATTAGAAACTGTTTTTCAACACAGATGCGTTTTGTAAATACTTCTCATATGGAACGACACTCCAGCAAAGATGTTACATTCACAGTAAACTATAACAGGAATTCAAAGTAGGATAACGATTCGAAACTGTAGTCGACAGATGAAATATTCTAGGAATGGATATTTAGAATTTACGTACCTGCGCGGTGATAGGAAAAGGGAGTACACACCACATTGAAAGAGAACTAATTCGCTGCGTCATGCAACTTAGTAACTGACAAACACTTAAAGTGATCAGTCCGAGTTACCAATGACAAACGAAGCAAGTTCAAAATAAATAAAAATCGATGGGGGCGTGTTGGGGTCACGGCCACAAGTTTTGACGTAAAATACGTACCGAAATAAAGTAGAAATAAAGTACCTCAGTTCGCACACTGATATAGGAATTACAAAGTTGTTTTTTGAAGACTTTCGTCGGAGCGTGTCATTGTATGGAAGTGAATTATGGACATTAACTAGCTCAGAATGAAAAATAATAGAAACTTTTGAAATGTAATGTTACAGAAGAAGGTAAAGTGGGTAGACCGAATCATGAAAGAAGGCATTCTGAATCGAATTAGTGGGAGGAGAACGGTTTTTAAAAATTTGACCAGAAGAAGAGACAGCATGATAGGACACATCTTAAGGCACGCGGGATTGGTTCAGTTACTTTTGGGTGGGAGGGGAGGTGTAGGAGGTAAGAACGATAGGGGTAGACAAAGTTATAAATATGTCAAACATATTAGAGTAGATATAGGAGTTAGATAGAAATATTAGCACAGGATAGAGTGACATGGAGAGTTTTATCAAGCCAGTATATGGACTGATGACCGAAACAATAACAAAAACAACAACAACAAAAGAAAGGAGAATGATGGGTTTGGCAGTTTAACTGTGGAAGCTGAAGAATATGCCAACAATGTGTTTTTATGATTTAGGGGTTAATGCTATAATGACAGATGATGTCCTAGTGTTAAAAATGATTAAAGGTACATAGGAAGGTCAACAACGTGTGCATGTCTGAAACAATGATGAGAACGGGAATATGTAAAAACCATTATGGATCCCTTTCATTTCTAAAGATTATGTTGTTTAAAAGTAGACAACTACGGTTCTGACAACCAGATCACTGCCTCCGGCTAAGCTCGACATCCTCATTCAGGTATTCAGCAAGGTATTCAGTCCTCTCCAACCCCCCCCCCCCC
The DNA here is from genome assembly GCF_040414725.1 of Anabrus simplex. Lineage (NCBI taxonomy): Eukaryota > Metazoa > Arthropoda > Insecta > Orthoptera > Tettigoniidae > Anabrus > Anabrus simplex. The sequence continues at coordinate 1,478,473,336 of NC_090265.1, read as the reverse complement.
CCCCTCCCCAGAAACCAACACCACACGACCATGTTCAGCATTCCTTTACTTTTAACTTATTAAAGAATTCGGTGGTTCAACAAGGTACTCCAATCGTTCATAAGAATCTCAAGGCTCTCAAACTAGAGACATACTATACTTTATACCCTACTTGGCGAGGGTAGAGTACTATATCGACGTGAATAGGTTTAATAGCCTAATATTAAGTAAATGAAAGTGCATCAAAACAACAAGAACAAGAACAACAACAAAACTACTATTACTACTACTACTGCTTCTAATACTACTACTACTACTACTACTACTACTACTACTACTACTACTACTACTACTACTACTACTACTACTACTAATAATAATAATAATAATAATAATAATAATAACAATATTAATAATAGCAGGTAGGGACCTCTTCGGAGGCAGCCCTGTGCCCAGGGAGTGGCGCCCCTGCCTATGTGAGTCCCAGAGCACACTGACCCGGTGTGGATCATCTGGTAAGGGTCCCAGCTCAGTGAAGGCGGAAATGAAGATCATTGGTACGGCGGAACTGACGGAAGAGGCACCCTTGCTTTTTGGGATAGTAATAAAAAGCCTGTTTAAAATCCAGGTACTTCCTGGTCGGCGTCTGACACCTTGTAGGTGCGGCGGCAATATCAAGCTCCAGGAACTAACAATCCCTGGTTCTAAGCACCCAGCACTGCTGGATCTCCTATTACAAGCCAAACATGATTCGTGAGCGTAGAAACAGCATTACCCCAGGTGGTATCCAATCCACCCGTCGCATTGAGACGGCAACCAGGCTTTCGGATTCTGGGGAGCCTGGACAACCACTATCCCACAAAACCCCCACATACATTGGTACATTCAATATCAACACTTTGATACAACCGGGAAAATTACTACATTTAGTCGCAGAACTTGATCGGCAAAACATTCTTATCCTTGGCCTGCAGGAAACTCGATTTACTGATGATGCCACCATGGATCATGGAAATGACCGTATATTCAAAAGTAAAACAGACAAAAAGATTCTAAATAGGACCCCTTTATTTGGTATGAGCTTCGTAGTACATAAAAGTATATTGAACTCGATCCAGGAAGTTAATTCCATCAGCAATCGCCTAATGACCATGAGGATTCAGTGTGCCAATAAAAAATATACATTAATAAATGCACACGCCCCTACAAATATAGACAACAAGAAGAATCCCCAAAACGTGGACAAATTTTGGAACAAACTTGAAAAAGTAACATCAAAAATTCCAAAGGATGACGTTAAAATCCTCTTAGGCGATTTCAATGCACAAATCGGTCGAGAAAAGGAACACAGGAAACCTGTCGGACTCTACCTGGCGCACAAATTTACCAACAAAAACGGTTCAAGACTCATTGAACTATGTCAACAGTGCAACCTTAAAATCATGTCCACATCCCTCAGGAAGCATCCCAAGAAACAAAAAACTGGAGATCCCCCATTGATTCCATTGGTGAATTTCAGATTGATCATGTAGCTATCTCTTATCAGCTACAGAAAGAGGTACATGATGTACAAGTGAGAAGAGCAAACATCGACTCTGATCACTATCACACAAGAGTTAAAGTAAAATTTACTCCAAGAAAATACCACCCCAAGAAAATCCAACAACAGAAATTTTACATAAAACGGATTCCTGTTACGGATCTAAAAGAAGCATGGGAAAATCAGCCAGCGAAAACATGGGAAGAATTCCACACCAAAATCATACAGAAGGCACGAGAAATGGTACCCTTAAAAAGGAATACAAAACACCCCTGGTGGAACTCAACATGCAACCAAGCCCTAGAAATAAGAAAATCTGCGTTTCAGAAATACAATAGTAGAAAATCCCAGAAAACTCAACGAGAATTTTATGAGACCAGAAAACAAGTATCCAAAACCATCAGGCAAGAGAAAAGAAAGCACCTGAAAGAACAACCGGAGTCAATTGAAGAAAACTTTATAAACCACAACACAAGGGATTTCTACAGAACATTCACAGAAAAAATCCTAGGATACATTCCACACAACTTATGTTTCAGGAAACAAGACGGAAAATCAGCGCTTACTAATAAAGAAAACTGCCAAGAACTTGCACGGTACTTCTCAAAACTTCTTAACTGCCCCGAACCCACTGAAAGATTTCTTGAAGAAGCATCCAGTTTCACTCACCCAGAATCACCTCCACCAAACCAGGAAGAAATTCAGAGCCACATTAAACGACTAAATAACAATAGAACCTTAGGAAGAGACGGGATTGTTGCAGAATTCCTTAATAATCTTGGCCCAAATTCACTCAAAGAACTTACAGAAATCATACAGAAAATCTGGAAAAACGAAAAACTCCCAGAAGACTGGAAATGTGCCTTTATTCACCCACTTCGCAAAAAAGGAGACAAAACTGATGTGAACAACTATAGGGGAATCTCCCTCCTTGAAGTTGGCTATAAAATTTTCTCTGCATGCCTGTTGAAAAGAATACAAGAACAACTAGAGCATAAGATTGGTGAATATCAAGCTGGGTTCCGCCCTCACAGATCATGCACTGAACAGATCTTCAACCTCAAAACCGCTCTAAAATTCAGGGCCCTCAGAAACCTTCCAATCATCTGTACCTTCGTAGATTTCAAGAAGGCTTATGATTCAATTGATCGTCAATCTCTGTTCAACATCCTGAAAGAACAGGGACTAGACTCCAAAACGCTAAACTTGACCTCACTGACCCGAAGTCAAGAGTGAAATTCATGGGAGAAATCTCAGACGAATTCCTGATAAAAACTGGTGTCCGGCAAGGAGATGGACTGTCACCCCTCCTCTTCAACCTCGTCCTAGATAAGGTGATGAGGGAATAGGAAAAAGAACTGAAAGCACAAAATAGCTGGAACCCAGTAAATATCGGGACACGAAAAAACAAGCTTGAAATTCCATGCTTAGCCTTCGCGGATGACTTGGCCCTTTTGTCCAGCGATGAAGTCACAGCAATAAAGCAAGTTGAAATTCTCCAAGAATGTGCCAGAAAGGTCGGACTTCATATCTCCTTCCAGAAAACTGAACTTTTCTGTGCAAAACTAGACATCCATAGTCTCAATACAAAATACGGAAAAATCAACAGAGTCCCTCACTTCAAATACCTGGGCGAAATTCTCGAACCAACCGGACAAGAGAAAATAGCCCAAAACAACCGTGTCCAAAAACTCAGAAGAGCTTAATGGAGAGCAAGAAAAATCTACAACAAGAAATGTATGTCTCTCCACGTTAAGATTAAACATTGCATTACTGTGCAGGGGAAACTCTAACGCTTCATAGAAAGGGCGAGCTGGAAAATATCCTAAAAGAAGAGCGAAAAATCATGAGGAAAATTTTAAGACCAAGACACACGGGAGAAGGGTACCGCCTCCAAACCCGGAAATCCACAGAAAAATTATCTAATATTGCGGCATACCTCAGGAAAAGAAGGCTGAAATTTTATGGACATGTTAAGAGGCTTCCAGAAAATAGACTAACCCACCAAGTTCTTGAAAGAGTTGATAAACTGAAGAATTTCCCTTCGATACAACAAACAAAAGTGGACATGAAGAACGCACAAATTCAACCTGAAGACATTTTGAATCGAAATATATATAGAAAGAAAATTGACAAGTGGGAAGTTACTCCAGAGAATGAAGTACCAAAAAGAGCAGGTACCAAGTGGACGGAAGAACGAAAAGGATCTTTAGTCAACAGATGATCCTAGATCCTCCACAAACGAAACCACAAATAAAGCTTCGTGTGTTCCAAAAGGGACCATTCACGTATAATAATAATAATAATAATAATAATAATAATAATAATAATAATAATAATAATAATAATAATAATAAACTTCCGGACACTAAACTGTGTTTTTAAGTTTGTTTTTCGTTTATCATGGGTAGGATTCCCTGTGCTCTTATCCCTTATACATACAAAATTACGTAGATCATTGTATTATAGTATAATTGCATCAATGTATTAATTTTCTGCACTTTGGTTTTAATTAAAAAATAGATATTGCTTTCTGAAATGCTTATTTTTCTTTCTTTCTTTCTTTCTTTCTTTCTTTCTTTCTTTCTTTCTCCTCAGCAATAACCATTCAATGGCAAAGACTTCACATATTTAACAAGAGATAACCAGTACACATTAATTAGCGTGTGACTAATGATGTCAGGGCAAGCAAATAATAACTGTGAGTGATTCAATAGTTAAAATCCTTCAGATACCAACACGTTACTTTATACAACGAAAAAGTGATAATGAAGAATATCCCAACAATATGTTTTATGATTTAGGGATGATATCTTAGTGTTATGAATAAATAAATGAATAGCCTATATAAGTATTTTTTTAAATTTGTTTTTCTTTCGCCACGGCCCTTTTGGCTTAAATATTAAAAACTGGGTAGGTGACATCAATTTTTCTATTTTCTTCACAAATATTTTTCATAAGTATTGTTTCCTGAATGATTTCATTCTTTCACTTAACCATTAATCATCAATTACAAAAATAATATAAACTAGTTCCAAACGAGTTTATACATATTTTAATTTTATTTTTTCTTTATTCGTTCTTGGAAGCCAAACTCATTTGAAGCACCGTGGACTCTTGCGGTCTAGGCTTTGCTCCAGCGTTCGGGTTTCGCATCTTTCAACTACGTCATAGCATTAAATACGTGTGAATATATTAGAGGTTTCCCCACAATAATGTGTTGTGCTTGTGTGACAATTCAGGGAATGGCAATATATATGCATCATATTTCTTTTAATTCATAAAATGATCTGATAAAATACGAATGAGAACAGGCGAGTTTTCGTGACTCAAGTGTGACTTCCGGTGAAATGAAAGACATGATACCTACAGTACGAGAGGAATGACATCGTACTGAACAATTTCCTCCTCAATAAATAAATAAATAAATAAATAAATAAATAAATAAATAAATAAATAAATAAATAAATAAATAAATAAATAAATAAATAAATAAAGGCATATTAACTGATTTTTATCTTTATGACTGTTACGTTGTTGCGGTAATTTATTGTGAGCTAACGACAGATGGCCTAGCGACATGAATGGCTAATTATTTAACCTGAGTATATGTTTTACAACATTTCGTAATTTTCAAAATTTCGCACATCATATTACTTCTGCCCTTATTACCATAAGTCACCGCAGTTATACCGTTATATCGGTCATAAGATTTTCTGTTTAATCACACATCATGGTTCGGAATTCAGATTAAGTCGAAATTAAGCAAAATATCTCACATTTTCAACCACCGCATAACTTTGTCCGTAAGGATTACAGGGTAACTGTTATGGTACCACCATCCTAATATCATACTGAAACTTCAAACGGTACCGCATATGATGGGAGGGAATTGATATAGTCGGAGAAATCGCCGATATTTCAAATAAATTCTAACCTCAAAGTTTGGGCCCATCCATTGACTTTTGGGGGTGGGGGGTGGGAGCTAGGACTAGTTTGTTGTATGCATGCAAGGTGTCAAATGCCCTATTTTTAGACATCTTAATCACCTTCGTACATCTTTCGGTTTCGGAGTTATTAATCGCAAACCATACCTCAAAATTGCCCCTTTCTTTAAAACCATCGTCACCAACGCATATGTCCGACTCGTTGGCTGAATGGTCAGCGTACTGGCCTTCGTACAGACGGTCCCGGGTTCGATTCCCGGCCGGGTCGGGGATTTTAACCTTAATTGGTTAATTCCAATGGCCCGGGGGCTGGGTGTTTGTGCTGTCCCCAACATCCCTACAACTCACACACCATACATAACACTATCCTCTACCACAATAACGCGCAGTTACATACACTTGGAAGATGCCGCCCACCCTCATCGAAGGGTCTGCCTTACAAGGGCTGCACTCGGCTAAAAATAGCCACACGAAATTATTATTATTATTATTATTATTATTATTATTATTATTATTATTATTATTATTATTATTATTATTATTATTATTATTATTATTATTATTATTATTATTATTATTATTATTATTATTATTATTATTATTACCAACGTATATTTAATTGAGACCCTACGAGTGTCACATTTTCTCTCGTGTCCCGCATTTTCAGTCAAACGGTGACTCAACCATTCGGGTAGGATCTGTAGTTCGCGAGTTATACGCCTGAATGTAAGCACGTGATTTCGTTACATAAAGGTACAATGTACGTAACCTGATTTCATAGACTTCATGTCATAAAGAATATTTTGTAGAAATGTAATTATAAATTAATTATTCTTAACTTTCCATCAATGGATATTCAGTTGATGACGACTTAATTTATACTTAATGTATGCTTGTCGTGTGGCACAAAGAGGTCAAGTTCTAGCGTGATCATTTGGTCCGTTACGTTCGATTCCCCGCGCCCTCAGCCAAGCGATTTTCAAAATTCCGTAGCAATTTGAGAAAACGCCAGAACCATAATATTTACTGACGTTCAAACCTAGATCGAGAAACCTCTAGCATACATACGCCGTATTAATTATTAACAAACAACTAAGCATCGGATAACATTTCTAAATAATATGTGGAACTATCCGTGAAATTCGAAGTGAATTTAAATGAGAATTATGTTCTCCTTCACACTGCAAAATCGTTCTATGGAAAAAACCAAATGGACCGAAAGTGCTTCCTAATATGTAACTGGATTCCAATGAAGGAAAATAAGGATAAATAAATAAATAAATAAATAAATAAATAAATAAATAAATAAATAAATAAATAAATATGAGGGTAAATCACTTGTACTTATTGGTAATCAACTTAAACACTGCAAGTAAAACCCTGTAAAACTATCCATCACCAAATAATGCTAGTGGCTTTACGTCTCACCGACACAGAGAGGTCTTATGGTGACGATGGGAGATGAAAGGCCTAGGAGTTGGAAGGAAGCGGCCGTGGCCTTAATTAAGGTACAGCCCCAGCATTTTCCTGGTGTGAAAATTGTAAACCACGGAAAACGATCTTCAGGGCTGCCGGCAGTGGGATTCGAACCCATTATCTCCCGGATGCAAATTCACAGCCGTGCACCCATAACCGCACAGCCAACTCACCCAATAATGAAATGCCACAGGGTATTCTCAATGGTGGGAAAGCTCACAGTTTTCTGTCCTTGCAAACTCAAATTTCTTGAGAAAAGGGTATAACTAACTGTCGACGAAATATAGCCTATTTCTTTTGACAAAAAAAAAAAAAAAACTTTTCTCACAGAAACTGTTTACTGCACCGATTATAGAATTATATGGTGCAAGTCTGCAAATACACTACTTAAAACAATCCTTAATAAATCGTAAAGTACAGGCCTGTTATAACGCAATGCAACATATAGTAAACTTCCAATTATTCGGGGTGATGAAATGCACGAAAAATAGCAATCGAAAAAAACGGATAATCCAAATCAATGAAAAGTTTGTCAGAGAGTTCGGCATTTTTAAACATGTCGAGAAAGACTTTATTTTCGAAAAGTAGACTCTAAACTGTTACGTGATGAAGATCCACCACCACTATCACTGAACCGCACAAAATCCTCCAGCTTTTATTTGTTCCTCTTAAAATCGCACATAGTTTCTATTTCTGTTACATAATCTGCCGTTAGCTTAACATCCAACTCTTCCGTCTCTCTTTCTTTATTCTAATGTTTTTCTTTATAGTTGAACATTTTGCTGTCATCACGAGATAAAACTGCGGGCCATACACACAGATTATCTACAGAAAACTGAGCTTGATATCAATTTTCACAGAGACGTACGACGGATAACAAATAGCACGCGGCGCGGGGTTTATTGCTGTCATAAACGCTCCATTTCTTAACAATCCTACTTCAAAAGTGGGGAAAATCATGTACATTGAATTACAGTAGAACATCGATATCTCGAACCTCCATTACTAGAATTTTCATTATCTCGAAGTAACTTAAATTTCGCGACCGTTTGTCCTATTCTCCACGTGTATTTATTTCTCTATTACTCGAAATTCGGTTACACGAATTTCTCGATTTCTCGAAGCAAACATTTCTTCCCTTGAAGCAAAAAATACTCTGTAACTCGAATTTTGTGCATCATTAATTGTGCAATACGGCATTTGTAGTTTGTTAGGTACAGTTAACAAGTAGAAATAGGTTTACAGTGATGCTGGGAGCTAATATGACGGGAACCGAAAAACTAAAACTTCTAATGATCGGAAAATCGGCGAAGCCTCTCTGTTTCTCGGGTGTGTGAATTAATTACCGGTCACGTATGAAAGCAACCCACGAAGTCGCGGATAACAAACTCCATTTACGAATCTCGGTTGCGTGGTATTGACGAGAAGTTTCAACGTGGAGGGAGGAAAGGTTTAACAGTAACAAACAGAAGAGACTAACAGAATTTTGCCAAAGGTGTTAATCGAGGTAAGTTTCTTGTCTCACTACTGTATGTACTGTATCCTGTCTTCTAAAAGTTACTGTAATAGGCTTAGCCTCTGCAACGTCGGGCCATAAGTCCAAATAGGGTTTTAAGTATTTCATGTAAATTTCAAGGAGTGCAAGAGCTCGCCTCGTAACCTTTTGACTTTTGACCAGTAACTTGAACCTTTTGTTGTTACCAAAGGCCAGGTAGAATGGGTACTTGTTACCACTGTTACAGTTAACCTTATTAATTTAATTTTATGGTAAATCAGACTGTTGAGCAGTTAAGACAGTGAGTACTGTTTAATTTGTTAAATGTAGGTTGTGCCTTTGATAGGCCAGGAAAGTGTAAATTTGTAGAGCAAAGATGCTCTTCCTACTGGTGTAAAAGAAATTGGGAGATTCGTCTCCTTGTATGTTGGTTGAAAGAAGCAGTAGTGCTCATGTAAAATTTGTAATTAGGGAGCTTCAAGCTCATATTTTTATATTATTGTTATCTGATTATTCTAGACCTCTCTAAAATTGTTCTTCAATATTACGAGCTAAATGTTTGTACCTGATTTGTTATTTGCGTAGCAAAGTGTAAAGTTTAAAATTTGAAAAAAATCAAAAGATATAAGGAAGAAATATAGCTCCAATTTAAATTTTTTAAATTAATCTTTCGACTTTTGTGTATCGACCCATTCATGCCCGCGCCTTCTTTCAACTCTGTAAACCACGGTATCCCCGTAACAATTATAATTAAAGTGATGCCATAAAATAGAGTTGGTTTGTATAATTTTAAATACTGTAAAAATAATGTATTCAGTATAAGCCCGTAGATACACACGATTCAATTATGTGCTATACATGCTCAAAAACGGTATTATCTATATCTCGAAATTTCAATAACTCGAAATAAAATTTATCGCCCGAGGTGATTCGAGATATCGAGGTTCAACTCTATATTTATTTCTATTTTCGAAGGTTTCACAAATAACTCGCGCGAGAGTAAACGAGAGTTTCAGAATAGTTGTGAAATGAGTAGCTCAAATAGAAATTAAACGTGAAGGTCTTAGAGAATGATTTTGTATCCAAATGGCATCTCGTTGCGGACGCCAGTGTGCGATACTATGAAATATTTTATAACGGGATTACGTCGTATAAAAGGGACGTAACTCCTTTACTAATTTCCTAAAACAACAGGATTAATAAGCAATAAATTTCGATTTTTACTGATATTGTGTCTTCATTCTAGGAAAATACAACATATACCAAAGTATCAGCTATTTGTGAAACGCAACAGTGATGACAATAATACAGGGGAGGTACATTTTCGCCTTAGAAATGTTTAACTCTTACAAACACAAGTGTTTGTTTAATAAACTGTATTACCCTCTTTAATGGCTTGTACCATATTTGTTTATCATTTATTTACCTTGTATTTTCGTTAAGACAATGAAGTATTCTCTTACATTAAACTACGGTTAACAAAGGCTTCAAAATAATACTACCAATTGTAGGAAATAACAAAATAAATAAACAATATATTTCAATGGCAAGTTCATTAAAACGAAATGTTCGTAAAATGATTGTGAAGACATTACAAAATACAGATGTAACAGTAGAAACTTAAGACCTTCACGACGGAGAAATAATCGTTACCATGCATTATCTTAAACTGTAGCACGGCGCTAAATAGCTCGCTGACAAATTTAAAGCACAGTGTGGACCACGCATTTCAAGTAAAGCATCTTTTCATTAAGCAAACGATTCTGCCGACACACCGTTTATGGAGTTATATGGTACAAATATCAAAATATGATAGATATTTCTACGGTTTATAACAGCAAAGACAACCGATAATGTTTTTACTGTAGACGATAAAATAATTTTTAATAGGACTATTAACAGGGCCATTCAAACGATGTTGTTAAGAAGCATAGTTTACCTCGTCGGGCTGATGGAGCTGCTTTCATGTCGCTAGATCGTAGTTTTGGTACGGCACAACACAGGGAGCGGAGCACGTGAAGGTAGCACCAATACTGAGGAGCACCTGCGACCTACCACTACCTGGACATAGGGCGTCCGCTGACGATGCGCGCGCCGGCGTCCAAGCGGTCACGACAACAGCACACATCCGGAACCAAGCAAACCAATATTTACTTACTCCCTCCACAGAGAAGAGTACTGTACTTTACCATCCAGAGTTCTTTCTTTCGCACAATGGTCCACTAAGTTCCAAACGTCTTTGCCACGTCTGCCCTACAAGGGCTATATGTGGGCACCAACCTCATCTCTCATTTTTCACCTCATACATATACTATATTGACATAAACGACATTCTACATATATGTATTGCTGTTATTTACAGAGAAAAGTTACTATCTCCATTGTTTCAATTTCTGTCGGAAGGACCACAAGGATCAGTTCTCGTCCCTTACTGTTCTTAATTTATATACATGATATTAGCAAATGCCCTTTATATGGATCTGTTACTCTCTTTTGATAATCACATAAGCATTTTTTATCATTCCATATAAATAATCAACGACTATATCTTTAATTAATGCAGAATGAACACTTACAATGACAAAAACATGTTAAGCTTTCTCCCATTAAGGGTGTTTTGTACGGATATTGCCACGTGATATATTTAACATATTGACTGTGTATTTATTAATTGTTCCAATGGTAAAATTAATTTGAAATTCTTCACCTCTTCAATTCTTCTCATTTTACTTGGCTGACCGATTGATACTCCATCGGTTTTTAAATTTCAGGTTGACTAAGCTTTACTAAATTTCTTTTTATTGATGCATTAGGACAATTTTCTTTATTCGTGGTTATTTTATATACGTTCCCTTTTTTCTTTCCTTTAGTGTGTTTTTATAACTGTGTGTAAAGTTTGGTATTATAATGTAGGCGTGTGTAATGTCATGTGCAATATATGTTAAACTGCATGTTCATTATAAGACATAGTTTGGCAGAATAGTAGGCTTTATAGCCTGAGTTGCGCCGTGTAAATAAACGAATAATAATAATAATAATAATAATAATAATAATAATAATAATAATAATAATAATAATAATAATAATAATAATAATCTGCCTGATTCATTTTTGATTAAGGCTTTAATCTGTATCAATATCTTCAAATTTATTAAGAGGCTGTTCCATCACAACTCTCAATTCAATTTAAACAATTTCATCCACAGCTGCAACACCAGACAGAAACTAAATTAACATATTATGAAAAAAAATATTCTTCACAGGTTGGTATAAAGGTATAAGTCACCAAATGCACATACTGTTTAAATAAACATGCATCGCTTAAATTATTAATAAAGGGGGAAAACATATTTTTATAGAATATCCGGATCTATGGCATACAACTTAATCATGTATATGTGTTTGCCTATCAACGGAGTATTTATAGTTTTACTTATAGCTCATGTATTAATAATAATCATTAGTCCAATTACGTTATTTTAATGAAATCATAATCGTACAGTTTTCCAGTACTTTTAAAGACTAGGCGTATTATTTATTATGTATGTTCTTAAGTAAGATTTCTAGAAACGTTTGAGTGCTATTAATTATAATAATAATATGAATGGATTATTATTATTTAAAAAGTTATACATCTTATACTCTTTATATTGTGCCTGTGTTTATATTTAAGCTGGTGGCGATGTAAATTACGGATTGTTTATCGTTTTCCAGTATGTACGTTGCGGCCCGGTTATAAGCATTTACAGCACATGAGGGGTATGCGCAGGCATATTTCATCCTGGACAGAGCTCGTTAAGGGAAATTCAGCACTTTTGACTAGTTCAAACATATCGGCATAAGAGTGAAGAAAGTGATATTCTGACACAGATTTTCGAGCTATTTTAAAATCTGACGAATTAGACAATGCATTTAGAGAATATTTAATGCTTCACCTACCAAACGATAAAAGAACAGAGCCCTCCGTTGAAAATATTTTCAAAAAATAGCATAAATGATAGAGTTGTTTTTATCACCCGATATATGAGCGCTGAGTTTACTTACTGAACACAGTAAAGAGAAACATGTTTGCATACGTTCATAGGACGCTGAACAGATTATTCAGTAGCAATAACCCCAATATATTTCACCTACTTAAGACTTTGTTGGACATCCAATTGGAAACGTACGTCGCATTAATAACTAAAGGATCGAGCGAGTTGGCCGTGCGGTTAGGGTCGCGCAGCTGTGAGCTTGCATCCGGGAGATAGTGGATTCGAACCCCACCGTCGGCAGCCCTGGACATGGTTTTCCGTGGTTTCCCATTTTCACACCAGACAAATGCTGGGACTGTACCTTAAGGCCACGGCTGCTTCCTTCCCATTCCTGGGCCTTTTCCCTCCCATTATCGCCATAAGACCTCTCTGTGTAGGTGCGACGTAAAGGAAATAGTAAAAAAAAAAAAGACTAAAGGCAAACGAAGGAAATAATCAGCAGAAAATTAAAATTTTCAAAGAAAAAATACTTAGTTACTAGAATAACAATATGACAAGGCTCCAAGACCACTGCTTTTCAATTCATGTCCGTTTGTATCTGTAACTGGTGGATTGTTTTAAATTACGTTTGGTAGTTCGTGGTGTGGATTACTGTAATCACATCCTATTTCATGAACACTGGGCAAAGGCTGAGTGGCCAAGTAAGTGGTCCTGAGAACCGGGATACCAGTTGCTCTGTAATAGGAGAGGGCATCACGGTCATATTCTGAATTATGGTCCTCCTTGTCCTCAGGAGGCTAGGACTACACAATACACCAGGTCATCTAATCAGTTAGAGGATAGATTCTCACTGGGACTATGCGTAAGTAGGGTACAAACCTGCTTCACGTGTTTTCGTTTTTACAGAGTACGCTCAGAACAAAGACCGACTGCAGTTTCGCCGTATACCAACAAGTGGGAGCATTCCAAGATTTCATGAGTCTCGTTTATATTAAGGCATTATGTGCTTATATACTGCTACAACACATAGTTTATACGCATTACTTCGTCGAAGACCGGCTCCATGGCTAAATGGTTAGCGTGCTGGCCGTTGGTAACAGGGGTCTCGGGTTCGATTCCCGGCAGGGTCTGGAATATTAACCATCATTGGTTAATTTCTGTGGCACGGGGGCTAGGTGTATGTGTTGTTTTCATCATAATTTCATCCGCATCACGACGCGCAGGTCGCCTACGGGAACCGAATCAAAAGACCTGCACCTGGCGAGCCGAACCCGTCCCGGGATCTCCCGGCACTAAAATCCATATGCCATTTCATTTTTTACTTCGTCGAACAGTTCTTGCCTTTCTGAAACAAATCACAGCGGCTGAGCAGTAAAATACAATGTTCAGGTTAAAAAAATAGGCGCAGCTATAAGCAATTTTGGAAGTTGAAGAATAAATACTAGTCTGCACAATCAGACTAGATCTTCTTCCATAAATAATCACGAATTTTATGAAATGATAAAAAGATCACAAGCGATTTATTATAATGCAGGTAACAGTGTACATACAGTTCTCTCAGAAATAATTGATAGCAAACGTACCTAGCATTTGCGACAAAAAGTCAAGATAAACATTAATGTGTTTCTTCGTATGTTATCATAAGGACAATCATTAATAAACTAACGCAGCAGGAACACTGATAAAGCAATAATAACTTCAGAGTTGTCTTTATTTTACCATAAGCGGTGGATATAATAAAAAATACATAACGGTTCTTGCGAGCCTGCAAAATTTTAGACAGATTGCACTGGGTTAAGGATGGCGTTTGTAAACTCTCAACCCTTACTGATTAGCTGGATTGTGTTACTAACTAATAATAATAACTAGTACGTAAACCTGTCTTCCACAGTCGAAATTACTATCTATAAAGTAATTGGAAATTCTAAATAGCCGAATAATATGCATTGGCGGAAAATATATCCAAACACCAAGAAGGGGTTTTGCTAGATTAACGAACGTAGGTAGGCGTGTTTATACACCTGCTGCGCGAGAGTTACGACGACGAAGAGGCCAGTATCATCAGTTCACTGCGGTTGAACGAGGCCGTATAATAGGGCTACGTAAAGGTGAATTTTCCTTCCGCATTATTGTAGAACGACTTGGCAGGAATGTCTCCACTGTGCATACGTGCTGGCAGCAGTGGTCACAAGAAGGTACGCCCGCAAGAAGACCGGGCTCCGGACGTTCCCGTGACACCACCGAGAGGGAGGACCGCTGTATTCGGCACCGCGGACTGCGTTTGCAACAGCAATTCGAGCGGCAGTTGACACCACAGTGACGCAACGAACTGTTCAAAATCGGTTACTGGAAGGACAGCCCCGAGCCAGACGCCCTGCGGCGTGCATTCCAGTTATCCCAAACCACCACCGTCTGCGACATCAGTGGAGGATGGAATGGAGTTCGGTTGTGTTTTCCGATGAAAGCCGGTTCTGCCTTGGTTCAAGTGATGGCCGTGTGTTGGTTAAAAGGGGGCCAGGTGAGCACCTGCATTCCTCCAGTCTGCGGTGTCGACACACTGGACCTACACAGCGAGTTCTGGTCTGGGGAGCAATTTCCTATGATAGCAGGAGCACTCTCGTGGTTATCCCACGCACCCTGGCTGCAGACGTGTACATCCGTCTGGTGATTCGACCTGTTGTGCTGCAATTCATGTACAGCATTCCCGAGAGTGTTTTGTAACAGGATAATGCACGCCCCCATGCCGCTATCGTAACCCAACGTGCTCTACAGAGGTTCGACACGTTGCCTTGGCTGCTCATGCCCCGATCTGTCCCCAATCGAGTACTTATGAGACATCATTGGACGACAACTCCACCGTCATCCACAACCGGCATTAACCGTCCCTGTATTGACCGATCACGTGCAACAGGCATGGAACTCCATCGCACAAGCTGACATCCGGCACCTGTAACGACATAATGCATGCACGTTTGCATGCCTGCATTCAACGGTCAGGCGATCACACCGGTTATCATTGAACCAGCATGGCACATTTGCGATGGCTTTTCTCGTGCGGATATTAACCCTTAATCTTTTACCTTTCATCAATTAAATGTTACCTCGACAAATATATTGCCAATATTTCCGTATTCTACACTCTTTATTTCATGGTGTTTGGATATTTTTTCCGCCGGTGTGGCTAATGAATAAAAGTTACACTTTCCAGGTTTTATACGTCACTTGAATGGGATCAAAATTTATAGCATTTTCTCACAAGCCATATTGAGTGCAGTTGTAGCCTGGAGTTGTAATTTGACATCTATGGTTCTGCGTAATCTTGACAAAGCTACATACAACTGTCCAAAACACTGGAGTGGGAACACTCAACCCTACTTTTAAGTTTGTCCTATGGGCTTATTCATTGTGACAGAGAGGGCTAAATTTAGAAAAAATTGCCGCCATTTACTAAGAATTATATACCCGGATTTACAGGTGCTAAGTCTATTCTTGGAATAAAACGCTTTCTTCCTGAAGCTGAGCCCGTCTGAATTTCTGCATGAACGATATTTTTGTCTAGTTTTCGTAGACTGAATATCTTCCAATTGCGCAAACCAGCTTTATTAATTTCACTGACATCATCGCACACGATGGAGTCAATGATAATGTAAGTTATTTGGTCACCTATCAAACAATTCAGAACCTATTCATTGATGATGATTTTAACTTTTTCGTTTGTTGGGCAAAAAAAATGCTACATTGGAAAACATCGTACTCTCACTTCGATTAAATGAAGAACCAAGTGAATCTCTTAGAACATTTTTATATCCGGTTTTGTTCAATCTCGATAGTGGCATCTGGCCTAGTTCTCCGTTTCTGAGTTTTTAATTTTAATCAATAACGTAGAATATTCAAAACTTGACTGGATAACAACTGTCCTGTTGTCCTATGAGGAATTACTACCAGGCATCAAGCAAAATCACTTTTCTAGCGAAACGTAATTTCTTGTTCATTATAAGCAGCTGATCTACAACTGAAAGACCGTAATGGAGAGCCATGATTAAAATAGTCTGTCTTATTTACCTCGCGTCTTCTGACATTCTTATGTTAGACGTAGAGGTCTACGAATTTAGAGTCTTTACTCTCTCTCTCTCTCTCTCTCTCTCTCTCGTTCCAGAGACTTAACTTTACTCAATTCATCTTTATTCAAACGTATCGTTATAGCTACTGTTGTTTGTCGGTTGAACTAAGTCCAAAGCTCCAAGCCCCAATGAAAAGTAAACGCATTTTGTGACCTAAAAGATGAGATAATATGATGAAACAAATAATTATCCTTATCTCCCAATAAATAATCATCAGATTCTGTCTAATTCACTAATTAAATCTGCCATTATAGTGCGAGCAAATGGAAAGGATGTCTACTACCGAGATACCGGTACTTAAATGAACAGAACACAAAAAATATGTATTGAATTATTGTCATTTGCTAATATCGCCCTCTGTAATGCGAACACATCAAAGCAGGCAGCAGGGCATTCTACCTCGTATTTGCAAGCAATAACATTAACATCATTTTATGGCATTAAACTCAACAATGTGTTCTGAAGGCTTTACGTCTCCATTCGACGGACAAATCACCATCAACAGCGTGATATGTCCTCACTCCATATCGAAACCGTTCAATGCCATGCTAATAAACATGTCGGGAAGCCTAGTTAAGTTATATATGTGTCGTTTTCCGCACCAATTTGTGGGGTATTTGTTTGTAAATAGCATTTTATGCTTTGTACGGGATACGAACGACGCTGGACGAGTTCGGAAGCTGGAACTCTAATTACTTTTAAGTCGAGGACTAAGCCCTGGGTACAGCGTGACCTTCGTATTACCCATCTATCATGCAAGAGAGATGATCAGATGACACGAGAGTTAGGAGTCAGCTTGTGTCAGAAGGCGTGGCTAATTTACAGGGTCTCAACCTAAGAACTGTATATACCTACAAAGAAGCACCCAAGATCAACATATCTTAAAATATCATTCTTCAAACACAGCGGAAGGCGTTCTACCTCGTACTTGCTTGTCCAACCCTTCTCCCGTTTCTCTTAGGGCTCCATGGCTAGATGGTTAGCTTGCTGGCCTTTTGTCCAGCGGTCCTGGGTTCGATTCCCGGCTGGATCGGGGATTTGAAACTTCATTAGTTACTTCCGATGGCTCGGGAGCTGGGTGTGTGTACCGTATTCATCAACGCCACCTCCCAACCTATCTTAACCATTTGCATATCATTTTCAATCAACTTGTTTACCCCATTTCATCTCATCCGACCATATGTATTTAGGATACCTCTTCACTAAGCCTCACTTACCACCTCTTCTCTTAACCTCCTTCTCATCACTTCGTAACCTAATATATGCCTGCTTATTTTGTGAATACCAACCCACAGATTTCGGGGGCTCACCAATACTAATAATAATGATAATTTGCCACAAGTCCAGGAAAACTACATAAGAAGGATCAAACTTGGCATAATTCTGTGGCTTGGTTCTAAAAGGGCCAATGTCATTTTTTAAAATCGAAATTGAGATATTAACTGATACAAACGCGTTCTATCCTGGTTTGCAACATGTTAAAAGGGCCAATGTCTCTGTTAAGTACTAAACGAACAGTTAACGTTTAATTAAATAAGCCTTTGCCAATAATGTTAGATTACCAATAAAGATCAGAGACCTGGCAATTTTTAAAGAATACGATAGAAAAAATTAGCGTTTAATAAGGTGCCTTACACAAAGAAAGTATAAAGTTATTTAAAGTTAGTTGCTGAAAAAAATAGTTGGAAAACTATAAGCAAAACTTCAATTGTTCATAGCTCAAAAACAGGTTTTTTGACATTGGCCTTTTAGAACCAAGCCACAGAATTTGCAGTTTTGTTGCAGAAATGTAGTTTACTTCTCGGCGCAGTTTTAATGACGCCACTTAGGGCAGCATCGCAGTGATAAATACCAGATGGCCCTTGGAGGTTTCTTAACTCAGAGCTGGGGATTCCCCGTCACCCCCCACACCGCGCGCCTAAATCCAAAAGATGCATTCGTAATTACTTTGAAACGGACGATCAAATTTGAATGAACATAGTTCGGTAGATAGAGTGTGCAAAGAGCTACAAATTGAGTATCCATTTCACTTCGGAAGATGACTACTAATGGAGCGAATATGTAAATGAGGGAGGGGCGTACCGTTTCCCTAGCGAACGCCACTAGTTGGCTATTTAAATAGCTTCACCTCGCACATTTCGGTTTAGTCTATGGCACGGTTTGTGCAAGTAAATTCACAGTGCATATGAAGTGCATCGCAGACGCGTGTCTTCTATATGTGCATATCTATAGGCATTGTGTGATATCGGCAGTTCTACGCGTGGTTAGTACCCTTCTTGTGAAGGAATGAGCATGGAAGATATTCTAAACAGGCTAAGCGAATGAGCTTCAGTTATAGATCGGGACACGCTATTTGTGCTCGCCTACGTACAGCTGATACTGTGTTTAGAGAGAACAATGTACCATAGTGTTATAGTGATCTTGTATGAAGCTACCAGTCGTTATAGAAACACGTAGATAAACTTAATCGTACTAGCTAGCATGGGCGCCCGCAAGGAGGGGGGGGGGGCAAGAGGGGGCACTTCCCCCCCCCTGGAATTCTAAAGATGTTGATGTTCAATTGTTTAATGTCATACCAGATTATTTCATAAACTGAAATTACTGACAGTCATCTAGCATATGTTATAACTGGAAGTTTCTGTAAACAATTTAATGTTGCTGGCGTTATATTGGTTTTTATATTCAAGAAAATTGTTAATGTGCCCCACCCCCTGGAAAAGATCCTGCGGGCGCCCATGCTAGCTAGAGATGAAAATGAAGGAGTGAATTTTGTGAGTGGATACCTGAATTATCGGGAACGCCGTCAATGATGAATAGGGCTTAAATAGTGACCTATACAGACAATACTCGCTATTCGGGGTAGTCTATCTCCTGAGCATATGAGGAGACGCTTGCAATACCATGCGTATTTTGAAGTCAATAAACATTACCTTTAATCAATACGGTTATATAACGTGTTCACATGCATTTGAGTGCTCTTTGAACCAAACACCAGACGACGTACCCCGAGAACGCACCTAAGTTTTTACGATATTCCACAATTAAAGAAGACCTCACGGAAGTTCTCCGGTCTGGAGATCCATAAGAAGACAACGTTCCAGTTCATCATGAAGACAGCACGACTCCAGACGAACTCAGGACTCTCTACTAGCGATGGCAGTCATGAAGCAGTAAAATACCGATGGGAGTCTCTAGATGATGGCAGGTTATACACCAAAGGATAAGTTCAATCCACTAGTCTTAAGCATGAAAAAAAAAAAACTTAAGTTCGCCTTTATATGATTATTTAACGTGTATATAAATTTGCCAGCATGCATTTCGATTTCATGATATATCATAATCATATGTGCGTTCTGGACGGAGGTTCGGGAAGATATAAGAATTACACAGTAGAGGAGGCTGGATAATAATAATAATAATAATAATAATAATAATAATAATAATAATATAGGCCAGTGGAAAGATATGCCAATAGCACAAGGCGTCACTGAAGAAATTGAATTATATGGTTACGTGAATGATGTACGTTGAGGATAATTTGCCAGAGTAGGGTCGCGATACAAATTAATTAAGTTGCCCGCTTTGGAGGTGACGTGTGGTCGCGCAGCTGTTTTGCAGGGTGCTGTGCCAGTCCGCTCAGTGGGCTGAGGCATATGACCCTGTTGAGATGAATGAACGAAGGGAAATATAAGTTTCTTGCCTCCTCCGCTTGTATTTTTATTTTTTGCTGGCTTGGGCCTGAAGTATGAGATGTCTCGTCTCGTCCAGGAGTATGTCCTTCCACCTAATAACGCACAAGGCGTAAGTAATTTGTTGTTATCATCGATGGGCTGTGTATATTAATGAGTCAGTAGTATAGCGATCCCTTCCCAAGTAGGGTATTATATTAAATTCGTAGTTAGGGAATTTCAGCTAATACTTCGAGTCGGGGCGGCGTGGTTCGATACGCGATCGGCACCGAAGTTCTTGGGTCGATACCAGAAGACCTGTGTGGGGCCACAGACTCCGGAGAGCATTGAGTGTATTTATGCCTTTGTTTACAGGAGGTATGCTCCACCGTATTATGTGTCTTATTGTTTATGTCCTGTGTAATTGTTTGGAAATTGATTTCTGAAGTTACAAGCTCACCAGCGTTGTAATTTCCGCATTGTAAATATTAGTAATAGGTTTGTCACCCCGGAGAGATGTGTGTTCGGTAATATAGCAATTTGCAATTAGATATTATGGTAAGGGTAAGGGTTATTCTGCCCGAAGGCAGGTCCGAACCTCCGCAGAGGTGTTCCTGGGCCGGAGTTTACGTGCGGTAGGGTGGCCAGTTCCTTTCCGCTCCTCCATTCCCTTACCCCCCACCAACAGCGCGTGGCAACCCATCCAACTCCTGACCACGCCCAATGTTGCTTAACTTCGGAGATCTCACGGGACCCGGTGTTTCAACACGGCTACGGCCGTTGGCAGATATTATGGGAACCATTATTAATACAGTAGGTGAATGCGGGATTTTCATGATTAGGTATTTTGATGATTCATGTGGAACGTACTTATTAAATACTCTCAAAATACGAAGACCATTAGAAATGCTAATGATACAACAGTGGTTAACAATTAGACGTACTGTATTACATCTGCGCAATTTATGTCTCCTTTGCGGTAATGATTAATTGGAGGGCGATGGTATATTTGACAAAGGGGCAAACAGGGTCATTGGCCTTTGTAATAAAGCGTGAATATATAAATGATATCATTATCAAAATCAAAACGAAGGGTCCCTAATATTTATCAGTGATTCTGAAATAAATGCGATGTTGAGTGGTTTCGAATTGGGAATGTCAAAAATGCAAGTCAGGAATGAATAACGAATTCATAAAGACATTGGGTGGCATTACCCATGCGATAAGTTAAGGGTGGCATGTCTCAAAATTGCCACGCAGGAAACTTAATTGGCATTTCATGTATGTACAGGATGTTTATTAGATGGTCTCCTCCCAAACCCCATAGCACTACAACCTTTGAAGGGCCTTGGCCTACCAAGCGACCGCTGCTCAGCCCGAAGGCCTGCATATTGCGAGGTGTCGTGTGGTCAGCACGACGAATCCTCTCGGCCATTATTCTTGGCTTTCGAGACCGGGGCCGCTATCTCACCGTCAGATATCTCCTCAATTCTAATCACGTAAGCTGAGTGGACCTCAAACCAGCCCTCAGGTCCAGGTAAAAATCCCTGACCTGGCCGGGTAAGAGGCAGACACGCTACCACTACACCACGGGCCGGCAGACGGTTTCTCAGTGAATAAAATTGTGTTTCGAACTAGGTCCACTCTTATTCCTTATTAGATTAATGTATTCCTCTCACTATAGTGCCCTACTTTCAAGATGTTTATTTTACATGCCCACTTTATTTTCGTCGGAGAGGACCATGACTCATATTCTCTTGAGCGAAGTTGTTGCTCGGAATGAAAGGAGGGAGGATGGGACCTCGATGCCCGGGTTTGATTCTCCAATGTCCTTCATCCATAAGAGCTTCATCCATGACATATTTGTGAGGCATGATTTTTATACTTGGTACTCTTTCGATGCCCGGGCCAGGTACAATATCAGCACTGCGAAGAGGTTTTTAATGTAATCCAGGCTTTTGGTACGCAATCTAGTAATTAGAACTTTCAGATGGTAACATTATTTTCGACCAACGGGACTCGACACGGCTAACCACGCTGTCAGATGATCAGATCATATAGACTTCACGCCGTAACGATCATGCCACCAGGAGCGCTGTGATTGTACATGGAGACAATGTGTTTCCATACCCCAAAATGAAAAAAAAAACCATGATTCATTCATTTCAGTGAACGATAGTATTTCTCACTTAACACTTCATGTATGATGGTCATCACTGCGTTGTTCTTGTAACCCACATCTGGAACCAGTTTGTCTCTCTCAAAAGTTCTCGTTTTCCCAATATATCTGTGGAAAACAACAGAAGTCAGGATGTACGTAGCTCGACCTCATGGCGATAGACATAGCTCCGTACCTATGTCATAATGGTGAATATGAGACAATAACTTCGCTGATAGATACGTATTTTTCTTTTAACAGTACAAAAGTCGTGGTAGAGAGAGTATATAAGACATAACTATGTATAATTGCTACCAATTTCAGCTATTGGAACATTCTCGTTTTCTCAGTACCTCTGTGAACGACATACAGAATAGGGACTTTATATATATATATATATATATATATATATATATACAGTACTAGCAATTACCCGCGGCTTCGCTCGCGTGGATTTCGTAATTTCATCAACGTAATCGTTTTCGGCATTGTACTAAGACATTATCTGAAAATTCCTCAAGTATAAAAACTCACCCAAAAACAGAGTTTCATTTACCCCAGAAATTCTTTGTTAAACCATGTTTGTGGCATTACCTTTTGGGGCTAAGACGACCACACGACATAGGACTGTACATGTGAGAAACAGTTTTCTCTCAAGTCGAAAAAAGTAAATACATAAATAAATACATAAGTACATTCCAAATACATATTCCCTCATCTGTAACATCTTCAGTTTTTGAGATATACATAAGTATCTTCATGAAAAGAATTCAACCCTTGATCAGTCCGAAAACAAAAATACATGTTTCTTTATTTTCAAAGAAGATTCAAAATACCAATTTTCACGTCTGTAACATCTTCAGTTTTTAAGATATAACTTAAGTATCCTCATAAAAAATAATTCAACTATTTTTCACTTACTTTCACTCCCCGTTAAGTGACTTCTCCGAAAACAAAAAGGTACATGTTCCTGTACTTTTTAAAGGACTTTCCAAATACCAAGTTTCTTGCCTCTAACATGTTAAGTTTTTGACATATAATGTAGATATACCGGTACTCATTTTAAAAATTCATCCGCTTTTCCAATTCCTTTCAGCCCCTTAACTGGATTTTCCGAAAACAAAAAAATACGTGCACGTGTTTCATTATTTTTAAAGGAGATTCTATATACCAGTTTTCGGGTCTGTACGTCTGTAACACCTTCATTTTTTTTAGATAAATGTATATTCATAAAAATAATTTTCTTCTTCACTTCTTTCCACCCACCTCCCGCCTTAAATGGACTTTCCAAAACAAAAAGTACGTGTTTCTTTATTTTGAAAATAAATTCAAAATATCAACTTTCACGTCTGTATCACCATCAGTTTTTAAGATAAAGTATCCTCTTAAACATATTTCAACTCCTTATTTACTTATTTTCAACCCTACACCCCTTACGTCGATTTTCCAAAAAAAAAAAAAAAAAAAAAACTAATGCGTGTTTCTTTATTTTTAAAGGAGATTCCAAATACTAATTTTCACGTCTGTAACATCTTCATTTTTGTGATATAAGTATCCTCATAAACGTAATTCAATTCCTTTTTCACCCTCCCACTTCCTACCCGTTAAGCCGATTCCCCCCTCCCCAAAGGTGCGTGTTAATTAATTTTTAAAGGAGATTTCAAATACCAATTTTCACGTCTTTAACATCTTTAGTTTTTGAGATATAAGTATCCTAACACAAAGAATTAACTCATTTTTCAATTCATTCAGCCCCCTCAAGTGGTTTTTCCGAAGACAAAAGAACACGTGTTTCTTTACTTTGAAAGAAGATTCCAAATACAAATGTCCATGCCTCTAACATCTTCAGTTTTTGAGATATAAGTATCCTCATAAAAGTAATTCAAATCCTTTTTCACCCCAGCCCCTTAAGTTAATTCCCCCCTCCAAAAATTGCGTGTTTCTTTATTTTTAAAGGAGATTCCAAATACAAATTTTCACGTGTGTAACATCTTTAGTGTTTGAGATATAAGTATCCTCATACAAAGAATTCAACTCATTTTTCAATTAATCCCCCCCCCCCTTAAGTGGATTTTCCAAAGACAAAAGATTACGTGTTTCTTTACTCTGAAAAAATTCCAAATACGAATTTTCATGTCTGTAACATCTTCAGTTTTTGAGATATATGTATCCTCGTAAAAGGTATTCAAATCCGTTTTCATCCCCCATACCAAGTTGATTCCCCCCACCAAATGCGTGTTTCTTTATTTTTAAAGGAGATTCTAAATTCCTGTTTTCAGATTTGTAACATCTTCAGATTTTTGGTATATATTCATACAAATAATTCACTAATTCTTCAATTCTTTCACCCCCCCCCCCTTCCCATGTTAAGGATTTTTCCGAAAACAAAATAATGCCTGTTTCCTTATTTTAAAAGATAACTCCAAATACCAATTTTAACGTCTGTAACATGTTAAGTTTTTGAGATATACTGTAGATATGCTAATTTTTAAAATTCACCCCCTTTCTCAATTCCCCTTAAGTGGATTTTCCGAAAAAAAAATTATGTTCCTTTACTTTTACAGTAAATTCCAAATACCAGTTTTCAACTCTGTAATATGTTACCTGTCTAAGATAATTTTCAGATATATTTTTAAAAAATTCACCCCGTTTGTCACTCCTGTTCACACCCTATTCAACAGATTATCCAAAAACAGAACTTCTGCGGGACTAAATTCCGGCACCTCGGCGTCTCCGAAAACCGTAAAAGAGTAATTAGAGGGACGTAAAAAAACATTATTATTATACACTGACTGACAGAGCAAATGCAACACCAAGGAGTGGTCAGAACTTTATGCCAATTGCAGGGTAGACTGACGTCACTGAGGTATGCTCATGATGTGAAATGCGCCGCTGTGCTGCGCACGTAGCGAACGATAAATGGGACACGGCGTTGGCGAATGGCCCACTTCGTACCGTGATTTCTCAGCCGACAGTCATTGTAGAACGTGTTGTCGTGTGCCACAGGACACGTGTATAGCTAAGAATGCCAGGCCGCCGTCAACGGAGGCATTTCCAGCAGACAGACGACTTTACGAGGGGTATGGTGATCGGGCTGAGAAGGGCAGGTTGGTCGCTTCGTCAAATCGCAGCCGATACCCATAGGGATGTGTCCACGGTGCAGCGCCTGTGGCGAAGATGGTTGGCGCAGGGACATGTGGCACGTGCGAGGGGTCCAGGCGCAGCCCGAGTGACGTCAGCACGCGAGGATCGGCGCATCCGCCGCCAAGCGGTGGCAGCCCCGCACGCCACGTCAACCGCCATTCTTCAGCATGTGCAAGACACCCTGGCTGTTCCAATATCGACCAGAACAATTTCCCGTCGATTGGTTTAAGGAGGCTTGCACTCCCGGCGTCCGCTCAGAAGACTACCATTGACTCCACAGCATAGACGTGCACGCCTGGCATGGTGCCGGGCTAGAGCGACGTGGATGAGGGAATGGCGGAACGTCGTGTTCTCCGATGAGTCACGCTTCTGTTCTGTCAGTGATAGTCACCGCAGACGAGTGTGGCGTCGGCGTGGAGAAAGGTCAAATCCGGCAGTAACTGTGGAGCGCCCTACCGCTAGACAACGCGGCATCATGGTTTGGGGCGCTATTGCGTATGATTCCACGTCACCTCTAGTGCGTATTCAAGGCACGTTAAATGCCCACCGCTACGTGCAGCATGTGCTGCAGCCGGTGGCACTCCCGTACCTTCAGGGGCTGCCCAATGCTCTGTTTCAGCAGGATAATGCCCGCCCACACACTGCTCGCATCTCCCAACAGGCTCTACGAGGTGTACAGATGCTTCCGTGGCCAGCGTACTCTCCGGATCTCTCACCAATCGAACACGTGTGGGATCTCATTGGACGCCGTTTGCAAACTCTGCCCCAGCCTCGTACGGACGACCAACTGTGGCAAATGGTTGACAGAGAATGGAGAACCATCCCTCAGGACACCATCCGCACTGTTATTGACTCTGTACCTCGACGTGTTTCTGCGTGCATCGCCGCTCGCGGTGGTCCTACATCCTACTGAGTCGATGCCGTGCGCATTGTGTAACCTGCATATCGGTTTGAAATAAACATCAATTATTCGTCCGTGCCGTCTCTGTTTTTTCCCCAACTTTCATCCCTTTCGAACCACTCCTTCTTGGTGTTGCATTTGCTCTGTCAGTCAGTGTATGATATTTTGATTCGGTGGGGGCTAAATATGAAACATTTTAACTTCTTGGAATTTTTCCTTGAGATATAGAATAATAGCTATCATATTGCCGAATTTCAAGTTCCTACCTCATCTGAAAGGGTCTAACAAGAAATTTTAGTCCGATATTTAATGGGTCGGAAGGGGGGCTAAATATGAAAAATGTCAACTTTTTGGAAATTGACCTTGGGTTGCAGTCTAATATCTATCAGATTTCCGAATTTCAAGTTCCTAGCTCATCTGGAAGGGTCTAAACGGAAATTTGAGTCCGATATTTTGATTCGGTGGGGGCTAAATATGAATAATTTGATCCATAAAGAATTTTCCCTTGGGTTACAGTCGAATAGCTATCAGATTGCCAAATTCCAAGTTTCTACCTCATCTGGAAGGGTCTAACACGAAATTTCAGTCCGATATTTGATGGGTTGGAAGGGGGGATTAATATGAAAAATTTCAACTTTTTGGAAATTTTTCTTGGATTGCAGCCTAATAGCTAACAGATTTCCGAATGTCAAGTTCCTACCTCATCTGGAAGGGTCTAACCCGAAATTTGCGTCCGATATTTTGATTCGGTGGGGGGGGGGCTCAATATGAATAATTTGAACTTTAAGGAATTTTCCCTTGGGTTACAGCCTAATAGCTATCAAATTGTAAAATTTCAAGTTCCTGGCTCATCTGGAACGGTCTAACACGAAATTTCAGTCCGATATTTGATTGGTCGGAAGGGGGGCTAAATATGAAAATTTTCCTTGGGTTGCAGCCTAATAGCTATCAGATTTCCGAATTTCAAATTCCTAGCTCATCTGGAAGGGTGTAACCCGAAATTTGAGTCCGATATTTTGATTCGGTGGGGGGCTTAATATGAAATACTTGACTTTTTTGGAATTATTCCTTGGGTTACAGCCTAATAGGTATTAGATTGCCAGCTGGAAGCGTCTAACACGAAATTTGGGTCCGATAATTTGACTGAGCGGTGGAGGGGGCTAAATATGAAAAATTTGAATATACCGAAAATTTCCCTTGGGTTACAGCCTAATAGGTATCAGCATGCCGGCTGGAAGAGTCTAAGATAAATTTTGAGTCCGATTATTTGATTGATCTGAAGGGTGTAACACGAAATTTGGGTCCGATATTTTGACTCGGT
This sequence comes from Anabrus simplex, assembly GCF_040414725.1. Taxonomy (NCBI): domain Eukaryota; kingdom Metazoa; phylum Arthropoda; class Insecta; order Orthoptera; family Tettigoniidae; genus Anabrus; species Anabrus simplex. Next base: position 1,478,445,612 of record NC_090265.1, on the reverse strand, counting down.
TGGGGGCTAAATATAAAAAATTTGAACTTTTTGGAATTTTGCCTTGGGTTACAGCCTAATAGCTATCAGAATGCTGAATTTCAAGTTCCTAGCTCATCTGGAAGGAGCGAACACGAAATTTCAGACCGATATTTTGATTGGACGGAAGGGGGGATAAATATGAAAAATTTCAACTTTTTTGAATTTTTCCTTGGGTTGGAGCGTAATAGCTATTAGACTGCCGAATTTCAAGTTCCTAGCTCACTTGAAAGTGGGCAAACATTAATGTCAGTGAGTGAGTGAGTCAGTTAGTCAGTCAGTTAGCCTTGTGGCTTTATATATATAAGATAGAATGTTAAATGCCTCCTTTGCGTTGTAAGGGGGTTATCAAAAGGAAGCCGAGTGTAGTCAAGAATTGTACCTACTTCCACGATTCGTCCATACGAACAAGTACCAGTTTAAGTCCCTCGAACTTTCTCGTTTGATATATAATGCAGGCTATTTCAGATATGAAACTAAACACCTTAATACACTTCACCTGGGTACCGATGGACAGATTTACAACTGCGTGTTGACACACAAGAAAGACAATTATGCCCTATTTTACCTCTTACTATAGTTTCCTCTTTTCGTAAAAGATTAAAAATTAACATTAACGTTTTAAATTTCTAAAATAAAATTGTCATGTAAGTAGTAAGTAAATCTATGATATTACCCGACAGATGATCTCCCGATGATTTTCTCCTACTGATATTATGTCCGGCTACTTGGTTGAGCGATCAGCGTGTCGGATTTCGGTCCTTGGAGTCCCGGGTTCGAATTTCGGCTAGGTCGAGTGATTTTAATTGTAAACGGTTGTTTCCCTTGTGCTGTCCCAAACACTCCTGCAAATCGTACACCATACACAACACTATCCTCCACCACACTACAGTAACACATAGTTTCCTATACACAGCATCCGCCGCCCTCCCTCGCAAGAGGGTCAGCCTTACAAGGTTTGTATCCAAGCTAGCAAAAACTACATGAAATAATAATAATAATAATAATATTAATAATAATAATAATAATAATAATAATAATAATAATGTCCGCCTCTGTGGTGTAGTGGTTAGTGTGATTAGCTGGCACCCCCGGAGGCCCGGGTTCGATTCCCGGCTCTGCCACGAAATTTGAAAAGTGGTACGAGGGCTGGAACGGCGTCCACTCAGCCTCGGGAGGTCAACTAAGTAGAGGTGGGTTCGATTCCCACCTCAGCCATCCTGGAAGTGGTTTTCCGTGGTTTCCCACTTCTCCTCCAGGTGAATGCCGGGATGGTACCTAACTTAAGGCCACGGCCGCTCCCTCCCCTCTTCCTTGTCTATCCCTTACAATTTCCCATCCCCCGCAAGGTCCCTGTTCAGCATAGCAGGTGAGGCCGCCTGGACGAGGTACTGGTCATCCTCCCCAGTTGTATCCCCCGACCCAGAGCCTGAAGCTCCAGGACACTGCCCTGAGTCCGAGGGAAAAACCAACCCTGGAGGGTAAGCAGATTAAGAAAGAAATAATAATAATAATAATAATAATAATAATAATAATAATAATAATAATAATAATAATAATAATAATAATAATAATAATAATAATAATAATAATATTTCCTTTCTGTAAATTATAGAGGTTGAAGTACTGCACTATGGACGAGGGGAGGGATATTGACGTTATGACTTTGTTTATAGTATAGCATTTTCGGATGTACGTTGTTTTTGAATGGACCAGGGTCATTATAGGAACGAAGAGTTAGTCGATATACTGTTATTGTATCGGGAAAGTCGAAGAAATGGATTTCCACATGCGCTGCATAATAAATGCAACATTATCTGATAACGGGGATGATCTTGTATGAGAATTAGGGCAGCAAGTGAAAGTTACACCGTTCAAGCTATTGAGTGTGCTAGAAAGATTTATGAGGTGTTTGTGCGGAAAGGAAGGTGGGAATTTTAAACATATTTTAAAGAGAAAATGGTACTGTACAATAACGAAATTGCACCGTTTTCTTATTTCCATTACGCGAGGGTTCCTCCTTTAGAGTAGATTGGCCCGCAGCACAGATAAAGCAGAGAAGTTGCCGGTATAATGGGTGTTTGGATTGAAATTATCTACTTCTCCGAAAACCTGTTACCTGAAGGCAATCCATCTTACTGAGGTGTGTTATTCTGAAGCATGTTGTACTGCCGTCCTAAGATTATATATTAATTTTACGTTTTTGGTACCATAATAATGTTTAGCGTTCACTCTACCTATTTCCCAAACAAAGTAGCCATGAAAGTGATCAAGAACGATAATGAATGATGCCTATCTCATATCCTAAGCGAATTAGCAGTATCATGTCTTCCTTCAAAATTTACCAGTAACTCTAAGATCCGAATCACAGTTTTGGTGAAATAAGGATAAACTTATCAGCAATGCTATGCTGAACAGGGGCCTTGCGGAGGATGGGAAGATTGGAAGGGATAGACAAGGAAGAGGGAAGGAAGCGGCCATGGCCTCTAGGTAGGTACCATCCCGGAATTCGCCTGGAGGAGAAGTGGGAAACCACGGAAAACCACTTCCAGGATGGCTTGAGGCGGTATACTGACTCAGAGTCTGAAGCTCCAGGACTATGCTCTTGAGGCGGTAGAGGTGGAATCCCTCGCTGAGTCCGAGGGAAAACCCGACCCTGGAGGGTAAACAGGTTACGAACGAACGAACGGTTATTATTATTATTATTATTATTATTATTATTATTATTATTATTATTATTATTATTATTATTATTAACGCATATTTTCACACTGTTCAGACCGAAATTTTTTTAAAATCTAAAACAGATACTAAGCAAATGATGATCTGGCATGATAATTGTTCGGTCCAAAACAGGAATTGGAGTCTTTTTCACCCGTATCAAAAACTCAGATGAAATAGTTGCTACTCAAATTATTGTTAAATATTTTCAGCCAAGTCATACATTTATAGCAGCCGATTCTTTTCATCACAGTGTTATTGTCAATGCAAAGAACGGCCAACAAATAGTATGATTTTTCTAATTTTGTTGAAGTTGTGAAAAGTGCGTCACTTCAGAATGAGGTTCTTGCAATGGATATTTGTTTTTTATAGCCGCATCACGCCTAGGTCACATTACACGACTTTATTGTGGTGGAGTTCAATACGGGAAACTCAAACTGTGAAAACACAAGTGGATTCAACTTTGCGTAACATACAGAAGTGAACCTCTTGACCTCAAAATAACAAAATCGCATATCCCACCAGGGCATAGAACAAAAGAAATTAAAAAGAGTATCAGGTGAATAGAAGCAAAATCTTGAAAACCTTGGTGAATTTATTCGGTAAAACAGACTCCAGTATTAGGGGAAAATTCCAGTTTCAGAAGAAAACAAAAACAAAACCCTGATATTTCATAAGTTTGAACAGCTACTATTCGAAATTTTTAATAATAAAAGGTAAACTTGATTATATCTCGTACCACTTTTCAAATTTCGTGGCAGAGCCGGAAATCGAACCCGGACCTCTGGGGGTGGCAACTAATCACGCTAACCACCCCCGGAGGCCCGGGTTCGATTCCCGGCTCTGCCACGAAATTTTAAAAAGTGGTATGAGGGCTGGAACGGGGTCCACTCAGCCTCGGGAGGTCAACTGAGTAGAGGTGGGTTCAATTCCCACCTCAGCCATCCTGGAAGTGGTTTTCCGTGGTTTCCCACTTCTCCTCCAGGCGAATGCCGGGATGGTACCTAACATAATGCCACGGCCGCTTCCTTCTCTCTTCCTTGCCTATCCCTTTCAATCTTCCCATTCCTCCACAAGGCCCCTGTTCAGCATAGCAGGTGAGGCCGCCTGGGCGAGGTACTGGTCATTCTCCCCAGTTGTATCCCCGACCGAGAGTCCGAAGCTCCAGGACACTGCCCTTGAGGCGGTAGAGGTGGGATCCTTCGCTGTATCCGAGGGAAAAGCCGACCCTGGAGGGTAAACAGATGATAATGATGATGATGATGATAATAATAAGAATAAGAATAAGAATAATCTGAAACCCGTCAGGACAAGACGGACCTGAGGCGGTATACTGACCCAGAGTCTGAAGCTCCAGGACTATGCTCTTGAGGCGGTAGAAGTGGGATCCCTCGCTGAGTCCGAGGGAAAAACCGACTCTGGAGGGTAAACAGATTACGAACGAACGATTATTATTATTATTATTATTATTATTATTATTATTATTATTATTATTATTATTGTTCGCCTCTGTGGTGTAGTGGTTAGCGTGATTAGCTGCCACCCCCGGAGGCCCGGGTTCGATTCCCGGCTCTGCCACGAAATTTGAAAAGTGGTACGAGGGCTGGAACGGGGTCCACTCAGCCTCGGGAGATCAACTGAGTAGAGGTGGGTTCGATTCCCACCTCAGCCATCCTGGAAATGTTTTTCCGTGGTTTCCCCACTTCTCCTTCAGGCGAATGCCGGGATGGTACCTAACGTAAGGCCACGGCCGCTTCCTTCCCTCTTCCTTGCCTATCCCTTGCAATCTTCCCATCCCTCCACAAGGCCCCTGTTCAGCATAGCAGGTGAGGCCGCCTGGGCGAGGTACTGGTCATACTCCCCAGTTGTATCCCCCGACCAAGAGTCTGAAGCTCCACGACACTGCCTTGAGGCGGTAGAGGTGGGATCCCTCGCTAAGTCCGAGGGAAAAACCGAACCTGGAGGGTAAACAGATTATTATTATTATTATTATTATTATTATTATTATTATTATTATTGTTATTATTATTATTATTATTATTAACGCATATTTTCACACTGTTCAGACCGATCACTTATTCAAATTAATTTGGAAAATGTCGGGTTAAGCTACTGAAATTATTACAATTATACTACTATACCGTCAGCGCCGACAGGAAAGCAAATGTAGAAAACCATTCTATATTCACAAGGGAGCATTCCCTACTCGTCACCACCGATTTCGCTCAAATTTATAGAACATTCAGGGCTTGGCTAGAAATGAAAGTAGCCGAAGTGGAAACTCCAGATGGCAAAGCGTATAGAAAATAAAAATAAAAATAAAAATGTTGACGCGGCTCTCGCATCGTATAAGCCACTTACGTTAGCGTCCACACCGAGCAGTTGTTGGCGTACCGGTAAGAGCTTGGACTAGTAATTCAATGGTTGTGGGTTCGACTTCTCGTGTGGAGAATACTTTTCTCAATTTGTACATTATTCATTTAGTTTATTTCATTCATTTATATGCAACGTCATTTTTTAATGAGCACACAATTGTAGAAAATTTGGAGTTTCCAACTTTCCCGATGTGTTCAAACAGAAATTCTTTTTTCTCCTTTAGTGTCTATCTCCCCTCCTTGGTGAATGTGCCATAAACGTGAATAGTCGTTTCGCTGTAAGATTCGCTTTCACCTGACAAGTGAAGGTTGTTCGTGGCGGCTGTACACAAACAATAGAGTCTTGGCATAGGTAGAAAAAAGTCTGACAATGAAATCCCAATGTTTTACCCTTTCTATGCTTGTTGCGTATAAATAAATAAATGAAATGAATTATTCACCACTTTGCGTAACTGGAAAACGAATAATATAAAAGTTGACAGAAAAAAAACAGTCTCCACACGTGGAGTCGAACCCACGACCATCGAATTACCCGGCCGAGCTCTTACCGTTACGCCAACTGCTTGGCGTGCGCACTAACGTAAGTGGCGTATACGGTGCGAGAGCCGCGTCAACAATTTTATTTTTATTTTCTATACGCTTGGCCATCTGTAGTTCCCACTTCGGGTACTTTCATTTCTAGCCAAGCCCTGCATGTTCTATAAATTTGGGCGAAAACGGTGGTGACGAGTAAGGAATGCCCCCTTGTCAGTGGGCAATAGCAAAGGCGTAATGAGTTTAGCCGTGCAAACCGTGCTAAACAGTTGCCGAATTCAAAGGCGTAACGAGTTAAGATTGCGATTCGTCGTGAATATCCTTCTAGTGACCTAGTCGTTCTGAACTCACTCAGAGTTCATCCTGTGACACGCTACGAGACGGTTTACTCCTGATCGCCTCAGGAGTTTACTAAACATAGACATTTTAGTGAAGTGGTGATATGTGTGGATTTCTTCTTAACTTTGCCCTAGTGTGTTTATTTCACCAAAGTGTGACAACTCACGTAAAACAATCTGTGAATATTGATGACAAGAATTATACGGAAAAACACCTTGAAATTTATCTTTGAGGGAGGAAACAGGCCGACAGCGTGGGAAGTTCACAACTGGATATAGACTATCTCGAAGCTGTCGAAAGACCAGATGTAGATGATCCAACTAGATAACCTATAAACTGTCCAGCTCCATGGATAAACGGTCAGAGTGCTGGCCTTTGGTCACTGGGGTCCTGAGTTCGATTCCTGGCAGGGTCGGGAATTTTAACCATCATTGGTTAATTTCACTGGCACAGGGGTGTGTGTATGTGTCGACTTTATCATCATTTCATCCTCATCACGACGCGCATGTCGCCTACGGGGGACAAATCAAAAGACCTGCACCTGGCGAGCCGAAAATGTCCTCGGACACTCGTTCGTTCGTAATCAGTTTACCCTCCAGGGTCGATTTTTCCCTCGGACTCAGCGAGAGATCCCACCTCTACCGCCTCAAGGGCAGTGTCCTGGAGATTCAGACTTTGGGTCCGGGATACAACTGAGGAGAATGACCAGTACCTCGCCCAGGCAGCCTCACCTGCTATGCTGAACAGGGGCCTTGTGGAGGGATGGGAAGATTGGATGGGACAGTCAAGGAAGAGGGAAGGAAGCGGCCGTGGCCTTACGTCAGGTACCATCCCGGCATTTGCCTGGAGGAGAAGTGGGAAACCACGGAAAAACACTTCCAGGATGGCTGAGGTGGGAATCGAACCCACCTCTACTCAGTTGACCTCCCGAGGCTGAGTGGACCCGTTCCAGCCCTCGTACCACTTTTCAAATTTCGTGGCAGAGACGGGAATCGAACCCGGGCCTCCGGGGGTGGCAGCTAATCACGCTCACCACTACACCACAGAGGCGGACGACCCTCGGACACTCCCGGCACTAAAAGCCATACGACACTTCATCTCATTTAACCTCGAAACTGCAGCTTATATAAAGGTAATATCATCTATACTTTTTGAAAGACTGATTGCCAAATACCAGGGCTTTCACAGGATTACGTTTAACTGATGGTCGGGTGGGAGAGGTAGACATTAGTGCAGCAAATACAGTACTGAAAACAGTGCGACTGCTAAATTTACACCCAGAAATGCCAACTGATTCAATCCAGTCTTAAATAAATATGAGAAGGTTATTGAACTTGGGCAAGAGGTCTCCTCAATAGACATGTAGAGCTAACAATGGCATTCGCGCACTTCAAATGGAAATCAAAGAGACGATACCTTCCTTTACTTTAACAGAAGGCTTCCGTGCGCAGATAATTTATGACGGACAAACTAAGACTTGCTTAGCATGTAATTCCTCGAACCACTTGCGTCCGTACTGTCCTATGGTCTGATTGTTACCCAGTCCGATTATGATGGGGCAGCCGGAAGTAACACAGATTGCAGCTGTAAACTAGCTTCTTTTTTTTTTCAAATAATTATTTTATTTTTTAGAGCAAAGTAAAGGATACATAATTAATTACAGTGCTGCGTAAATTAGACATACTGTTACAGGTAAACATCAAATACAAAATCAACAAAAAAACACCAAACAAATCTTGAGACCATTAAGATATCTTGTTTAAAAAAAATATAATTAACACGCGTGATCAATCACTTTAATGAGGAACGGGAAGGCGATCCACTTTCGTCGGTGACCGATACACTATATAATTACATCGTTAATTTAGATTATTAAATAGAGAAGCAAATAAATGCAAACAGAAACAAAGTATTATTTACACAATCTGTTTCATCACAAGTTAAGAACAGAAAGTTCATTGAATTTCTCCTGACCTCCAGAAGCACTATACACTTTCAGTTTTTGTCTCGCTGTCTTGAGAAACTGCCTAAAACCTTGTACAGAGCATTTCTCGTTGATCTGCGCATAATGAAGAAAGCCCATTGCTAGCCATACTAGGGCAAACTTGTTGTTCCCGTTGGGTATGTCCAAAGCTAAGAAGATACGATATATATCGTTAGGGTTATTGGAAGATGTTAACTGCTGCACCAGAGTCAGTGTCCATCGCCAAACGTCCATCATACCATCACATCGAGTTAGTCTGTGGAGTTGTGTGTCAATAGTTGGAATCTCACATTTGTGGCACAAGGGTGACTGGACCAAGTTGTGGCGAATTTTTTTCTGCTCGGTTGGTATGGCATCTTGGATGGCTATGTATGCTGAACTTTTCCAGTCTGTTGGGATCTCTTGTGTTGTGAACTGCTTTCAGATATTTTTCCAATTTCTGTTGGGGGATTTTTCCATGATCTGTGGGGTAACAAGTTGACGGTTTAAAAGACGACGGTAGATGATTTGCGTGGGTGGAATGCACTGTTGATTCACATGAGGATAGAAAGATTCAATAGTATGCAGTACTCGTTTAAAGCTTCCAGTTCGAGGTGATGTCCAAAAATGCATATCATTAATATCCCCGAGTCCGTTCTTTGCCAGTAGAATTGACCTCAGAAGCAGAGCCTGGCATTTAGCGGAGACGGCGATGAGACCTAGGCCCCCTTGATCAACTGGCCTTCTGAGTTGATTTCTTGATATGCGATATATGTATCCTCTCCATAGATAGTAACTAATTCCAAGTTCTACTCTTTGTGCATGTTTCTCTGAAATGGGGAAGACCTGAGCCGCGTACCATATCTTGGACAGAGCGAATGAGTTAATGTGCCATACTTTCTGTATTAGATTAAGATTTCTGCTGAGATCCTTCGTCATTGTGTTCCGGACAGTGTTGATGACTGCATTCCAATTCTTTTCGACTGTCTCCTGAAATTTGCCTGTAAATTTCAAACCGAGAATTGTTATTTCTTCTTTGACAGGGATTCCAGCAATTGTGATGTGGTTTGGCCAGGTACCGAGAGGTAACAAGACAGATTTCTGATATTTCACTTTCGCGTTGGCGGCTCTTTCGTACACAGATATTATTCCAATCAGCTGATCCGCTTGGGCTCGGTTCCGTAATAAAAGTGTTACGTCGTCAGCATACGCTCGGACGGTAAACATCTTGTGCGGATTTGGTACATCCTTTAGGAGGTGATGGACAGCTTGAATGAAGGGTTCTATACTTAAGGCGAAGAGGATCATAGATAGAGGACATCCTTGTCGCACTGAATTTCGTATTGGAATAGGTTTGGAGAAATGACCATTGAGGAGAATTCTGGAATGAGCATGAGTGTATAGAGATCTAATGATACTACATGTTGACTGTGGAATACCAAACTTATCGAGAATCGTAAACAAATAACCATGGTGAACTCGGTCAAAAGCCTTTTCAAAGTCAAGATTAAGTATTGCTGCGTCATTGTGAGGGTAGTGTTCACATAATAATATAGCATCTCTAATTGCTTGGAGATTAAAAGTGATTTTCTTGTTCGGAATGCCACACGTCTGCCCTAGCTGAATGATGGTTGCCAGAAACGGCCGTAACCTGTTGGCCAGAATTTTCATAAATAATTTGTAGTCTGCATTTAGTAAGGTTATAGGACGATAGTCTGATAAAGTTCGGGGCATTGACACTTTTGGAATAAGAATGATTATGCCTTCGCTGAATCCAGTTGATTCTTCGGAGTTGTTTAATAGAATGTTCATCAATTCTACGAGCGTATGTTTAATGACTGGCCAGTACTTTTTGTAGAAGGTGAAGCTGAGACCGTCTGGGCCAGGAGCTGATCTGTCACTTGCAGTGCGCAGGGCCTTTAGAACTTCCTCCTCGGTGATCTCACGGGTCAGCTGCTGTTTTCCTTCCTCAGGCAAACGTTGATCTAAGTAGGATAGTATTTTGTTTTGGTCGGGTATCGATATCTCACTTTCACTACATGTTCTCTGGTAGAATTTTTCGGCTTCAGTAATGCAGTCTCTTGTAGTGGTAAGACTCCTATTGTCATCCGTAATTAACGAGTGAATGTATTTATTTTTCGCTTTATTCTTTTCGGAGGCAAGGTGGAACAACTGTGCTTTCTCTTCGTGTATGACTGATGTTGCACGGGAGCGAATGATTGCTCCTCGGAGAATAGTTTCCTGTATTGAGTTGATTCGGCGTTTAACAGCGGTCAAATGATTGGATACGTCATTTCCGGCTTGCTGACGGGTGACAAGATCGTGAAGAATCACGTAATAAGAATGCAGCGTACGGCGTCTGTTGATGGCCTTTTCTACTCTCTTTCGTTTGAAAAAGCTCTGAATAGCTGGCTTAAACTTGTATAGCCAAGATTTGATCGAAAGTTGTCCACCTCTTCGCACTCGAGTTTCCAGATCATTCCACAGGAGTGAAAATTCATTTTGTATATCGTCGTCAGACAGTAAGGAGCTGTTTATTTTCCAGTAACTCCTTCCCATCTGTGCCGCCGGTCTATGCCCCGCAGTCTTCATCACTACTGCATGATGATCGCTGAATGGTGCAACATTAACAGTTACAGCTCGGATATTATTCTCTGATTCTTTATTTACATAGAAGCGGTCGATACGTGAAGCAGCCGTACCTCGGAAGAAAGTATATTCGACTCTGTTACCATGAAGAACTTCCCACACATCACAAAGCCGAAGTTCGCGATATACTCTCCCTAATGCCAGGGAGGGATGGAATTCACCTGTCTGATCTTTTGCATTTAATACACAGTTGAAATCACCTCCGAGAATGATGTTATCATAATTGTGACGCAGAAAATAAGGCAGTTCCTTCTGAATGAAATCTTCCCGTTCTTGGCGTCTGTGTGTTCCTGAGTGTAGATATATATTAATCATCAGTGTATTATCTTCGGTAAGTATGCATGAAATTCTTCCACTCGGGTGACATTCACTGAGTTTGATATTTATCCCAGCTCTATAGACGATGGCAGTTCCTCTTAAATTTTCTCCGGCATTGATTATATAACTGTACTGAGATCCAAGGAAAGCTAAGTTCGTGACGTTAACCTCTTGCAAGAAAACTACGTTTAAATCATAATCTTTAATAAATTCTTTTAGCAAGACCTGCTTGCTCTGACTTCGGAGGCAGTTCACATTCAGAGTACCGTAGCAGCTAACTACTGACGTCACAGCTAAGATTACCAAGAAAAAAACATTAGCAGCTTCCATACTCGTTTGGCGTTACCCAACAGTACGTAAATATTCGTCAGATTAGGTTTGTGAAAGACATTTACTTAATTTTATTACTTTCTTCCTATCATTCCCCTCAACCGATCTTTTTAATCTTGGATCCCTGTGACTAACTGCTTGGTTGGATTTTGAATTGGTGGTTTCCGTTTCCATTAAACTACCTTCGTCACCGCCTACTTTGTTTGTGCACTGTGCGGAATGCGTCTGCACAGACTGTGTGGTGGTGTCATTTTTTAAGCCATTCATGTCACTGGTAGGTGTCGGGAACGGTTCGCTGACAGGTTCACAAAGTTGTGTCTGGTGCTGTGAGGGTGGTTCTGATAGTACTGATACATCATTTAACTGGGTATTATTTTGGTAGGTTGATAAGCTGAGCGACTGTTCTACTGGGGAATTTCTATCGCAAACAGGTTCTGTTGTCTCCTCAAGGTGGTTGTGTGCTGGCTGCACTACTTGTGTCTCTTCCTCTTCTGTGGTTATTTCTGCCTGTTGTGCGGACGGTGTGTTTACATGTGAGTCCGGTGTATCAGCTGATCGTGTGTCCACCTCTGGAAAATCTGGGGTGAGTTGTGTTGTTGTGAGAGGTATACGTTGCGTCGGTAGCTTCCCCAAGGCTGAAGTCAAGGTCGCCCAGGTTGGCTTGTCGGGTGTAGCAGGTGTTTGAACTGGTAAACGGCGCGTTGGGCATTCACTACAGTAATGACCTATCTTACTGAAGCTGGCACAGGTTGGTGGTTGGTTATAATAACTTACTAAAGCCTTATTTCCTGCTATGTCTACGTAGGAAGGGATATGTTTTTTAAGCATGATGCGTACTGCACGTATGCCATTGTGCACCTTATATCGAAAATTGGAACTCCACGTTTCATCACTTACTGAAAGTACAGTCCCGTACTGACGCAAAACGTCTGAAATGTGTCCATGAGATGTTTCGGTGGGGAGGTTAAAAACTCTCACAAGTTTAATCCCTAGGCCGGCCGAATCAACAGTTATTTTACTACGATAGCCATTGCTATGAACAAAATATTGCTCACCTGCATAGTGCTTGAGAAGATGATCAACTGCCTCTTGCCTCCTGCACTTAATGAAGACTTGTCGGGAAATTCCGTTGAGCTGTAATGTTTCGATGTCGGCTTCATCAAGTTTCAAATTTTCAAAAATCCACTCGTGGATTTCGTAGGGGGCTGGTCTTGGTATATCTCGTTCTGTGAAAGTGATGACGATTGTATTTTTCCTTTCAACTATCATCGTTCCGTAATGTCGTTAGTTCCCTAAGCGTATAATACGCAAAACACTGAAACCAAACGGGCTTTCCCCACTTCACTGTACGACTCCACACTTGTACACACTTGCTCGAGATACGTGTTGCTCGTGATAAGGCTAAAGCTGAACTACTGCTTCGCAGCGTGACACACTGGTACAGTAGAACCTGACGGTTCACTTGCCCAGGCGAGTAAGGCCGAAGAGATTGGTAAAAAAAACGCTTGGCCACAGGACATGGAATTAGAGCCTGTTCCTAATATCAACAGCGATGATTTCCCGTTAATCTCCTAGACAAAATCCAAATACGGGAATACAGAGTCTGATTCGCACATTCTCGAACCACAACTAGCTGAAAGGGACGAAATCATCCAGGAATTTCCACAGACAACACAGCAGTCTACTGCAGGGTTATTGGGCGTTAACGAAGGGATAATCCGTCTCAATTAACAAGTCACTTACTCTCTACACCTGACACACACCCCGAGCATGCGTCTGGAAACATCAACGAGAACGAGACAATGACGCCCCACGAGATGAAAAATACCAACTTAACACCATTTTGTGGAGAACGCGGTGTACTGCAGACACACACAAGCAATAAAACACAGGCTTCGCGGAACAGAGACACAGCAGAGTTGAATACGAAACTAACAAGGGGGCATTCCCGACTCGTCAACACCGATTTCGCTCAAATTTATAGAATATGCAGCGCTTGGCTAGAAATGAAAGTACCCAAAGTGGGAACCCCAGATGGCCAAGCATATAGAAAATAAAAATTAAAATAATAATGTTGACGCGGCTCTCGCACCGTATAAGCCACTTACGTTAGCGCGTACGCCGAGCAGTAGTTGGCGTAGCGGTAAGAGCTTGGACTAGTAATTTGATGGTCGTGGGTTCGACTCCCCGTGTGGGGAATATTTTTTCAATTCCCACTTCGGGTACTTTCATTTCTAGCCAAGCCCTGCATGTTCTATAAATTTGAGCGAAATCGGTGGTGACGAGTAGGGAATGCCCCCTTGTAAGCCCTAAACACCGGCGACATATGGATAGCACAACCACAGGCTCTCGTTCGGACACAATCAGTAAAAGAAATGAGATGTCTAAACAAAAGGAAACTTCTCAGCAGATTACACAGCACAGTAGTAGAGATCCACACCTGCATGCTACGAAGAGAGAATTAACACCAGATGTAAAGGCAACTGATTATTTCTACTTACCCTTTAAACGCACCTTTACAACTCTGTTTGCCTTAGTATGTATTTCTTCATTTTTTTTCTTGCTACTTGCTTTACGTCGCACCGACACAGATAGGTCTTATGGCGACGATGGGATAGGAAAGGCCTAGGAGTTGGAAGGAAGCTGCCGTGGCCTTAATTAAGGTACAGCCCCAGTATCTGCCTGGTGTGAAAATGGGAAACCACGGAAAACCATTTTCAGGGCTGCCGACAGTGGGGCTGGAACCCGCGATCTCCCGGATGCAAGCTCACAGCCGCGCGCCTCTACGCGCGCGGCCAACTCGCCCGGTGTTTCTTCATTTTTCTTATGGTCTTAGGTCTACTGACATTTGCCACTGTTAATGTCAATGTATTAAGGAATCCTGTGTCATAAGTGTAGTAAGTCGTTTCGTTCGTGAGTATGATATCGATGTTATTTTTCTAAACGAGGTCAATATAAGCTTTTTTTAAATGCTATTTGTTCGGGGCGTTGACCTATAGAGATCTTTTGCCCCTACTTGCACCATGTGATATCAACCTGAGTGTAATTGGAATGGAGGAAGTGTCGAGGGTTGAATGTGAGGAAAGGACACAAACACCCAGTCCCCAGGCCAGGGATATTAATCATTTACAATTTAAAAACCCTGACCCAACCGGGAATCGAACCCGGGGCCACCGGGTGGCAGGAGGACGCACTGCCCCCTACATCGCGGCGCTCGGACCAATATAAGCTTACTCGTGAATCATGACTACGTCATCAATTTAGGACCAGATAGTCGTCGCACTGCAATACTTTATAGGAAAGGCGTGTCTATATCCGACGTACTTATACATCCTTCAGGGAGAATAGTATCTGCCACCATGAATGGCATCAGGATAATAAATGTGTACAGCCCGTCGGGTTCAAAAAATAAAAATGAAATAAACCACCTCTTCAGATACGATAACTTATCACACTTTACGACATCTCTTCCAATACTCCTAGCTGGAGACTTCAACTGCACATTAAATCCATAAGATCAAGTGGAATTTTAATTTTTGTCCAGGACTTCATTCATTGACACAGGCTATACTTTTGTTGAATATATGGATCACGCTACATCCACATAAAAATATACTACACTGTCTGCAGAGGAACATCGAAGTCGAAAATCGAATCGGCATACTGCACCCGACAGGGGCATGACCCAAGGATCCCTGGTCAATACTGGTCTTGGAAATTACAGATGTAATGATCTCTGAGGGAATAAAACCCAAAACTAATTAATATCCATATCGTTAAGAGAGATAAAATGAGTCTTTTATATTTATTCTGCAGGATTTCATTAGTTGCGATCTATTGCGCAATACTGTCCTTTGTATAGCTGGAACTCGTGGCAGAAGCCAAGACCGCCTAGACTCGGGTGGGGCTGCAATCGGGAATTCCCCATGACATAACTCGAGAGAAGACATCCCTTCTCCACGACGAGGAGAATGAGGGAAGCAAACTTTTTCGATCGAAATATGGAAACCATCTTTAATTCAGACTAGCCAAATTAATTATCTGCGATCTAAAAATTAATGAAATTTGAATTCTGGAGTCGTCACCCGATTTAAAAGAGATAAATGTCATTGGAACATTTATTTAGAGTGTCTAATGTCCTCTTACATCAGATGAAGGAAGAATACGGTTTTGTTTCTGTGTTGAAAAGTACCGGGGCCATCTGTTTATTCTCATGACACCTCCTCGACAAGAGAGTTCACCCTCGAGTGGTAGGGGAAGCCGGACAGACTTTAATTAATTACAGAAGATCCTACGAAGAATAATCGCACGGATATGTCTCAATCACATCTGGTGAATACTGGTCACCTGATGGTTGTACTATTTGACCTCTAATGGGCCGTGGATAGGCCGTATGCAGATTAGGGGTGGGAGAAATGGCCTCCTTGTAAAAAGCACTTCCGAGGGCGAAGCGCGTCATTCGGGACTCGCAGCTTACCGTCGGCGGAGCTATGTTCAGTTAAGTTCTCATTGACCCTTTGTTTAAGTGACTTTAAACTTAATTTTCAAGTGAAATAGTGTACTGTGCGTAAATATTGCATAGATTTGATAGACGTTAACACCAGTGATTAAACTTTAAGGATCAGTGACGTGTCGCGGACACTCAATACGATTCGTATTATTATTATTATCATTATTATTATTATTATTATTATTATTATTATTATTATTATTATTATTATTATTATTACGGCGCTACTGTATTGAGTTGTAACAAAGATACGCGGAATCCGATACTGAACTGCGGATTGCGAAGTAATATCCAAAATCGTGGCCGGATGTTCACACTGAATGCAACTAAGCAGATTTTGAAATAAATAGTGATGAATTGTGTGCCTAGGAATACCACCAGCTGTTTCATCAACCAGGAGCTATGGACTTCCTTCCTGAAGGAAGAATGGTGCCACCAGTAATTGCTTTGGTGCCAATGGACCAGCACTAAACGAGCAATGGACATCCTGAGCTGACAACGGGTCATCAAGTGATGGAGATGCGTATTATTCATATTATATGACCTGATAGAGGGGACGGGAATTATTTATCATAAGCTGACGCTATCATGTTAGGGATAACTTAATTGGAATGTTGTAGTGCCGAAATGGAGCATGTAGCTTTTATTTCTTATTTTATTTAATTAACAACGGGTCTGAGTGATTTAACTGTAAATAATTTTGACTATATTTTAATACGTTTGCATGCGGTATAAGATCTACTCAGTTTATTTTGGGAGACTTGTGTTCAATTAGGACGTCATGAGACTAGTATTTTAGTAAATTCAGGGTAATTTAAGCTAGGCTGTAGTTGATTCTGTATCAAAAAATGCATGACTGAAAAATAATAATAGTATGTGACGTGAGACCCCAAAGGCACGAGAAATGAAGATGGAACTGATGCCCAGGCCTCCTTTTGAAATATTTAGATAACGAGTGTTACAATTTAAGCTGGATTATTTGATCAGATTTATCATAATTTATTTACAATTTAATTGAGTTAATTACCGTGTGAAACTGTAATTGGGTTGATCACTGTGTGAATATTTAATTAGAAGTTAATTACAGTATGAATTTTGATTGAGCTGATTAGCGTGTGAATATTTAATTCATTATTGTATTACCGTGTGACGATTTAATGAGAAATTAATGATCTGTTAATCACGAATTTTATTAGGGATTAATTACAATCGTCATTACGAGGAAATTCGGTATGATCACACAGTATGATCTAATTACCAGGTAAATCACGTAGGAATGTAGTGTAATAATGAATCCAGCAATAATAATAATAATAATAATAATAATAATAATAAATTGTAATGACGGTGATCATACAAATATTGGTATCATAAAAACCGGTGTTGGTTTGTGAAGTCATGATATTTTAAAAGAAATATATGTTTTGAATCGAGGTGATGTATTGGGAGCCGATGCAATTTGCTTAATGAGGAACTGACCTCAGGTTGTTGTGAACGCACCTCGGGATGAGGTGTTTTTGTTAAAGAAAGGGGCGTGTTATGCCTGTGAAGGCCGAGGCCATTGACTATCCGTGCAGAGGGTTGGGAGCGCTCGACCTAGTAAACAGAAGTGTTTGTGTGTGTGTGTGTTTGTGTGTGTGTGTGTCCGCTCATATAAGAGGGGAGCTTTGAGTTAAAGAAAACAAGGCCCATAGGAATCGGCTAATAATGGAAATATTCAACACGCCAGAATGAACTATTCACTAATAAATGACACGGCGATTGGTACCAGTATTTGTTATTTTACTGTCGTTACTCATTTGAGTATAATGTAGCTAGGGATTGCAGTGTCCTACTTTCATCCCAAGGGGTTGTCAGTTCGGTTCTCGACGTCGGCATTAGTATTCCACAATGCCCAAATGAAGAATGGGGTGCCTCACGTGTTCATTGTATATAATCTGTATTTCCCTAAGTTGTTTATGTAACATGTTGTGACTGTAATTAGCGTCGGCGATGGTTCTGCCATCGGCGCGGCGAGTTTCATCTGCCATCGGCGCGGCGAGTTGCATCTTAGTGAGGGTCGGTTCAAACCCGGGCGTTTGTTCCACATTTCTGTAATTTCTTTTATGATATTCCGTTGGGAAATAATTGTGTGTTTTAGTATAGGGACCACTCAGACTTGTTCCATGCATGTTAATCTTATTAGTCAATAATATCATATAGCCTCAGTTTTTTATGGTAAATGTTTCCGTTCGTATCACGTCACGGCGAATCGCTTAGCGATAAACAATACTCGGATCCATCACACACGACTAGAAGTCGATAACAAACCACAACAAATTGTTAATAATTCATGTAATTCATTTGTAAACATAGATGCGTCATTTCCCATCATCATCAAGGTCTAATAAACCGCTTGTATTAATTTAAACTTTAATTCGAATGTGTTCTCATTGTAGTTAAGTATGCCCCGTTTCTCCTACCCTGTATGCCTTTAAGGTAATGTTAGATAAGCGCCTATTTTATTATATTTTCAACCCGTTAACGCCCTGTAGATCTCATGCCGGAGCCTTTTCTGGGTAGGGGCGGGTTCAATACGTTTAAAACAAATCACAAAATAAACAGTCGTAAGGTTATCCCCATGCCCTTCAGTGACAATTATGCCTTATTATTTACACTAATATCTAGTAATAGTAATAATGACTAGTATATCACTGGTCAAGGAACTTGGAAAATAGACAGCAGATGTTTTCGAAGTAAGAAAGTAACCAGCGATTCATTACTGTTTATAACCGGTGTCACCAATATAAGAATCGATATGATAACATAGCTAAATGGTGAATCGACAAGGTCAAGCCACTGATACTTGTCGATAGCGAAAACAATCTCCTCCGAAATTACTCAAAACCTAAATAAGAAACTGGAATTTTATGACATAGTGTTGCAAGACCTCCACAATCGTAAACAGGCCGGTGAAAATGTGTCAGTCAATATGAGCAGCATTAAGAAAATTATCTGAGAGACAAAAAGTTTTGAATATCTAAGACAGCATATCAAGAGAACTTCCGTGGTTGAACGATAACGTCTATCACCAATTCATCCGTCAGTGGACAGGTAGCAGCCGTGAAACACTAAAGATGAATGAGCAACTTCTTAGGGAAGGAAAAAGATACTTCTGTGAATTATTAATAGGCGAAGAAATATCATATTGAGCACTGAACGAGAAGTTGCAAGCAATAGAAAGCTACTTGGACGATGAAACTGTACGCCATCTCAAATCTCCTATATCGAAAAAGGAAATCGAACTTGCCCCTTACGAGCAACGGCTGCCAACAATACACCGGAGCAGATTCTATTCCCTTTGAGTGGTGAAAACACTTCTGGGATGTAGCAGATGACCTAACAAAAGTTTTGAATTACATCTTTCAAAATGAAACAACACCTAAATTTACTGAAGGCATTCTCATTTTGATCTCGAAGAAAACGATTGCTACTGGTATCACCAATCACTATCTTTAACACAGACTACAAATTGTCCACCAAAGTACTAGCACACATAATTCCAATTATTATAGGCCCTGGACAATCATGTGCCATGACGGACAAAAATATAATCCACAACGTTTATAAGAGATCTTATACTTTTCAGAAAGAGCAAACACAGGGGCTGCACTCGTAAATACAGAATTCAATAAAGCCTTTATCAAAGTCCCCCATGAGTACCTACGGAGAGTTCTGCAATACTTTCGATTTCCCAACACCCTAATTCAGTGTATTCAAAGACTGTATTAAACCGCCTTCTCCAGAGTTTTGATAAATGGTTTAATACCCCATAAGATACCCGTACAAAAATCCATTCGAAAGGGATATCCGTTGTCTAGGGTTCTCTTAGTTTTGGCCATTGAACACTTAATTCGTGATTTTGATACATAGAGAGCTTAGTATTAATGGTGTAAAGGTGCATATGCAGTTGATGTAACCGTATTAATCACCGGAAAAGAAGACTGTGCAGAAGTCAAACAAATATTGGATACATTCTCTCAGGCTTCAGGTGCAAGAGTCAACTTCTCCAAATCATGCATAATGTCATTCTCTTAACCAGCAGACGCAGAAAATTCATATGAGCTGGGAATACAAGCTACGGCAACTGAAAAATTCTGGGAATAACTTTATTTTCTAACATGAAAGAAACTGTACGTTATAACTGGACAACCCTTCTGAACGCTGTGAGCTCTCAGATGAAGGAAAACTTATCAAGAAGACTGAACTTCGTACAAAAGGTTTGCTATATCAATACCGTACCAGGAAATGATTGTGGGCTTTGAGCATGGCAAGGATCTCAGGTAGTGATGGGTGTTTTTGGAGCAGGTACAGAGACGGATAGTATCGCAAGGCGAATAATAGATGGTAATTCTTTTTTTGTAAAATTTATTAACAATATCCACAGATATATCACCCTGCAATTCCAATTGCAACTCAAAAAATTGTGGCTAATATTTGCTAAAAGTGTAAAATAAAAGATTTATGTTGTGATCTTCTTGACGTCTGTTTGCTTGAAAATATCAAAATAATTCTCACTCTTCCATAAATCATGAACAACCTACAGTCTTTCTAATTTAAATGCAAACACAAAAATAGCACCTTGGATATAATCAGTTCATCATTGATGGGGTTGACCTACAGCTTTTCTAATTTTGAAACCACAAAAATGAACACACACTTATCATGGAAAGTTTGATAAATTAAATAAAATATTTAATCTCTTGCTGAATGTCTTTCAGTTCGTTTGAATGGCAAAAAATGGAATTAATAAAGCATTTGAAAATCCTAAAGTTCATTTAGGTAATGTGAATTCAATTAACTAATGACTTTGAAAATAAATTTATAGCAAAATATGAACTTCTTTTTAAATGACGATAAAATTATGAATCGATATCCACACGAAGCACTTGTAAGAGCACTGTACTGAACTAAGTGCTTTGTAAAAAGTCAGTTAGTTGTGATCACTCACTCAGAATACGAGAAGATCCGCTTACATGTGTTGGAGTTGGTGACTTGGTGTCTGGAACATTCCGCGGAGTGCGGGCGAAGACTCGAACTCAGCACCGGCGATGTTCAGTGAAGATACCACGTCTATCTCTCTCGTCGACGTCCCTCGATGGGTACCATAACTGAAGAAACCATGTAAGTCCCTCGTTGGAAGCGACGTTTGATGTAGCAAAATCTCGTAGTACTTTTGCCAAGATTTCCGTTGTTTTTGGAGGTAACATCGGAACACGGAAAGTTCACTTGGCACTATTGAATTCACAAATATCACGGATATTAATCTTACACACCGTCGTAATGCACAGTTCTATTCTTACGCTGATTTTACGATGTTGAATTAACACTCACAGTCCATGCTGCAGAAAACACAGTTCATATATACACAGTTCATGGGTTTGAGATGTAACACAGTTCATAATCGTCACTAATTATGTCTGAAATACGATTGTGAAGTAGTGGACACAGTCCATAAGCACTTGAAAATGTGATTTGTAAGAGTCTCTATCACAGTCTCTAAACAAATATTATTCACAGATTAAGGTGATTTTATGGTTGTATTTACACCACACTAATCTGTTCTACTTGATATTATTGTAAAAAGTCCTTAATGTTCACTGGGTTTCTCACAGTGGTGATCGAAAGATCGAGAAAGTGCACAAGGAAAAATAGTTAAATCTTGCCCTGTTATGGGACGAATGTCGAGTAAATGAAGTTACACACAGTTCACTGATATATTATCGTAAAAGAAATATGTCTTAGACTGAATGAAGTGGTTTTAAATTATGATTTCAGTTTACCACACGCAATGATTTAGGATGTTAACACAGTTCAGAATTATGTGGGATTAGTACAGTTCACGGTGTCGTATATTGGTCAGTAAAATGTTGGACACTTCAATTCTCACTTCCAATTATAGCTTCACCTTTTTAATAATTTCACAAGTATTATATTACGATAATTCACCTTGAGAAACGTCTAGAATCTTACCTCATCGCAGCGCGGCGTAAACTTCACGTACGGTACGACGTTCTTTCACTATTTCAACAACGTTTGAGTACGGCCACGATTATGTCCTCGCGAATCGCGACGGAGCATACTTTCTGCACATACTGTGCACACACACTCTGTGCACAGGACTGGTTATGGCCTTGGCCCAGTAGCCTATTTATACAGGTCTGGCGAGCAGCGCTCGAAATCAGGTGATGAAGGGGCGAGTATTCCTCCCAAAATTTAAGTTATCATATTTCGGAAACCACTAGACGGATTGATTTCAAATTTGCAGGATTTTACTTCCAGAACATTAGCTACAATTCAGCGTTGGTCTTGTGTTAATCGGTCCGGGCGTTCAAACGTTCATAAAAATAGTCGAGAAACTTCTGTAGCGGAAGTAAGCTACAGGCGGCGGTGACGTCACTTGACCTTGCTTGACTTGCGTTCTCTCTCGTGTAGCGCAGTAGGTACGAGAACATTCTCTCACACAGCTGTTCACGTATCGGAACTGAATTTGTATGCTAGAAAATAAAATTTATAATTTTTATGTGCCAGGGCCTATGCCTTCCTGGTACAATACCTATGCCCTTTCTAAATGATGATACATTACTCAAATCCTGCCTGCGCCGCACATGATACGCCAGCGGTTGTAAATGGCTGTTAGATTCTTCTTATGGTCCGGATATCGTTACAAAATTCGAAGATATCAACCAAATCTGCCAGAATGTAACGGTGGTCTGAAACTTGTAGCTATCGAATATGGATATGCTGCCTTTCTGATAAAAATTATTCAGTTTTCTCAGCTAGCAGTAGGTGATCCATTTGATACTGCCTGTATGGGAAGTAAGCTACAGGCGGCGGTGACGTCACTTGACCTTGCTTGACTTGCGTTCTCTCTCGTGCACTTGATTCCTATCGACTAATTCTCAAAAAAGGCAAGCCTTTTTCAAGAACGAATTACTGTAGCTGTAATTGGTAGAATAACAACCAATACAACAAATGCCCACACATCCTATACATCCAAAGCTATATATCAGTTTCTAATGCAGGGACGTTCATTTACTCCGTATATACGGGTGAAACATCCAACGAGGGACTGGACGAATATAAGAAGAACTTTCGAAATATATCGCTTCCAACTGAATGGCGTTGACCATATATGAGTGCATAAATGAAATTGTGCCTACAGCCAAAAATCTGAAAAGGCACGGTCAGAATATGGACGATGCCTGCCAATCGTGTGGACACTCTGGAACATCGCATAACATCGTGTGGCAATGCAGCAGTATATGAAGTTGGACACTTAATGCAATCAGAAGGATTAGTAACGGTAGGATAGACAATGAAGGTAGCAATGAGCTCCAATATTTTGAAATGAAGCAAGTGTCAACTGAAAAACTCAATTCTATTTTGTGGCTCACAGCTGGAGCAATCTACTTGAACTTTTGTGTTCATAACTTACAGGAATACACCTCAGCAATTTTTGAACTTATCCGTAACGAAAGGTGGAAAGTAGTGAAACAGTGCTCACTTCAGTTAGTGTTCGGCATGAAATTGTATCAATGTTAGGAAGTGTTACATGTGGGTAATGCTTTTTTTCTCCACGGAGGTAGTCATAGAAACTGAAACGAATTGAAACGAAAAACGATGTTAGAGAAATAAACAGAATTATTGTTTTTATTTGTGGGTGTGCTTCTCTTTTTCTTATACCTCGTATTGTTTTTCGTCTTTGTGAAAGAACTCTGTTAGTGTAATAACGTGTGTTACACAGGACGTTAAAACACAACGAAACTGAAGGATACTGGTGCGTTTACTAAAGAGGAATACATTGGCATTTTTTGCTGTATGGTGAATCGCGGCAAAATGCTGTTGCAACTTGCAGTCTTTACCTAGAGAAATGCCTTATGAATTGGGATACCTTTAGAACGAGTTCCTAAGCTACAATGAAGAGGTTACAGACTGATGGAACGTTTTATGTCCGATCATCAAGAGAGAAAATAGTAAGAATGCTCGTTATTTTGAGAAAACCCAGCACGTAATAAGTGCGGTTTCTAATGTAGATACATATTATTATTATTATTATTATTATTATTATTATTATTATTATTATTATTATTATTATTATTATTCGTTTAGGCCTACGATGGACCACGTGGTTCTTAACTCTGGTGAGCCATTTTCTTCCTCTTAGCCCAGTATTCCTTCATTCTAGCGCTATGGATGTCTTTTCTTTCTTGAGTCCATTTCATTCCTACTCCTGGACGCAGTGATTTAGTTGTTAGTGACTGGAGAGAGTCAGATGTCTTGACTAACTTTCTGAATTTATCTCGGTTGTAAATGTCAACGTGATCAATGTTTAGGTATTGTAGGTCTTTCCGCACTAAATTCGTCCATTTGGCATTTGTTGCTTTCCCTCTAGATACAGTGTTGAAGATTCTTGAAGTGAGTCTCTGGCTGTCCATCCTGACTACGTGACCATAGAAGATTAGTTTTCTCTTCCTCATAGCTGTTGTAATTCTCTCTATTTTACTGTACAGTTCCTTGTTGTGCCTGATTCTGTAGCCATCTCCTTCTTTAATGGGACCCATAATCCTTCTGAGGATCTTTCGCTCTTTCAGTTCTAGTTTTCTGAGTTGTCCTTTCCGGGTCATGTTTAGGCATTCTGAGGCGTACAGTACAGATGGTCTTACTACGGTGTTGTAGTGTCTAAGTTTAAGATTCAAGGAGAGGGATTTAGACTTGTATATGTTCTTACAAAGATGATAAGCTCTTTCTAATTTAGTGCATCTACTCTTCATTGCAAGATCCTCATTAACATTTGGGGTTATCCACTCTCCAAGATATTTGAATGAGTTGGCCTTGTGTATTATTTTGTCCCCCAAAGAAATGAAGTTGGGTGCTTCTCTGATATTGGTCAGAAATTTTGTTTTATTGACAGCGATCTTTAGCCCTGCTTTAGCTGCTATGCGTTCTAGGGAGGATAGCTGGTACGTAGCTTCATCCATACTTGAAGCTAAGAGTGTGAGGTCATCTGCGAAGGCTAAGCAAGTAACTGTTAACTTGTCTTTTTTGTAGCCGATTTTTAATCCAGAGTTGTCAGCTAGTGTGTTCGTCCATTCCCGAATGACCTTCTCCAGCAGACAGTTAAACAGGATAGGAGACAAACCATCTCCCTGTCTAACACCTGTTTTGATCTCGAAACTTTTTGATAATACCCCTCTGAATTTGACTTTGGACATGGTGTTCATTAGAGTAGCCTTCACAAGATTCAAAGTCTTCTTATCCAGTCCCATTTCAGTCAACGTCTCAAAGAGGGACTGTCTGTCTATCGCTTGGGGTGTGATCGAAAGCTATTTTAACATTCTGCAGGTCAAAGAAGAGCATCTAGAACGTCTTTGCATATAATTTTGAAAGATAGGACGTGGCATTTGTACAAAGTTTACCTCAACCAACAACTGTACGGAAATTATTTACAATGAACAATTTATTTTTGCACAAATGTTATTGGAATACTCGATGACAGTCCTGACTTCATTCAACCAGTTCTGTGGAGCGATGAATGTGATATTTTACAAATAACGCCATTGTCAACAAGCACAATATTCACTATTGGGCTCCACAAAACCCTCATTGGGTTCGAGAGGGGGATCAACAGAAACGTTGTAGTATGAACGTCTGGTGTGGTATTTTTGGAGATCAGTTCATCGGACCCTTCCTTTTCCAATCTGGACTTGAAGGACGATATTATCTGGACTTCCTTTAAAATGCGCTGGAGAATTTGCTGGACGAGGTTCCACTTCGACTGAGAGTACAGCGTTGGTTCCAGCAAGATAGTACGGTACATCATTATTTCTGACCTGTGTGAAATCATCTTAATCAATTGTATCCTGAACGCTGGAGTGGTTGATGTGTTCCCTTACCTTGGCCAGAAAGGTTTCCAGATTTAACCCCCACTGGATTTTTCCTATGGGGTTACTGTAAGAATAAGGTGTTCCAAACAGAACCTCAGAATGTAGAGGACTTACGAAGAAAATTAATGAGGTGTGTGTATCAGAGACACCAGATATGCTCAGGCGAGTTCATGAAAGTACACGAATAATTAATTATTATTATTATTATTATTATTATTATTATTATTATTATTATTATTATTATTATTATTATTATTTAGTGTTATAATGTGTTATTTTGAAAACTCAATCAAATAAGTAGCCTACATTGTTCCAGTTTCCTTTATTGATTTTCTTTAAATAAGTGGTAGTCTCGCAAATATATGTAGGATTATATAGAAAATTCTTTGTGCTCACTCCTGTTTGAATGGATGTCTCTATTTGCTTTCCTGCCGGCGCTAATGGGCCACCTAGTATTGGCTATAAATATGCAACACCGAAATATTGACATTTAGAAATTTCTGTAGCTAATCCTATGGATTGGAGTATAAAATACATCGACCTTCCTGTCATAAGAAGCGATTTAAAGGGAGATTCCTCAGGGTTTCTCAACTAGGGAGCGTGGGTTGGCGACTGGTGAGCCCCTCACTGAGCATAAAACTGCTTCCAGTTACTTATGCCAGACCTTTGACTTTGATATTTCCTATGCGACCTCCCTTGATCAATTCATGTTCTCCTCCAATTCAGATATTATTTGGTTTGCGAGGCCTTCGCAGTCCTCCTCTTTCTTTAGCCCGCACCCTCATTCTTGGAAGGATCGGAACTTTTCTTTTTGTGAAGTTGCTTTACGTCGTACCGACACAGATAGTTCTTATGGCGACGATGGGATAGGAAAGGCCCAGGAGTTGAAAGGAAGCGGCCGTGGCCTTAATTAAGGTACAGTCCCAGCACTTGCCTGGTGTGAAAATGGGAAACCACGGAAAACCATCTTCAGGGCTGCCGACAGTGGGATTCGAACCCTCTATCTCCCGGATGCAAACTCACAGCCCGGAATTCTTTTACTTTCTCTTGTGATCAGTTTTAATTCATGGCTGTGACAGTGTTTGAATATCGTAATTATTATATCAGTATAAGGTGCTAATGTGACAAGGAATGCTTAATAAACTGGCAATATCTAATATAAAGTGAAAAAATGTGATCAGTGTTTGTAATCCTTTTCTTTATCATAAAGAACCAGGACGATGAACTTTCTACAGTGTATCTCATCAGTATATTTGTATACATGTTTCTTGTAAAAGGTTAATTTGGTAATAAACAAATTACGAAAAAATACACAACTTTACTATAAAACTTCAGGTAAAACATATTATCAAAACATCCATAATAAACTAGTAACTATTTCTTTCAACGGTTCAAAATGTAGTAGACTACATGAACGGATGAGTGGCCAAATCGTGAACTCAAGCGTCGGGATACCAGTTCCTGTGGAACAGAAACTTCTACGTTACATATTCGGGACTTCATCCACTAGGTCCCCGTAAACTGTAGAAGTCAAATCTCGCTGGGATTACGAGTGTGTACGGCAAGTTCAGTGCTTTACAACACATTCACAGAAGCCCGCTGACAACCTTCTAAGCAGGCCTTGGATCCGTGGAGAGAAGTCACGCTTCTATTCTACGACACCTCAAATACAAAAGGTCGTTGGGAATCTCTGGTGACGAGTTAAAAGACCACTGGCGGTGCTGTTATCAACTTTAGCACGTCAAAACGGGGAGTGATGATTCATGTCAGTAGTATAGCAAGGGGGATTCTAAAATAATGGGTGATGAGTCAGCATTCTCCCACGAGGTCATTGACTCCTAGTATTAGAGCAACGTACGTTTGCAGCTGAGGTCATTGACCCGTATTTGAGTAGTAGGGCAATGTACGTTTGCGCATTTTGCGAACGAGAGCAAACCTAACCTCAAAGTCGCCATCTTGGAGGTGCCTGACCTCACTTTTACGACGAGATGCCCTACTCGACGTCATATTTTGCGTATCAGAGCAAGCCTAACCTCACAGTCACAATCTTGTAGGGCCCTAACCTCACTTTTACGGCCAGATGCCCTTCCCGACGCCAAAGTCGCCATCTTGGAGGGGCCTAACCTCACTTTTACGTCTAGATGCCCTTCCCGACGCCATCTTGAGTAGTAAAGCAATGAGGATCCTCGCGACACCATTTTGAGTAGTTTGGCAATGTGGATTCACGTAAGAGAGCAAGACTAACCTCATGGAGGGACCTAATCTCACTTTTATGGCCAGATACCCTTCCCGAAGCTATCTTGTGTAGTAGGGCAACGGGAATTGACGGATTTTCCCGACGCCATCTTGAGTAGTATGCCAATGGGGATTCGCATAAGAGAGCACGCCTAACCTCATGGAGGGGCCTAACTACACACAGCCTATTTTTACGGCCAGATGCCTTTCCCGACGCAAATTTGAAGGGGCCTAACTACACAGGGCTCAGATTATAGGTCAGATGACCTTCCCGTCGCCACTTTGATTCTTCCACCACAGAGGACACATATGGCCTAACCTAGTTTTACGGCCAGATGTCCTTCCCGACGTCATCTTGGAGGGGCCTATCTACACAAGGCCCATTTGTGGTAAGATGCCCCTCCCGTCGCAATTTTGTAGGGGCCTAACTACACAAGGCACAGTTTTATGGTCAGATGACCTTTCCGTCACCATTTTGATCCTCCCACCAGAGGGGGCACATATGGCCTAACCTAGTTTTATAACCAGATGCACTTCCCGACATCATCTTGGAGGTGCATAACTACACAGGGCCCAGTTTTACTGTCACATGCCCTTCCCGTCGCCATTTTGGAGGGACCTAACTACACAGTCGTCCGGCCGCGCGGTGTAGTGGCAACGCGTCCGCCTGTCACTCGGCGACCCCGGTTTCGATTCCCGGCCGGGTCAGGGGTTTTTAATTGTAATGATTAATATCCCTGACCCAGAGACTGGGTGTTTGTGACGTCCTTAATCTTCGTTTCCTCACACACAACATTCCACACTACCTCCATTCCAATTACACGCAGGTTCATACAATATGGTGCCAGTAGGGCAAAATATACACATGGATCGACGCCCCGAACAAATAGCATTTAAAAAGCTACATAGTCGCCATCTTGGGCCCAGTTTTACGGAGAGATACCCTTCCCGTAGCCATTTTGGAGGGGCCTAACCACACAGTCGCCATCTTGGGCTCCAGTTTTACGGTCAGATGCCCTTCCCTCCACATCTGGCCTAGTCCCAGCTTGGTGTAGTGACAGAGCTGGCACGTAATAAGTGCGGGCGATTTCAAAAAGCACACAACCGAACGCTCAGGCCTTCTCCTGACAGAGCTGTGACGTCACAGCGTGTGTGATTTGAAATGTGGACTGATGGCTAAGGGTGCATGACGTGTGTCTCTTCCTTGTCTCGTTTGTCTACGGTATCGGTATTTTTGTGAATGAGTTGAATTAGTTAAGATCGATTACCGGATGACCCCGGATGTCATGATATACGGAAAAAGGGTAAAACCCGGAAGTAGCACATAGCCTTCTCCTGTCGAATAGCATCGAGCGGTCTTGCTCAAGGCTTTACGTCTCTATCCGACGGACAAATAACCAACATACCAGCGTTACATACCCTCACTGCGGAGAGGATTGGAAGGCTTTTGGGGGGGGGGGGCACACAATCTAGTACAGTAATTAGAAATTATATACCACCACCTACCTTACCCTGCTAGGCTGAATGGCACAGATGGTTGAGACGCTGGGGCCTATCCGTTGCAGACTTTTGCCTTACCTCATACACAACCCTCCTCCTCCTCCTAAAATGCATCTCTACTTAGTTGTCTACCTGTGCCAGAGTTGTATCCGACGGGACTGAGCACATGCGATACTAAGGTCATTTCGTTTTAACATGCAGCGATTACATCGACATGGTTATGCATGTTTAGACTTGTTGGTTATCAAGTTACTCTCTAGTAAACTCAAGCCTTTATAGATGGTATAAGTGTGAATGTTTTCGAAAGGTGTAAGGAGGCAAAGGAAATGCAATAAGTAAAACATTTTGCATTTAATGAAATATTTATTGTGCAATTATTTATAAAGGTAAACAAACTACTACTAGTTATATATCAGTCTTGGTTAAAAGGGAACTTTTAAATCGCCCAAGCTAATTACGCCACAATTCTGTCACTACACCAAGGGGGACTAGACCAGATGAGGAGGTGGAAGAGGGAAGGGCATCTGGCCGAAAACTGGAACACAAGATGGCGACGGTGTGGTTAGGCCCCTCCATAAAGGCAACGGGAGGGTATCTGTCCGTAAAACCTGGCCCAAGATGGCGACTGTGTAGTTGGGGCCCTCCAAAATGGCGACGAGAAGGGCATCTCATCGTAAAACTAAGCCCTGTGTAGTTAGGCCCCTCCAAGAGGACGTCGAGAAGGGCATCTGGCCATAAAACTAGGTTATGCAATATGTGCCATTTGGCGGGAAGATCAAAATGGCGACGGGAAGTTCATCTGACCGTAAAACTGAGCCCTGTGTAGTTAGGCCACTCCAAGATGACGGCGAGAAGGCATCTGGCCATAAAAATAGGTTAGGCCATATCTGCCCCTCTGGTGGGAGGATCACGATGGTGACGGGAAGGTCATCTGACCATAAAACTGACCCCTTTGTAGTTAGGCCCTTCAAAATGGCGTCGGGAAGGGTATCTGACGGTAAAACTGTTCGCTGTGTACTTAGGCCCCTCCATGAGGTTAGGGGTGTTCATATATGCGAATCCCCATTGCCCTAATACTCAAGGTGGCGTCGGGAAGGGCATCTGGCCGTAAAAGTGCGGTTAGGCCCCCTCCATGAGGTTAGGCTTGCTCTCTTACGCGAAACATTGTCCAACTACTCAAGATGGCGTCGCGAGAATCCCCATTACCCTACTACTCAATATAGCGTTGGGAAGGGCATCTAGCCGTAAAAGTGAGTTTAGGCGCACCAAGAAGGCGACTGTGCTGTTAGAATTGTTCTTGTACGCAAATTATAACGTCGAGAAGGGCATCTCGCCGTAAAAATGAAGTTAGGACCTCCAAGATGGCGAATGTTAGGTTAGGCTTGCTCTCGTACGCAAAGTCCACGAACGTACATTGCCCCTCAACTCAACTAGGGGTCAATGACCTGAGCTGCAAACGTACATTGCCGCTCTACTAGGGGTCATTGACCTCGTGGGAAAATGCTGATTCAGCACCCATTGTTTTAGAATCCCCCTTACTATACTACTCACGTCAGTACTGAAAACGTTTGTGTAGAATTTTGTGACATTTCACTTTCTTTCCTCAGTTCATAACTGTAATATTCGCGCTGGACCTACCCTTGCAATTCCACTTAATCTACCAATAAAATTGTTTTACTGTGACCGGTGCCAAACTTTGAAATTCCTAACCAGTCAGTGTCAGGGACAGTGATTCATTAACTAAATTCAAGAGATCTTGCCGAGATTACCTGTTGAAAGCTACCGACTGGCATGGGCATTGTACAGCTGAGTGAGTGAATGGTGATAAGGCTGTGTTTCTCCGGTATATGTAGACCTAGTTGATATGGTGTAATATGTGCATTTATTTTGTGTGTGTTTAGACAATATTGTTTCTTATTGGTTAATGTAAATAATATTAATTCCTTTATAAATGTGAGTGAGAGCGAGAGCGTGTGTGTTAGTATAATGTAATTCTGCTAAATTATAAGGTCGTCGCGGCCGGGTATTTAATCGAATCTTCCCTCTGCTTTAGCGTTTCAAAACTAAGGATTAATACTTTCCTCGAGTTGAGTGTATTGTGAACAGAATTACAGGTTCAGTGATATAATTGAACGCTCACAATGCTATTGCGTGCCCAGTTTATAATCGTTTTTAATGCTGCCTGTTATTTGCAACATATTAAGAGAAAATAAAGAGGCTAATATTATTATGAAAGGCATACCTAATTACAAATTTTCATAATATCATATCGTTATGATGGAGGCCCATATAAAATTAAAGGGAGCAAGCTGATAAAATATTATATTCAAACATTATTTATTCACTAATACACTGTTTGTGCGTGGATTTACGTGCTTCGTACTTAGATGGTACTATTAATTGTATTTCTTATGAGTGCTGAAACTGCAGAAAAAATGAAAACCTACAACCCGTTTACCAGTCACTGACCGGGTCAGGGATGGAATGAATGGAGCTCCATCTTGCGACGAGAATGGGAATTGTTCCGGCTGCCGAAGCCTGTCGCACTCCTCTGGGGCAATGATTAATGATTGACAGATGAAATAAAATGGTAGTGAAGAGAGTGTTGGTGGAATGAAAGATGACAGGGAAAACCGGAGTACCCAGAGAAAAACCTGTTCCGCCTCCGCTTGTCCAGCACAAATCTCACGTGGAGTGACCGGGATTCGAACCACGGTATCCAGCGGTGAGTGGCGGGCGCGCTGCCGCCTGAGCCACGGAGGCTTTTTAAATTTAATACACTACCTTAATTAATTACTTGTGACGACTCGATAGAATTAAATAACACACTAGTTAAAATTATCTCACTCGAAGATTCTCAAAAAACGGAAACTGAGCGGGACTTGTGACGACACGATGCGTTCGGCACTACGAGCTGAGTGACAGCGAATATAGCAGAAAAGTGGTCAAGTATGGTTAACTGTAAGAAGGGGCCAGGCGCTCTAACTTCACCACTTGAAAGAAGACAAATAAATAAATAAATAAATAAATAAATAAATAAATAAATAAATAAATAAATAAATAAATAAATAAATAAATAAATGAAAGCGATGAAATGCAGCTTTTAACTATTGCCTCAGATTCATTTTTAACTTGAGCTATGATGTGCATATAACTCCTTACTATCAAGAACTTCACTGGCTAAAACTTGACAAAAGACGTAAATATCACACACTTACTACACAGGGATTGTCAACAATTGCCTATTTCTTATACCTGAACACATGGAGGGTCACATTACAAATGAGTATGATAACATACATGGTGGGTAGTTGAGTAATGGAATTGGAAATGTACTGTTCACTTTTAATATCACATTTATTTCTTCTTCCTGGCATCATCAGCAACATGTTTAGTAAGACTCGTGCGTGTGAGGAATTTGCTGGAGTCAGACATAATCAGAAAGATTTGTAGTCAACAATTAAAAAAGTAATTTCGACTTACATTATATCTCCTTTTAAATTTCGTTAGCCCTTTATTGTAAACTGTCACAAATAAATTATGAGGTAATATTCATCCATACCTTTGACGCGTATAGTGTTTACTTCTTCATCTTATAAGTTCCCCAAATCCACTGCCTCGTCGTTACGTACCTTCTCCTCGTCCGTCGGTGTAGGGGTAGGGTCTGAAGGCAGTAAGGATGTGCTAGGTTCACCCGTGAAGGCGTGGATTTGATTTCCCGTCAGGAAATCGAAACATTTAGAAATGAGGTTTCCATTTTTGTAGAGGCAGCTACTTAATTCCTGGGGCCAAGATGACTGAGTATACGAGTACTGCAGAGCTAACCACTATATCCCAATTAGTATCGAGGCTACGGATAGGGTATGCTGCATTCTATGCAATGCCTATTGCGTTACTGAGCTGCTACTACGAACTTATTGAAAGACTGATTTAGTCGCCATAAGACCTATCTGTGTCGGTGCGACGTAAAGCCCCTAGCAAAAAAAAAGACTGATTTATAACAAGATTAGCCCAGCTATCTCCTGTGAAACAGGCTGGCTTTAGACTGAACCGAATTGTGATCAAGTCCTGGCTCTTACATGATATACCGAGGCTGGTTTTCAGTTCCAGATGAAAACGCCTGTTGTGTTTCTCAATCTCTCAGCCGCTTATAATACAGTGTGGAGAGAAGGGCTACCCTGCAAACTGTCACGAGTAATGTCTTGCAGAACTACCATTCAACTTATTGGTAACATGCTCCGTAACCGACTTTTCTGAGTCGTTCTAGGAAAAATAGTGAGCAAACAAACGAAGCTGAACAACGGGCTTCCACAAGGTTCAGTCTGGCTCCCCTTCTCTTCAAACCGTATCTCTCAGTCCTACCAGAAATACAGTCCATAAAGTCATGCTGACGATATAGCTCTGGCCATAAGTCACAAGGACAGCAGTATCATGGAGAATGTACTCAATGATGACTAAGCAAGGCTTGAAAGTTATTTCCACAAATGGAGGCTCCAAACAAGTGCAAAAAATCTGGGGTATCATGTTTCCACTTAAACAACAGAATGGTTCATGTGCAGTACATGTAACGATTCAAGGTTCGGTGCTGAGATACAATACACACCCTAAATATTTAGATGTCACCCTATACCGTACATTATCTTTCAAGAAATATCTTGAAAACCAGCTGCCAAAATTAGAAGCCGAAATAATATCCTGCAGAGGTTTTGTGGTAGTACTAGGGCTGCTTACGCAATAACTCTGAGGTGTTCTGCATTAGGTGTTGTATTCTCTTCGGCTGAATATTGTGTTCCAGTATAGCTGAACAGCCACAGCTCAATAACACCATGGGACTAATCAGTGGACCTACACCCACTTACTGCCACCCTGTCCACAGCAACATCATGCCACCTGATCTACGCAGAAAAGTTGCCCTGATCCGAAAGTATAAGAAGATCCTGAGTAAACCAGCTCGTCCTATTCATTGTGATATCCCTGGTCTGAATAAGAACCGGTTGAAATCTAGACATTCACCGGTTAAATATGCAAGGTGTCTCACAGAAAATATTTTTGAGCCGAAAGTCCAATGGAGAAATGAATGTAATACCAAAATCAACCTTCAAGTTTGGAATGATTTAATTGGAAACAGCCCTGCGCCCGGTTTTGACATGCCAAGAAGAACGTGGACTGACCTCAATAGGATTCGGACTAACCACGGAACTGTGCTGAATCACTCTTTAAACGGGGAAACATTCCTTCTCCCCAGTGTGACTGTGGTGCTCCCTCACAGTTAGTTCACATTGTATTTGAATGTAACAGAAGAGCATATCAGAGAAATTTCCTATTGGCAACACCCGCAGCCATAGAATGGATAGGCACTTTAGACTTAAAGATATAAGCCCACCTTGTCATACATCCCTGTAAACTTGTAAATATGAATGTATATGTACAGTATGTATATATTTATCTTGCATGCTTTTTTTTTGTCATACGATATAATTATAAATGTACGGATAGTGCAAGACGTATCATCTTCTCTTTCAGTGGTCCTAATGCCTGCAGATTCTTTCACATACAGTATAATTATATTCATTATACCTATAAAAATGATTATTTTCAATGTATGGGTGGAGGCACAATTTGTCCGGTACCTTGGCTAAATGGTCTGTGAAGGGGTCTTTGGTTCAGAGGGTCCCGAGTTCAATTCTTGGCTGGGCCGTGAATTATAACCACGTTTGGTTCGTTCCTCTAGCCCGGGGTCTGAGTGTCGGTGACTATGGTAATACACATCTTAATCTACATAACTTCTACCACATCACATTACTAACCGCCACAGAAGCACGAGGTAGAGATTACATACAGGTTTGGCGTCAGGAAATGCATCCGGCCGTAAAGCTAGGCTTAATCTACGTTACCGAGTTCGATAGCTGCATTCGCTTAAATGCGGCCAGTATCCAGTATTCGGGAGATAGTGTGTCGAATCCCACTGTCGGCAGCCCTGAAGGTGGTCTTCCGTGGTTCCCCATTTTCACACCAGGCAAATGCTGGGACTGTACCTTAATTAAGACCACGGCCGCTTCCTTCCCACTCCTAATCCTTTCCTATCCCATCGTTGCTATAAGACCTATTTGTGTCCGTGCGATGTAAAGCTACTTGTAAAAATCTACGTTAGCGCCGACCCCAGATAATTGGGAAAAGATCAGGAAAGAAGTGGAGATGTAATTCTCAAAATGGTGCAATTTTGATCTGTAAAGCTAGTTGACTGAGAGAAATCTTATAACAAGTCTGATGAAATGTTTTGTGAGAAAGCATAGTTACAAAATGAGTGAGAATAATGGTGATATAATATCCCAAGCGACTCAGCTAATTAAAATTAATTTTGAAAAATGTGTCAGAAACTCAGATTTACTGGACTCAGTAAGTCGTAGGAATACTGTAGTTTATGTATGACATGGTTGCGGCCCTGAACTACGCAGACATGAAAGCTGATGTACATGACAGTTATAATTATTAGAAGTCACAGTTCTTCCTTTCATGCGGAAAACCGCTCGATTTGTCACTAAGAAAATATTACTTGACCTAGTTAGCTAGTGTTGACGTCATGTTGGATCGAAGTCGCCTGATAACTACCGGAAAACTGACACAGCTCGGCTTTGTTGCATCTCCCTTTCTCACTATTAACTTCTGGAAATGATGAAGCCAGAAATTAAACAAATAAGTGTCAAGAAGTTCAGAGTACTCTTAATTTAATGTATGTAAGGATAAGGTCAGGAAACATACAATGCTAAAATTACGAGTATGAGAAAATAGAACAAATTCAAGAATTGTGGTGGAAAGCATCGGACATTATATGTTCTTTAGAATTACAAAAGCTGCATGAAAAAGTCGCCCTCAGTAACAGACTCTGTGCACTTCCGTAATTTAACGAGATATTTTTACGGAATTTAATAAACACTGGACTCATCGTCGGACAAACTCAGAACTAAACGCATTGTGTTTATCGTGTGATTCTAGAACCACTCAAACCAATGGATCGTATACAAACCAGTCAGTACTCGAAGCATGTCCAGCTTTAAATAATATCGCATGGAATCAAAATCTACATCTACTGTATTACTTAACTGTGCGAGCATTTATTTGGTCGTATGCTCAGAACTCAATAGCTATAAACAGGTATAACTGATCTCCAGTCACTCCACTATTTCTATTTGTTCATTCGAATGTTTGTATTTCGAACAACTACGAAGCTAATTAATTTAATGGGGTGGTGGTGGTGGTGGTGGTGATTATTGTTTTAAGAGGATGTACAACTAGGCAACCATCTTCTATATAACACTAATCAGAGAGAAAGAACTGAAGGGATCCGACACTTCAAAAATGAAGGTATCTGCCAAAGAAAGACAAGGGTCACGAAGGGCGTAAAAATGAGACCCCCCAGGCCTCTATACCTAATACCTTCGGGGTTGGAAAAGAGCAAGAGTCGACCAAGGGAAGTCGGATAGGATAGATGAAAGTGAGAAGCCGAACACAAGAAAGTGGAAGCAATGCCAGGACTTAGCTACGGGCCCCATGGTCATCAACCCACGCTCGCAAGTTAAGAGCCCCTGGGGCACCTTTTAGTTGCCTCTTACGACAGGCAAGAGATAGCGTGGGTGTTATTCTACCGCCTCCACTCAAGTGGATATTTAATAGGGGAGGTACACCTTTATGGGTCAAAATGTTGCATTTTTCAAATGAGTTTTTCTTCATAGAACGTACATTCCGCTTTAATCCGACGGAAAAAATGTAACTATGTATGTATTTTCAAAAAATGTTTGTAAAATGCCATGTATGTCTCTTGCCACGTTCCACTCTGCCATATGTTTGTTGCTCATTTACCATTCATTTTTACATATGATTTTTATCATATCGAGAATATGGAATATGTCGTTAATAAAAGCCTTTAAATATGTTAGCAAAAGATTTGTGTAAATATTCAATGAATTATAGTATTTATTGTAAAGACCCCTATGTAGATAAAATTAATAAGCAAATTTCATCAACATTTTACAGTTAATTACTTGGACTTCCATTTATGCTGAACATTATTTCATAAATAGTAATTAATATATGCTAAGCATGCAAAATGTTATTTAAATAGTGTTTCTTGTCGCTGAGCTATAAAAATGTGAATTGTGCTAAGTTCAAGCTAGTGAACGGTGTACATATCACCTTAAATCTTATTCAGTACATAATGGCGGATGGACTTGTAATTTTGAAGACAGCAGCGATTTCTTAAAAAGCATTCTCCACTTTCTTGTCTCATAGATATTACTTGTAATGAATAAGTAATCCACACTTGCAAGTAACTGGACTCGATTTAGAGTAGCAGTACCGTAGAGGCAATATTGCACAATTTCTGAAACAAAACATTTTCGGCTGAAAATTATAAGTCCCCAAGAACAAGCACGACCAG
The DNA here is from genome assembly GCF_040414725.1 of Anabrus simplex. Lineage (NCBI taxonomy): Eukaryota > Metazoa > Arthropoda > Insecta > Orthoptera > Tettigoniidae > Anabrus > Anabrus simplex. Next base: position 1,478,407,760 of record NC_090265.1, on the reverse strand, counting down.
AAGGAAGAATTTCATTATCAGAGCTAGTTCTGGGAGTTTATCTAACTTTGCCAGTGTTTCTATGCTTTATTGCTACGAGTTTAACTGATAAAATTCTCTACAAATAGACCTTAAATACAATAGAACTACGTACGTTTATTGGCAAAGTACGTATTGAACAAACATACGATATATCAAGAAGTTATTCAACTACATAACATAGCTTGAGACGAAGTGTACTGGTGCTTAATTCTTTTGTTTCTGTTTCTCTGTCAGGAAGAGTTAGGCCCCTTACGTATACACTGTGAACCTTGAACGAGAGCTGTACAAGGAGATGAGGAGATGTGTCATACCATAGTCAGATTATAGTTATCACATGTGTCCGAATATGAAGTGTGAGTATTACTCAAATATAATTTAATATAAATAAAATGTGCATGATATAAAATACGCGATCGTCGCACTGTGTGGTTTCACTTTGTATTTACCTTCGAGTTTCCACATAAAATGTGCCCTGCTGTTGGGCCTTCACCTTGTAATTACCTGATTAATTACACATACAGTAAACAGAAATACTAACACTTTAATTGATGATGGGTGCCAGCTACAAATAAATGTAACAATAACAGAATGAGAGTCTTGAATATCTCTAGGTGTAGGGTAATAAGCTTACTTTGACAGCATAGCATATAGGTTCTGGGTAAAGGATATTGACGTTTGGTTTCCCAACTAAAATTTGAGGTTACCTGATCTATAATGAAATAAAACAATTAACTGTACTTGATACTAAACAAAATGTATTCTTATGCCTTGAAACTGAAATAGTGACATTTGCCGCGATAATGAAATGACAATATAAAACTCTGAAATTTAAAACGGAATGAAGCTCTAGCCATTAAATTTAAAATATTCTTGACCGGACATTTGAAATCTATACAGGAAATATATCCCTCACTAGTTCACATTACAGTACTTTGGACACGTTGAGTGTTCTTGTGACGTATTCCTTGGAATTGGCATCAGCTGTAGGTGTCTCAACCTAATATGGTGACTCATCCTTTTAACTACATAAACGAGATATAGCATGGCCTAAAATATAACCACACTGCACAATCAACTTTACACGTAATCCACCGAACTGTTAGTCAGCATTTCGAAGACTCTATCTCGAGACGAAGTGTACTGGTGCTTAATTCTTTTGTTTCTGTTTCTCTGTCGGGAAGAGTTAGGCCCCGGAACACACTCCGAATATCTAATAGATCTGCTCACTGAAGACTCCGTATCCATATAACTGCTTCTTCTCCATCCAACTGACTGACCGACTGAGGCCTCACTATCCATATCACTGCTCACTACCATATGACTGACTACTATGGGATACAAGCTCTTTTATATATTCTAATTGTCACATGGTTTACGCCTACGTCATGGTTAAATCAGAACATGACCTTACTCAAACCAAGCGTCGACGTATTGCACGTGATGTTTAAATAGCCGCAGGTAGAGTAAAAACTCCCTGACCGCACCTCCTGTTTTTTTCAATGAACGCAATGACGTATGGGGTAGGACCATGACTTGACACTAAATGTAACAGTATTACACCACTTAATGCAATATCTTAAACCTTGGTTCACAAAATAAATATATATCTTATATTAAGCAACAAATCTCGCAATATACAGTTCCATAATGCTAACACACACATACATATGGTACATAA